>NC_051318.1:69291450-69916450 GCF_015220235.1 Choloepus didactylus
TGTATGCTGTAGGAGGAATGGATAACAACAAAGGTATAATAATTCTAGCTCTGTACATAATGCACATCCTGTGTCATAGCACTACACAGTTTTAATATTGTAATCTGTATAACACCAACAAACCTCACATAAACTCAGCTTTATCCATTATGATTTAAGATTAAGTGGAATATTAGGAGGATATCTCATTTTCAGGCTGTAGTTTCTGCTTCTGTTTCTTATTCATCTTCATATCTTTTATCTATTTCTTGTGCACATGTACAAAAGTAGATTTCATATAAAATGAAAAGGGGTTTTAAGTGCTTACCTAGAAATCACAGGCCAAATAATTTGCTGAGTATATTCCAAACTATATTTCAATTCTAAGTAAAAGAGATGTAATATGCTAGGCACATGTTTACTGAAATACAATTATTAAGAAAGTGTCTATTTCTGAAGAACTTAGAGTCTCACATAGCCAGACAAACAACTAGGCAATTATAACTGAGTGTAATAACTGTGACAATTGTAATTTATGAGTTTAATCATTCTTACCTATTAACTCATTCAAAAGGAAGTGAATATTTTGTTTCAAAACTGAACACACATTTGAAGGTTTTATTTATTTTCATAGTTATTAGAAAAATATGAATATTTGTTCTCTTCAGAATTTATGTCTCAATTTTCTTGAGCAATTATACAAAACAATATGCAAAACATAGAATTTGCATGTTTGTGTATAAAAAGGATATAACTAACCATGATATATTTAGAGTACATGTAAAAAGATACAATTACAACAATAGAGGGTGACAACATATTGAAACTCTTTCAAAAGAACTTAGCTATTAAAGAAGTAGCACAAAGCAACTCAACTTGCACTGACTACCTGTGAAGTGAGGTCCCCAAATAGACGCTAAAGAGAAACCATTTACATAATCAATTGAGAAAGACACACAATCTCATTTTTGTCTGTGAAAAAGGTATCCTGTGGCTATTAGATGATTTTAACTGGTTTAATTGCTTGGAAATTATAATTCCTATTTGCTGGTATTGATTTCCAGTAGGTTATCACATTAAATGAGCACATAGATTAACATAGGAAAATGAAGGAAGGCTAAAAAGACTAGAATTCCTTTACAAGTACATAGAAAGTCAAGAGACTGAAATATTTCTTACTACATGAGATGGAGATAGGTACATGTAAAATAGAATATGGTAATGGGGGAAGGTGCTAAACCTTAGAACACAGTTATTATTGAAATAAGTATGCCCACTGAAAACCAAATAGGGTATTTCCTCAAAGGTAGAATCTGAGTGGTATCTTCCTGAAAGGTAGAAACCAAATCAAAACAAAAGCCATGAAACATAGTAAAATGCCAAAGAACAAAAATTAAGCTAAGAAAATAAACGTGTTAATCTCTATTCATGCTGCTCTTGTGAGAATACTAAATGTCAAATAACAAGTACCACATTTGTTTTAATTCCTGAAGGAAATAATTAGCCATCTTTTGGAGCAGAGACAAGATGCCTTTATTGTAATGTTGTGGTAGGTTAATTTTACCTGTAGAATTAAAGGCCGTAATTTCAAGTGACCTTCAATGTTCACATACAAGTTTCTATTGAAGTCTCAGATTTCATAAATGGATAGTGGTTTTATATGTGTTTATCAAATTTTAAGTTCAGATGAGTGGCATTTGTTTTCAAAATGCACTGCATCCTACAGAAAAAATGCCCTTATTTGGGGGAGTTGGCATTTGGGAATTTGCATGATAGTACTTTTTCTTTTCCTCAAAAATAAATGAACATTTACTCTGATTAGCCCATGACTAGGATTGAGCATTAAACTATAAATTAATATAAGTACAAGAAACACTATATTATTAAAGAACAAAGGATATGAATACTTTGAATTTTCACCTGTTTATTATGTTATTTCATTTAATTGATCTTTCCAGATTATGTAAAACTATGAGAAAGCTCTTTTTAAAGAACTTGGTATATAAATCAAACACTTGTCTAATTGCATAAATGATCAAACAGGAATTCTAATTTATAGGAGTTGTATTCTTCTAATTTCCTCTTTTTTTGTTAAATTAGAGAAATTGTAGGTTTACAGAACAATCATGCATAAAATACAGTATTGCCATATACCATCTTATTTTTAACACCTTGTATTGGTGTGTAACATTTGTTACAATTGATAAAAACACATTTTTATAATTGTACTATTAAGTATAGTCCATGGTTTAACTTAGGGTTCACTGTGTTATACAATCCCATAGATTATTTTAAATTTTTATTCTGTTACCATATATATAACCTAACATTTCCACTTTTAACCACATTCAGATTTATATTTATGCTGTTAATTACATTCAATATGTTGTGCTATTATTGCCACCATTCATTACCAAAATATTTCCATCATTCCAAATAGGAACCCTGTACATTTTAAGCCTTAACTTCGCATTCCCTATCTCCACCCCATCCGCTGGTATCCTGTATTCCAGATTCTGACTCTATGAATTTGCTTATTCTAGTTAAGATCATGTATTTGTCCTTTTGTGTCTGGCTTATTTCACTCAACATGATGTCTTTAAGGTTCATCTATGTTGTTGCATGTATCAGGACTTCATTCCTTTTTACTACTGAATAATATTCCATTGTGTGTATATACCACATATTTTTTATCCATTCTTTGATTAATAGACACTTGGTTGCTTCCATCTTTTGGCAATTGTGAATAATGTTTCTAAGAACTTCTTTGTGCAAATATCTATCCATGTCCCTACTTTCAGTTCTTTGGGGTATGTACCCAAATAGTGGGATTGCTGGGTCATATGGTAATTATATACTTAACTTTCTGAGGAACTGCCAAACTGTCTTCCATAGCAGCTGTACAGTTTTCATTGCCACCACTGAAATGATGTTCCTTTTGCTCCGCATCCTCTCCAATACCTGTAATGTTCCATTTTTTTTTAATAGCAGCCATTCTAATGGGTGTGAAATGGTATCTCATTTTGGTTTTGACATGAATTTCCCTGATGTCTAATGATGTTGGGCATCTATTCATGTATTTTCTGGCCATTTGTATATCTCCCTGGGCGAGATATCTATTTAAGTCTTTTATCCATTTTTAAATTGGGATTCTTTTTGCTGTTAAGAAATGCTGTTTTCATATTAATAAATTGTTTCAGTAAGAGCCACTAGTTTTTTTAGGTGGTGAAAATCTGGTAACTTTAAATACAATAGCTATAGCTTAAACAAACATGAAAATATAGACTCTATCAAGTTAAACATTTTGCCAGAGTTTGAAATTCTCTAATCTTACTCAGCAATTTTATGATATTGCAAAAAAAACAAACAAACAAACCAAAAAAAAACAAAAACACGGAAGCCTTTTTAAAAATTGCACTTTGTTAGGGTTATGAATCTCTTTCATTTGAGAATTCAATACCATCAATGTTGACCTTGTTACACTTTTGCAGTAAGGTAGAGGCTTAAAAGAGTATGAGAATACAGTGGGATTTAAAAAAGCATTCCTGATTATATCAGCAATAAAATTGGAAAAATGAAAGTTATCTGAAGGAGCCCATAGGAATTGTTACCATATCCTTATCATTATAGGAATTGGACATTATTATCTCCCATAATCTTGGGTAAAAATCTAACATTTAGTAACAAACCTCAGAGAAACTATTCTTGGTGATGCAGAAACTTGTAGAAGCCCAAAGTGTCAGGGTTTTTAAAGAGCAACTAGGACATTTTTATGGTAAGCCTTTATGCATGCATTGTGCTTTATCTCTTAAATAGTGCTTTCTACACCTTATTAGCTTGTCTTATCTGTAAATAGGCATTGAGATTTTATCTTAAAACTGTTTTCTCTTTTCTTGAAAGGTAATGAGGCAAAGAAAATAAAAAGATTGAAAAATCTTTTAGAGGAAAGGGAGAGAAATCAAAAGAAAAATATATATGATAGTATAATTGGAATTTACTTTGCATGACTGATTTGAAGACCTACAATACTCAATATGGTCTTGCATCATTATTTCCATACACACACACACACACACACACACACACACACACACACACAAATATATATATATATCAAACCTTTAAAAGAACCATGTAAACAGTTAGTTGGGTCCTTTTTCAGAACCACAATTACTAGGATTCAGATATCTCAAGGGATTGCTAAAGCCATAGGTACAGCTCTTGCAGATATTTCCTAGATAGTATGAAAATTCAGAATAGTTTTCTATTCTATTTTATACTGATCTGCACTTTCCCCTTACATTCACATATACAGGTATTCAATAATGATCTTTTTTACATCTGATTGTTCCAGGGTCTGTGCTAGTAGAGTGGCATACAGTGGTAAACATGAATATAATTGTTGCCTCACTAAACTTTCAAGTTAATCAAGGAAAACAAATATTAAACAAAATATTTCCAAATAAGATGAATGTTACAAAAGAGAATCGCAGTGCAATGACTATAATGTATAGGTACTAAACCTAGTATAGCCTAGAAAATTAAAGAAGTCCATAGAAAGTGTTTTTGTTGTATATTTTTTTTTTCCATCTGAAATCTAAAGAATTATTAGGCATAAGCTTGGCAAATTATTGAGACCAGGAAGGGGAAGAGAGTAAGTTTCAGATGCAGGTACAACATGTGAAGACTTACAGTTGGTGGAGTGTGACATCTTCAAGGGATGGAGAGAAATCCATGATGGCTGAACTATAGCCAGTGAGGAAAAGAATGCATGATAGAAGACAGACACAAGAGGATTTTAGTGAAAGACTTAATAGGACCAATTCTGACTTTTTTTGGTTATGCTTTTTTAATGCAATTATATTGAGATATATTCACATACCATATAATCACCCAAAGTATACAATCAGTTGTTCACAGTATCATCATACAGTTGTGCATTCATCACCATAATCAATTTTGGAACATTTTCATTACTCCAAAAAATAAAAATAAGAATAAAAATAAAAGTAAGAAAGAACATAGAAAACATCTCATAACCCTCCTCCCCACTATTGTTCATTTACTTTTTGTCTCCATTTTTCTACTCATTTATCCATACACTGGATAAAGAGAGTTTGAGCCACAAAGTTTTCACAATCACACAGTCACACCATATAAACTATATAGTTATACAATCATTTTCAAGAATCATGGATACTGGGTTGCAGTTCAACAGTTTCAGGTATTTTCTTCTAGCTATTCTAATACAATAAAAACTAAAAAGGGGTCTCTATATAATGCATAAGAATAGCCTCCAGAATGACTTCTTGACTCCATTTGGAATCTCTCAGCCACTGAAACTTATTTTTTTCATTTCTCTTCCCCCTTTTGGTCAAGAAGGTTTTCTCAATCCTACAATGCCAGGTCCAGGCTCATCCCCAGGAGGCATGTCCCATGTTACCAGGGAGATTTACAGCCCTGGGAGTCATGTCCCATTTAGGGGGGAGGGCAGCGATTTAACCTGCAAAGTTGGCTTAGAGAGAGAGACCACATCTGAACTACAAAAAAGGTTCTCTGAGGGTGTCTCTGAGGCACAATTTTAAGTGGGCTTAGCATTTCTCTTCAGTGACAAACTTCATAAGGGCATGTCCCAAGATCAAGGGCTCAGTCTTCTAAATCGGTTGTCCCCAATGCTTGTGAGAATATCAGTAATTCCCCAGATAGGGGAGTTTAATATTTCCACATTTTCCCCCAGTCCCTCAAGGGGATTTTGCAAATACATTCCTATTCTCTGCCCAAATTACTCTGGGATGTATCGAGGCTTCACTAACCTGTACAAACAACCAGATCTCACCCCCTATTCAAGGTTCCATGTAATTATGCTATTTGAGTAAACTAACCATACAAGTTAAATTAAATAGTATGCTGCAGAGAATATAGATTTTGCACCAAATAAACATCTCTTCTTTGGTCTCACATAGAAGTTGAAGTTTTAAAGTACAGTCCATATCATCCTTTACCATTTGGTCTAATTTATCTTAGTCCCAACTAAGTCCATTTTGTTCATATCTCTAATTCAAGTATGATATATTTTTCAGCTTCTTTAACAGTTTCTGTATGGGGTAATGCTGACATTCATAGCTGCCGGAACTCTAGCTCTGAGTCTCAGGTGTCACACAGATACCTGAAGTTCCAGGGACTGACCAGGTTATACACAAACAGCTCAGCATCTCAGGATTTAGAAAAGCATTAAAACTCATGAATGGATTTAACTGCTGTAAAAGCTTACAATCTAGGGATCTTTACAATAAGCCTTCCCCTTATAACCTATGCTCTCAGATTCAATTCTCAGAGTTTGCACATTATAGTTAGTCTATATTAGTGAAGGATTATAATGTTTGTCATATCATTTCTGGCTTATTTCACTCAATGTACTGCCTTCAAAGTCCATTTACCTAGCTGCTTAACTCACAACTTCATGCCTTCTTGCAGCTACTCAATATTCCATTGTAAGTATACACCACAGCTCACCATTCCATTTATCAGTCAATTTACCCTTAGGCCACCTCCATCCATTGAAAATTGTGAGTACTGCCACAATAAACACCATTGTGCAAATTTCCATTTGTGTTCCTGCTCTCAGTTCTTCCAAGCATATACCCAATAACAGGGTTGCTGGACCATATGGTACCCCATTCTTAGCTTCCTGTGGAGCTACCATACTGCCTTCCAGATGGGCTGTACCATTCTACTTCCCCACTAAAAGGGAATATAGTACATCCCTGTGCCAGTTTGAATTTATTATGTCCCTCAAGAAAAGCCATGATCTTTTAATCCAATTTCATGGGATATTGGAATTCGGTCATTTCCATGGAGACATGATCCACTCAACTGTGACACCTTTGGTTAGGGTGTGACCCCTGATTGAATGTTTCCATGGAGGTATAGCCCCACCTATTCAGCAAGGGCCTTGATTAGTTCACTGGAGTCTTATAAAGGGGCTCATAAACAGAAGGACTTTAGTGCTGCAGCTGAGACAGACATTTTGGAGAATGCCATTTTGAAATGCCATCTGGGAGCAAGCAGACTCCAGCCACGTGACTTCCCAGCTAACAGAGGTTTTCCAGATGCCATTGGCCATCCTTCAGTGAAGATACCCTATTGTTGATGCCTTACCTTGGACACTTTATGGCCTTGAGACTGTAACTTTTAACCAAATAAAGCCCCTTTATAAAAGCCAATCTGTTTCTGGTATTTTGCATAACAGCAACATTAGCAAACTGGAACAATCCCTCTCTCCAAATTTTCTCCAGCACTGTATCCCTCTGTTTATTTTTTAAACAGTTTTATTCACACGCAATACAATCCATCCTAAGTAAACAATCAATGATTCCCAGTTTAATCACATAGTTATGCATTCACAACCACAATCTATATGAGGACATTTCCATTTCTTCCACAAAGAAAGAGGAAGAGAAGAAAATAAAAATGAATAATAAAAATATAATAGAAGGAAAATAAAAGAAAACAAAATACAATGGAAAGATCAGACAACAGCAACACCAAGAATCCTACACCACTCCCTTATATCCCCCTCTTTCTTATATTGCCTTTGTTACAATTCATGGATGCATATTACAGTGTTATTGTTAACTATAGACTCTAGTTTCCATTGACTGTATTTTTCCCCTATACCACCCAATTTTCAACACCTTGCAATGTTGACATTCATTTGTTCTCTCTCATCTAAAAACATTCTTATATTTGTACATTTAATCACCATCACTGACCACTTTAGGTTTCATTAAGTTATACAATCACAGTTTTTATCTTCTATATTTCCTTCTGGTGTCATACATGCTCCTAGCCTTCCTCTTTCAACCATACTCACACCCATCATTGTTCACAGCACTTAATATATTGTGCTACCATCAACCAGTATTGTGGTATCCATTTCTGAATCTATACAATCAATCCTGTTGAACATTCTGTATTCCTTCAGCATCAAATGCCCAATCTCTTATCCTTTTCTATCTCCTGATAACCTGTATTTTCAACTTTAACTGTCAAAGATAGCTCATCAATGTTAGTTCATATTAGTGAGACCACATTAGTTCATATTAATGAGACATATGTCCTTTGGTTTCTGGCTAATTTCACTCAATGTAATGTCTACTGTCTACCATTTTGTCTTTTGGATTTTATATGTCATTATTTTCCCCCTCTCTCTCTTTTGACCCTTACTGATAGTTTTCATTTTTACACTCTTCTCCAAACTTCTCTCTCCTGTCTTTTCCTATCTGCCTGTAGTGCTCCCTTTTGTTTTTCTTGTAGAGCAGGTATCTTGTTCATGAACTCTCTCAGTGTCTGTTTGTCTGACAATATTTTTAATTCTTCTTCATTTTTGAAGGACTATTTTGCTGGATACAGAATTCTTGGTTGGCAGATTTTCTATTTCAGTATCTTAAATATATCATACCACTGCCTTCTCACCTCCATGGTTTCTATTGAGAAATCCACACATAGTCGTATCAAGCTTCCCTTGTACATAATGGATCACTTTTTTCTTGAAGATTTCAGAATTCTCTCTTTGTCTTTGACATTTAAAATCTGATTATTAAGTTCCTTGGAGTAGATCTATTCTGATCTATTCTGTTTGGGGTATGCTGCGTTTCTTGGATCTGTAATTTTATGTCTCTTCTATGAGACAGGAAATTTTTAGTAATTATTTCTTCCATTATACTTTATGCCCCCTTTCTCTTCTCTTCTCCTTCTGGGACACCCATGACACATTTATTCATGTGCTTCAGGTTGTCCTTCAATTCCCTGAGACCCTGCTCATATTTTTCCATTCTTTCTCTATCTGTTCTTTTGTGTGTAGGATTTCAGCTGCCTTGTCCTCTAGTTCATGAATCCTTTCTTCTCCCTCTTCAAATCTGCTGTTGTATGTCTCCATTGTGTTTTTCTTCTCTTCTATTCTGACTTTCATTCCCATAAATTCTTAAAATTTTTTCAAAGTTTCAAGTTCTTCCTTATGTTCACCCAATGTCTTCTTTATATCCTTCATCTCTCTTGCCATATCTTCCCTCAATTCATTGATTTGATTTTTGAATTTATTTAGCATATTTGTTTGAACATCTTTAATTAGTTGTTTCAACTCCTGTATCTCATTTGAATTGTAAGTTTGTTCCTTTGACTGGGCCATATCTTCATTTTTTTCTTTTGTGATTCATAATTTTTTATTGTCTAGGCATCTGGTTTCCTTGATTACCCCAATCAGATTTTCCCAGACCAGATGGGCTCAAGTTGTAGGAGGAGAGTGTAATCAGTATCATGTTTCCCTGAGGATGAGACCCAGAAGATTGTCAGACTTTCCTATGAGGCCTCCAGACTCTGTGCTTTTTCTAACCTGCCCAGTAGGTGGTGCTTGTCAGCCCACGGCTCCCCACTGGTGTAAAAATGTGCAGTGCCTTTAATTCTCAGCAGAACCTGTTTCTGCCAGGGTTCAAGTGTGGGTTATAAGCCAAGTTTAAGCTGCTACAGTTTTTATTGTTTTTTTTTCTTTTTCCCCAGGCCCTGAGGTCTGAATTCTCTGAGGGAGTGCAGCCACTTGATCTGGACCTTGTCCTCTCCTTTTCTTAAAGAACATAAGCTCTTTAGGGAATTATCTCCTTCAGTTGACTTCTTCCTTTGTCTCTCTGACTATCTTAACTCCACCCTTTCCTGGGTTAGTACTGTCACTTGAAAATGCATGAAGCTTTCCCTAATGAGCTACTTAGAATGAGAAAAAAAGAAAAAAGAAAAAAGAAAGAAACCCCTTTTCAGAGCCAGTCCCCAGACCCCCAGTTTTGCTGGTCAACCAGAGTTGGTATTCAGTTCTGTGTGCCACTTTTCTTGTGACACCGCCCTTTTTAAGTATTCTGAGCTCATCTGACTCAAAAAGCCTATGGTTTTATTTATTTATTTTTTCCATCAGTCCCATCTCCTCTCTTCCTGGAGAGACCTCATGGTACCTTTCCTGCTTGCCCTGGGTTTATCTGTTCTCATCGCTTATATTCAGCATTTCAAATTTGTTAATTAAAACCTCAGCTGGAACTTGGTTGAGCTAATTTTCCTTGCTCCCAGCAGAGACTGCTTCTTTTTCCCATGGGGGAGTGTTCCAACTCAGCCTGCTGTGCCAGTGGGGGAGAGGCACCAGCTCTCAGTTTGGGGACCTTTACTTAAGGTTCTATGCTGCAATCTCAGCCATTCCACACATTCTGGACTGGTGTATGATCAGTCATGGATGTCCCCCAAACAGTTGTTTGAAACTATTTATTAGTTGTTCCTGGTTATTTACTAGTTGCTTTCAGGGACTAACTAAATTCCACACCTCCCTATGCCACCATCATGCCCCACTTCCTCAATTCTGATTTTTAACTCCAGAGGTTTTCCAAGCAGGTGATGCTCCTAGTGGAGGTAGAATATGTAAAGAGACTAAACTAGTATAATGAAGCATTCCAACACATTTGTTTGGTATGACACAGAATACCCAGACTCAGCAGTAACCTGTGATGACCTTCCTCATTGTGTTATGGACTAAGGCTAGGCCATATAGGAGTTTTGGAGGCATAGAATATAGGGATTTTATCAAATAATAGACACTGGTGATGTAGTGAAGGGTATAAGTCAGCACAATATTCATATAAATTGTATTTCTATAAATACCATTAAGTATAAAGCAAATGCCATACATATATATATATATATATATATATATATATATATATATATATCATACAACATTCAAGAATGATGAATCAAATGAGAAAAAAGAATGAAGTTACAAATGGAGGTTTGCAGCATGTTTTAAAAAATGAGCTTTATTTATATCCATATTAATTTTCTTGAATTAACTGCAGTTGAGTTCATGACATAAGTGAATATCCTTGTTCATAGGAAATGTACATAGAAGTGTTATGAGTTCAAGGAGTATGATATATGCAGCCTGCTCTCAAATGTTCAGACAATGATAAATTGGTAGATAGATAATTGATAGAAAGATAATAGATATAGTTGAAAGAAAGGGGGAGGGATGGAAGGAGGGAGGGAGAGAGGAAGGAAGGAAGGAAGGAAGGGAGGAAGGAAGGAAGGAAGGAAAGAGAAAGGTACTGCAAAGGTAAGAAAATGTAAAATTGGTAAATACAGATATCTGGGGATGGGGGGTGTTGGAGTTCTCTGTATGGGGTTTGTATTGTATTTGCAAATGTCCTAAATGTTTGAAATTATTTCAAAATTAAAATTTAAAAAAGTGAGCTTTAATTTATTGCTGTAATTGAAAAATAAAAAAAAATGTACTCATTTGCAACCTATTTTAAGGCAAATTAAAATCATGAATTTTACCCTATAAAAGAGGAAAAAGGGGTCTTATAAAAGTAAACAGTTTTTTACAAGATAGTAAATGAAAATTATTTCTAAAAGGAAAGCAGTTTTTAAAAAGTGTCAACAACTGAAATCAAATGCAGAATTTGTCTATGTAGCAAATTATAATAAATTTGCTACTGTTTTGGTAAGAAATGTATCACAAATCACACAGAAATCATCCTAACTTGTTTAGAAGTGTTGTTTAAAAGTGCAACAGTAATTGCTGTCTCTCAACTGCTATGGATTGTTTGCACTTGACTCGTGTACAATATGTAAGAAAATTTGGTGTTAGTGGTTAATAGTAAATACGTGTATCAATAGATGTTTACTGGGTTCATTTTCTGATGTTGATTGACTATCAGGGAAATTCCATAGAAACAGAACTAGTATAGTTTTTTTACTCATAGATATAGTATGTTTTGGTAATATCTTTTGTTTTACTCTTATTATGAATATGTATTTTAAACCAGAATGATACATAATAGCATAGGAATAACTGTCATGTAATTAGTATTACCATTGTTAAAAGAATGTTATATTTTCTTTCTAAAATTTCTATTTGTAAATGTACATATAGGCATGTGTGTTTGTATACAGTAATAACTATACATCTATATTTGCATAGAGATATACCTATTTATATTTAGCTATCTAAATATAGATATATTTGGATTTACTAAATAACTTGAAATTTTTTTTTGCTTTTATTCATTTGTATCATGTGTTAATTTATATTTCATTAAAATTTTTAAAAATACCATATGAAATAGCTTACTAATAATTGTTTGCATGGATGGCACAGTCTATTTGAGCTTAACCTATTCTTAAATGCTTGGTGGGAACCAACTTCTTTTTCCATAAATAATGCCACTATTAGCATCCTCATGCATAAATATTTTTCCTATCCTCTAATTGCTTCCTTAAGCGGATGACTCTATTAAAAATTACTGTATAGGAAGGTAAAGCTTTAGTAACATATTATCTGATTTTCTTCTAGGAAGTTTATAAGATTCTACATATTACCAAATTATAAAAAAAAATTGCCAATGTCGTTACACTATTGCTAGCACTACTGTAAAAAAAAACCACAACTTTTTTATTACGAAAATTTTCTAAAGTAACAAAGACGGGAAAATTGTATAATGAACCCTCACATATTTATTGTCATTAAATTTATATTTCTCTTCTTAGTAGTGAGATTAAACTTTTTGTGTTTCAAGATTTCATGAATAATAACAGATTAGATCCTTCCTTTCCAATTAGTACATATTTTATTTCAATTTCTTAAGCTAATGGTTTGGCTAGAAAATATGATAGAAAGCTCAATTAGAAATAGCTTGTAAGGTTCTCTTCTCTTTTTCTTTATTTTAAAAACATTTCAAATATTTCTAATAGTACAGACATTTGCTATAAATTTCTAATAAGTATCATAACGTCTCTGGAAATTTTTAAAAGAATGATGAATAATGCAAAATATGAAAACAAATAGAAACTGGATAATATTAAGTTATCAGAGAGAATTTACTTCCATTCTGGGATAAACTGAGAGTAAGAAATAAATCACCTTCTTTCAAACAAGGCCTGGATGTTTTGAGACTGAGCTTTAGTATTTGTGAGGTCTGTCTTAATCCTGGCTTGCCCATACTCCTAGGGAGTTGTCCATCAACATTTATTTAGCCAGGGTCACTCATCCTTGGTGACCCTGAACACCAGTTTATTTTTGTCCTCAGAACGGTGAGACTTTCCAAAGCTCTACCTGTTTTTAGCATCTGTTTCCACCTTCTGCCTGGATTTCTGCCTCGCTTTCCTTTGTGTCTTAGAAATTGCCAAATGGCCAGTGAAGACAGGCAACAATGCTCTGCCGTTCTCTTTTCTCAGGAATATGAGTCTCTAAAGACCTGACTGTCTTGACCATCCTGAACTGCAGTCTGTGTCTTTCCAGCCCCATGAGACTCTCAAGAGGCTGAGCAACCTGTATGCAAATCCTCTTGTCCTGCACTGCTTGTGAATCAGCCATTTCTTGAGGGGAGTGTGGTAAAAAATGTTAGGCTCACTCGGTACACATCCCTTCTCTCTGTGGCTTTGTTCCCTCAAGTTCTAGCTATCATTTTTAGGTTTTCAGTCTCCTATACCTTTAAAAAGCTATTTTGTCTGTGTTTTAAAACTATAGCTTAATAGCTATTCCTATGGGGATGATTGGTCTGTTAACAATCTAATTCATCAGTTAGATGCAGAATACCCTATGGATTTTTAATTTCAACAGTTTATCTGTTTTTTAAATTTCTCTGCTAGTCTTTTCCACATTTGTCATTTTATTATGGTCTCTTCTGATTTGCTCATTTTTAAATTTTGTCTTTTATTTCTTTAAATATTTCACATATTTTTCATTTTATATTCTATAGCTAGTAATTCCAATAAATAAAGTTTTGAGGGTTTAAATCTATTGTTTGTTGTTTCTGACACCTCTCATTCATACTGATGTCATTCTTTGTGTGTTGGGTATTAGTGTTTTTTAGGCATAGACAATTTCATGTACTCTGTGAGACATTTTGGGCTTAAACTGGGGATGCTTTCCTCCAGAGAGGATGCCTGTGGTTCATCCAAGAGCCAGAAACACTACTGACATAGAGCCAAGTCAGCTTCTTTAATGCTCCAGGCTTAATGTGGAATCTCTTCTCCGTTCTCCCACTTTGTGTCAGGACCATAGGTAGACACGTCCCCCCAAAATGCTTTCTTATTAGCTTAGCTCTTTCCCAGGTTTCACTTCACTCTTCTCTCAGCTGTTTGGTTGTTCCCTTGAGGATTCTTTTTATTTTTCTTTACATCCAGCAATACAAAAAAAAAAGGTATTTGTGTAGTGATATCAAAATTAGAGGGCACTCCTGCATAAATCTGCTGTTCTCCAGCAAGCAGACGCCTTCTGTTTGTTTGTTTGTTTGTTTTCTATTTTGAATTTTTCTCTGGATTATTTTATTTGATTTATGTCCTAGAATTTTTGGAAAGTAGGTATTTTATTTATAATTCAACTATTGGCAACCTGAATTTTTTATTCTACTTTTGCCTATTTATAAAAATGATCACTGACATTTCCATGATTAAACAGTACCTGAGTTATCCTCATCTCTAAAATGGGGATAATAATTCCTATCTCAAAGTATTAAATTATACCTGTATTAAATTACAATGACACAATTGCAATGCAGGTTATCACTCACTGAAATTTGACTAAACCCTACACATTCTTCTGATAGAAGTGTCATTCAAATTCATGCCTGAGCTGAAATATAAATTGATGTATTGACTCATTAGCAGATATGTACCCTTTTCCAGCTTACAAGCAACTTGGACACAGGAAAACTAGGTTTCAATTTTTGAAATAATTCCTACTTATAGTAGACTTTCAGTAAATATCTACTTCATTTTCAGTACAACTTATTTAACCAATCTTAACAGATGCCCAAAAGGGACAACTCTCACATGTATTTTTGTGAAACATGAGCTTGATATATTATTTATTAATACAAACTTTATGTTAAGATGAAGGTCCTTCTTATTCGTCATGTTTTGAAGATTCAAAAGGCAAACTGTAAATAGAAGATTACATTTACCTAAATATTTTTCCCTATAGGACACTTCAAGGAGAAAAATTCTGAATCTCTATTTGTCCTCAGATATGATCATTTGGGAATAATCAAATTATTTCATCATTTACATATATTTAAAATTCACTTGTCCAAACATCTCTAGATACATAATTTCATTTACTTCAGACAACAAACATGAGAGTATTTTCCTGCTCATTTGATTTTGACAGAGGTTAACCTGTTTAATTTCTCTCATTTATTGAGCTGAAAAAGCTGCTTGGATATAGGTGTCAGTCTAATTGCAAAATTATTATTTCTTTCACCCTTTTACCCTCATTTAGTGTATTAACACTGAGATGTGTGGAGAGGGACCATTTTCTTTTATGCTAACATAAAAGCAAGGCATATTTTTATTGACATTCTTATTAATTATTTTTCTTAAGATTTTACAAAGGTTTGGGACTAGTCTTCCAGTGTACTAAGTGAACAAAAAGTTCCAGGCTAGATAAATAAGCCTTATTTTATAAAGTTACAGCATACAATAAGAATATAAGAAGGGAGGTAATTAAAGATATTGAACATTTCATTATTTTCATTTCTCTTTCATATTTTGTAAATAAATTTCCATCTTTTCAGAATTGTAAATATTTTAACTACTTCCCCATAATTTAAAATTCCCTGTTCAATCAATTTCTGATAAGCTTTATCTTTAAATAACACGTCTTCAAAATGTAATAAAATAGACATTACTTAAAATTCAACCTACATTTTAAAATTTTATTCTACAAATGAGTTCATAGCCACAGGACCAGGGCTTAGGTGTTGAATATGTCTTTGTGGAGGGACATAATTCAATCCATAACATCGACTTTCTGATAATTCTGCTAATATTACTTTTTCTCTCAAATTAGGAATAACAGACTTTGTTTTCTTATCTCTGTCCCATAACTCTTTTCTAAATAATTAGAAGTGTTAATTATTAAACAGGATTTTAATTTTATCCCTTCTGTTATCTGGTCCTCAGATATTTCTTAGGTTCCAGATTATAAATTCATTCTTTTTGGGTTATCTAATTCTGCTACAAATATTTATTGAGTACCTGCTATTTTCCAGTCACTATTCTAAGTACTGGTAAACAAAACAGAAGAATTCCCTGGTCTGTTAAAGTGTAAATTATATACAGCAGATTTTAAACAAACAAGCAAGTTAATATAAAGTAGGTCATGTTATGATTAGTTACGGAGAACTACAAAGCAAAGAAAGGGGACTGTGAAGAGGAAGACAGTGCTGCTATTTTATATAGGCTGGTTGAGGAAGGCCACTCTGTTAATATGATTTATGAACTGTTGTCTGGAAATTCAAACTACTTCTTTCTGTAAATGAAGACTTCTTTGATTTCTTGTGAAATCATACTTTTAAAAAAAAATTTAAAGTATAATTTTGTCCTCATATTGCTATTTTATGGGTACTTTGCAGAGCAGGGGTTGGCATGCTATAGCTGGCAGGCCAAATCTAGTCCACCAACTTTTGTGTATGGCTTGTGTACTGAGAATAGGTTTTACATTTAAATAGTTGAAAAGCAATCAAAAGAAGAATAATATTTTAAAGGCAGAGGATTTTTTCAAATTGAATTTCTTTGAGGTAAAGTGTAGAAAAAAATAAAGAGATTGAATTATTACATTGTTCTGTGTATCACATAATGCAGGATAGTGTGAACTAGAAATAGAGCCAAGTTAAAGAAATACTAAGTAGCTGACAGTGTGTCAAGACCAAGATAGCAGTGACTGTTCCCTTTGACAGTAATTAACTGAGTGGACAGGTGAAGGAGATATAAAGCCATCTTTTATTTCTATATATTTGTGTTGACTTGTTGTGGACAGCCCAGCTGCAACTACAGGTCACTTACTATTTGATTAACAGCCAGATATTTGATCAGACAGTCCTAACCCTTTTATGTGAATTCAAAGCACGTGTGCCACAATGTCTGGAATTTGCAGATAATAATAAGAAGAATATCATGGGAAAGAGAGGAAGAAAAATATAAAGGGGACAAAAGCTTTTATTCTTAACTATAAAATGCTTCATTTCCTTGTGATTTCTTTTATTGAGTAATTTTATTACAGAACATGTATTATGATATATAGGTACTTAATGCATGCCTTGGATTTTTATATAATGTAGAAATTATCCAACTTTAGGAATAAACTCATGTTTCTCTTTCTTTTCAAAGGACTTAAACAGATCATTTTATCCTGAATTTGTCTCTTCACTCTTTGTGTTTTTATGAATATTGTTAAAGGCAAAAATGGGAATGTGAAATTGCTGAGTGGGACTAGCCATCTTGATCTGATTTTTATTTTCTTGGCTTGAACCAGGCAAGCTGAACTATCAAGAATTTTAAAAGTACAGCTTTTTATACTGCAGTTTGATTACCGGATAATTTTTAAAGCAATAGTAATCATCATATGGCTTAGAGGCAATGATTCACTTTTAATTCTGTGTCAGAGGAACGTGAGCATTTGCAATTAGGTGGGGGAAAATAACTTTGAAATACTGAATGACTTTTCTAAGAAAAGCATTATAAGGAAGGAAAGCTATTCTTTCATCTTTGCCCTTTAAAGTATTGCCCTACTTGGTGTCCGCCTCAGTGCCTGCATCCAGTCACTTTGGTTCCACTTCAACAACTTTTCTTAGAGCTTAAAGTATAAAATTGGAGATTACCAGTTCAGGGTCATTAGTTAGCACAAAGCTACAGAAACTATTCCAAAACATGAATAATGCCATGTCATCCAAGCCCAGTTTGATTTTCAGACACACAGATTTGCCTTCTAGAACTGTACCCACTTACTTGCCTGCTCAGAGGCATTTTGGGAGAGGACCATACTTTACCAAGAGCCCGGGGAGTAGGACTATAGTGAAGCCGCAGTAACTTCTTCATTAACATTCTTTGGAATCAGGAAACATTCTCACGTGTTAAGTTAATTTCCGGTTGTTTACAAAGTTGCCAGCAGGTCTGCAGACATGGGACTTCAGCTCCTGGCTGCTACTCTCCTTACAGAAGAGGAAAAGAGGGCTGTCTCAGGTGAAAAGTGAATCACCTGTCAGTGAAGTTTCCTTTCGTAGCCTTCTATTCACCAGAAAGAGAAAATCCTTAGTGACTATCTCGTCTGTAACCGTTTCTGGTACCTCTTCTGACAAGAGATCAGAGATATAACAAGTAAAAGTATAGGTCAAATTCCTCTAAATATAGTGTTATAATAACTTTATTTTGCCATTCAGTACCCAGGGAGTTTGCGACACATCATTGCCCATTCTGTAGATTTTCCAATTAAAGTACATTGAATAATACACAAGTATGTTTGGATAAAATTCCCACCATAAATAGAAGTTCTTGAGTACTCGGTGCATACTTTTTGATATATCTCCCTATAAATATGTGATAAATGTTATTAAATGCATCTTTCTCCATATTAAGTCTCCTTTTTCAGACCCATGGAGGAATAAGTCTGTGTGGTATGTGTGTGTGTCATGTATGCTTGATTTAACTCCTCCAATATTTGGATACTCTCTGGAAAAGAAAAAGCCATTCCCCAGAGAAACTCCCAGAGAAAGCAAGTAAAAGATTCAGAGATAAGCAGGAGTCATTCCACTAAAATCTAATTTGGCAATAATGTATATCTTTATTTTGAAATGAATAAACATCAATGGATCAATTAATATATCTTCATAAGGGTGCTCATTTATGGAAAAAGAAAAGGGCGAAAGTGCACTTTACAAGAGCACATAGCTTAGATGGAGACCAATGGGACCTCATGCTCTTTTACTACAGTTCTGAAGACATTTCAATAACTGGATTTCTGCCAACAGTCAGTAATGCTAGAATCAACCTGTCACACTAGTTTTCTTTTCCTTTTACTCTCCAGTACACATATTTTTCAAAACAGGCTAAAAAATGTGAATAAGTACTAAATGGAAGGTGTTTATTGGCATCTAGGGCTATTTAGGGATAATATGAACAGCAGGGGCTTGGGTTGATACTTGGCAATATTACTAGTTATTAAAATAGATATTTATTTTGAAGGTATCAAGAAGTATGATTAAGATAAAAAATGAAATATATTTTCAATAATGCTTTAATATGTATATTATTTGTTATAAAATGATTTTAATATATGATCTCTTTGCTATAAAATGTATAGCTAACTAACAATGATAGAAATACCAACTACAAACTTTGGACTAGCTTTTTTTGTGGTCTCTTTTCTGTGATTTCAATAGCAGCACAGAAGCCTTTTTTCACAATAATGTGTATTCTAATTATAGAACTAAGTTATGGTAAAATATTTAAAATCAACAGAAAGTTACACATTGAAAATTGAACACCCCTGTTTCCAAAATTTATTATATATTTTACTATGAAACACATACACCTCTCCCAAAACAGTTGCATCAATTTAGTGTCAACCAGTTGGAAGTGAAAGTATACCAAAATTACATGTTTTCTATATCTTTTGGAAATCTAGTAAAGTTATTTAATTAATAGAAAAGCTTAATTAATATTCTGAGTTTATATGCTATTCATATTGCATTCTGTTAAATACCTGTTAACTTCATAGAATGCTTTTCTATTTTAATATTTCTATTGTTCTTATATATTTATAAAAGCTTTTTATATGTCAAAGAAATTACCTTTTGAGGTATTAAGTAAAGGGTTTTGTTGTTTATATTCCCAGTTTTTAGTTTTTCATTTGTTTATTTCTCTGTGTACTTTTATTGCAAATATATTTTATATTTAGTTGATCGGTGGTTAACTTTTATATACTTTTATTATTTCTGGGCTTTGTCTTTTCTTCATGGACCTTTGATCTTAAACTCATCTACGAGTAAAAATTAAATGCCTACTTTACCTTCTAGTACTTTTAAGTCTTTAGTAGACTTTAACCTTAGGTAGGTTACTTAAAATCTCTGTATACACTTATTGTGTTTGGAACCCTGAGAGAAGAACCAAACACTTAGAAAGTTTTGTGGCTATGTGAGCTGTGTGAGCTTTGGTTCAGCAAAAATACATTCTGGTATAAAGAGTGAAGCAGGAATCCAAATTTTTATTTTATTTTTTTCCCTCAAAAGGATAAGTAGTTTGCTTAACACTATTTATTGAATAATAAAATGTTTCTGCACTGATGTGAACAGCCATTTTTATTACAGTATAATACCTAATATGCATTAGGGTTATTGCTTTCTTTTCAAGTTTATTTACTGAGTGTTTACTTCTCATCAGTAAAGAAATGTTTTCATCTCTATAGCTGTACAATACATTTTAATACCTGATAGGGCATTTTCCCCTCAGGACTCCCCTATGTTAGAGCTTTCCTTGCTTTTCAAAGTGTATTTCTTAATATTTTACATTTGGACATCCAGAGATACACAAGTATCATTTATAAATATGTTGTACAAACATCATTATTATGTTAATTATGATCATATAATAATTGCCATTTCTCCATAAGTCATCTCATTCAAAATCAGTACAGTTCTTTCTATTCATTTAAGCCAATGCCCCACAACAGAATTCTATTTTTTTGTTTATCTACAACTGGCATATATCTTGTTAATTTTAATCTTAGATATTTTAATTTTGGTGTCGTTATTTTAAAAAGTTTTTCTTCTTCAAACAATCTAGATGATTTTTATTTTAAAAAATAAATTGTATTGATTTTTGTATATTGCTTTTCTGATTGGCCAGCTTTCATAGTTCTTTTATTTTTTCTAAGATTTTAAAGGTAATATTTTTTAGTTCTTCCAGTGTACTATTATATAACTACAAATAGTGAAACTTGTCTTACTGTTTCTTTCCATTGTCTATGAGCCAAGTAGTAGCCATTCTTTTATATTACTTGATTTTAATGAAATTAATTTAACATTAAGAATAATGCTAGATTTTGGAAATTTATATGCATACTTTAAAACTAACATTAACATTAATGATATAACTACATTTATATCTCTAAAAATAATTACACATCAGCCTATTATTTTACAAATAGTTTATATCATGGATAGATGTGGGGATTCTATTGGTTGCTCATTTGGCACATATGGGATTATTATAATAATTATGAAATGCTTACAATGCCATCCTTACAAATTACAAAGAATTACTTAGAAAATAAGGATTTCTTTTGTTCTTGAAAAATATTTTTCCTGAACTGACATCCTTTATACAACTGTAAGAATGTTACCCTAAATCCACATTTTTAATAAATATTTGTGTACATGAAAGTCAGTGAAGTGCTTATTCTGTGAAAAATGCAAGAAACAAATCATTCTTTAAAAATCCTATTTTCTTTAAAGCTTAAGATCTTTAAAGAAAAATATCCTTGGTTTAAAAATATCATGAAAAATATCCTTGGTTTAAAAATTTTCCAAAATGCTTCTAAATATTTACTGCTTTCTTAAAGAGAACACACCTAATGAAATTTACCTGTTTCTTAACTATTTCATGGCATCAAGATCACTGTCAGTGATGGGCAAAGATGCTCTTTATGAATTATGTAAATTTTTTGTTTGTTTGTATGAAGTATCCTTGTTCACTTCCTTAAAGTCAGCTATTGGCTGCTTTCAACTGCCCCAGCTAATACTAATATAGGGTTTTCTAAGAAAGCTTGGAAAACAGGTAACTGAGCTTATTAATATTACCTTTAAAATGTAGTAAAAAGATTTTGAGAGACCTAAGGGCCTTTCTAGTGAGGTGAATAAAAGAACGTTATCTTCTTTATATGAGCTTTTGTGAAATCTATTTTGTCAATTCAAAAAACTTTTATCACTTAATTCTGTGCTGTATTAATTATAAGTAAGGTTGCTAAATATTTGATTTATGGATACTGTAGTAAGTCCTGTCCTCTGTAATGCCAAAATAGAATGTACAAAGCATCAATTCCTATTGTGCCCTTCCCCCAAAATGTTCATATTTTGCTGTTTGGATGAACCCCAAGGAGACCAAGAGCCACACTTTGATAGCATCTTGACCACTTTTCATCAGTATTACATTTTGAGAAAAAGGCTAGGTGTTTCTTTTATCGTGAGTAAAATACAAAATATATCTAATACCTTCTGATTATGTTAGCTAACTTGGAAATCCAATACTTTATAAATTTGAAAACTGCAAGTTAAAATGAACTCTACTGCTTTGCTACGGTAACAAATTCCTACAAACTTAGTGGCTTAGAACACAACCTTCTATTAGCTCACAGTTCTGTAGATCAGAATTCTGGGCTGGCATGGCTAGGTTCTCTGCTTAGCATCTCAAAAGGTTGAAATCAAGGAGGTAGCTGGGCTGTACTCTTATCTGGAGCTTGGGGTTCTCTTCACACTCGTTTTGGTTGTTGGCAGAATTTGGTTCCTTGTGATTTGTAGATCTGAGGTCCTGTTTTCCTTGCTAGCTGGCAGCTTAGAAACACTCTCTGCTCCTAGCAGTCACCTGCATTCCTTCTCATGTGGCCCCTTCTAATTTAAAACCGCCTACAGCAAATGGAATCCTACTTATACTTCAAGACTCTCTGACTTCCCTCTCTACCAACAGCAGGAGAACGCTCTCCAATTTAAGGGCTTGTGATCACTCAGGTACTTTCCCTACATTAAGGACAGTGGTGCCCTATAACACAGCAATCAAAGGAATGCTATCTCATCATATCCACAGGTTCTGGGACTCATGAAATCTTGGGAGGGGGCATCTTAAAAATTCTGCCCACTCCATATACTAATTGCAGTGAGCTCTTTCTATAAATGGACAAGGTGGTAAAGATAAATGTTTAACACAGTGGGCTCTGGAGCCAGATTAATACCAAGGCTCCACCATTTATTATCTGAGACATGAAGCACAAATTACTTAAGCTTTCTATGACTGTTTCTTCTCTGTAAAATTAGCATCATCATCTTTATCATCATCACCATAATATCACCAGGGTTTTGTGAAAATTAAATGTATTAAAGCAGGTAAATCTCTTAGAACATAACAGGTACTCACTAGGTATGATCTATTAATATAATTTTATAAACTCTGTTAACAATGCTTTTTATATTTACTTAGTCATAGTTCAATAAAAGATATGCATAATATATTAAGTAACCTGAATAATATGCACAAAATGATTTCCCTGATGTTATGGCTACTTTTCATGGAAAATGAGCAGTTAGGAATATTTTCAAATAAAGAAAATTTGAAACTTGATATTACTAAAAATACAAGACACCTAGCCCTTGACCTGACACATAGTCCATGATAAATAAATTATATAGTATGTAAAAATGCACATAAGTATATCACATATAATCATATATTAAAAATTTTGTCTCAATATCTAATTTTATTTCACATTATTTATTATATATAGCAAGAATGAGATTTACCTTTAAATTACATAAATTCATTAAATTAGGAGACTCTTAAATTCATTAAATTGAGTTTTCAATTTTGTAAAATTTTACTGCATATATTATAAAATAATACTATTACTGTGCAAAGTAATAGCACAAACATCAAAGGACTAGGTCAGGAAAGTAAAAAGGCAGCCTACTCAATGGGAGAAAATATTTGGAGACCACAATCAGAAAAGGGTTTAATATCCAGAATATATAAAGATATCCTACAGCTCAACAACAAGAAAAAAAATCCCAATTCAATAATGGACAAAAAACATGAACACTTTTCCAAAGAGGAAATACAAATGGTTCAAAAACATATGAAAAGATGTTCAACTTCAGTATCTATTAGGAAAATGTAAATCAAAACCACAATAAGATATCATCTCACACCTACTAGAACAGCCATTATCAAAAAAAAAAAAAAAAAAAAAAACAGAAAACTACAAGAGTTGGAGAAGATATGAAGAAAGAGGTACACTTATTCATTATTGGTGGGAATGTAAAAAGATGCAACTGCTTTGAAAGGCAGTTTGGTGGTTCCTCAGGAAGCTGAGCATAGAATTGCCATATGATCCAGGAACTCCATTACTAGTTATATACTCAGAGTAACTGAAGGCTTGGACATGAATGGACATTTGTACACTGATACACTTATAGCAGCATTATTCATGATTGCCAAGAGATGGAGACAGCCCAAATGTCCATCAGTGGATGAATGGATAAACAATATATGCTACATATATACAATGGAATATTACACAGCTGTAAGACAGAATAAAGTCATGATTCATGCAACAATATGAATGAACCTTGAGGACATTATGTTGAGTGAAATTAGCCAGAAACAAAAGGACAAATACTGCGTGGTTTCACTAATATGAACTAACTATAATGAGCAAATTCTGAGAGTTCAAGTTAAGAACACCGGTTATCAGGAGGTAGAAAGAGGGTCGAGATTGGGCATTTGATGCTGAAAGAGTATAGAATATTCAACAAGATTGATTGTAAAGATTCACAAATCAATAGCACAAAACAATCTGATGGTAGCACAGTATTGTAAGAATAGTGAACAAAGTGGAGTGTAAGTATGGTTTAAAGAGGAAGGCTAGGGGCATGTTTGACACCAGAAGGAAAGATACAGGATAAAAACTGGGACTGTGTAACTTAGCAAAACCTAGAGTGGAAAATAATGGTGAATAAATGTAGACAGCTCTTGCATGAGGGAGAACAAGTGAATGTCAACTTCACAAGATGTTGAAAATGGGATGGAATGTGGGAAAAAATACAATCAATGCAAACTAGGGTCTATAGTTGACAGTAGCCTTGTAATAGTCTTCTGTTTGTTGTAACAAAGGCAGTATACCAAAACTAATGTCAATAAACGGGGACATAAGGAAGAGGTATGGGATTCTTGTTATTGTTTCTCCTTTTTATTTTTTTATTCCTTATTTCTTTTATTTTTCTCCTCTTCTTTCTTTGTGAAATAAATGGAAACGTTCTCAAATAGATTGTGGTGATGAACGCATAATCATGTGATTATACCAGGAGCTATTGATTGTTCATTTGGGATGGATTGTATGGTGTGTAAATAAAATTGTTTAAAAAGTAAACAGAAAGATACAAGTGCTGGAGAAGATGTGGAGAGAGGTATATCTATTCAATGGTGGTAGGGAGGTAGAACAGTGCAGCCCCTCTGGAGGGTAGCATGGTAGTTCCACAAGAGGCTAAATATAGGGTTGCCATATGATCCTACAATCTTGTTATTTGGTATATTCTTAGAAGAACTGAAAGCAGAGACAAGAATAGGCATTTGCACCCTGGTGTTTATGGTGCAGTATTCATGATTTGCAATGGATGGAGGTGGCCTAAGGGTACATAAATGGAGAACTGTGATGTATACATACAATAGAATATTGAGTGGTGGCAAGAATGAATGAAGTTGTGGGGCATGCGACTAGGTAAATGAACCTTGAGGACATTATGTTGAGTGAAATAAGCCAGAAGCAAAAGGACAAATATTGTAAGGCCTCACTAATATAAACTAACTATAATAAACAAATGCTAAGAACTGAATTCGAGAGCAGTTTATCTGGGGTTAGAACATGGGCAGAGATTGGGCAATTGATGATGCAGGAGTACAGAATGTTCAATAAGGCTTATTTTAAAGGTTGCTAGATTGTAAACTCTTATTCTGAGTTTTAACTGTTATTTAAGAGATTTTCATTTGGTATAAAATGTATATCCTCTGTAGCACACTATCTAATTTAACCTGTATGGTCAGTTTATTAAAACAACATAATTACATGGAACCTAGAACAGGCAATGATATCTTGTTATTCTGTACAGGTTAATGTAATACCCTGATGCATTCCAGACTATTTTGGGCAGAAAATTAAAAAAAGGTATTTGCAAAGTCCCTTTGAGGGACTAGGGGTAAATGTGGAAATATTAAACTTCCCTAACTGGGGAATTCCTGATATTCTTACAAGCATTAGGGACTCCCAATTTAATAAGTCAAGCCCTCAATCTTGGGGCTTGCCCTTATGAAACTTATTCCTGTAAAGGAGAAGCTAAGCCTACTTATATTTATGCCCAAGAGTCACTCCCAGAGAACTCTTTTGTTGCTCAGATGTGGCCTGTCTCTCTCAGCCAATCTTCAAATAAACTCACTACCCTTCCCCTTATGTGGGACATGACTCCCAGGGTGTAAGTCTCCCTGGCAATATGGGACATGACTCTCAGGAATGAGCCTGGCCCTGGCATCATGGGATTGAAAATGCCTTTTGACCAAAAAGGGGAAAAGAAACAAAATTTCAGCAGCTTAGAGATTTCAGACTTAAGTCATTCTGGAGGTTATTCTTATGATATTTAAGAATAAGAATAAAATATATAAGAATATATATATATATTCCTTTTAGTGCTTTAGAATAGCTAGAAGGTAATAGCTGGATCTGTTGAATCCAGTAGACTTGATTCTTGATGATGATTGTATAACTGTGTAGCTTATACGGTGTGATCGTGTGATTGTGAAAACTTGTGACTGACACTTTCTTTATCCAGTGTATTGGCAGATGAGTAATAAAATAAAGACAAAAAAATATATAAATAATAGAGGGGAGTAAGTGGTATGAGATGTTTTGGGTGTTATTTTTTATTTTATTTTCTTAAATTTGGAGTAATGAAAATGTTCTAAAATCGATTTTGTCCATGGATGCACAACTTTATGATGATATTGTGAGCCATTGATTGTAAACATTGGATGCATTATATGGTGTGTGAATGTATCTCAGTAAAATTGCATTTTAAAAAAGTACAGCACACAGGATAACAGCGAAATTCCATGCAAGAGTTCATTCAACCTCCAAAAGATGTTCTAACAGCAGTGGCCAAGAGTATAAGATGTAAAAGAATATGGACCTAGCCACTCGTAATGTTAGTCCTCCGGCACAGACAGGCCAGAGATGCCCACATACCTATTTAATGGGCCTAAATATCATGTTTTAGTTAAATGCTAGCAGTTATTGTGTGGAGATTCCTTATAAAAATCTAGATTTCTGCAAAAAAAGGCATAAAATCTGGCAATACTAAGCCAAAATTCTTAAATGGCAATAACAAAGTACCAACTGCTACCCATAGATAGAGCAGGAATTGCAGTTTACCAAATGTGTCAGGACTGTACTGGGCCAGCAGCCATACACTGTAAGCCCTCTGCTGTTTCTTGAGTCAGAAGAAGAATGCCAACAAGTAATATTAGTCTGTGTTGTTTCTTAGAGTAAAGGCAATACTTCCATTACATAGATTAAAAACAGAGTATGATTAAGGGTGGACAGCTGTGGTGGTGAGCAATAACTTTGGAAAGAGTCAACAGGAAACTTTATTTTAAGATATAGCTATTTAGGTTTCTCTATTCATGACACCATCACTGGATATCTCAGATGCTTACAGGGAAAAGGCATGGCTTTAAAATGTTTGGCTCCCCAAAGATGTCCATGTTGTAATGTCTAGAATCAGTGAATATGTTAGGCTACATGGCAAGGGAGATTGCTAATCCACTTTAACATAAGGAGATTATCCTGAATTAAATTGGGATAAATCAAAAGGGTCAATGGTCAGGGAGATGCAATGCTGGTGCCTTAGAAGATGGAAGAGGGGCCATGAGCTAAGAAATGCAGGCTGCTTCTAAAAGACAGAAAAGGAAAGGAAACTCATTCTCCCCTAAAACCTCTCAAAACGAATACATCCTTCCTGACATCTTGATTTTAGCACAGTGGTACCCACTTCAGACTTCTGACCTCCAGAACTATAAAATAATATATTTGCATTGCTTAAAGCACTAAGTTTGAGATCATTTGCAACCGCAGCTATAAGAAATGAATAGGGCTTCAAATCTGAAAAATGAAAAGTCAGGGATGAGCTCCTATTTCTGAAGTAGCAATCAAGATCAATGAATAGGTCAACTCCTAAGAGTGAAGTTTGAGGGAAAACACTGAAAAAGTCATAAACATTGTCATGTGTTTTGATAGACACATTCAGCTTGTATGGATGAGGAATTGAAATGCAAATCAGTCCTCAGTATCTCTTTTTGAATGACAACTGCTTTAATGGCTCAGATGTGGTTAATTTCACTCAATCCTAGCTATTACCTCTTAGGAGGATAACTGGACCTTGAAGTAGCTGCCAAGTTCTTGACCAAAGTTTTGGAGACTAAGGGGAAATACAATTCAAAAACTTACTTCCTTGTCCACCCATACTTGAAAAATATGGGTTTTATGGTAATGGATTAATAAGCATTAGGTCACACTATTTCCTCTGCTGTCATTTTTCAGGAGTTAGCCACAAGTTTCAGGCTCTACATTTATTCTTAATTTTTAGTTAGGCATTGGAAATACCAATGCCATCAAGATTTGAGGATTCAGATGGCCTTGAAATTATTCAACAATGCTGTTTACCTTGGAATTTTGATTATACACAGTTGAATAAAGCATTCAATATCAAATATAATAAATAATTTAAATGTGAAATAAGCAGTTTTGTCTAAAATAATATATAAATATTATGTTAATAAATGGCCAGGCAACTTTCTTGAACATTGCATATTTATTTTTATTCTAAAAATATTATTAATACAATTTAAATAATTCAAATTTTATTGAAATTAGAAATTTGTTCATATATTGAATCACATCAGAAAACAGATTAAATACATCTAATTCAGCATCAACATTTTTACCTCTCTGTTTCCCTTCAATAAAAATTCAACATAAGTTGTATCATTTTTACTACAATTAGCAAAAACTTCTGCTACAAATATGTTTGCATTTATTTGGTTTATTGCTGGTGAGCTTCTAAAGAGTAAATGAATACCCTGAGGAATACTTTCCCTAGATCTGCAACCTTTTATCATGGTATGAGTAAAACAGATTGTCAATGTTTAAGTGCAAGTACACAAGAGCATTGATTCCCTTTGCAAGTGTATCTAATCATTAAAGATGAAACATAGGTGAATGTGAGTCTGAGCATTAACACCAAACAGTAAACAAGATCATTATCTGTTAGTTCTGTGCATAGCTTATCTTTCATCATATGAAAATTGTGAAACTGTCCTACACAGGCATTTTCAACCTGAAATGTTTAATTGAATCTAATAAAAAATAAAAATTTTAACATGTCTTCTTTCCATTCTAATTTTATTGGTCAGAATTGTTGCATTTGTTAAATTTATGTATAAAAGACTTTTAGGAATGATAAGCTATTTTTTTTTAGAGATTATAACACAATTAGTTAAGAGAAGATCATTGTATATCTCTGAGTTCCACAGAACTCTGCCCCATATGCAACAATAAATTTTAAAAAGAAAACAAGTTAAAAAAATCATAGTGGCAATTTCCTTACATATCTTATTTTTAAAACCTTTCATTATTTAAGACATAAGACAAACAACATAAATCATTGTAAAGATTTTAATTTATTTCTCTTCACTTTCAAAAGCTATGTAAGTAACACATATACTTAGCTATTTAAAAGACCCTTCATAAATTTATTTCAAACCAGTTTTATATTACAAGTTTTTTAAATAGCAAAAATGCTAGAAGGAAGTTGTAAAATCTGACAGAATTGTGTCACGACCAATAATGTATCTATTCAATCAACAGTTTAGCCTGAGACCATTATGTAATTCAAACAAGTTAAACACTTGCTTCTATTTTGATCGTTAGTTTCTTGCCAATAAGAGAAAATAAAACAGATGAATTACTGCCTCTGATTTTCTGCCACTTTTTTTTTTTTTTTTTAAATGAATGTGACGAGTGTTTTCACATTTTAACAATTTGCTGCCTTGGGCAGGTTGTATGTCGAAGTAGTAGCAATTGGTGGCTATTTGATTTTGTGTTTTATCAGGGGCTACCACCATAGAGAAATATGACCTCAGAACAAATTTATGGATCCAGGCAGGAATGATGAATGGCAGGAGGCTGCAGTTTGGCGTGGCTGTTATTGACGACAAACTCTTTGTAATTGGAGGTCGAGATGGCTTGAAAACATTGAACACTGTTGAATGTTATAATCCCAAAACCAAGACTTGGACTGTTTTACCACCAATGTCAACGCATAGACATGGTCTAGGTAAGATCTCTTACTTTATTAATGTCATTTTGGAAACAATTTTTATTAATAATGCAAAATGTATTTTTAAAATATATGTTAAAATATGTTATAATTGCCAAGTCTCATTAACTATAATAAATTGGCAGTTTATTTGAGGCTTTTTTTTTTTTCTTTGAAGTCCTTGATATTTTCATGTGTTGACCATTGTGTGTATTAAACTCTTCACAGAGGTGATGAAGATCCCAACATGAGTTGGAGTTGAAACTGTCCTCAAAGTTTTCACAGTCTGGCATTAATATAATAAATAGAATTCAATGTGAAAAAATGCAGAATTATAATGGAAGGGACAGAATAATGCAGCCCACAGGAAGGAATAGTTAATGTGGACTGAAGAAAACTGAACTGAAGTGGCTCACACACATTAGTGGATAGGTAATCCTATCTAACCCATTGGACTTAATTGATTTCACCTTGAAAAATTCAGGTGAGGGGTGAGAAATACAGGTTTAGAGAAAGAGTCACATTTTAGCTGGAACCACGGGTCACTGTGATATAATTCCACTGATTCCTCATATAGAATAACCTGTGGAAGGGAAAACTATATGTGGATTCAGAATATCTGGGTGTGAGTCTTGGATCTACCAATTTCTGTTTGCATAACTTTGGGCCAACACCTACTCTCTGAGGCTCCATTACCTGATTTGTCATCAATTCAAGTCTAATAAATGGATGAAAATCAAATAATGAGAATATATGTGAAATCACTTTGTAAATTGATAAAGTATTAATTAAATATTTTAAAAAAAAAGAGAAATTTAATAAAGACTAGTGTTGCCTGTAATTGCTCGTTGTATGGTGGAAAAGGTAAGGGAGAAATGCCGATTACTATTTTTTAGGATATAGTCATTGAGAAATATCATTGGGTTAGTTTCTCACTATTGCAAATCCAAAGTTTCAGACATTCATTGACTAGCAAAATTACAGACAATTTCAAAAACAAACATTAATGATTGTCTTAGCTTCCTAGAGCTGCTATAACAAAGTACTACAAACTGGATTGTTTAAAACAACAGAAATTTGTCTCACAGTTCTGGAGGCTAGATGTCTGAATTCTGTGCGGGTTAGTCCTTCCTTGCCTCTTCCTAGCTTCTGGTGGTTTGTCAGCAATCCTTGAGCTTCAATCTCTGCCTCAGGGTTCACATGATGTCTCCCCCTGTGTGTGTCTACAAGTCTGTGCAACAAATTTCCTCTTTTTACAAGGACACTAGACATTTTGGATAAAGGGCCCCATCCTACTCCAGAACTCATTTTAATTTAACTAATTCCATTTGCAAAGACTCAATTTCCAAATAAGGTCATATTCATGAATTACAAGGATAGGCCTTCAACATATCTTTTTGGAGGACACAGTTCAAACCCTAAAATGGTCAGGCACCTTAGAAGTCAACAGGGCTGCTGTTCCCATTCACTTATACCCTGCCATCAATCTCAACAAATGAATCAAAATAATATTTCTCAACTAAAGAAAACTACCTTTTTGATCTTTAGTAAACTGGTTTTCCTCCCTTTCCTTCAGTTTGCTCATTAGTAAAATTAAGCAATATCAGTAAATGTCTGACACCTTTTCAAGTTCTAAAATTCTGTTTTAAATAAAAACAATGCAAATTTGTTAAAGTTTATTAGGCCCAATTATAGTGTAGAAAGCATGAACAGCAAATTATTTTTCCCAGCCAAAAGCCCTGGATGTAAAAGTTTTCTTATATGATTTTTTCAAATACATTGGAGCACTTTGGCCTTTATATCCAAGTAAAAGTTCTATGTGTTTTTTTATTTTATTAGCTACCTAATTAGTTGTGTTCTGGTTTCGGGAAATACGGAGAATATACACTGTGGATTGGAGTATAATGTCTCTCCCATTTTCTTCCTCAATTCCTTTTCCTAAAGTTAAGTACAAAGTTCCATTATTTAGGATATTTGTGCATTAATAGAACATACTTAAAAAAGTTTCACCAAGAATACACCTTAATTGCTGGAAATTTCAGGTGTTTCAAGTATATGTGTTGATGTTTTCCTCAAATCCTATCAAACAAGCTGCTGAATCAGACAAGGTCATTATGACTTCAGAAAGAAGGTAAAGACAATTCTTCTAGGTAGTCTTTTTCACTTTATCTTTTTTGATGAGAGTTAATTGTAAAGGTTCACATGGAAGTAAGGTTGCATAGAAATTTATATGAGCCAAGTATCACTGACGTCTGTAATGTAAGGAAGTGTTTCCCACAGGTTCCAGTGAGTAATGGCAACCCAAGTGGTTCACTGTTTTCATGCTACAGCCTCTATCATAAGTTTTTGGTTTTGTTTTTGTTTTTTCTGCTTCTCTTCTACCACCAAGTGGATCATTTCTTCACCCTACCTCATGTCATTGGCTTCTTCTGTTTTACGGTCTAGTGTTTATCATTATTTTATTAAAAAGTCTCTACTACAGTACTCCCCAAGATCCAACATGATTGAGTTGGTTGGTAAAATCTTGTGTAGAGCATACGTTCTGGGAAAAATTCTCATATCCAAGCCCCTTATAGATTGATGGCAAGTGCTCTGTATGTAGAAAACTGCCTTTGGCTTAGAATTCTTCAACTGAATGTTTACTTTGGTTGAACCAGATTGGAAACACATAACACATATCTGTGTTCTCTGATGAGACTGTTTCCTTTATAATCAATTACATTTTGCCTCGTCTGTCAGAGAGTTCATCATTACCGGAGTAATGCTGAATAACCATACAATAAGCATCCTTGGTCTAAGATCCCTGATCTGCTAATTTAATATTTTCAGATTTTGATTCCATATATATAACTTCAAACTCACTTTTTTTGTATTGTATATGAATTTTATCTTATCAAAAAATATTAATATGTGTACTAACATTTTGATTCAAATTATCAAGGTTATAATTTTGAGGTATTTGACAACAATAAGTCAACAAATAACCTACTAATTCAAATGACCTTTTAAAATTATCTTTCCTCTCCTGAACTGTAATTATTTTCTTCTCTCAGTTTTGCATATTTTCTCACAAAAAAATGTTTTTTTCCTTCCAATTCCTCACGTAAACATTTGTAGCATTTCTAGTCCCACAACTCTGGGATATGATTTATCTTCCCAACTAAAAACTGTATTTTATTTTGCCTAATGCATTACTTTACAATTTTTTTCAAATGCTTTATCCTGTATTTTATTCAAATATTTAAAATGCTGCCATTTAATATAATTTTATCAATAAAAAGCAGATATGATTTTTTCACAGCCAACGTGAGATGAAATTGTGTTTTATTACACACATTTTTAACATGAAGAAACTTGAATTCCTACTGATAAGCTAAGACTTTATGCCATCATTATTTTAATAATTTTTAAATAAATCAATTGTTCAAATTGCTATTATAAATTAAAGGTAACTACCTAAGAACACCTCATCTCAGTTTATTTATGTGTTCTTACAAATTATTTGACATTTCCTTAGAAACTAGGAGTAAAATTCATGAAGAACTCACACATTTCTTATTCTAATTTTACTTATACATAATTAGTGACAGGAACCTAGTACAATATTAAGAACTTCTAATAATTATTTTTTGTTTGCAATGTGAAAACAAAAATGTAAATATGATGAATATTTTCTTTTATTTCAATAATGCATGAACAGATTTTAATTAGACTAGGGGACTAGAGAATAAAGCATTTTTATTTTTTTTAATGAAGCCCTTTACTGATTCACAACGCTTATTAGGGATATCTTATGACTTTGCCTAATCTTTAATCAACAACTTATATTTACGTCTTACGCAGTGCAAATATAAACTTAACAGTCTATATTAGTTAGGATTGTTTCACCAAATAACAAATAAAAGTGTGGTATAAATTAGGTAGGATAGTTTCATCAAATAACAAAAGTAGAGTAAGCAAAATAAAAGTTTGCTTCTCATTTAAAATCAGGATATTACAGACACTCTAGAGGGCTTCAAATTTGTCTGGGTTTATTAGGGAACACCAGCAAACTTGGCACAGAGGTGCCTCTGAAACAATTACCCATCTTTGACAATTTTGATAAAAAATTTCTAAGCCAAATATAATGTAGGATTTGAGGACCCCTGCATGGAATAAGACTGAAGTCATTTATGTTTTCAGCTAAGCTATGTATGATTTATTGAAAATAAGTACTGAATTTCCTTTATCACAAAATTGTTTTGCTTTCAAAATGTTATTGCTATTCCATTCCTATTTATTATTTTGCAAGTGAAGTTACTGTGGAATAAGGTAACATTTCCCATTTGTTTGAATGCCAAAACATGGTAGTGAATTAGGCACTTATGAGTGAATCCCACATCTGTAGAATATTACAGCATCAAGTTGAAAAGAAAAATAAAATATGTTCATTTAGTCAACTGGCCCACACAGTGATAATAAATGACCAATTTATGTTTCCAAAATATTTACTATGTATGTATTTTTAGCCATAATCTAACTTTCAACCACTAGTACTAGATTGTCTTTTGTTTTTTCCTCCATTTTTTTAATATATTTTTTCTTATTGAGATTGTTCACATACCACACAATTATCCAAAGATCCAAAGTGTACAATCAATTGACCATGGTACCATAATACAGCTGTCATCCATCACCACAATTATTTTTTTTTCAATTTTTAGAAAATTTTTATTACTCCAGAAAAGAAATAAAGACAAAAAAAGGGAAACCCAAATCCTCCTGTACTCCTAACCAACTGCTACCATTTTTGATTCATAGTTTTGGTATAGTACATTTGTTACTGTTGATGAAAGAATGTTAAAATACTACTAACTGTGGTATGTAGTTTGCCATAGGTTTACTTTTTTTTCCTATATGCCCTTCTATTGTTAACTTCTAGTTATAGTGTCGTACATTTGTTCTAGTTCATGAGAGAGATTTCTAATATTTGTACAGTTAATCACGAACATTGTCCACCACAAGATTCACTGTTTTATGCATTCCCATCTTTTAACCTCCAGCTTTCCTTCTGGTGACATATGTGACTCTGAGCTTACCCTTTCCAACACCTTCACACGCCTTTCAGCACTGTTAGTCATTCTCACTATGTGCTACTGTCACCTCTGTCCACTTCCAAATGTTTAAGTTCACCCTAGTTGAACATTCTGCTCATAATAAGCAACCGCTCCCCATTCTTTAGCCAACTTCTAAGTCCTGGCAACTTACATTTCATGTCTATGAGTTTACATATTATAATTAGTTCATATCAGTGATGCCCTGCAATATTTGTCCTTATGTGTCTGTCTTATTTCACTCATATAGTGCCCTCAGGGTTTCTTCATCAGTGCATTTTTTTTAAGATGATTTTGTTCACACACCATACATTCTGTCCTAAGTAAACAATTGACGGCTCCCTGTATAGTAACATATTTATGTATTCACCACCATCGCCACTATCTATATAAGGACATCTCCATTTCTTCCACAAAGAAGGAGGAAAAGTCAAAGAAGGTAGAGATACAAAAGAAAAAGAAAAAAAGAGAGGAAAAAAAACCATGACAGCGAGGAAGCAACAAAAGGAAAGATAACATTAACCTAAAGTAGAATAAAGAGTCAGACAACATCATCAATGCCAAGAGTCTCATATGCTACCCCTATGCCCCAACCCAATCATGTGCATTTAGCTTTGGTATATTGCCTTTGTTATATTAAAGGAAGCACAGTATAATGTTTCTGTTAATTATAGTCTCTAGTTTGCATTGATTGTATTTCCCCCCCAATCCCACCCTATTTTTAACACCTTGCAATGTTGACATTCATTTGTCTTACCTCATGTAAAAACATATTTGTATCTTTTATCACAGTCATTGAGCACCCTAGGTTTCACTGAGTTATCCAGTCCCAGTCTTTATTTTTCCTCTTTCCTTCTGTTGCCCCACATGCTTCTAACCATCCTCTTTCAACCATACTCACAGTCATCTTTGTTTGGTGTACTTACATTGCTATTCTACTATTTCCCAAAATTGTGTTCCAAACTTCTCACTCCTGTCTTTTCCTTTCTGTCTGCAATACTCCCTTTAGTGTTTCCTGTAGAGCAGGTATTTTTTTCACAAACTCTGTCATTGTCTGTTTGTCAGAGAATATTTTAAGCTCTCCCTCATATTTGAAGGACAGTTTTGCTGTATATAGAATTCTTGGTTGGTGGTTTTTCCTCTTTCAGTATCTTAAATATATCACACCTCTTCCTTCTTGCCTCCATGGTTTCTATTTCGAAAGCTGCACATAGTCTTATTAAGCTTCCTTTGTATGTGATGGATCGCTTTTCTCTTGTTGATTTCAGGATTTTCTCTTTATCTTTGATGTTTGATAATCTGATTATTAAGTGTCTTGCCATAGGCCTATTCACATCTATTCTGTTTGGGGTATGCTGCGATTCTTGGATCCATAATTTTATGTCTTTCATAAGAGATGGGAAATTTTCATTGATTATTTCCTCTATTATTGCTTCTTCCCCTTTTCCCTTCTCTTCTCCTTCTGGTACACCCATGATATGTACATTTCTATGTTTTATTTTGTCATTTAATTCCTGGACACATTGCTTATATTTTTCCATTCTTTTCTCTATCTGTTCTTTTGTGTGTAGGATTTCAGGTGTCTTGTTCTCCAGTTCCTGAGTCCTTTCTTCTGCCTTTTGAGATCTGCTGTTGTATGCCTACATTGTGTCTTTCATGTCTTGTGTTGTGCCTTTCATTTCCGTAGATTCTGCCAGTTGATTTTTTGAACTTTCGATTTCTACCTTATGTACGCCCAGTGTTTTCATTATATGTTTCATCTCTTTTGCCATATCTTCCCTAAACTTTTTGAATTGATTTAGCATTAGTTATTTAAATTCCTGTATCTCAGTTGAAGTGTAACTTTGTTCCTTTGTCTGGGGCGTAACTTCATTTTTCCTAGTGTAAGCTGTAGTTTTCTGTTGTCTAGGCATCTCATTTCCTTGGTTACCCCAATCAGGTTTTCCCAGACCAGAATGGGCTCAGGTCTCAGAAGGAGGCAATATTCAGTATCAGGTTTCCCTGAGGGTGTGTCTTAGAAGATTGATGCACCCTGTGAGGCCTCAAGTCATTGTGCTTTCCTGCCAGCAGGTGGTGCCTGTCAGCCTGTAGCTCCAGACTGAAGTAAGGAAGTGTGGCCCATGGCTGTTTTCCCCCAGATTCTGGGGTTTGGTTCTGCATGGAAGGTGGGTAGTAGAGCTGAGACCCAACTCACTCCTCTTAGGGAAGATACATCCCCTAGGGAGAGGTCATTAGCATTTGAATAGTCTCTCTGCCTGTGCTATCTCCACCCTTGTCTGGGTCAGAAGTCTGGGAATTGAAAACAGCTGAGGCTTTCTCCACTGAGCCAAAAAAGGGACAGAAATTCCCCCTTCAGGGCTAGTGCATGGCCACCCTCAGTTTCACCTGTCAGCCAGAGACAGTACCTAGTCCTCTGGCTCTCCAAGGTCAGTCATCACCAAAGCCTGTCTGTTCATTGGGGATTTATAGCTTGTACTTAGCAGTCCATATTTGTTAATTAAAACCCCAGCTGGAGCTCAGTTGAGCTATGTTCGCTTGCTTGGAGAGTGCTGCTCTCTATCACAGCAAGGCTTTGCAGTACATGCTGTGGGGGGAGGAGGCTCCTGGCTCGGGTCCACGGATTTTACTTACAGATTTTATGCTGCCATCTCAGGCATTCCTCCCAATTCAGGTTGGTGTGTGATGAGTGGACAGTCACGTTTGTCCTCCCGCAATTATTCCAGTTTATTTACTAGTTGTTCCTGGTTTTTTATTGGTTGTTCCAGGGGGGGCTAACTCTCTATGCCACCATCTTCCTCTCTCCTGCTCTCTATTCTAGATTGTTTTTATAATATGGTAAATACCTCAGCAAGCATACATTAAATATTGCTTTGGTAGTCATAACATGGTCAATCAAGAATAATTAAGAATTGACTCCCATTAGAATGATGTAATGATGTGCTCTGGATTGCAAATTCAAAACTGTGGATCTTTTCCTGGGTTCCAGTACTACTGTCTTCAATGATGTTGGATATTATTTCTTGAATACCTACTATGATCATAAAGTATCTTTAAGATGTTCATTTCCTCATCTCTAACCCAAAGTTAATGATGCACTCACCAAGATAAAGGTTAGGAGAATTAAATATAATGAATTATTTGGAAATATTTTTCAATTTTTAGGCAGTATTATAAAAGTCCAACAATTTCATCATAAGATTAAATAATAAAATGTGTAATTGTTCAAATTTGTTGAGCTATAACCTACTTTATTCTAAATGTTTTGAGTCATAACTTAAATGAATTAATTCCATAATTTATGAATTATCATACTAAATTTTTCATTCATATTTTATTATTTTTTTTGTAGTCATTCAATTTTAGTGAAAAGAATATAATGAATTTTCCCATGACCCATACTTTACTGAAAGAATTTTCTTTTAATTGTGCTTGGTTTTATTTTATTTAGCCTTTATTTTAATTAATTTTTTTCTGGTTATGCATTAAATACATTTGGAAAATTATTAGGGAATATTATATCCAGAAATCTCCAAATAATCACATAGGTTCAATGCAGTTTATATTATAATTTCATTTAATAATTTTTATCTTTTCTATTATATGAAAAATTATTTTAAATATTCTCTAGAAAAATAAATGTTTTAGATTACATAAAACAACTTTGACAGGAAATACAAGGTAGATTTTTTTCCTTAATTTCTAAGCAAGCAAATAATTTTACTAAATATTTTACTCATCCTACTTTCCCATATATCTTGGAACAGCTTCCCCTGGTTTAATTTTGCTATTTTACTACTGAGGTATTTTGTACAATTGTGTTTTCCAAAGGTCTTTGTAAAACTTCTGAGTCCTTGTTTGCCTGTGACTACCTTTATTCCATCCTCACATTTAACTGATAGTTTAGATAGGTGAAGTTCTAGATTTAAACTCTATTTTCTTCAATACTTTGGAAATATTGTTTTTCCATTTTTCAAGTATTTTGGTGGCAATCTATTTTTTTTCCTTTGTTCCTGATTGTTCTAATTTGCTAATGCTGCCAGAATGCAAAACACCAGAAATGGATTGGCTTTTATAAAAGGGGGTTTAATTGGCTACACAGTTACAGTTTTAAAGGCCATAAAGTGTCCAAGGTAATGCATCAACAATTGGGTACCGTCAGTGGAGGATGGCCAGTGGTGTCTGGAAAACCTCTGTCAGCTGGGAAGGCACATGGCTAGCATCTGCTCTGGTATTCTGGTTTCAAAATGGCTTTCTCCCAGGACATTCCTCTCTAGGCTTCAGCTTCTCTCTAAAATGTCACTCTCAGTTGCTCTTGGGGCATTTGTCCTCTCTTAGCTTCTCTGGAGCAAAAGTCTGCTTTCAAAGGCCATCTCCAAAATGTCTCTGTAAACTGCAGAAGCTCTCTCAGCTCCTGGGCATTCTTCAAAGTGTGCCTCTTAGATGTAGCAAGCTCACTCCTGTCTGAGCCTATATAGTACTCCAGTAAAATAATCAAGGCCCATGCTGAATGGGCAGGGCCACACCTCCATGGAAACCATCCAATGAAAGATCTCACCCAGAGTTGAGTGATCATAGCTCCATGGAAACATCCAATCAAAAGTCTCCAAGCCAATCAACACCAATATTTTTCCTGCCCACACAAGACTGCATCAAATATAATGGTAATTTGGGGGACATAACCAAAACAGCTCCTTGAACTTCTATTTCACTCTGAAAAATATTAAAGTTATCCATTATCTTCCTTTTACTTAAAATACCATAATTTTAATCTTTCTTTTATTCTGTAAAGTATCCCATCATAGATTTTCTAAGAATCTCACTCTTCCATTCACCTTCAGCTCTCTTTTAGGGTCTTCTATTAAGTAGATTTTAATTTCTTATTTAATCCTTCATATATTTTATTTTATTTTATATTGTTCTCTTATCTCTTCCTTAGTGAAGGCTTTTAATATTCCAGCTCCCCAAATTGATCTTTATCCCTTTGCATCATAATATTTATCCCATGTAGTGTTTTCTTAACCTCAATTATTATTTTCTTTTTTTCTAATATTCTCTCAATTTCTATTTGGTAACTCATTATAACTATTTTCTGCTTCTTGATGGCATTAATGTCCTCCCTAATCTGTTTGAGACTATTTATTTTGCTTATTTCAAATTCTTATCTCAATCATATTAGCTCTTTATTTATTATAGGTGATCACTTTCCTCCCCTTCCTTGGAATCCTCCTTCAGCTCCCTTTCCTCTTACTTCCTCTCTTTCAACTCCTCTTCCTTTTTTCTCTCCTCTTCTTATTTCTCTTCCTCCCTTGCTGCTGCTTCTGCTTCTGCTTCTTCATCTTCACCCTCATCCTCTTCTTCCTCCTTTCCTTCTTTTTCCTTTTCTTTCTCTTCCTCTTTTAATTATGTTAAAGGTAGTTGTAGCTATGGGAATGTGTAGTTATTTTTTTTTTTTATCTGTGCACTTATGCAGGTTTGTGAGGTACTTTGGCTAATTGTATGAAATATAGAAGGGCTAAGGAAATGCCATATGCTCTACCTTCCTAAAATATTTCAGGAAGAGACTGGGTAATTACACCTGGACATAGAGCTCTGAACATGCAAACATATTTTGCTCAACCTCTCTGCTGCTGACCCTAATATGTAGCCCTCAGCAACAAATCTATTTACCTCCACTTGTACCTTTTCCCCCATAGCCTTTCTCCTTCTCTGAGATGCCCTAGCCTTAAGGCTGGAGCTGGGACAAGAAGGGACCAGAAGGGAATGTTAGGGGCAGCAAGTCTGTTTCTGCTGTCCCCAGTTCCTCATTCCAGGCAGGGCTCTGATGATATCTTAAAGTTATCTCACTAATTAATGCAAGCTCTGTACTGGTGCTGATGTTTCACTCAGCAGTGTGGAAGGTGCAGCATGTTTTCTTAAGAGAACAATATGAGATATTAAAAAGACTACAGATCAAAAGTTTTCCTTCAAGATAAATTCCTCTCAACAGTGTATTATATTTTTATCGCACTTAGAAAGTCACAACTGCCTTCTCTTTCTCCAGTTGTTTTTATGATCTTGATGTTAGTTTTTAAAATGCATGCTTTGTTCTTCTTTCAGTGTAAACTCCAGAATTGGGTGACTGTAGACTAGTGACTGTGTTAGTTTTCTATTTGCTTAGGAACTAGAAATTCCCATTGTATTCATCATGTAGGTAATCAGTACCAATTCTGTGGCATGCAATGGGATTACAAATTTGAATATACAATCTCTTATTACATGTTCAAATGATAAGGAGCTATAGTCTAATGTTAATTAAAAAATAAACACTGAAAATATTTTCTTTAACCTATAGAGCTCTTGTTTCCTTGATTTATGTGATAAAAGTATCCTTCTGATTTCATGAGAGCCACATAGTTGCTAAATATGATTATGTGTTTTAAAATGTTTCATAGCTGTCAATAAGTAAAGAAAGCTCTTTCTGCTGGATAAATGACATATTAATATTAGATGCATATCAAGTCTGTGAAATTAAGGAAAAAACATATCTGCTTGGAGAATTAAACTAATTAAGATCACAATTACCTCACTATGCTATAAATTTTTATTTTAGCATTTATGTCTCTCAAGTGCATAATTCTGTGTATTATGCCATTTTTTTCACCACATTTTACATTGCATAAAATTGAATATGACTTTATTACAATTCAGTGCTGGAAATTAAGTCTTTTGAGGTGACACTGATAAAGAATAATATAGTTACCATTTATTATGCACTTCCTATATGCTAGGTACCTTGTTATATGTTTTATGTATGGTAGAATTTTTTGTTGTTGTTTTGGTTTTATTTACGTGAGATATAATTCACTTATAATAAAATTAAAATTTTTAAAGCATACAATTCAGTGGTGTTTAGTATATTCACAAGTTGTACAACAATCACCACTATCCAATTCTAGAACATTTCCATTATCCCAAAAAGAAATTCTATTCACATTAGCAGTTTCAACTCATTGCCCCCTCCTCCCAGCCCATAGCACCCAATAATCTATTTTCTGTCTCTAAAGATTTACCTATTCTGGACATACAAATGGAGCATAAAAATATATGGCCTTTTGTGTATGGTTTCGTTTGCTTAGCATAATGCTGGTTTTTAAGGTTAAGCAGAGCAACGGAGAAGGGGATGGCAATACGACATGGTAAAATGCACAAAACTCACTGTTCTTAACAAGATTCAGTTTTTTTCTTTTTTCATTTTAATAAATGCTATTCAGATTACTTTAAGTCTTTTGTTCTTTTCCAGTGTTCTGATTTTGATATTTTTGTCCCATGTTCTCTTTGTGTTTATGGAGAAATGAATTTTTGAAGGTCCTTATTCTGCCATCCCTGATGTATTACCATTAGGTGTTGCTTTTACATGGTAACGATAAGCAGAAACTGACTGCTCCATGAGCAAAAGAGATTCTTGAAAGCATAAGGTTTAGATTAGAAAAATGACTGGATACCTGGAAAAATGCCTGAAACAAAGGGAACCTTGGTCATCAAATCAAGACCCAAATTACATCCCTGTGAAAGTCTGGTGAGGACAAATATAACCTAGGGAAGGACACTGGGTGCCCTAACTGGCATCTCTGCTTCCATTTTGGTTATGTGACGTGTCCTGGGTCTCACTGCTCAGGAACTTTAGTTTGCTGCAACCATTCCCAATGCAAAAAACAAAAACAAGTCAGATTAAAACCCTACATTCCACCTTTGTTTTTCTCACTCTTGATTTAAAGCCTATGTTGAGAGCATCTTATTGATCAAGTGTAGTTCATGGGCATGGGTCTTAGATTTTGAGGGTCAGGAAAAAGCATTAACTCAATGCATATTATAGTCTTTATTAGTTTAAGACAATACTCACTTCCCAACAGCACTCATGTGTGAAATCCCAAAACAGGAGGTTCAGATGCTGGGGCAGTGTGAAAAAAGTAGCTGATGTCTACTGTCTATTGAACTGATTAAATACTCACAAATATTCCATAATGTAAATATTATTATTCCCATTTTAAAGATAAGAAAATGATCAAATTGATGAGTTAACTTGCCAAATACTGCATCACCTTACAAGGAAGACTTGGGATTTTAACCCAAGCTTCTTTGACTCCAAAATCCTATGAATTATAATATAATGAGCTGTCATCAATAAATGTATAAGTTAACTAAATAATAAAGCTATATTTGTCTCACTTATAAATACATTTGCTATATTTTATTCTAATTTATCAATTAAGATACATTGTTTCACCCATTAATACAAAATAAAAGACAGAATCTCTAAATTAAAAATTCAATTCAACATCTGAGTGTCTGAAATTGAATGCATGGCTGATCAATTTTGAAGATTTCGGTAAGATGATTTTGAGGAATGCTTCAACCAAAGTATTTATAGATATGAACATAGAAGGGTAGAAGGAGAGATAGATAATAGGTACATATAAGATACATGGATAAATGATAAATAAATAGATAGATATGCTCTGTGTTATTTCACAGCTAGCCCATATTCCCCTCAATTTCTCCGAAATTGAGAAGGGCAAAATTCTGCTAGAATGTGATTACTTTTATAATGCAAAATTTGATGCTATTGGAATGACACAGTTTTAAACTAACAAATCAGAAAAAAAAAAATGACCATTGTATTTTGACATTTAGGGATCAGCCATTTTAGAGGCTGGTCTCCTGTTTGGTCATTGTAATGTGAAGCCCTTCTTTGCACATAGAGTTCCAAGTATTTATTGATTAATATTATAGACGTACAAACCATCAAGGGTCCTAATTTATTTGAGGGATACAGAAGAGAAAGGCAAAGGTATACATCTATTCCACATTCTCTGAAACACCAAATATAATTCAGCTTCCTACAGAGAACAGAAGAAAAGATATTTAAATTACTGAATATTGAAATTGTATTCATAATTATGGGGAAACGGGTAAGTATGGAGCAAGTTGCTTCCCATTAGCTCCCACAGCATAAGCTTACCTTCCAACTCAGACACGAAGGCAGAGACACATCATGATCCTGAATGCATATGCCACTTCCATTTGATGGAAGTCATGGGTAGATTCCCAAAATCCTATTTATTGCTGCCTTTTCCCCAGAGGACAGAGACAACATGCCCTAGATCCCCTAGCTGCCAGTCAGTACCTCTACCTGGACTGGTAGGGCAGGGGAAACTCTACAGTTTAGCCCTCAGAGCCATGAGTCTTGCATTGCCCAACATGCTCCTGTAGAAAAAGAACACAAGAGCAATGCAATGAAAGGCCGAGAAATCAATCCTCTCCATACTTCCCCATGCACCTTGATTGCTTTGCCAAAATTCTGTTGAACAAGTTGCTATGCGTACATTGTGAAACACAGGTTAAGGCACAAAAAAGTCTTTTGGTGAATGATCACTTTATTATTTATACAATATAAATGGTCCAAAAGACAAGGAAAAAGATCCCATTGTGGCCGGCCTCCTGGGGATGCCCACTGCTCAGAATTAGGATCAGTGGAATGTAGCTCTCTACATCCTACTTCTCCTCAGAAATAAGAGACCCTGAGGACAGGGTATTTATACAACCCAGAGTAAAGGACCTGCCACTGGAGTTCCTGCCCTGACAAGCAGCTTGTACCCAGTGTCTGGTTTAAATTAATGTCAGGGTTTTCCATTAGAGGCTGCCTAATGGAAACATATTGAAATATCTGCACATAATAGAAAAGGAAAGGGGTAGGTGAGGGCCGGGAGATAGTCAACTGTTTGTGCTTTCCCAACAGAGACACACACAAAAAAACAATAACCAGAAACTCTTATATTCCACTTGGGATGGTTTTTGAAGAAGAGAAACAAAAGAGTGGAAGAGAAAAATAAGAAATATTTGAGAGAATTCCCCTGAGCTACAAAACCTGGCAACTAAAATGAGAAGCCCAGAAAACACCACCAAAAAAATGAATGAAAAAGGAGCAAGTTCAGTCTCTCAACATCAGTTTTTCAGATTTCAGAATATCAGGATAAAGAGATGACTACAATAAGCCCCACAGAGGGAAAAAAAGAAACTTCAGCAAACAAGGACAATAACCACTAGAGTAACAAGATCCTTAAGTCAATTACAAAGGAAGGACGATCATATTGGTATGAGGTTTCTCAGTATCAACCCTAGTAAAGAATGAACTCATACTTCAAACTTCTGAGAGGCAAAGGTTTTCAACCTATTTATGTCAAGACAAAACAAACTATAACTTAAAAATGAAGAGAGAAAAAAGACATGTTCAGACACTTGGTTCTGTCAGTCTCAGCAAGGATGGGAATCCCAACATCCCTTCTCAGAAACATAAGATTTAAAAAAAAGGAGCTTCTCAAGAAGAACAAATATTGTAGTGTTTGATTTAAAAGTCTTGTTTCATTGTCAGGAAAAGCAAAAAAAATGCGGTCTTGTATATTCTCGAAATCTTGATCTCATGAGAGAAATAGGCTCAAAGCAAACACAAGACATTCTCCCACCTGCAGATATTTAAGCAGTCCTAATTTGTCACTGAGTGTTCCTCCTTTATGTTGCTTCTGACCCATAATGGAAGACTAGAAGAAAATGACTAACGTCATCAGGTGTTCTCTACTCAGAAAGGCTCGCATGCCAGGGGAACACTGTTGGAGAAGAAAGGGCAGCAGCTGTCTCTGTGCCCTCACCTCTCCCCCTCCACTCTGCCCTTGCTTGTCTGTGTGTAGGTGTTCATGTTTCCACTCTTGTTTGTTTGCATGCTGGTGTTTGCAAGAGACTGTAGGCAGCCAGGGGAGAGTTGAAATCTTAACCAGTCTCAACTGCTTGCATGGGCACAATGCTTGCTCATTGGCAGAGCCCTCTCCCCCTGGAATGTATAAAAGCTCAGCACTCAGGCAGTGCAGTCGTCCCTCATCTCCAATGTGGAGAGAGTTTTGCAGAGCAGCCATCCATGGAAACTCACCTGAGGAGTTGTCCTCCCTGGGGAACCAGTCAAGGTGGGATCTTATTCCCTAGTTTTTGGACCCTTTGCACTACGCAAGCAAGAAAGCAGTCGTTTTGCTGACAGTCTCTTTTATGCCTGGGCCTGTGTTCCCACTATGCATTGTACAGCAACTTGCTCCACAAATACAGTTTCATAAACTGTGTGGGGAGAAAAAAAGGGGTGATTTTAAAATGAAAATATCACAGAATAATTTTGAAACAATATTAAGTATTTGAAGTAGTGAAATTTCTCAAATATATATGTATATATGAAGAAAGAGAACCCAAATTGATATTTATTATCAGTCTTTCTCCCTGTCTTTTAGAAACCATACATATAACATAATGAATGGACTGATGAAAATACCAGCTTAATACAATCCTTATATTTATTTGTGTTATAACCCATTAGGCTAGAAAATCTCATTTTAGACTGTCAGTTTTCATTGCCTTAAAAAGAACACTGTCTTCAGCTTAGCCACACTTTCTCTAATTATATCAGTATATGTTTGTTCTTTCCATGTCTCTTTTACTTATAAAATAGCACTTTTCACTAGACAAAGACAACATACATTTCTTAAAAAAGGGTTCTTGCTTCCAAGTTTTGCAATTTTCCAAGAAACAAAACTCAAATCTGCCCACTCAGTATTATGTTTCAGATACAAAAAAAACTGTGATATATTGAAAAGAATAAAAAAAGGGTAGGATATGGAATATAAATGGAGTAAATTCCTTTTTTATATTCACTTATATACATAAACTTGCATGTATATAAACAAATAAACACAGAGACCCACCGTTTGCAGTCCTTTTATATATCTGATTGATCAAATAAGAAAAATTCTGAACAAGATGTGGGTTATGAATATAGCCTTTTAGGTTAGATAGCTTTACCATCTTCATTTGTAGCTTTAATGTTTGGTTAACAAAAAATCGTAATAATGTAACATTTCCAATTACTGATAAAGATGTACATGCAGATGGATATAAACGTGTATGCAATGTGAAAGAATACTTTGGAAGTTTTATTCCTTTGATTTCTCTCATTTCATAAATTCCTCCTGGAAACATATAGAAACACCGTTATTAATCATACCCCCTCCAAAAAAAAAGAGAAAGAAAGAAGCAGCAACAGACTGCAAGATGCTTCTCAACAGATTGTGTCTTATGTACTCTGATTTATATAACAGGAAAATCCTAATTATGTAGTCTTCTTTGAACAAAACACTCAACTACCTAGTGAATTCTTAACTTAGAGATTGCCTGGTGTCTTTCCACTGAGTTATTTTTGTTGTTGTTGTTGTTCAAATAAACATTTATTGAAGACTATTTAATGATAAGAATCCAATTAGGATCTGGAGAATAGAATACCTGTCTTCAATATTACTATAGACTAGTTACAAATGTTCTCTTACAAATAAAAAGTATTTATCTAGCTGCAGAGATTCTGTGTTCTATTTGTTATGAAATAATCTTTTCCTTAATCTATTATTCATTTCCAGAAGTAGAAATTCATACAAAATATGTGATTGATCCTCAACACGATTTCTCTGCAATTTGGAAATAACCCTTCTCTTTAGTTGTCAAGAACTATTTGTTATCTGTCTCCATGATATTCTATTAAAGAACACAGAGCCCTGTGTTCTGCAGTGAAATTAAGGTTTCCTTTTACTCTACTTTAATAAAATGTAGAATGCCCGTAGAAGACCTTCTAGGAAACAGGCTCTTGAAACTAGAAACTGGTTCTGAATACTGAGTCTCCTCCTTATGAGAAACCTCAGCAGATATAATCTAAGATTTAATTTAATCTAAGATTTCCAGTATTAATTTTCTTATCCTGAGAATTGGTAAATTTGTATCCCAAGACTATTATAGATTATGTAACTAAAAAGATCTTCTTCCCTTGTGAGTTACATGCTGTAAGTTTAGAATCCAGTCTGATAATAACAAATAGGTGTGCAGATTTTGTAACAATCTCATTCTGGGCTCCATTTTATATTTCTTTGCTTATTTTACCATCTTGTTTAACACTTATCTTTAGTAAAATTTATCCAGTCTTGAAGTTATCTTAAATTTTTCAATAATAGGTGGGTTATAAATATTAAGCTGAGGAAAAGGCTAGCAGAATTAGCCAAGTTAGATATGAAGAAGATTCATATATGAATGTTTATAGGTAAAATCATTCATTCATTCAGTTAATATTAAAATTGCTGTTACTACCTGCTTTAGTACTCGTGATAGAATAAAAAGATAAATAAGGTTTTGTTCTGAAGGACATTATAGCTGAGTAAGGCAGACAGACAAGTAAATAAGCAATCCAAATGATATGTTATGAGGACAATAAGTAAGGATGCTATGATCACATGGTTTTAAGTGAAATGGAGAAATAAGAAAGATCTCCAGAAATAGAGGAAACCTAAACTGAACTATATAGGATGAGCGATCAGGCAAATTGAGGAAGAAAAGTACATTTTGGTGAAGTATTATATGTAATACACACAGACAAATACACACACACACACAAACACACAAAATGTGAAAAAGGAGCATATCACATTTGGATAGCAAACTGTAAGTGTCATTGGAAAACAAATCAGTTTAAATGATAATGGATTATCTCCCGAAAATACTTAAAAATGTGAAAAATATCCTTTGTCACATTTGATCTGCAGTACAAAAGGTGCAACGGGAATACACAATATAGACTCTAAGCTCCCATACTGTGATAATAATTCAATGAGAGTTTTTGATTTAATAATAAAATATTTGTTTAGGGGTAATTTACTTATCCACAATTGGCCCTGTATACTTGAATTTAGCCCAAACTACAAGTAATCAAGGTATAAGTTTACCTAATCTTCTTTTCATATTGAATGGAATTCTAAGAGTTGACTTTTAGAAAATGAAGTTAATCTGGTCATTGAGGTGAATCACACAAAAATAGCTATTAACAGAAGAGGAAAAAAATACTAATTCTACTACAGAAAACTCACCACTAAATTATTGCTTTTGTTTTTGTAGTTCTCTCTGTGGAAATGATTTTACTATGTATTTCAACTTTCATCATAGCTATCTGCAACCTGAATGACCATGCAAATCCTCCATGTTTCAATTTAAAATGCATGTTAAAATTATGTTCTAAAATATCCCTTCAGACCTAAAACTTGTCAACTCAATGTGCAGGAGGTAGCAGAATGGGAAAGCAATCAAAGCAAAAACTTACTTAGTTACTTAGGTCTAATAGATATTTAGACTTAAAGGATCCCTAAGAGACTACTTACTCCAGAATCTTAACTTTACAAATGTGGAGACTGAGATCCAGAAAGACTAGGTAGCTTGTTGAAGTTCATATAGCTCATTAGTGGCAAAGCTTGGTGTGAAATTCTCTACAGATTTGAGGGGTTTTTCTTTTGTTTTGCTTTTTTTTTCCCATTGATTTTTCTACCTTATTCTGATTTTTGGTGTATTGCTGTTTTTAGCAAGTACCAAGTTAATTTTTCGCAGTAAGTATAAGTCCAAGGGTAGAGACAGGTTTTGTGGGGCTTAAAGTTGGGGTTCTATTTTAAAAAAATAAAGTTGCCAACTACACATGTTAGGCACCCTCCCTGGGCCTTGGTAAAGAAACACTCTGTAACTTAAGCTTCACCAGCTTAACAGGAAATCCTCTCTTAATGAACAGAATGATCATTTTTTACACTCAGAACATGTTTTGTCATCAATCAATACATTTTGTAATTTAACATTTTTTTTATTTTTGTTGAGGATTCCTGATTGAGTTATATTACACATAAATTAATATAGCATTCAAGAGTATATACAGTCTACCATATTTGAAAAATTATAATTTTTTTTTGTAATGTAGGCAAAATATAAACATCCTGGACTATATCTTAGGGATCTATATTTAGTAAGGCTTAAAATATTTAAAATAAATACATAAATTGCCAATGAAATGCTATGGATATGCATGCTTAGGATGTTTGAGTAATTGACTTGATGAGGTATTTCCAGACAATTGGAACATTGTTTATGTAAATGTAGAGATTTGCTAATTATTTACAAGTACCATGAGACCAACTATTTACAGATGATTTTGTCATGGCCAGTGCCATGCTTCCTGGAAAATTCTATTGTTTGCTATTTTGTTGATAATATGTATTTTTGTCCTGTAATCCTGTAGGCATCTAGAAAAAGACATTTCATTGAATTATTTAAAAATTATTCTCTTTAAAGTAAAATATAGGACAATATTTTTTACTTGTAGGTGAAATCTAATCAACTTTCTTCAATTCTTCACTCTGATTCCCCTGCACAATGTAAGCCCCATTAGGGCATAGTCCTTGGTTTTGCAGTCTGATGTTTCAATCAGCCAACCCTCATAAGAAGCCAAACACATTTAAATTAATTAATAATTTGTATTAAAATATTATTGTCCTACAAAATTGAAAATATTGTCATCATTAGAGTTGCTAATTCTTTGTGTGAATACTACTGTCCTGTTAGATGTTTATTTTTACAAGGCAGGTGTAATATTAATGTTCTTTTATTCATAAATGCAGGTTTTTTAATAGCTAGTACCTCTTTTTTTATGGCAATACACCAGTATGTAGCCTTGCTGTCCTCTTCTGATGTTACTGTGAAACACAGCAAACACACCACAATGCCAGCTGTCTGGGCTGGAGAGCATTAGCAATGCCATGTGTGGGGAGCAGGTCCTCCCTTAGTAGTGGCTGATCTATTAGTTCCATTACACGTACTTCATCATTCAGCACTCCCAGGAAAAGATTTAAACAAAAATGCATTACATTTCTTTCTTTTTTTCTTTGCCCAGAGAAAGGGATTAGATTGTCAGATTTAATACAGATAGAAGTTCGTTCTATAAACATTTCACCTTTTCACAGGACATGACGCCTCTATTCAAGAAGATGAAAAATAATGTCCTAGCAACTTGATCTTTTATGATCATGTTTGAGATGCAGAGGCTCAAATAGATTTCAGAAGTATCTTTAATGGTAAAGCCAACTTGTATAAGGAAAGATCACTCACAGGCAATTGGTTCAAGGATTCCTGAGAGGTAGCGGTTTCTGAAATAAAGTTGACATACACAGAAATACTATAGTGTCAAGATGTTAAAATTGAACACAATAATATAGGCTATTTATACTTCCTTGTTTTTTATTACATACTTCATTTTAAATTTTGTAATTAAAGGAAGGAACAATACAAAAATTACCTCACTACATTTTAAGCTGGGGAAAGGAAGAAATAAGGGAAACTCATTTTCCTTTTTTTCAAGACTGTAATAGTTAACATTCCAACAATATGGCAAAATGGCAGGAGAATTAATATTGCTATAATGTAATATAGATTACAGTTTAACCTCATCTTAATAAGATCTTCAAAGATTCTTTTTACGAACAAGCTCACATCCACAGGACTAGGGGATAGGACTTAAAGATGTCTTAGTGGGGGATAGGATGTAATCCACAACACATATATTTGTGCAACTATATGTTGATACTCTCATGTCATAAATTTGATTAAGGATCTTTAGAATTACACACACTAAAATGTCGTGTTTCATATATATTTATGAGCTTGCATGTTTTTACAGAGAATACTGGCATTCTTATCCTTGGCCTGAAGTCTCTGATTACTAGGACTTTAAATATCTTTAAAAGAGTAATGCTACATTGTTACCATTCTTTTGAACATTCAACTAGTGTTTTCTTTATTTGGTGTAGACTGCTTAAAGAAAAGTTTTGATATAAAATGTATTAAGATATGTGTAAAAATTAAATCCAAAGGGTAGGGGATGGAAATATATACGAACAGTTTTTGTGTATTTTATTGAGGTAAAGATTATATCGAATCAAACATGAATATTATAGATTTAGGATGTTAAATTTAAGCCCTATCATAACCACAAAGAAAATGTATTAAAAATATATAAAGGTGGAAATAAGAAGGGACTCAAAATTGTACATTACAAAAAATCAAATAAATATGAAAGAAAGTAGACATTGACAGAAGAACTAAGTGACAAAAAAAGTATAAGACTTACAAGACCAGATAACAAAATGGCAGAGGAAATCCTGAATTATCAGTAGGTATTTTAAATATAAAAGGATTAAATTCTTTAGTCGAAAGGCAGAGATTGACAGAATAGCTAAAAAAAGCATGACCCAACTACAGGCTATTTATAAGAGACTTGCCTTAAATTCTAGGATGCAGTAGGTTGAAAGTGAAAAGATGGGAAAAAAAATATGTATATATTTATAAACATATCTATATACTTATAGATATAAACAAAGAATACCAAAATGCAAATAGTAATAGAAAAAGAGTTGAGGTAGTTATACTAATATCAGATAAAATAGACTTTTAGTTAAAAACTCTTATGCAGTTCCAAAAAGGTCTCTATAAAGGGGTCAATTTCACAAAAAAAGGCACAACAATTATAAATATATATGCTTCTAATGGTAGAGCCCCAAAAGAATGACACATATCCAGGTATGTGTTCAAAATGAGGAAATCAATCAAAATAATACATCTTATTAATAGGAAAAAAAGAAAAAACACAGATGATAATCTCAATTGACACTGAAAAGGCATTTGACAAAATCCAAAACCCATGTTTGATAAAAACACTCCAAAAAATAGGAATAGAAGGTTACTTATTCAACATGATAAAGGGCCACTGCTAACATCATACTCAATGATGAATTACTGAAAGCTTACTCTTAAGACCAGGAACAAGACAAGGATGCCCACTCCACCACTCTAATTCACCATTTTACTGGATGTTCTAATGAGGACTATTAGACAAGAAAAAGAATTGTACAACACAAAGAGTGAACCCTAATATAAACTATGGACTACACTTCACATTATAAATATATTAATATTATTTCATCAATTGCATAGCAAAGGTATCACACTAATGCAGTGTTAGTAGGGAAAATGTGTATGTGTGAGATGAGGGCATGGTATATGGAAATCTGTATTTTCTTCATGATTTTTCTGTAAAACTACAACATCTCAAAAATATTAAAAATAAGTAATTTTAGGGCATTTAATTCTTATTGCCTAAGACAATTTTGAAGGTAATGAATAAAGAGCGTTGCCAATATTATAAGATATCAGAGATAAGGACCCTATCTTTTTCCCCTCTCTTTTATCTTGGAAAGTTGCTAAAGGCACACAGTGTTAAACAATGGAGAACACAGATGGCCAACCATGCCACTCAGAACAGAAGTCTTCAGGGTAGAGGGGTGATAGTAGACTCAAATTAAAGTAGTCAAGATATAAACAAAGAACACCCAAATGGGAACAAACAAAGGCTATTCATCCATAGTTTGTTATAGCAGTGGAGTCAGTCACCATCTCTTTTGTTTGGTAGAGACTTAAAGGTAGGCAGAGGAGACTAAAAGGCAGGCTTTATGGTGGATAAAAGGGAAGACTTCACATGTGCCCTGATTAGAGGTTACTGGCATGCAGAAGCTGGAGTTGGGTTAATTAGAAGTGGGGCATTCTATTTGATTGGTTAGGGGGGCATATTTGGCATTCTCTGATTGGGACAAAGTTGGTAGCAAGGACAACAGTTAGGGAAGCTGTCAATTACTGATCAAGTCCTGGCTATTTTGGGTCAATTGTTAGAGGGATAGTGGTTTGGCTTCCTTAATTGGTTGCTGTGAATATTGGCCAGCTTCCCAGACCAATTGCTTCAGGTAGTGGGCCAGACCTTCCAGGTCATTGTCCATTTCTATTTTCTGTCTCTCAGTACAGACAGTAGTGGTTTTTTTGGAGGAGTCTTGATGTGGGGAATTATGGGGCAGACAGGAGCAGGTTTACAAAGCCAGAAAGCATACATGGCAACAGACCAGCATTGCCTTGATCACTAGATATTATGGTAAAGAGATAAGTCAATTGCAGTTTATTAAAGATCACCCTGAAGGTTATATCTTTATTTTATATTTGTTTATGCCTTTGATACTATAAAATATAAACAATGCACTTAGGCTAGGATCCATTAACAGAAAAAGAAAATAGTTAGGATCTTATCTGTCATTTGTTTAGGATAAATATTTATTGCCTTAGTCTTTCCCCTTTAATTTATTCTCTCTAATACCAAAGTTTATTTCCTAAAACACAAATCTGATCATTTATTTACCTGTCTAAAAAGTACAAATTCCTTAACGTGTCATTCACGTATTGTCAACACTTACTCTCCTTCTTATGTTAGCCTAATCTCTGCCACTTCCCTCTGCTACTATATGCTTTATCACATGAAATATCTTATCAATCTTGAAGTACACTGGGCTCTTTGACCTAGTGTAATGCCTCTGTCCAGCCTGACTTTACCTCTATTCCCTGTCGGGATAAATCTCAATCATCTCTAACAGCTGGATCTAATGCCATTGCTTCAATAACCTTTGCAATGACAGTTGCCCCCTCCTCTGCACAGCTAGTATGTAATGGGTGTGTTACAGTACACATTATGGAGATAGTAAATATTTAAGCATTTTTTTCATGGCGAAGTTATTAGTTTCTAGTATGACAGAGCTTGTCATATTCATCTTTAATTAACCGACCACAAGGGCCCAATATATTGCTAACTCATAGTGGAACTCTGTCAAATGAATGTAAGACACTGATTTTGATTGCCAAAATCATTAATATAAATACTTTTTACTGGAACCATACTTATTTGATATCTATCTGTACCTGAAGTTCAAACATCTCTTTTCTTTCAGTCAATAAAATCTAGGATAAACTCAGGAAATTGCAATTCAATCAAGAAATAATCAATAATTAACAAAAGCATAAAGAGGGCTTTAATGATGCTATTAATAATCGCTAGAGTTTTACTCATGTCAGCTCAAGGTCAATGTGTAACAGAAACATAAATGGTGCTATAAAGTGGAGTAAAAGTTACTCTTCATGAGCGTCAAATTGAAAATATTTTTATCATTGAAGTCTGTGTTTGATGTCTGGAAATCACTTGATATGTGTAGCCTTGGCCTTAGATGTGGTAAAATATCTAGTTTAAGCCTTTAGTAAATTAAGTTATCTGTACAATTGTCTTCATCTTACGCTTTGATAGAAAGTTAATGATTGAGAAGCATTTAATGCTTTACTTTTATTTTCTCTTTTTAAAAATAATCAGGAAAACAATTTATTTGCATATAATTCAAAAATATTGACTTAGAAAAATTAACATTCTTTCTTAATTTTCAATATAAAAATGACTTCTTTCTCAGATAATTAAATTATACTACTTTATAAGAAATAATGAATAAAAGAAACATTGTTATTGTAAAATAGAATGACTTCCCTTTGTTATTCAAAATCAGAATAATTTCTTAAATAAAACCTTTAATATCTTATTTTTAATGATTTTACTCTATAATTCGACAACTAATTCTGTAAGTATTTATTGAATACTTACTATTAACTCAATAATATTCTTGATCTTGAGAATCAAATATTTTCAGGAAGCAAAATACTTTTCTCACAGAAGAAATTTTCTCAATGTTTTATCTTTTTAAATTTCTTTTCAATTTTTGCTATCAAAGAAAAGCAAGAGTAATAGTTAAAGTGGCTGGACAAACTTTATTCAAACTGCCATAGCAGAGAAGCCAGCAGCAGCCAGTCTCAACTCTGATTGGCACAGTGGTAGCTAGATAGTTTTAAACAGCACATGTGGGGAAGGAAAGGGGAACTAGAAAATTACTGATAGGGGTCTAGGGAAATTCAGGGGGCATCTGGCAATGAGATTTTAGAAGAGAGTCAGTTAGTCTTCCTGAGAACAGTACAGTCTGTGGTTTAGCAGTATTGCCTCATCTTAGCTAAGAGCTTATGATAGAGTCAGGAATCTGCCCAGGGATATAGCCTAGCATTAGCGAAGTTCATGCTAAAGTTTGCACAAGTCTCTAGTGCAAAGTTTGGACAAGAAGCTGGGCCAAGCAGAGTCTCTCCCGAGGATTCACATGACACAACAACTTTCCACATCTTTAAGGATTCTATAATGTTATATATTTAATTTCAAAACATTGAAGAAGATTGATTTGTTACACCAAGCTTTCTTTCATTCTCTATTTCCCCATGTTTCCCTCCACCCATACCTCTAGTGAACAACCATTTATTGAGTGTCCACTACATCCAAAGCACAATTGTAGGCATTTGGTGAGATTCAATAATTACTCAAGGGAAAAAAATCTTACTTTCAAATATCCTGCAGACCCTAAATTACCTAAATACAGTCTAGAAAGACATAAGCTTTACAGACAACTTTGTGAAATATAGTTGTACTCTTTGCAGCTTGGAGACATGAGCTAGCATTTGAAAGATGTGTAGAATTTAGATACTCTACCATAGGGGAAGATCTTTTCAAGCATAAGGTGCTACATAAGAAATGTTATGAAAAATAGAATACTTAGAATGTAGATGAAACATTGTATTTTAGTGAATGGAACACTTTATTAGTAAACTAGTGGCAGATACAATTTTTAAAAGGTTGAGGCCAGATATTGAATGATATATTATGTCAGGTTATAAAGCTTTGTATTTAGTATTTTCTTGGCAGTGGAAATCTTTGAAACCTTTGAGCAGGAATAATATGTGCCACTGGATGATTGGCCCTGTAGAAGCATCTAAAACCATGAAGAAATAGAGGCTGCAAGTAGTGAATTAGGTTACGAGGTTACTGAAATAGAAGAGGCCAGAATTAAATAGAGCATGAATTAGGGAGAAAACAAATGGAATGATAGGTTATAGTAGGTATTTTTAGAACTGGGCTCTCCATTGAAATCATCAGCATGTAAATAATTAATCTATTACAGTTCTGTAGAATTTTGTGATTTAAAAATAGAGATTATGTTAGTGTGGGTTCATATTTCTTGAAAGAGTAGAAGTTAGGATACTAAAACATAGTTTTAATTGTAAATCCTTTTGTATAAATCATAGCTAACAAACCTGTCTTTCCTCATTACCTCTCTGTTACACAAACTTTGTTTTACATGTTAAAAAGAAAATCAAAATTTTGCATTAATTAGTATACTATTTTCCTTAAAGAAATAATTCCAGGTTAAGTTTAAAACAAAAAGTCATGGGGAAGAAAAACATTAAAATAATGTCAATTGCCCGTTTGATATGGGTACTATCTAGCAGGCAACCAAGTTATTTTAAGTTATCAATTGTCAATTTACAGCAGGTAACCGATAGCTGATTTTCCATAAAATTAATTTAGAATAACATTGCTACTGTTCATGGCATATTGTTCAAGCCAGGCTTGACCATGTTTACAGTCCTTAGGACAGACACTGCCCATTGCCTATCCATGAGCTACCTTCTTTAATCTTTCTTGACATAATCTCAGTTTTACTTAGATGCAATGTACAGGTCCAGCAAATGTCACAATGGCAATCTCTTCTGCTTAGCCAGTTTAGTCTAGGTCTGGGCTTGTAACTCAGCTCTGGACAATGAAGTATTGGGAAATCTGCTGGGATGTTTCTGGGCATTTTGTCCCTGATAAAAGGAAAATATATCCCTGGGTAGTGCTTTTTGTCTCCCCCACCCCACCCTTTTTCCCATTCATTTTTCTGAATAGCTTAAGTATTGATATTATGTGTTTGGTTGTTTACCAAGTCAGGTATTCTAATAATAAAAATGTACAATAAGTTGTTGGGGATTGAATCATGTCCACGATGAGAGATGTTCAAATCCTAACCCTGGTTCTGTGGGTATGCACTCACTTGTAAATGGGATCTTTGAAGGTAGTATTAAGATGAGGCTGAATTGAAACAAGGTCGGCCTTAATCTTACATGACTGGCATCTTTGAAAGTAAAGGAAATTTGGACACGGAATTAGAAGCCAGAAGAGGAGACAGAGACAATTCAATATGCTACAGACTTCAGAGAAGGCAAGGCCTATCAAAAGCTTGATTGTGAAGTTCTAGCCTCCAAAACCACAAGCCAATAAATTTCTAAGTAAACCAGTTTGTTTTATCTGTTATAGAAGACTTGGGAAATTGAGACATAGCAAAATAAAATAAAGTAAAAATATATTCTGTATATATTTTAAAACCTCCAAATATGATCCTTGTTTATGTATATTATCTATATTTTATAGAATGAAAGAAACAAATTTTTCATTTAAATAAACACTCATTTTTTTTTTTTTTGGTCTCGCTTTCTTTAAAATCATAAGTATAGTATATAAGGATGGGAAGAAAAAAAATTCAGAGAAGTATCATAGAGCAATTTTCAATGGTCTGTTACAAAACAGCTAAAGATGCTGCAAAACCTTAAATTGATGAACTTATTTTCTTTGCATACTTTTCTAAAAGTTCTAAAGATTTTATTTTTACAAACCAATTTTTAAAATTTATCAGATAGAAACTATGATTTTATAGATTTTAAAATCTATTTAAATGAGTTATTTATTAATATCCTATATATACACGTAATACAGTATATCATTTTAAAAAAGAATGAAGTAATAAAACACCTATAAATGTAGCTTTTTTATCTGCCTTCTTTATATATTATATGTGGACTCCACATTTGCAAATTTGAAACAGCTAATCACAGTAATCACAAAACAAACAGTAATCACACACACAAAAAAAACTTTGACATGTGAATTCCTATTTTACTTTATTGTTATTTTCCATATGGGTTATATGTCCTCCAAACTAAATTTGTGACCTTGTTTTATCAATCATACACAAAATGTGAGAGTACATTACATTAATCAGACAGCTTGCTGTGAATACGTTAACACTCAGAAATTTTTGAGGTCTATTTGTTGTATAGGATTTTTTTTTTAAGCAAAATTAGAGTTTTTGATGGCTATTGCTGAAGATTTTGGATAATCTAAAAAGTCACAGATGTTAAATGGCATGTGCTGAATCTGTTAGAATGAACTGAACTGATGCTAATAGTAAAACCCCAAATAACTTAAATAAAGTGAATTATTCCTTGTGGTAAACTCTGGATGTAGACAGTGTGGTGCAGGATAACAATTCAGCTGTAAGGCGTTATGGTCTGGGAGGTCTTCACTCTTGTTGCTCCTTTATGCTTGGCAACTGGCCCATGGACACCTCATCTCCTGTGTGCTTGGCGCAACTCTATTCATTGCATTGCATTCCAGATAGCCATACCTCTGCATTAGGCAAAGTGCTCCATATCTGCAAAAGACTAAACTGTAATTTTTTTTTTGAGTGACTATATGCCAGTTAAAAATTAGGCACTCTATTATGATAGGAGAAGGAGAGAACAGGGTGGGGGTGAATCATCAGTTTCTGCCATGTGGACATGGGAGCAAAGGTAAAGATGCTGCCTTTTTTAATTCCCTGGAAAGTGATTGACTCTATTTGTGAAACATTGTTAGTTTTGAAGCAGTTACTCATGGTCATACCTATAATTAGAAAGTTCTAATTTGATAGCAAAGATGGATTGCCAGGAATTCCTCCAATATGTTTGGACAAGTATGCCGGTAAAAATAAATTTTGAGCATTTACCGCAATTCGCTGGTTTGGATATATTGTGTCCCCCCAAAACAGCCATGATTTTTAACCCAATCTTAGAGTGGAAACTTTTTTTTTTAATTCAATTTTATTGATATGTATTCACATACCATACAATCATCCACAGTGTACAATAAATTGTTCACAGTGCCATTACATAGTTGTGCATTTGTCACCACAATTTTTGAACATTTTCATTACCACACACAAAAAAGAATAAGAATGAACATTAAAGTTAAAAAGAACACCCAAAACATCCCATACCCCTCATCCCTCCATATTATTCATTTACTTTTTGTCCTTATTTTTCTATTCATCTGTCCTTACACTGTATTAAGGGAGTAGGAGCCACGAAGTTTTCACAATCACATGGTCACACAGTGTAAGCTATATAGTTATATTATCATCCTCAAGAATAAAGGCTTCTGGGTTGCAGTTCAATGGTTTCAGGTATTTCCTTCTAGCTATTCCAATACACTAAAAACTAAAAAGGTATATCTATATAATGCATAAGAATAACCTACAAAATGACCTCTCAACTCTATTTGAGAACTCTCAGCCACTGAAACATTATTTTGTTTCATTTCTCTTCCCCCTTTTGGTCCAAGAAGACTTTCTCAATCCCATGATGCCAGGGTCAAGCTCATCCCTGTGAGTCATCTCCCACATTGCCAGGGAGATTTGCACCCCTGAGAGTCATGTACCACGTAGTGCGGAGGGCAGTGAGTTTACCTAAAGAGTTGGCTTAGAGAGAGAGAGGCCACATCTGAACAACAAAAGAGGTTCTCTAGGGGTGACTCTTAGGCACAATTCTAAGTAGGCTTAACCTCTCCTTTGTAGTAACAAACCTCATAAAGGCATATATGAACCCAAGATCAAGAGTTTGGCCTCCTAAATTGGTAGCCTCCAATCCTTGTGAGAATATCACTAATTCCCCAGGTGGAGAAGTTTAATATTTCCACATTTTCCCCAGTCTGGGGATGGACTTTTGATTGAGTGTTTTCATTGAGATATGACTCACTCAATTGTGAGTAATACTGTTGGTTAGTTTATTTCCACGGAGGTGTTAACCCACCCACTCAGGGTGGGTCTAAATTAGATCACTGGAGTCCTATAAGAGAGCTCACAGATAAAAAGTGCTCAGAACAGCTGAGATGGACATTTTGGAGACAAACTAAGAACTGACACTGATGTTGACACTTGGAGATGCTTGAAAATGTTTGGTGATGCTAGCCCAGAGTTTGTTCTGGAGGTTAAGAGAGACAAGCCCAGAGACTTGGCATCGTGGGACTGAGAACATCTTCTTGACCGAAAGAGGGATGCAAAAGGAAATGAAATAAAGTTTCAGTGGCTGAGAGATTCAAATGGAGTTGAGATGTCACTCTGGTGGACATTCTTATGCACTATATATAATTAACACTTTTTAGGTTTTAATGGATTGGAATAGCTAGAAGTAAATACCTGAAACTATCAAACTCCAATCCAGTAGCCTTGACTCTTGAAGACAATTGTATAACAATGTAGCTTACCAGGGATGACTGTGTGACTGTGAAAACCTTGTGGATTGCACTCCCTTTATTCAGTGTATGGATGGATGAGTAGAAAGTTGGGGACAAAAACTAAATGAACAATAGAGTGGGTTGGGGGGGATGATTTGGGTGTTCTTTTTTATTTTTATTCTTTATTCTTATTCTGATTATTTCTGGTGTAAGGAAAATGTTCAAAAATAGATTGGGGTGATGAATGAATAACTATATGGTGGTACTGTGAACAGTTTATTGTACACCATGGATGATTGTATGGTATATGAATATATCTCAATAAAACTGAATTTAATTTTAAAAAATGGATAAGGGGAAGATTCTGGGAGAATTGCAAGGAGCTTGATAGAAAAGGCTAGATTGCTTTGAAGAGACTGTTGGTGGAAATATGGACCCTAAAGATACTTCTGATGAGGCCTTAAACAGAAATGATAAACGTGGCATTGCCAACTGGAAGAAAGGCAATCTATGTTTTAAAGTGGCAGAGAATTTGGCAAAACTGAGTTGTGGTGTCAGACAGAAGGAAGAATTTGAAAGCGACAAGCTGGGATACTTAACTGAAGAGATTTCAAAGCTAACTGTTCAAAATGCCTGGCTTCTCCTTGTAGCTAATAGTAAAATGCAAGAGGAAAGAGATAAGCTGAGAACTGAACTTTTGGATACAAACAAACCTGAAATTGATGGTCTAGAAAACTCTGGGCTTTCAGAAAGTGAAACCCCAAAGGCAGCAGTCCCACATAAGGATTTAAGGAAACCTGAACCAGCCAGCCATTTCAGTACAAGCCATGATTGAAGGTGAATTTATCCAGAAAGGATTTGTGGAAAGTACTATTGTCTTATGGTTTTGACCCCTGAATGCTTCATGCCAAGCCAACAAATTTTTTGTGAGATCTGTATAAGTGGAACCACTGCCACTCTGGACTGGAGGGTATAGAGAAGGAACAAATTGAAGGAAAAATGTCTTCAGACACAGAACTATTGAAGTTGAGGTTTGGAGTCAAGAAATCTTGAGCAAGGAGAGCATAGTAACCCATGTATTTGGAAAGGGTGCGTTTGCCCTGGAGGCAGAGGGCAGGCCTTCCACCTTGATGTTCAGGAAGAGTGCTGCTACCCCAGGCCCCAGAGAGGGTGGAGCACATTCCTGGGGATTGGGGAGAGCCTGGCACCACCCCACTGTTTGGAGAGGGGAGAGCCTTTGCCCCAGAGAGGCAGAGTCCAGGTGGCACCCCGATGCTTGAGGAGGGTGTGGCTGAGCAGTGAGTGTGGATATGTTGAAGCACCCACCCCAGGGTTTGGAAAGAAAAGGCCCTTGGAAAGGGTTGGACTCAAGCCTCAAGGATAAAATGTTGTTCAATAAATGACTCTCAGACTTTGAAATCTAATGGAGTTTGCCCTGTGGGTTTTCAGAACTGTTTTGGTTCCTTAAGGTCTGTTTTCCTTTCCGTTTCCTCCTATGGCAATGGAATATATATCCTGTGACTGCCCCTCCTTTGTATAATGGAAGCAGATAATTTGTTCTGTGTTTCACAAGTCCATAGCCAGAAGACAATTTTACCTTAGGACAGTTCATGCCTGTAATTGATTTTGATAAGATATTGTACTTACCTATTTGTTACTGAAATGATTTAAGTTTTGGTGATATTGAGATGGGATGAATGTGTTTATATATGGAAAGAACACCAGCTTGGATATATATGACCCCCAAAAAAGAGCCATGATCTTTTAACCCAATCTTAGGAGGGATAGTTTTGATAGTTTCCATGGAGATGTGGCTCACTCAACTGTGGGTGATACCTTTGATTAGATTATTTTCATGGAAGTGTTAGCCCACCCATTCGGGGAAGGTCCAAATTAGATCACTGGAGTCCTATAAGAGAGCTCACAGATAAAAGGAGCTCAGAGCAGCTGAGAGGACATTTTGGAGACAAACTAAGAACTGACACTGATGCTGACACTTGGAGATGCTTGAAGATGTTTGGAGATGCTAGCCCAGAGTTTGCTCCAGAGAAGGTAAGAGAGACAAGCCCAGAGACATTTTGGAGAAAGCTATTGTGAAACAAGAACCGAGCAGCAATGGATCAGCAGATGCCAGCCACGATCTTCCCAGCTAACAGAGGTTTTCTGGACACCATTAGCCTTTCTTCAGTGAAGGTATCCTCTTGTTGATGCCTTAGTTTGGACACTTTTTTGGGTGTAGAACTGTAAATTTGTGGACAAATAAATCCCCTTCATAAAGCCAATCCATTTCTGATATTTTGCACAATGGCAGCATTAGCAAACTGGAGCACCCAAAAGTTTTTCATAAATTATTCAATTGTATTAATGAATGACGGCTAAATACATTATGCAAAAATAGATACTAAATCATGCAAAAATATAACTTCTAGTATTTTCTTTGCATATCCCAATGGATTGCATGTGGATTTTCTGAAGAGCAGGCACTTCCCTTTGGAGTCAACTGGTAATAAATTTTAAGGTACTTTTATCATCTAGGGATCTGAGAATATGGATTCTGATTTAGTAGGTCTGGGGTAGGGATGGATATTCTGAATATATAACCAATTCCCGAACAATGCTGATGCTGCTGGTGCCAGAATCACTCTGAGCAGCAAGTGTCTAGAAGACTTTCTTCTGAAGTCTCACACTGACTTTCAAAAAATGAATTATGTATTTATAATTTATTTATTATATTTTATGTATTTTTAATTCTTGAATCTTTTCATATACTCCTTGTGAGTGGTTATGCAATGCTTTTTTTTTTTTTAATTTGTGCCATTTTTAGCCAAAAAATTGTATGGGAGGACCTCAGTTTTTTCATTTGTATGTGAGAGGAAGACATATGTATTCTACTAAGTCGCCATCAGTTAAGAGAGTATTTACTTAATAGTGAAACACCACACTAGTTTTGTGATGTTAAGCACATTACTTAATTTTATTCATGTATTATGAATTTAGTAAGGAACTGGAGCTTTTTTTGTTTTGTTTTATTTTTAATTATAAGAAGATGATTTTTGCAAAGGATAGGCTTGTGACATTTTAATTTTTGCTAGGGTTTCTTAACCACGTGTGTCCTCATATTCTGTGTACCATAAAGGGAGTTTGGGTTTTATTTTAAACTATTCACAGCTGAAATTTATTTTGTATGGGTAGCTGTAATCTAATAAATTTAATTATAGTCATTTTAATCGATAGGCCTTTATGCACAACACCCACTACTAGAAGGTACCACAGAGGCCTTTCATGAAGCTTCTCAGCTGACATACTCCTGTTAAATCATCCCAAGAGAATCTGATTCTTAATTGCAATTTATTTGTATGTACATGTTAATATTTAATTTTCTGTTTCTTTTGTTTATCTTCTACTAATATCTTTCTAAATTCAGTGATTATTATTTTGACATTCAAAGCCTACCTCAGTAAGTATCTGTAACCAACCTTCCTGTTGAATCATCCAGGCTAATCAGATTATTGTTTGATTATCAGAATTTGTTTATCATCATTTGCTTTATTTGCTTTTAAAGTGTGTGTAAAGTATTTCTTTTGATTTAACATGCTTACTCCTCACAATTTCTTTACCAAACACATGCTTGTTACCTTTGTTGTCACCACCACAACCATCATCGTTGCCATCTGGTGTTGGGTATTATTAGTCTTCAAATGATTCCATTTTAGCCCCATTATGTTGTACAAATATCACTTTCTGTGTAAACTTTGGCTATATAGACTAATAATGGACACTACGAAGTTTTCCAAAGAAAGGTTTGTAGCTACTTTTGTCTTTAGGTAAGACTACCTCCTCTGGTGAAGGCTGGTTTCTGGAAAAGTTGTGGATTAATTTGCATAAGTGTCTCAGGATCCTTCTGAAGAAAAGGCATGGAGATCATCAGGATCTGAAGTAAGGAAAATCTGTTGGGGTGAATGAAGGAATTTCCAACAAGGACCAACGTTAGATAAGCAATGAGTCCCTTGGCATAAAATGCTCTTTGGGAACAATGTAGCTCTGGTAATGGTATGGGCTCAAGCAAAGGGCCCACATTCCTGGGGCATCAGAAGAAGGAATTGGCATGCGATTCATATATTTAGTTGTGGGTAATTTTTTTTTCTCTTACATAAAAGTTATCAAACAAAACATGATCTGCAGCTTTTTCTTTTCTCACTTAATGTGGTAAAGTGTCAGTACACATAGAAGTGTCTCTTTAAATGTTGCATAGTATTACATCATACAGTTGTAGTATAGTGTATTTATTTTTTTACCTTATTATAGACCATTGAGATTATTTTAATTATTTTCAATTTAATAAATAATAGTGCAACAAAAATAATTGCATATACCTCATAGTGTGCATTTGTGAGTGTATGTAAGGTAGATATCTAGAAGTAGAATTGTTTGATTGAAGGGCAAAAACATTTCATCTTTTAAAAAAGATCTCCTTAATTTCTCTTTATACATGCATATAATTGTATATAGAAATATTGCATACAAGTGATCATAACATTTTTTAAGAGCTTTAGTTGCCTTATTGGTTATTGCACATCAGCTCCCACCCCAAGATAAACCTATTAATTACCAGTTCATAATTTCCTCTCTGCTCGCATAATCATATTAAAGTAACTTAAATGAATTGTAAATCACATAGACCTGGTGTGTCCTCTAACAACAGAATCTGGACTCAGCTATGAATTAATCTCTTCATGCTTATTTTCCAATAGTAGATATATAATCACATTTTCAATTATTCTGGTGAGGTTTTCCACTTCTGTTTTCATCAGTTTGGGCAATTTATTATCTCCAGGAGTCCTTTATTTTCATTAAGTTTTCTAGCGTGTTGCTCATGTTGCTTTAGTGTTGTAATCTCTTAATTCCCTTACTCTCTCATGTATCTGTGAGAGTGTTCCTTATTCCTAATCTAGGTTATTTTTGCGCTCCCAATTTTCATTAAAATGCATGCAATGTTCAAAATGTGATTCATTCAAAGAAAAGGCTTTTGGATATATTTACACTGTCTACATTTGTTTTCTCTTTCATTAATTTCAACTTTAAAAAAAAAAATTAATGCTCTCTCCCTAATGGCATCTGTTCATTTTGTCTCCTAACTTCACAAGATAAGTTCTTAAATCTTCATTTTCTCTCTTCTTTAATATTGAAGACATTTAGTACTTTTAAGTTTTTTTCTGAGTATGGTTTTACTGTGTCCAATAGGATTTACATTGCTTTATAAGTTGCTTGAATTTTTCCTAATAATTATATCTTTGATGCCACATTTTATCTAGGAGTCTGTTTCTTAATGTCCCCTTAATTTCTGATAATTATTTTATTATTTATTTTTATTTTAAAGGCTTAGAGTCAGAGAATGTATCATGTAAAAATCTTTATATTTTTAAATTCCTAAGATTTTCTTTGTTTTTACAAATTAAATTGATTTTATCAAAACAGTCCCTGGACATAGCAAAAATTATAAATTCTTCATTTAAAGAATGTAATAATTTATACTAATCAATTAATTCCAGTTAATTTGATTTTTCAGTTCTTCAAATGCTACTTTTTCATACTTTATCTTTCCAGTACTAAAATATACATATTTAAATTTCACATTATAGTTGCATTTTTGTCACTTTAAAGATTTCTAATAAAACTGTGGGCTCCATTAATTCAAAACTTCGCTACCCTGACTTCCATGGTAAACTCCATGAATTTGTGCTCTTAGAAGGCAAATCATAAATATTGGAGAGATGTATGGATACATACATGAAAAAGAAGTTGTGTGGTAATAAAATTGAATGTTAGCTGAGTGCTAAAGACCTCGTTGATCCCATACATGTGCACATAACACCACTGTGCCACTTTGAATGTATTATGTCCCCCAGAAAAAGCCATATTCTTTGATGCAGTCTTGTGGGGCAGACATTTTGGTGCTGATTAGATTTCCATGGAGATGTGACCCACCCAACTGTAGGTGATAACTCTGATGAGATATTTCCATGGAGGCTTGGCCCCACCCATTCAGGGTGGGCCTTGATCAGTGGAGCCATATAAATGAGCTGACAAACAGAAGGAACTCAGTGCAGCTGAGAGTGACATTTTGAAAAGGAGCCACAGCCAAGAGGGACACTTCGAAGAATGCACAGGAACTGCAGATGAGAGACATTTTGAAGATGGCCGTTGAAAGCAGACTTTTGCTCCAGAGAAGCTGAGAGAGGACAAATATTGCAAGTGCAACTGAGAGTGACATTTTTGAGGAACTGCAGCCTAGAGAGGAATGTCCCGGGAAAAAGCCATTTTGAAACCAGAACTTTGGAGCAGATGCCAGCCATGTGCCTTCCCAGCTAACAGAGGTTTTCCAGACACCATTGACCGTCCTCCAGTTAAGGTACTTGATTGCTGATGTGTTACCTTGGACACTTTATTGCCTTACTACTGTAACTGTGTAATCAAATAAACCCCCTTTATAAAAGCTAATCCATCTCTGGTGTTTTGCATTCTGGCAGCATTAGCAAACTAGAAAGAACAACCACACATGCACAAAAGAGGTAATGAATGAAAGAGATTAAAGTATTGTAAGATAGGCAGGTCATTGGTTGGACACATTCTTCCAAAGTTCTACTACTACTTCTATTTTCCATTGTAGCAGTCATTCTCAATCTTGACTGCATATTAGATTCACCAAAGAGAACTTTTAAGTATCTATGTCTAGGTTCCCCTCCAGATCAACTAAATCAGAATCTCTATAGCTCCCAACATCATTATTTTTTTGAAGTTCCCAGGTGATTTCTGTGTGCAGCCAATATTGAGAATTATTGTTCTTGGTCAAGGATAGAAAGGAATGTAATATGACAATATAAATTATGTTTTCTCTCTTTTACTTCTGGATGAAGTAAAAAAATTTATATTAAGCCTACATAATTTTCTAGGATTGTATATTTACATGGAAATTATCCCTATGAAAATTAGTCCATTTTGCTCTGCCTATAATCAGTATTTTAAAATTGTGTGTTTTTATCACTTTATCAGTATCTTGTATAGTAAATTTAAATACAGATTTCATAAAGAGAGTATTTGTATATATATAATACATTAAATACACATATACTAGTATGTGGGAAATTGTCACAAATGATATATAATATATTTAAAATTTACAGTATATATAATATTATTAAGAAAAACTTACATAGTAAAAGTATGTATGTACCAATATATAATTTTATTCATTTATTTTCCTCTTCCATAATGCAAATAATTTTTAATTCTCTGCCTCTGCTAGAACCACTATAAGGTGGTAATTTTTACAACCTATTAGTGATTCATTTCTCATGAAGTAAAACTATGTGATAACTCTAGAATATTACTTTTATCATTAATTATAAATATTTACTAGGAGCTACTATGCCCTTGTTGATGATTGTGTAAAATGGTTTAGGAAAAAAGATAAGAAAAGTGTTACATGGGAGATCATTTGCATATTATAAAGCCATTGGTGATTTAGATATATTTTGTGACCTCCATGAGGAAATAATTAGTGAAATGGCATTAGCTCAAAAGAAGATTAAATGTATTGTTACTGATTTAAAAATAAATATTCTCTAGGTAAAAGGAAATCTAATTTTTTGTAGGCTTTTGCATTTCAAATTAAAATGTTATTAATGGCAAATAAATAGAAAAGCAATACTTAAATTAGCTTTGTCATTATTTTACGTAATTAAAACACATATCCTCTTTAAATTTAAAGTTAGAATAAATTAAATAATATTTAGAATGGCAGTTACTAACAAGAGTAAAGAAGATAAATAATTCATTTGGTTTTCAAGAAAACAAATTATCCCTCTGGATGTATATATAAAGAAATAGAGATTTTGAAATAAATAATGCAACTGCTAAATTCTACCATTAAGAAAAAAATATTTTGCATAGTGAGCTGTATGTATACACTATCCCCACTGATCACATTCCATAATTGTACTCTAGAATCTATGTGGGAATTATTCAACTTTAACCTATGCCATCTTTTTACCTGAAAATCAGGGATGGTTTGCTTCTTCTACAGAGGTATCTTGAAGAATATTATGCATAAAAATTCAGATAAATATTTATTATGGAATTCTCAAGGGGAATAATATATGCAAAGATATGGTTTCAAAATATATAAATACTTGTATGTATCAGAAAATGTACATTTTTGGTAATATGAAACATCAATAAAGTCTCTTTTAAAATCAGAAGTATTCATGGATGTGTGAAGCTTGAGACACATTACAAATGACTCTAGATATTTGTATTCTTACAATTTGATTTTTATATTTTGAACACAGGATTAGTATTGATGTTGAACAAAGTTCAGGAAAATACGTTTTACGTTCAAACCTTGCTTTTCTGCATCTGTATAGATTTTTTAGTAAACCTAATAAAGGATCATTATGACTCTGATTGTATTATGGTTCAATAATTCACTCTACTTAATGATAACCTGCAAGGAAATCATCACTTCTTCAAGAAATGTGAAAATCAAATTATGAGAAAGCTAGAGTTCAGAAATTCTGTGGTAATCTGCAAGAATGTCTTTGTTAGACACATAAAGTATGAATATGTTCAATAAAAGCATGGATACATTCCAAACTCAGGTATTAAATAAACTACAATACTGGAAATATATTACTTGGTGAACTATTTAAGTTCATTATAATCAGAGGCATTTGGGAGAAGAATTTAAGTTTTGAGGGTGATGACTATCTTACAACTACTCTGCCATCCCATTGAAGACTTAGTTATTGCTGCTTGCAGTTCTGCAACATCTGAGCTTCAATGACTGCTTCTAAGACAAGACACCATGACCATTGTATTTACACAATAACTAAAATTTACCAAGAGCTTATTATTTGCCAGTGTCCTAAGTGTTTTTTGTTGAATCTTGAAATAAATGCTATGAGGTAGGTCTCTTTTAGGAATGAGGATCCTGAGATATAAAGAATTTACGATATTTATCTGATGTCACACAGTTAGTAATGTAATAGACTGGGATTTGATCCCAGGATTTGGAACACGCCAAATCCAGAACTATTGCAACACTCTTCTACCTCTTGCCCTGCACAGTCCTGATATTTTCTTCCATGGTACCTTGGTTAACTAAAGAATAGTTGTATGTACAATCCTTCAATAATTTTACTCATTTATTTTTTGTATCCTCCCTTAAAACAAAAGCTCTATTCAATCTCCATCAGCAGATGTGGTAAAAATGATTTTTTTGGAACAAATGAATGCGTATGGGTACTGAAAGATTAATGGGAGTATCCAAATAGTTCATTGGCTTATTGTGTGAAATATTTACTAATTCATGTACTTCTGTTTTTGAATTTTGTTTTCTATCTTACATTTTAGTTCTTAATTATAAAATAATTCAAACTTTTGTAAAACTCAACTGTAATATTTGCACTAAACATTGCTAAATTTCTCTCAAAAGCAGTGTTACTAAGTTGCAATTCAATCATTGATATATAAGTGTTCTGATTTCCCAGTGCTCCCATTTGACAATGGCATACTTAAAAAAAAATTTAATATGGCTTTCTAAGTCTTAGCCCAAATATTTGATTTGAATATTCCTGATTACTTTTTATATTGAACATTTTTACATATTTATAAGATTTTTAATGTATCCTCTTCTCTGAATTTCCTTCTTAAAGCCTCCTTTGAGTATGAAAATAATAGTAATTACAACAGACTTTTTCTAAGTTCTATATCTATATCTACATCTATTTATTTAATCCATTTTATCCTCACCAGAGCAACAAGAAGCCATGACTATAATTATCTCCAATTTACTGATGAGAAGGCTGCAACAGAGAGAGTTTAAAAAACATGGCTATATAATTGGTAGAGCTTGAGGCAATCTTAAGCACAGATATATAAATAAATAGCCAAAAACATTAATGACATATTAATACATTTTATTAAATTTTATCATTAAATTTCTGCATTAAAAATATATTTAAATTGTGACACAAATTTATCTCTAGCCTTGAAGAAGTATCTGGTATCAGCGAATCCTTCCCAAGAACAATATAAAAGCTGAATAAAATACATAAATCAAATTCTTGAATACATCAGAAAGACACTAAGGCAACCAGAACTTGCGAACAAAGATCCTAGGTGAAAGTGAAGAGTACTAAATTAAGCTTCACATTTATTTCTGCTTTCTTCATGGCATTTGGATCACAGGGTCAGATAAGCAAAGTAGAAATCTGGGAACTAGGGCTTCAATAATCTCTGAATTACAGAGATAGAAATCAGTGTTCAGTATCCAAGGAAGCCAATACAAATTCTTGAAATAGAATATAGATGTACAATTGGAAAAAATCAGCAATGCTAAAAGAAAAAGAAATCAAAATACCAACATTAGGAATGAAAATAAGGACATTATATACTTTACGCTCAACAATTGGAAATTTTAGGATAAAATTTAGTTTCTTAAAACAAGGAACATGAGAGAAAATAATGGAAAAATGAATATCTGTTAAAGTAATCTCATCTTTAATTTAAAATCATCTCATTCCTCAATAAAATTAACTTAGAAACTTTTTTACAAACATTTTCAGACATCTTTATTTGAGCGAGTTGCTATATGGTAAGTCATGGAAACATGGGCTCAGGCATGACAGAACTTTCAGCAAATGACCACTTTATTACTTACACAGCACAAAGGGTCCATGAAAGTGGGGGAAGAGACACCATTGCCTCTGGTCTCCCAGGAGGCTAACTGTTTTGGTTAAGGACAGTGGATGGCAGCCCCACGTGCCCCACTTCACGTCAGAGACAGAGACAAATCTGTGTTGGATCAGGTATTTACAACCTGGGTAGAAGGGGCCTTGTCCCTGAGAGTTCCTGCCATGATAAGCAGCTGAGACTGCTGTTCCTAGTTTCTGAGTTTAAGGTATTGTCAGGCCATGCTGCAGAATGAAAACACATGGAAATAAGTGCATACAATAGAAAAGGAGGGGGAGTCTGCCAGTGCTGGGGGATGATAGGTAGCTGTGTCTGTGACTACCCAGCATTTCATCAGTGTTTCCTTACAAATATTTAATGAAGAAACAGCACCAATTTTACACAAATTCTTCCTAAAAACAGAAAAAGAAAAAGCACTTCTTAACATTTTATGAGACCATGATAACATTCTTGCAAATGCTTGATAAGATATGCAGGAAAGGAAAATTACAGACTAATCTAATCTCTTGTATAAAGACAGATGAAAAAGTATTAAAAAAAAAAACAATTTGAAATCAAAGTCAGTGAAATTGTTGAAATAATAATAACATTTACTATACCATAATATTATAGAAGACCAGATTTATTCCAGAAATTCATGTTTACAAATTATAAAATAATTTAATTAAATTTCACCACATTCACAGAATAAAGGGAAAACTAACATGAGCATCTAATAGACTCAGAAAAATGATTTAATTATATTCAAAAGCCACCTGTGATTAAAAGATTAAAAACTTTCTGAAAACTAGAAATATTACAGCACTCTTTGAAAATTCTGATAAAAAAAAGTATCTATAAAATAGCATTACCAAGTATTATACTTAATGGTGGATAATTAATAATTTTCCTCTGAGACTAGACAACACAGCATGCCTGCTACAACTTTTTCTGCTTGGCACTTTACCTCATGTTCTAGACATTGAAATAAAGCAAGGAAGAGAAATGAAATGTGTAAGTAATTATATTGGAAGAAATGCATCTGGCATTATTTTCAGATGGCATAATTGTATATATAGACAATCCAAAAGAATATATATAGATAAATTATGAGAATTAATAATAACATAGCAAGGTTACTTGATATATAGTAATTATTCAAAACCTTATTTCTTTCTATTTATCACTAACAAAAAATTAGAAAATGGCATAAAAAATCAAGCAGTAAAGAATAAATCTAGTAACAGATGTATAAAACTTCTATAAAAATTAAAATAATACTGGGAGACGTTAAAGGAGCCTTAAATAAAATTAATATATATACCATATTTTACATTAGAAGATCCCATTTGTAAATATGATTATTCTCCTCAAATATCCTATGGATTCAATGAATTCCAATTAAAATTCTATCATGAAATTTGGGAAAATCTTTGGGAAATTGCAAAGCAGATTCTGAAATTCATATGGAAAATCAAAAGGCCATTAATTTTAATATTTACTTTCTTTTCCCTTATGTTAAGTGCTTTTTGTGTCCTGTTTAAGAAATATTTGTCTACCCAAAATGTCATGAAATTATATTCACATGTTACTTTCTAGAAGACCCATTGTTTTAATTTTCATTTCAAGGTCTGAGTTCCATCAGATTGATTTTCATATTTTGGTCAAGGTCTGTTTTCATCAATGTGCATATCAATTCAATCAGCATTAGTTTAAAAAGAAATCCTTTCCCTACAGCACTGCTGGATTTTTTTCATAAATCAGGTGAGCCTAGTTTCTATTCATCATTAGTCACCACTGAGAGACTGAAAATCTAAGCAATACAGTGGGAGGAGATAAATGCAAAATAAATATTAGCAAGGAACTCATATTCGGAATATAAGGAACAACCACAAATTGGTAAACAGAAATTTCACTTAAAATATGGGAACAGGAGGGACTTTGTATCAGTCAGGGCTTTCCAGGGAAGCAGAAACAACAGGATGTGCAGGATATGCATTTGTGTACATACACATACACACATTAAGGGATTTATTTTAAGGTTCTGTCATATATTATTGTAGGGCTGGCAAGTTTAAGATCTGGAGAACAGGTTGGCAGGATGGGCATTCTAGAAAGAATAATGCTATGTCTTGACTCTAAAATTCATAGGGGAGGCCAACAGACTGTAAGTTCTGAGGGTGAGTTGATGTGGTAGTCTTGAGACAGAATTTCTTCTTTTTTTCTGGAACTCTCAGTTTGCTGTTAAGGCATCTGACTGATTCGATGAGGCCCAGTCACATTACTGATGATGATGTCCTTTACTTTAAGTCAATTGTCTGTAGATGCTAATCACATCTACAAAATATCTCCATAGCTACATCTAAACCAAAACAGCCAAGGTGACACATAAAATTAACTATCAGAGACTTCAATAGGTACATCACAAAAGGGGTATACAAATAGCAAACATAGAAAAAGATGCTCAGTTTTACTCATCTGCCAAATGAAAAATAACTCAAACATGAGATAGAATTACTCACTCATCAGAATGACTAATTAACCCTGTTAGGAAAATTTCAACCTAAGTATATTCTATGATCTAGCAATTTCAAATATAGGTGATTAGGATTCATATGCGCATCAAAAGAAGGTACATTTCAGCTTTATTTTTCATGCCCCCAAACTGGGAAAAATGAAAATTTTCATTATCAACTGAATGGAGTTATAAAAGTTGCATATTCACATAATTTAATTATATATTCAAAGAAAAAGAATAAATGACTGCCTTGCCTAATATTCTGGATGAATGTCACAGATGTAACTTTGAAAGGAGAAAGAAGCAAAAAAGAACATAGTTGATGTAATTTCTATGAATGTTAAGGCAGGAAAAACTTATATTGAAGAAAGAAATTAGGAAAATTGTTACCTTTCAGGAACATATGTTAAGTAGGAGGTCAGAAGACAAGTGTTCTGGGGTGGAAGCAATGAAGATGGTGGGTACATGATGATATTCATAAGATAAATTATCATCAAATTGAATACTTATGAATTCTGCATCTTATGTATGTCATACTTTAGAAGAGAAAGAAACTTTTTTTAAAAAGTCTAATCACCTAAAACAAGTTTAAAAATAAGTCACAGATTAATATTTTTAGGACCTGACTAACTAGCATCCAGAAAGGATTAAATATCATACAGTGCTGCTCCAGACATATTTTCAAAGCTAACAATAGCCTCCATCCTTCTAAATTCAATAGAAATTTGTACTTTGTCATTTCAGGAGTATGCAAGTAAATAATGACCCCTTCCTTCCAGTTTTCAGTTACTCAAAACTTCTGGTTTTCCTTCCACCTTATCTGGCCATATGTTTTGTCCCCTTTGTTCCGTCCTCTTGTAACCAATATTAGAAAGACTTGGGGCTGGATTCTAGTCTCTCTGAACTTCTTGCTTTATAGTTGTTCCAGTTTGCTAATGCTGCCGGGATGCAAAACAGCAGCAATGGATCGGCTTTTAAAAAGGGGGTTTATTTGGCTACAAAGTTACAGTCTTAAAGCCATAAAGTGTCCAAGGTAACACATCAACAATCAGGTACCTTCACTGGAGGACGGCCAGTGGTATCTGAAAAACCTCTGTTAGCTGGGAAGGCATGTGGCTGGCGTCTGCTCCAGAGTTCTGATTTCAAAATGGCTTTCTCCCAGAACGTTCCTGTCTAGGCTGCAGTTCCTCAAAAATGTCACTCTCAGTTTCTCTTGGGGTAGTTTGTCCACTCTCAGCTTCTCCAGAGCAAGAGTCTGCTTTCAACGGCCATCTTCAAATTGTCTCTCATCTGCAGCTACTCTCTCAGCTTCTGTGCATTCTTCAAAGTGTCCCCTTGACTGTAGCAAGCCTGCTCTTCTGTCTTAGCTTATATAGTGATCCAGTGAACTAATTCAGACCCACCCTGAATGGGTGGGGTCACACCTCCATGGAAACTATCCAATCAGAGTCATCACCCACAGTTGGGTGGGTCGCATCTCCATGGAAACACTCAGAGAATTGAAATCTGATCAACACTGATACGTTTGCCCATACAAGATTACATCAAAGGTAATGGCATTTTGGGGGACATAATACATTCAAACTGACACAATAGTGTTTTCCTAAATGATCTTATCTATTGTTATGGCTTTAAATACCATATAATTGTTGATGACTCCAGAATTTATATATGTAGCTGTACTGGTTTATACATATTATGTGCCCCAGAAAAAGCCATGTTCTTTGTTGCAATCTTGTGGGGGCAGACATATTTGTTGGGACTAAGTTGGAACATTTGGGTTAGGTTATTTCCATGGAAAGGCACCCCACACAACTGTGGATAGTAACTCTGATTGGATAATTTCCATGGAGGTGTGGCTCCTCCCACTTAGTGTGGGCTTTGATTAGTTTACTGGAGCACTATATAAGCTCAGACAGAAGGAATGAGCTTGCTACAGCCAAGGGGGACACTTTGAAGAATGCACAGAAGCTGAGAGAGTAGCTGCAGATGAGAGACAATTTGAAGATGGCCGTTGAAAGCAGACTCATCCCAGAGAAGCTAAGAGAGGACAAATGCCCCAAGAGCAACTGAAAGTGACATTTTGAAGAGGAGCTGTGGCCTAGAGAGGAACATCCTGGGAGAAAGCCATTTTGAAACCAGAACTTGGAGCAGATGCCAGCCACATGCCTTCCCAGCTAACACAGGTTTAACGGACACCAGTGAAGTTACCTGATTGTTGATGTGGTACCTTGGACACTTTATGGCCTTAAGACTGTAACTGTGCAACCAAATAACCCCCTTTATAAAAGCCAATCCATTTCTGGTGTTTCGCATTCCAGCAGCATTAGCAAACCAGAACAAACTCAAACTCATATATTAAATGACCTTTTTAATAGCCCCACTTATATGTCTAATAGTTCCCTCAAACATAATATATCCAAAATAGAATTCTTGAGAATTTCCCCCAAACCATTTTCTCCCCAAACCTCTTTTCTCCCTAACATTTACCCAACAGTTCAATCAATTCTTCCTTTTTATTCATATACCCAAATCTAATCCATCAGTAGGTTCCAAGAACATCCTCCAGAATACATCTCAAATACTTCCACTTTTCCCTATATCCAGTGAAACCTACCACCTTCTCTTTTTTGGATAATTGCAATTTCCTTCTAATAATCTCCCAACTGGCCCCTAAACCCCCTCCATTTGCTACAAAATAATTAGACAAAATATGATAGCAGAGCATTTCCTTCTTCTTGATAAACACTTCAGTGATTTCCTTATGCTGTTAGAATAATACCCAAATTCATTAGCTTGAACTATAATGGCCCTTGCAGATGGATGTCATATTTTAAAGAAGAAAGACATAACATATACCAATCAAAAATGCTCTACTCAATCCAAAACATGCAACAAATCCTAAAATCTTCTATGTATTTAACTGGCATTTGTTAAAAAGTTGATTCTAGAATCTTTCTAAAAATTTCACTGGTATTTAGGGAGTATATATAACATACATATTTTCTGTATTTAACTGTAATTAAATTGTAATTATTGTTGATGTATTGTTGATACATGTGAATAACTCCCAATACTTGTACTGAAAGAAGTTTTTAAATTCAGTGTGTGTATAAATATGGGAATTGGGCTTGGGGCACCAGCAAGAATGTCTATAGTCTACATACTGCTATTACTATGAGTAATAAACTGACCTTCATCTCTGACCCAAGAGTCTTAAGTCTTCTGTCAAGCCTCATGAATTTGTGGCAGGCTAACTTGCCAGCTCACAAGTGGGGTAAAATTCTGGAACCTTCAGAGTTCTTGACAATCGGACTTTAAATTTTGAACCTTCTGTGGGAGGAAAAATTCATCATTCTCTACAGAAAAAGACAGCACTTCAATCAACATTAATATGATATTTAGATATGTAGCAACTGTTTGACATCAAAGAAAACTAATTTATGAAAAAGTGAATTAACTGGCAAAGCAGTGTATGGGAGTTGTATATATTCCCCATTGATAAATTACTACTAATACTATTATTTTTTAACGCTATTATTATTTTTACTTGTGTTTGTTGATTTCAGCTAATAATACCAAAGAAGGTCATATTTCATAAATTGCAAGCTTTAAATAAGTTTATTATGAGGTTATATAGGGAGCCAAAATACAGAGAATACTCCCTTGAAATTAAAATCAATACATTACATTGCTTAATAAATGTATAACAAAGTAAAGCAGGTGTAGAAATACTCATCAAAAGCAGAAGTCCAACATGTGTCATCTTTGATTTTTAGAATTTGCTTCTTCATATTGTCATAAGTAGTTGAGGAAATAAAGTAGTGTTCTTTTATAAAACATCCAGATCATAATATTCATTTTTTTGGTTCTGAATTTTGTTTTTATTTTAATGGAAGGATTCACATAAAAAATTACTCTTTGTTGAAATTGTTTCTTCACAAGATGAGTGTATACTGAATAGAAACATAGTTGTTACTGTTCCTTTCATTTAAAAAACCTCACTGAAATAAATGGATTCATTTATCATTTCTCTAATGTTTTAGGTGTAACCGTACTTGAAGGCCCTATTTATGCTGTGGGAGGCCATGACGGCTGGAGCTATCTGAATACAGTGGAGAGGTGGGATCCGCAGAGCCAGCAGTGGACATTTGTAGCCAGTATGTCCATTGCCCGAAGCACAGTTGGTGTCGCAGCATTAAATGGCAAGTGAGTAGGTCTTTCTTTTTTGAATCTAAAAAAAAAAAGCAGTTACTGGGTGAATATGCCTTTACAAATAACTTTTAGTAAGCTGGCTAGTTAAAATCTTTTAATATTTTAAATGTTTGATGTTTTTCCAATTTAGAATTCAGGACTTTGCACATTTTTCTGGTTGTATCTCAATATGAAACAGAAACCAAAACTTCTTCACATTAATTCCTGATTAAAGAAGCCTCAAAATATTTCATGGGCATTTTTTGCACTAAATTTTGCATATTTATAGCATTTTTGGTAAAATAATCTGAGTAACCTTCAAAAGACTACAAAAAGATTGGCACTTTCTATAAATATATATATATATATATATATATATATATATATATATATATATATATATATATTTACAGGAATATACCAATCTATCCAAATTTTACTATTTCCATTCCTAGCTTCTTAAATCAGGCTTTCTCAGCTCCAGCACTATTGATATATTAGGCTGGGTAACTCTTTGTTAGGGCTTAGGGACTGTACTGTGCATTGTGGGTGTTTAATGGCATCAAGGCCAAAAATCGTAGGAACGCAGAAATAGAAAACTCACTAGTTTATATAATTTATGTATAAGTGCTGACTTTCTCCCCTTGCAATCCACTCTTTTTCATCAGAAGTTTTGTTCTTGGCAAATGGGACAAGTTGAGGTTATTTATTGAATAAGAGGGCTAAAGCTTTCCCATTGTAATTTGTGGAGGAGACTTTCAAAATTGTCTTTGCCCTGCCATGTAATATTACAGAAACTATGCCCTATTTTTCAGAACTTTTGACTCTCAGATTTACTGTGGAAAGACGGTTCTTGTAGGTCCTTTTCTGGGTCAGTCTAACCAGCTGTTGCCATCCAAGATTTAGCAAACAAGGTTCTGCATAATTCTGAAAATGAATCATTTGATGAAAAAATGTCTCTCACTTTAGTAATAGTAGTAGTGGTAGTAGAGGTGGTGATAGTAGTAGTAGTAGTAGTAGTAGTAGTAGTAGTAGCAGTAGTAGCAGTAGTAGCAGTAGTTCCCAGGAAGGATATGTTGATGATATAATTTCTTAGACTTTATTTCTAAAGCACAGAAATACAATGCAGAGTACAGTCCCCAAGCCCTAACAAAGAATTAGCCAGCCTAATATATCAATAGTGCTGGAGCTGAGAAAGCCTGATTTAAGATGATAGGAATGGAAGTAGTAAAATTTGGATAGATTGGTATATTCCTTTTCTATGTTTACTACATTAACTGCAAATTGGCTTGAATAGCTTAATATCACAGCTTTCTATCCTCAAAATTCAGAAGATATTACTTAATTTTTCTGGCATTTTTTTCTGAGGGAAAGTGTAAGTCCAGTGATTTTTTCATCCTCCGTGTTATTTAAAAACACAAACCTTATTTTTATAGACTTTTTATTTTTGTATCAGGGTCCAGTTAAGAGGCAGATCACAACAAAAATTTACCATTTATCCTAACATTTAATATAAAGATTTGTGAAACAGGTATAAAAATTGACTAGCTAACCAAAAAGTCAATAAGAGAAAACTGTCTCGTAAACATGTCAACTAAAAGAAACAGCTGCCAACTCTGGGACTGGAAGATGAAGAGAAGGGATTGGAATCATTAAAAATTAGAAGCTCGGGGGAGGTGTCCTGTGCAGCGGAAGCTCAGACCCCTGCTTACTGGTGCTGGTGTCTGAGCAGGGAAGAGGGGCGCCTGGCCTGGGACCCAGACCACTGAGGAGCACGTGCCAGTCTGCTGGTGCTGATGGCTCTGAATGATCTCATGGAGGCCGATTCTTCAAGTGTTGAAACAACAGCAAATTGGATGTAACTGATGCTGTAGAACAAACTGCTGCTGCTGGGGTGAAGGAAAAAGGATGAGGTGAAACACACAGGAAGAGGAAACAAACAAGAAGGAGCAAGACTTTCTGCTCTTCCAGTCTTTCAGTCTCTGTCTAGCACCCCCTAATGTCAGAAACTAACAGGGAGACTGTGGGCAAAGCGAATGGTGCCTAGAGGCGTTTCACGTTCTACCTCAAAAAGCAAAGTTATAGAAGGGAGAATGTGGAGCTGAGAGACAATAATTTTATAATTGACAAACTCTTCTCAGAATTCAAAATGTTTGCAATCTGATGTCTGCTTTTCATTCTTTCAACTTAATACTTACAGATTCTTTTTAATAATCTCAAACATGCCTTTCTTCTGCTCAGGAAAGTTTTTGTCTATTGAAATTAAAAAAAAAAAAAAACAATGTTCCTTTTCCCATTATTCTAGTTCCTTGATTTGTGATATATATATAATGGTATATATCTGTTAGTGGTTCTGTGTGTGTTTGATCACTGTTTTCTTCTCCACAAATGTCTTTTCCCTCAATGTTTTCTTTTCCTCTTAATCTGGGAATCTATTCTTCTACATACATATTCAATTATTGCCAGTTTCTTTATAATTTTTATTATTTCCAATACAGATTTAAATTTTTAATCCATTTTAATTTCTCTTAAATGATATCATTATTTCAGAAACCTCTTTTCCATCTGTTGTGTAATCATTTCATTTCAATTTACTGTGTTATCATCTCATCTTAAAAATCTCTTGTATCAACAAATACATGTTTTCATGAATTTTATTGAGAACACGATTTACTTAATTTTTCTATAAAACACGAGTTTCAAAATTTACATGTATTCTGCTTTAAGAATGGTGTGTTCTCATGTTTTGGAAAGAATTTCATCCATGTATTGCATTGTTTTGCTTTGTTTTCCTATATATTTCTCCTTGTGAGTTGCCCTGTCTCATAGTGTTTGAGTCCCTTAATTTTTCTCATAGTACATTTAATTGCTCTCAAAATCCTACTCTCAAATTTTTGCTATAAGTTTAATTAATCTCAATGGGCATCATCATTTAAGAAATCTATCAGATAAGAGAGGCAAAGTGGGCCAGAATCATGGAAAGTGAAAACATTGCTAACTGTCAATTTAGTTTCGCTTTTCGTTTTCTGTAAAGATTTTTTTTTTTGCAGCATAGTTTTCTTTATCAAAATTTCTACTAGAATCACTCTTCATGTCAAATCATATCTGTGAGCATTTGTGCTGGATTTATTTTGGCTGTTGTTGAGCAAAACCTAGAATCCTGCTGGTTTGAAAAGGTTATGTGTATGAATGAAAAGAAGTTAGAAAGATACACACTGTATTGATCTCATAGAGATAGGGTGCTAAGTAAAAAGTTGTTAGGGGTGTTCCTCCAGTAACTTCCTAGGTATGCTGTGATTTGTTGGAGGAGGGTACTGAAACTTGGCCTTGGGACTAATTACAGTCTGTTCTCATCTGCAAGTTATCTGAAAGAAATTTCTTGGAATTGCTTCTACGTGAATGAGGTACATCACATCCCCATCCTCCTTTAATGCAATGTTTCATTCTGTTATAACAACAATTGTAGAAAAATTAATTTGCATTGATTATTTTACACTGTGAAGAATGTATATACAGTTTTTCCAATCATATTTACCTTTTCTCTTGAGGAGGCATTTTTTCTTAATCATTAAGCATTAAATAATATTGTTCTAGAGAGAAAAATCACTTAATTTCAAAACTAATAGTAAAATTTCACATTCTTGTATATTAAGTATTAAAAAAAACTGTCCCATAGACTATTTCTATTCACAGATGGTAAAGAATATTATAATTGAATTGATGTTTCTCTTGATAATTTTCACAGTTCCTATGGAGGAAAACAGCATAGTCATTTTTTTGCTGCTTTACTTTTTATAATATTCATATACAAATTATGGTCCATCTGTTTTTTAGTGGCTTTTTCTTACCACTTACATTGATGCTGGTAGATTCATTCTTTACATTTTGTGTGTGTGTGTGTGTCCTCATCCCTTCATTATCTTTTACATTAGCTATATGATTCTGTAATGAGAAAACACACACCCACTTATATTAAATATTTAGTGCATTAGCTATGTTATTCCAGTTTCTTTTTTGATAATTACCTTGCCTTATAGTTTTCTGATCCTTTCTTATAACTTTAGTTTGAAATATCTTAATTTGTGTATGTTTTATTATAAATATTCTAACTTAATTATAAATAAATGGGATAAAATCTATGCTTAATGGAATGGTCTTATACCAGATTTTCACATGTTGCTATATCTGTATTATCTATCCAGTTTCTTCTAATGCACCTTTAAAATTGGCTACACATATGTATAATTCATTATCCTCTTTTAAATCAAAATAGTACAGCTCTCATTTAGATAGCCCCTGAATCCCAGGTATGATATGAAAGGTCTAAAATTTCTGTGGTTTGATAATAGCTAGATGATATTCCTCTTACTGAGAGAGAAATATAATTACTAGTAAGTGACCTTTCACTCCAGATCCACAGCAGAAAATTGGTTCAGCATCACCCTCTGACAGTTGTTTTTTTCTTCCCCCACCTTTACAGAGGTGATTTTCCCCCTTGTTTTATTTTCACAAATTACTAATGTGTCATTCTACCCTGGTTTTTGCTTGTCTGATTATTATTTTGAATAATATTCCCAATTAAGACTGATAAAAACCAGTAAACAGTTCTCTTGAGTTTAGGTTATTCCTGACACCATTTGTTATAGAAGAACAAGAAATTGCCTCATTGCCTAAAATTAGTGTATTCTGATGGATTCAAGACCAAAATTGTATCAACTTCATGATACATTTTGGTAGGTTTTACATAAAGACCCATTAAGTTAAGGGTTAAATATGTCCTCTTAGGTCAGCACAGTCACATATACCTGGTGAAAAAAGAAGTGCATCGTGGTGTGGTGGTTGGCCATATAAAATCTCAGATGCCCAAAATAATATGTGCATGAGTGATTCTTTTTGTTTTAATGCTCCCTGCTTTGGACTGATACTTTCAAACTTCAGGCTGCAGCTAAGCCTTTCCATTTTTTTTCTCTCATTTCCTGAGTTAGCTCACAGAGAACTGGTACTGCCTGAACACTTCCATAAGCAGACCTGAATTCTTATGAATGTATCATACCGCCACTAGAGAATCTGTAAGAGACTAAAACAAGTGAAATTTTTTTCATGATTCACCATGTCAAAACTGATTCGCTCATTCATTCAAAACCTCATGTTAATATCCACAGGGTGGTTGCAATTTCTTTTCAGCCTTAAACTTATATGGCTGAAAATATCAAGAGAACAGGAGTTAGTGTCTGTTATTTTCTCCATTATGTCCCAATATCCAGCACAGTGCGTAAAACTCAAGGCCCCTCACTTGCTTGGTGCCTTCCAATGCCCTGTTTCTATTTTTGTATTCAAAGTTTGGTTTTCTTTTTCCTTAAGTGGCATCTAAAATTGTATAAGGTTTCATCTGTCTTGGAATCACAGATAAAATAACAAGAAATTGCTTGTTTGCTGAGCCCCTCTGGAGGCTACTAATTGGGTCAGAAGGGTTGTAATATGCCTTCTGGAGGAAATGATTTTTAATCTGGGACTTGACTGATTTATCATATTTCAGAACAGTGGGGAAAGAACAATGTGAGTCAAAGCACTAAGTATGAAATACAAACAAAAAGAGGAAACATTAAGTTTGACTGTAACTTAATGGGAGAGAGTGGCCCCAAAGCCTAGGTGAAAAGGCAGGCTACAGGTCATTTAGGAACTTGGCCAAGGTAAGGTCATTGCATCAGGTTTAATCAGGGAAGTGGCATGGTTAGGTTTGAATTTTATAAAGATTCTTTTGACTGAAGAATAGCTTATAATAGTTCAAGGAAATTATAATGCTACTAGAATCCACAATAAACTCGCTAAGATACATCCCCAGTAGTTTAAAGGAATTACTTGATAAATCATGCCTCAAAATTAGAATGCATATCACCAGCAGATAATGTGCTGGGATCCCTTCGTGAGCATAGCTGCTGCTGGACTTCTCGGTCTGGCCTACAGTTCTTTTATGATTTACACTCCAACTATCTTTCCCAGTCTTCACTCTCACCATTCACCTTATAAGACACCTATTCATGTTCCAGCCACACTGAATCAGCTTCCTTGACATGTCTTGATTATTCTCACTCCTTTGTCTTTTCACATGCTCATCCTTCTGCCTAAAATGTCCTTCCATTGTTGTATGTGTGAGTGTGTTTAATAACTTGTGGCTGCTCACTACTCACTGTTCACTTAGTTTCTCTCATCTAACTTCCACCTGTCATTTGGATACATCCAAGAGCTCTTAAGTAATCCATTCTAGAGAGATAGCCTACCATTTCTGTGAGTTTTGTTGCGTGCCATGTGGCAGGATCAGCACTTAACAGGACTAAGTTTATTGTACTTGAGAACAATGGTGTCAGGAGGTTTTAAAAATATATTGGAATTCCCCTTGTCTAAAACCTAAATAAGATCATTTATAATAGTTTCATCATTTAAAACTTAGTGTAATCTGTACCTTTTCCATGAACCTTTTTAAAATCTACCCGGTTAAAATAATCTTTCCTTTTTTGAGTTCCCAGGACACATGATGATATTTTTTCTCTGCCATTTGTCAAAGTCTTGCTTCAGTGGACCTTAAACAGGTGCTTTTTCTTTGACAAGTTTGCACAGACAAATCAACTTTTCTCTAGCACTGAATACCAGTGCTTCATTCATCTTTTTTAAATCCCACAGACATTTACTGACTATGGTGACATATCAAAGAAAATTAATCAAGTCTACCTTCAGAGAGCTTTTATTATATTAAAGGGAAACGAAGAAAAAAAAAAAAGGTTCAGGATCATAATGGTTGTAGATGGCAACTGGCAAGGAACTGTGGAGGAATTAAGATTGAAGTGACCATTTCTACCAGGTTTGGGAATGGTGAATTCTACCAAATTTTGGAATGCTGTTAATTTACCTAAGTTAATTTAGCTTTTTAAAATGCCTGGTTACTTTAGTAATATAGGTAGTTTCTGACAAATATAGGTGAGATATATTGGTCTTCAACCTACAACCTTGCTTTCCATGCCATATGTTATAAGAAAAGAAAACATCACAGTAAATTTGTCCCATGTTCCAACAGTTATTCATAAGCAGGGCAAATCAGTCATAGAGCCTGTTAGTTTAAGTTTAGTGCAAGCCCTCTCATGGTCCTAGTAGGTACTCCAATAATAACTCTCATGATAAGGTTCACTGACAGGCAGAGGCAGGAGTATTCCAACAGCAGGATAGGTATGCTTTCTCATGGGATCAGATGAAAGAGTTCTCCATTAATTGGGAAGCAAAGGTCCAAACACAGTTCTGGACCTAGAGAGTAGCTCCAACGGTATTATAATGGTGGACTCACAAAATTCTTATTCTCTGATTATGTAACGGCATGGATGCCTGAACCATCTTTCTGGGTAACCACATCAAGTGAGTGAAAGCATATGTAATGTCTTAGGCTTTAGGAGAATCATCAACTATTTAAAAAATGATATTGCAAGCACTTGCTGTAGCGATCCCTGAATTGTGTGCTATTTATAAAGCATGTCAAATATTAAATAATTTTACCTAGGATACAGATGAATTTTTAAATACATTTAAATTTCAGGTAAATAAGAGAAGGTGGTAGCAGGAAAGACTTTCTAGAAGAGATCATCTGAGCTGATTAAAAAAAGAAGAACAGATGTAACCTGACATTTGTGGTAAAAGGGAACTAGGATAGAGTAAAAATGAATGCACAAAGGCACCAAAAGCTGACAAAGATCTAATGTTGTACCAGAAACTTCTAATTTTCTCCCAATACCCATTCTCCCCTTCTTATAAATATATATATATATATATATATATATATATATATATATATATATAAACACCATTTTTAGCTGGGCATATGGCCACCTGAAAAAAAGGCAGTTCCAGCACCTTATCAGTTCTTAAGGTGATTACATGCTGACCAATGGAATGTAAGATGTGAGATGTTCAATTTACAAGATAGGCATTAAAAGAGAAAGAATGGGCTCCTTTTTTCAACTTTCCTTCATCTTGCTGTTTGGAATGTGGTTATAATACTAAGGGCCCCATCCTGGGATTAGGACACGAAGACTAGAATATAGTTCTCCATGGGCCTTTAACATTACTGCATGTCTTTTGAGCAACGAGCTTTGAAGTTTTGTTCCCCTATCTTTTCAAGGATAATTGCAAGTCAAACAGCCTTGGAAGAGAGACATAGTGTCTTCCTCTAGGTCAAGAAAAGATTTGCTTCCTGACCAGTAAAAGAAAAATAATGTCCTTATTGCCATGTGAAGCAAATGTTAGGCAGTTTTGCTAGCCACTTCTTATTAACGGGTTAGCATTTTCTAAGCTCAGTGTTCCTCAAAATGAAACAAACCCACTGCATGTGCAGTATGCCCCTGAACTTCTTTGTATCACTTTGGTGGTTCTTGGGGGGATAAGTGGAATCAGTGTGAACATGAAGTTCATGCTGCCTCTGGTGCTGTAAGGAATAAAGTCATTTCTCTTTTTCTTGGGAGTTTTGTGTCCTCTGCCAGCATCTATGAAACTGTGGCAGGCCAATTTGTTAGTTTCAAAGTAGGGTAAAATTTCAGACTCTTCACGGTTCTTGACAAATGGTCATATTTTAGAGATGATGTGGTAAAAAGTGGGAAGCAACCTGGGTCTCAACATCCACAAAGCCATCCACAGACATTTGCACCCCAAGTCTAACAATATAGAATTTGCCTCCTGGAAACGCAATATTATATATATTATAATGTAAAATATATGGCACTAACTTAAATGGGCACCTGGCAATGCACCTCAAGACACTGATGTCTCAAAACATGGTGGCAAAACATTAAGTAAAACTCATCTGCCTGAAGACTAAACACATAAGTTATGAAAAAATTGTAGCGAAGACTCAGAATGGTGGTGGTATTGGTAAATTTTTACCATTTTCAGCAAAGTTCTAGAAAAGTTTGATTAAGTCAGAGGTACTTCTGGATCACCTGCCAATACTTGGTATATAAAGGTTTTACTGAACAATATCCATTGCAAACTGAACAGTGAATGGTAGTCTCCTGATGATTCCTAAAAATGTTACCTTTCCATTATTTTCTCATTGCCTGAGAATGAAATCCCAACTCCACAGCATGACACATCATGCCCTTAACCCACATTCTAATTTTTCCCTTCTAGCAGCTGCATCTCTATACTTCCCCTCCTTCATTTCCACCCCTTCCATCAACATGCCACCCTTTATTTATCATGTACTGTGAACTTTCATGCCCCTTGCTTTTACACATGGCACTTTCTCTGTGTGAAATGTTTTCCCCCTATTTCTCCATCTGCATATTTCTACTCATCTTTCAACTCTAAGTTAAAATGTCAGGTCTCCTTTCTTGCAGTGAAATTGTCAGCTGTCGTTTCCTATGCTGTCAGTGCATTTACTTCCAGCATCAACTTCTCCGCTCTTCAGCTCGTCATATAATTTGTCAATGTAGTGAAACAAAGGAGTAAATCAAAAATATGACTAAATAATTTGTGAGGAAAGGTTTAAAAAGATAACTTTATAATTGTTCAAGAACTTTCGTTTGTACATTATAGCATTTGTTCTAACTACTTAGAGTATGTTGCTTCTATCCTGAGGTTATTTTGTTATGTTAACAATAATAAAATAGTAATTATTAAATAGTAATTATTATTATTATTGTTTCATCCTAATTCTTTATCACTTAGTTAATTTATGTTCCCAAATAAATGGGTTACAGATAATAGTGATAGCATATATTCATATAGTATGTTACAATGTTCAAAATCTTTCAAGCATTGAAATGTATCTGTTAGTTTTAATAATAGATTCATGAAGCAGGACAAATGGATGCTATTATCTCAAATTCCAATTTTTGCTTTTTTTTCCAAAGGTTTTTTATGAGGAAAAATGCACAGCATTTTCTCTTTTCAATTATTTTTGCTCTAGTATTAATCGATATTTTATGTTTTAATATTAAATGTATAATATATAGTTTTAATCTTTAGAACATATTGTATTATGAAAGATATGAAAAAAGACATGAGATAAGCCAAATAAAAGAAACCACAAAAACTTAGCTTAGGCTTTAGAAAGTCATTTATAAAATAACAGCTATGATACAGCAAGCATTCATTTTGCAAAAGGAACTGTCAAATATTAGCTCCTTTTTATCCAGGCATTTATTGCTTATACAAACCTTGTATTACTATGTTTTATTATGGAACAGTTCATACAGAAGGAGGAGAGACAATGAATGATGGTATGTAATACATGCAATTTTATCAGAGAAGGCAATGATATTGTAACCTGTGAAACTGAAGGGAATATTTTATTTACAAATAAAAGGATATGCCAATAGGCTCAAATTTTAACTTCTAAAATGTGAGAAGCATGATTGATAATCCTAATATATTCTTTCTAATATTCTGATGGAGGAAAAATGTAGAATATTCATTAACTCAGTTCTCTTGCATAATAAAGAGATTTTACTCTGGGCTAATTTGGTTCAATATGAAACATTCTAATTAATTGTAATCACTTTTTTATATAATTTAAGTATATTTTTGACTATATTATCTTTCCTTTATAACTTTTGGAAAAAGAAAATATATAAAGAGATTTTACAACTCAACAACAAAAGCACAAACAACCCAATTTAAAAATGGGCACAAGACATGGACAGACACTTTACTGAAGAGGAAATCCAAAAGGTTCAAACAGATATGAAAAGATACTCAACTTCACTAGCTACTAGGGAACTGCAAATCAAAACCACAATAAGGTATCATCTCACACCTACTAGGATGACCATTATGAAAAAAACAGAAAACTATAAGTGTTGGAGAGGATGTGGAGAAAGAGATTCACTTCTTCATTTCACTGTTGGTGGGACAGTAGAATGGAACCACTCTGGAAGTCAGTTTGCGGGTCCCTCAGGAAGCTAAGTATAGAATTGCCATATGATCCAGCAATCCCATTACTAGGTATATACTCAGAGAAACTGAAGGCGAGGACACAGATGGACATTTGTACATTGGTGTTTATGGAAGCATTATTCATGATTGCCAAGAGATGGAAACAGCCCAAATGTCCTTTTCTGGATGAGTGGATAAACAAATTGTGGTACATACACACAATGAAATATTACACAGTTGTAAGACAGAATAAAGCTATGATGCATATAACAACATGGATCAACCCTGAGGGCATTATATTGAGTGAAATTGGCCAGAAACAAAAGGACAAATACTGTATGGTCTTAATAATATGAATTAAGTATAATGAGCAAAATCAGACTTGAAGTTGAGAACACAGGTTATAAGGACGTAGGAAGAGGGTAGAGATTGGGCATTTGATGCTGAATGAGTAGAGAATTTTCAGCAGGATTTACTGTAAAGATCCAGAAATGAATAGTGTAATACCATGTGATGGTAGCACAGTATTGTAAGTATAATGAACAAAGCTTAGAGTGAGTATGGTTGAAAGAGGAAGGCTTGAGGCATGAATGACACAAGAAGGAAAGACAGAGGATAAAAACTGGGACTGTATAACTTAGCAAAACCTGAGTGGACAATTATGGTGATTAAATATAGAAATGTAGGAAAGTTTTTACATTAGGGAGAAAAAATGAATGTCACCATTACAAGGTGTTGAAAATAGGATGAATGGGAAAAATGCAATCAATGCAAACTAGGGCCTATAGTTAACAGTGACATTATAATATTTTTCCATTAATTGTAACAGAAGAAATATACCAAAGCTAAATGTCAATGAAAGGGGGATATAAGGGAGGGGTATGGAATTCTTGGTGGTGGTGTTGGTGTTTCCCCTTTATTATTATTATTTTTTTATTCTCTATTCTTTTATTTTTTCCTCTTCATTCTTTGCAGAAGAAATGGAAATGTTCTCATATAGATTGTGGTGGTGAATACATAACTATGTGATTATATTGGGAACTATTTATTGTTCACTTAGGATAGATTGTATAGTGTGTGAACAAAACTGTTTAAAAATAAACAGAAATATGCAAGTGCTGAAGAAGATGTGGAGAGAGACATATGCCTATTCACTGTAGGCAGGGAAGTAGAACATTGCAGCCTCTCTGGAGGGCAGTGTGGTCATTCCACAGGAGGCTAAGTATAGGGTTGTCATGTGATCCTGCAACCCTGTTATTTTGTATATTCTTAGAAGAAATGAAAGCAGGGGCTCAAATAGTCATTTGCACACTGGTGTTTATGGTGGCAGTATTCAGGATTTTCCATGGATGGAGGTGGCCTGTGGGTACATTGGCAGGTGAATGGAAGGGCGAACTATGGTGTATATAGACAATGGAATATTGAGCAGCTGCAAGAAGGAATGAAATTGTGGGGCATGTAACTAGGTGAGTGAACCCTGAGGACATTTTGTTGAGTGAAATGAGCCAGAAATGAAATGGCAGATATTGTAAGGCCTCACTAATATAAACTAACTATAATGAGAAAATGCTGAGAATTGAATTCAAGAGCATAGGTTATAAGGGGATAGAACATTGGCAGAGATTGGGCAATCAATAATGCAGGCATACAGAATATTCAATAAGGCTTATTGTAAAGGTTCCTAGAGTGTAAGCTCTTAAAGCAGTCACATCTCTTCCTGAGGTTTAACTGTTATTTAAGAGATGTTCATTTAGTATAAAATTCATGTTCCCTGTAGCACACAATCTAATTTAACCTGTGTGCTCAGTTTATTTAACAACATAATTATATGAAGCCAAGAATAGGAAATGAGATCTTGTTATTCTGTACAGGTTAATGTAATACCCCAATACATCCCAGAGTATTTTTGGCAGAAAGTAAAAAAGTATTTGCAAAGTCCAATTGAGGGACTGAGGAAAAATGTGAAACATTGAACTTCCCCACTTGGGGTAGTCCTGATATTCTCACAAGCATTAGGGACTTCCAATTTAATAAGTCAAGCCCTTGATCTTGGGGCTTGCTCTAATGAAACTTATCCCTGCAAGGAGAAGCTAAACCTACTTATAATTATGTCTAAGAGTCACCCCCAGAGAATCTCTTTTGTTGCTCAGATGTGGACTCTCTCTCTCAGAGAACTCTGCAAATAAACACACTTCCCTCCTCCCTACATGGGACATGACTCCCAGGGATGAGGTTAACCCTGGCATTGTGGGACTGAGAATGCCTTCTTGACCAAATGGGGAAAATAAATGGAATAAAATAAAGTTTCAATGGCTGAGAGATTTCAAATAGAGTCAAGAGGTCATTCTGGAGGTCATTCTTATGAATTATACAGATATTCCTTTTTAGTTTCCAGTGTATTAGAAAAGTAGAAGTTGAACTGTAATCCAGTAGACTTCATTCTTGATGATGATTGTATAACTATATAGCTTTTATCATCGGACTGTACGGTTGTGAAAACCTTGTGACTGACACTCCCTTTATCCAGTGTATGGGCAGATGAGTAATAAAATAAACAAAAATGATATATAAATAATAGAGGAGATAAGGGGTGTGGGATGTTTTGGGTATTCTTTTGTATTATTATTATTTTTTTCTTTATTTTGGAGTAATGAAAATGTTCTAAAATTGATTGTGATGATGAATACACAACTATATAATGATACTGTGAACTACTGATTGTATACTTTGGGTGAATTATATGGTATGTGAATACAAGTCAATAGAATTGCATTTAAAAAATAATATTTTGGAAAAATAAAATAAAGAGATGAACAGATTTAAATATTATTTTCAGAGATGCTGTTTTATGCAAATCAAGGTATAAATTATCAGTATAACATGTACAAATGAATAGAACAGTTTGAAATAAATAATTCCTTTAAAATAATACCAAAAAATGGGATGGGTGTGCTACTTTTTTTTACATATATTATGTACCAGGAACTGAGCTAGGTGCCTTGCATGAAGTTACCTAGCAAGTGAAATCCCTATGAAAATATTTGAATTAATTTTAATAATAAAATCTCATGATTATAATATAGTTCTTTTAAGTTACATCTATTTCTTTGAAACATAGAAATAAGCACAATTCAGATTTCATGAAGTGTGTAAGATGATATGAGCTTTTGATTGAATAATTGTTGTACTTCTGGGTACCATTGCAAGCTGAATTGTCCAATTCTTGCCCTTTAAAATGCTCCTATTGGTTAATCTCAACATATTTTGAGATTGGGAACCAGCATGCAACTTGTTAGCAATCAAGCAAAGGAACATTACATCCATAAAGGCACACTTGTGTAATCATAAACATTTTACCATGGTAGGCATTATGAGAATCACAAATAGTCATTTTTTTTTTGTTTTTTAAACATGTCTCCATGATTTGAAATCTGGTTAAGCAGCATATTTTAGTTATTAAAAGATGTTAGAACATGAATTTGTAAATCTAAAATCTGAGTGGTTTTATATGCTAAGTAATAGATAGTGTCCTCCTAGCATTTGGTTAGAAACTGAAAAGAATAAAACTGTTTATTTACCAATATATTAAACATAATGTCCACTAGTAAAGGAGAAAATTCCATAACCTCTAGTCTTATCAAAGCATAAGTAAATTATATTATCGATCATCTACTCAAAAAATTCTCAAAAAGCTCTTATGGCTTCTTTTTTCACTAGGGTGAATAACAACTGAGCTACCACCCCACTTCTCTCCTGCCGCATCAGTCTCCCCTTGTCTGCCACATTCCCATCAATTCCAGAATCACTCTGGCAGACTCAGGCACTCTGGCTTCCTTGCTGCTCCTGAAACTTTTCAATCACTTTTCCCTCTACCTGGAATCTTCTTCCCCCAGATATCCTTAAGTCCACACTTCCTCACAACCTTCTAAGTTTTTGCAAAAACATAACCTTTTTGGTGAGACTGTCCCTATCATGTATTTTAAATTGCAGTCTCAGCTCCTACTCCCGTTAGTTGCACTCCTGGCTTCATTTTTTGTCTGTAGCACTTAGCACCTTCTAAACTACTACAGAATGTATATATTTATTTTGTATGTTATCTGTCTACACCCAGTAGGGTAGGGATTTTTAATTCCCCCCACCTGTTTATATCCACAAATGTTATGATAGAGTATGGAACACCCTAGGCCTTTGAAAATATATTTTTTACTGAATTAATGAGTAAAGAAAAATGTCATAAGTGACCACGCAACACCATACCTTACATGATAAAATCTTCTTGACACTGATTATACAGGCAAGAACTATTTTATTAAGAATATAGATAATATTTCTAGTCGTTTAAATACTATTTATGTTCTGGGTTCCAATCGCACTTCTCATTACTAATATAGCTGTAGTAAAATGAGTGTATCAAGTAAATTTCAGCATTATTCAGTCCGTCACAGTAACATTGCTGCACTCTTTTCCTGCAGAGCTGTTTAACCTCCTATAAACAATAGAGATTAGAACATAGTAGTCTTTTTAATTTCATCTAGGTATACTGCATATTGAAATAACAGGCATTCCAGGTGTATGCTATCATTGATAGGACACCGTTTAAAAAAGTCTCCATGTGAAGTAATGTTTTTCCAAAGCCTTTAAATTTCTTATTTTGATTCCAATCTGTTTTTAAAAGACTTTTCCTTTTCTACGTTTTTGTCATCCAGACTCTGGTATTAAATCATGTTTTTCCAATTGTGTTTTTAGGTTATATTCTGTTGGAGGTCGTGATGGAAGTTCCTGTTTGAGTTCAATGGAATATTATGATCCTCATACAAACAAGTGGAATGTGTGTGCTCCAATGTGTAAGAGGAGAGGGGGTGTTGGAGTGGCCACATGCGATGGTTTTCTTTATGCAGTAGGAGGACATGATGCTCCTGCTTCAAATCACTGTTCCCGGCTACTGGATTATGTAGAGAGGTAAGACCCCAAGGGCACTGCTATAGTGAACGAGACAATGCAAATTATACTGACGCCTCATTCAAGTGACTGTATCGGATTTCTAAGCCCCCCTTCTTTCTTTCTTCTTTCAACTAACATTTATTTATACCACTACAATTTTTCTCACAAGATGCTACTGTAATCTTTAGATTTTTCCTTTATCTATTTTTAAAGGTTGGGTAAATCAAAGTTTTAAGTAATTTCTTAAACATGCAGGTTTGTTAATTCTTTTTTTTTTAAAGAAATGGATATTTTATTTATATGTTCTATTCATCCAGTCTTTTGGTTCTACTACCCCTTCAGATGCTGATTAATGGATTTCTTTGTTTTATGACTAAACTTTCTTAATTAGGAAAGACTTATTAGAACTCTATTTATTATCTATAATTCTGTGGTATGGAGGAAATTTAGATCCTCAATTACCTTTTTCCTAAATATAACCAGGTGCACAGATGCAGGAGTGGAAAGGCACCTTGGTTTCCCAGGTGTTCTAACAACCCAGACACTTCCCTGCATAGTTCTAGCTGAGTGCTCTTTAAGGGCTGGGCCTCACCTGGAACTATTAAATTTTATGTGGTAAAGACTAGAGAGTTAATGAGACATGTGATGATACTATTATGTAAGTGTTTTAGTTTCCTAACTGATAAAACAAAAAACATTCAATAGTTTAGCTTAGCAATTTATTGTCTCATGGCTTCAAACTCACCACATTTTCACTCCCAAATTCTCTTATCCAGTAAAATTAGGAACTGCAAGTATTACAGTGAGGATAGCTGTCAGAATCCAAATATTCAGGGTTTATACTTTTAAACACACAAACATAAAATAATTTATTTTTAAAATCTTGCTGATAGATTGACAGCTCATTCACATTTTCCTCTCCTAAAGTCTGAGGAGAAATGCTAGAGAAGAGGAGTATGATGAGCCTCCTACTTTTATCTTGGATATCTTATATAAATGTTGCCAATGAAATGACCTTTCAATCATGTATTCTCCACTAACTTTACAGTATAAAGTAATGAAATGTTGTATAAGAGCAGAGGCATAAATTATTCAATCTAGGAATACATTTATGATGCAAAATTAAGTCAACATATCTATTTTAAATTATAGGAGTAATGTGGGAATGAATAGCTTAAGTAATGCAGAAGCACACAGAATTATCATGATTCTTATCCTAGCTGCTAGCACATGTCAGATTAACAGCATTTGCTATTTTCTATAGCATATATTCCATGCTGATGATGTCACATGTAAATCATTAAATAACTCAAAATACATAATGGCACATCTGTAGAACTCCTTTGCACTTATAGTGTAAAGAATGTTTTTAGTATATAGTTATAGGTAAGCAGATAATTATGAATAGCAAGAGTTGGTATAAAATGCTATGTTTTGTGTGTGTATGTATATGTGTACATATATGTGTTGCACAATTTTATTATATGACAATGGTTTCTTATGGAAATGTAATGGTATTATATAATAGTGCTGTTAAGGTACAGTGACATAATACTTTCCAAAATTGTTCAGATTAATGTTTCCTTGAGCACAAAGAATGTTGGCACTACAAATCAGAGTAGGTAAGAAGTCAGGGTCTGAGACAGAACTGGGACAAACTCTAGAACAGTTGGTGGAACAGATGAAATGAATTCTGTGGTCAAACCTTACCCTTTTAAGATCATCTTGGTGGACCAAATCACTGTCTGAAAGGTGCAGTAAGTTCTGGAAAAATTTAGACTTGAAAGGTGCAATCCATGAGGCAAAGCACATTCATCCATATGTTGATTTATTCAGAAAATATTTTTGCATGTACTATGTACTGTGCTATAAGAACTTAAAATGTTTTAGGGAAAAGATTCAATGAAATCATTAGAGGTTTAAGGTCATAATGAAAACAAGAAACCAGGCAATGCATCAGGAAATGTGCTCAGAATATTGGTTAAACAAATAAATAGATGATGACTGTGCATTGTGTGATAGACTGGACCTTCTGATCTTAAATTCTTCCAGAAAGTGTGGCATCTTTTTGACACTTATTTGAACCAAACAGACATTTTCTTTTATTTATTTTTATAAATAATAAATTTATGAATATACATAATAAAGTGTATAACTATAAGCACTTTAAGTACAGCTCTTATTATCCACTTGTTTATCATATTTATACAAATGGTTTTCCAAAGTTTTTTATGCTTAAAATGCAGAGGCATTATACTTTATTTAAGGTAAATATATTTTTCTTTATGAGATTGTTTACTCTTCTTTGATCACATATTCCCAGCTAACAAACTATCCTAAAATTCTAGTGGTTTAAAACAACCATTTTATTATCTCTCATGATTCTGTGTGCTGACTGGACTCAGCTCAGTGACTCTTCTACTCCATGCTATTGGCTAATGCTTCAGTCATCTGAGGGCTCAGTGAGACTGGAATATTCAAGATGATTCTGTCCCAGGGCTAGCAGTTGGGTTTGGCCGTCATCTGAGAGCTCAGCTGAGGCCACCAGCTGGAGTGCCTTGCTTCTCCACCACACAGCCTCTTATAGCTTGGGCTTTCTCACAGAATGTTGTCTGAGGTCCAAGAGGAAAGGTTCTAAGATGAGGGGGTTCTAAGGGGTCAAGCACCGTAAAAGCAATAGCTTATTAAGCTTCTGCTTGTAGCATGTTTACTAATGTCCCATTGGTCAATGATAGTTACAGTGATCTAGGAGTGGCATGAACACTCAGAGGGTAGTTCCTTATCGGCTCCCAAAGTAAATATCTATCACAATTATGCTTACATTTTGAAGCTGTTTTTCTATCCACAAATCAGATAGATGTGTTTCTATTTTTTATTTTCATTTTACAGTCTTATTTGTTGTCAGGGCTATTAATCTGTCTGGTAAATCCCTTAGCAAATGATAAGAGATTCTCATCTCCTTTTACTCTTTTCTCCCAAATAGGTCACTACTTATTAAATAGTACTTCTGATTTCACCCAAATTTATCATAGCCCAAATTTTATGTAAACTAGTTTTGTTTCTGAACTAACTAGTCAGCTTATTTTATCAAATTTATGTCCCCAGTGCCCATGTCACTTAATTTAAATAATTATATATACGTTTTCATTATAAATATCTTCATTTTCAAACTTTCTCTATTAAAAAAATTTTTTTAACATGAATCCTTCTTTTTTATTGGCTATTTATCCAATTTAACTTTAAGATGACAATTTAAAAACAGGTGAGTTCTAATAATATTCCCTTGAAATATTTAATGATCATTCTTCTTGACTTCTATCATAGCTTTCTGGTAATGTACACATTTAAATAAATTTAAATAAAAAGAACTGAGGCTTTTTTTAATTCTCTAAAAAGAGAAAGAGAGAGAAGAGAAAAATAAAAAAAGCAGACATCATTACATGTTCTGCAGACATCATTACATTTTCATCATTCAAAACAAGATATTTTGAATATATCACTGCCAATTATTTTAAATTTTAGCTGAAATGAACAATTCTTAGCAAAATGCAATTTATTTTAACTTTCACAGGAATAAAGAAAAGGAAAAAAATGCAGGTCCAGCTCTTTTATGAATATAGAAACAAATATGCAAAAGAAATATTAGCAAATCAAATCTAGAAATATGTTATAGAGATAATTTATCTCAGTCAATTTGCATGCATTCTAGAAACAGAAGTTTCACTTAACAGTGTGAAAACTCATCACTGTAACTTAACACAATAACAAAATAAAAAAAAACAACTGAATAGGGGCAGGAAAAATATTGATGAACTTCAACACTTATTCACAATAAAAACTCTCTCCAAACTTGGAATAAAAATATATTTTGTTAGTCTAACAATGAACATCTTAAAAACCTAATGATCAATTATTGAAATATTTTGTCTTGAAACTACCATTAGAGAGAGAAAAGAGTGACTGTTAATACCACTTCTATTTAACATTTTAGTGGCATACCTAATCATTGCAATAAGGCAATAAAAAAAGGAAAAGTAATATGAATTGGAAAGGAAGAAATAAAACTGTCAGTATTCAAGCTTGCATGATAAATATCTTCATTATTAAATAGTCTAATCATAATCTAATCAAAAACTATTAGATTAATAGTAGCTAACAAGGTTACTATATCTCATTAAATATATAAAATCAATTTTATTTCTATATAAATGCAATAGCAAAATTAAAGTATAAAAATACATCATTTGGTTGCTAACATGACCACAGACATAGGGGACTGGTGGTTTGATGGGTTGAGCCCTCCACCATAGGTTTTACCCTTGGGAAGACGGTTGCTGCAAAGGAGAGGCTAGGCCTCCCTATAATTGTGCCTAAGAGCCTCCTCCCGAATGCCTCTTTGTTGCTCAGATGTGGCCCTCTCTCTCTAGCTAAGCCAACTTGAAAGGTGAAATCACTGCCCTCCCCACTACATGGGATCAGACACCCAGGGGAGTGAATTTCCCTGGCAACGTGGAATATGACTCCAGGGGAGGAATGTAGAGCTGGCATCGTGGGACGGAGAACATATTCTTGACCAAAAGGGGGATGTGAAAGGAAATGAAATAAGCTTCAGTGGCAGAGAGATTCCAAAAGGATCCGAGAGGTCACTCTGGTGGGCACTCTTACGCACAATTTAGACAACCCTTTTTAGATTCTAAAGAATTGGGGTAGCTGGTGGTAGATACCTGAAACTATCAAACTACAACCCAGAACCCATGAATCTCGAAGACAGTTGTATAAAAATGTAGCTTATGAGGGGTGACAATGGGATTGGGAAAGCCATAAGGACCACATTCCACTTTGTCTAGTTTATGGATGGATGAGTAGAAAAATAGGGGAAGGAAACAAACAAACAAACAGACAAAGGTACTCAGTGTTCTTTTTTACTTTAATTGCTCTTTTTCACTTTAATTATTATTCTTGTTATTTTTGTGTGTGTGCTAATGAAGGTGTCAGGGATTGATTTAGGTGATGAATGTACAACTATGTAATGGTACTGTGAACAATCGAATGTACAATTTGTTTTGTATGACTGTGTGGTATGTGAATATATCTCAATAAAATGAAGATAAAAAAAGAATTTACTGCAAAAAAAATATATCATTATCACTAGTTTAACAAGCTTGCATGATAAATACCTTCATTATTAAATAGTCTAATCATAATCTAATCAAAAACTATTAGATTAATAGCTAACAAGGTTACTATATCTTATTAAATATATAAAATCAATTTTATTTCTATATAAATGCAATAGCAAAATTAAAGTATAAAAATATATCAGTATCACTAGTTTAAAAATACATGGCATAAAGCCTTAATAGATGTGTAATACCATTAAACAGAAAACAACAGAAACTAATTGCAGAAGTTAAAGAAGTCCTAAGTAAATGGAGGGAAATGCCACATTCATGGATTAGAAAACTGAATATTATAAAAACTTGAAGTCTCCTGTAAGTTGATTTATAGATTCAATGTAGTCCTATCTAAATTGTATACACTTTGCATGTTTTATTGTGTGTATGTGTATGTATGTATGGAGTGAGTTGCTACAAGGTGCATTGTGGAACAGCTCAGGCACAACAGAGACATTCAGCAAATGACCACTTTATTATTTAGGTACTACAGAGGGTCCAGAAGTGCAGAGGAAGAAATCCCATCATGTCTGGTCCCCTGGGAATGCCAACCACCCAGTTTGGTGTTGGCGGTTTCACCTGCCCTACTTCATGTTGGAGATGAGGAACACTTATGCTGCCTAAGTGTTGGGTTTTTCTACATCCCAGGGGAAGGGACTCTGCCACTGAGCATAAAGCATTCAGCAAGCAACCCCTGTACCTTGGCAAGCAGCTGGGGCTGGTTGAGGTTTAACAACCCCCCTGGTCTGTTTGCAGTGTCCTACAAAATGGAAACACACTGAACAACTGCTAACAAACAAGCAAGAGAGGAAAAGTAGGGGGGTACACGAGGGTTAGGGGCCGCTGAGTGTGTCCGTGACATCCCCTGGATGCAAATTGGAAAGTTAATTCAAAACTTAAATAAAAATGCAAAATACCCCAAATTCCAAGAAAGCCTTGAAGAATAAATAGATGTTAAGATTTATAATGACACAGCAATTAAGGAATTGTGGTACTGGTATACACAAGTAAACAGATGAAATAGATTATTGTCCAGAAATAGAATCACATATGCCAGGGCTCTTGAAAAATTCAGATGATATTCACATCTGACTGTGTCAGATGTCTCCAAGACCACCTCCAGTTTTGATGATTTGCTAAGAGGACTCACAAGATTCAATGTATAGTTGTACTCATGGCTATAATTTATTACAGTGAAAGAATACAGAGCAAAATCAGCAAGGGGGAAATATGTAGGACTGAAACACAAGCTTCCAAGAGTCTTGTCCCACTGAAATCTCACAGGATACACTTAATCCCCCCCAGCAACAAATTGTATAACACATGTGAAATGTTGCCAACCAGGGAAGCTCATTAGAGACTCAGTAACCAGGATTTTTATTGGGGGCTGGTCACACATTGCTCTTTCCCTGGTGTTCTAGTTTGCTAATGCTGCCGGAATGCAAAACACCAGAAATGGACTGGCTTTTATAAAGGGGGTTTATTTGGTTATGCAGTTACAGTCTTAAGGCCATAAAGTGTCCAAGGTAACACACCAGCAATAGGGTACCTTCATTAGAGGATGGCCAGTGGTGTCCAGAAAACCTCTGTTAGCTGGGAAGGCACGTGGCTGGCGTCTGCTCCAAAGTTCTGGTTTCAAAATGGCTTTCTCCCATGATGTTCCTCTCTAGGCTGCAGTTCCTCAAAAATGTCACTCTTAGTTGCACTTGGGGTATTTGTCCTCTCTTAGCTTCTCCAGAGCAAGAGTCTGCTTCCAACGGCCGTCTTCAAAATGTCTCTCATCTGCAGCTCCTGTGCTTTCTTCAAAGTGTCCCTCTTGGCTGTAGCTCCTCTTCAAAATGTCACTCATAGCTGCACTGAGTTCCTTCTGTTTGTCAGCCCATTTATATGGCTCCACTAACCCATTCAGGGTGGGGTCACGCCTCCATGGAAATATCTCCTCAGAATTATCACCTACAGTTGGGTGGGGGGCATTTCCATGCAAACAACCTAATCCAAATGATCCAACTTATTCCCCACTAATATGTCTGCCCCACAAGATTGCATCAAAGAATATGGCTTTTTCTGGGGGACATAATACATTCAAACCAGCACACCTAGCATGTACCAAAATTCCCGACTGTCAGAAGGAAGTGAGTATTCAGAACAAAATATGTTGATTGCAAAGGTTGGGCACAGTGAACCATTTTTATCAGGGAATGGTGGAAACCTTCCCAAAATTCAAGTTCCTAGGCTCCAGCTATGGGCCAACCTGTAAACACCTTTTTAAGAATCACAGTCTCAGCCCTGCTATGTTAACTTGTTTCTGCACAATGACAAAAGTGGAATTGAAGAACAGTGTGGAAAGACCAATCTTTATGACAAATGGGGCTGGATAATTGAATATCTCTATGGATAAAAAGAGTCTTCACCCCTATCTCATACTGCAGCCAAAATCAATTCAAGATGTATTTTATATCTAAATGTTAAATGTAAAATAATAAAGCTTTTGGAATAAACTAAAAGACTATCTCCACAATCTTGGGATATGAAAGATTTCTTAAACTAGACATGGACAGGGTCACCCATAAAGAAAAAGATTATTGTTAAATTAGAAACTCCGTTCTTCAAAACTACCATTAAGAGGATAAAAATTTAAGCTGGACAGGGAGAGAAATGTTTGCAATACAAATAACCAATAAAGGCATTGTTTCCAGAACATATAAATAAAGAAAATTCTAGGCAAAAGGCTTGAACAGAGACCAATTAATGTTGGAAAAATGCTGGGATTTATCAAGGAAATTAACATCACAATGCCATACCACTATTTACTCACCAAAAAAGCTAGAGTGAAGTTAGCATATAGTACAAAGTGTTGGAGATGATTTAGGACAACTAAAACTCTAATTATACTGCTGGTTGAAGTATACTGTGGTAAAACCTCTTCTTAATACCATTTGGCAGTATCAACTACATTTCAAAACATGCGTTATCCTTGACTCAGAAATTCCATTGGTGAATACCCATCAGAAATGTGTGTGCATATGTGTAATCAGAAAACATTTAAACACAAATGTTCATAGCAAAATTATTACAGTTTTATACAGTTTTAATAATTAATATGTGTTAATGTGTTTTGTATTCCTTTTATATAAATATTTCTGAAGTCATGTACTTTTCATTTGATAATCTCATCAGACCTGGTAGAAGTTGTTTTTTTTTCCTTTTTTACAGGAAAAATAAAGTTAATTGTTTATTTTTAACCAACTCAATTTTCACTATTTTTGTTCAATTCAGGAGTAGCATATTATAATCAATTCAAACATAGGATAGGGTAGAAAGGATCTGTTATTCATTTACTTGAAATCTTCAGGCCACACTTTAGGAGCTGTTTATCCATGCTCATTACAAGGATTCTCATTTTTCTTTTTTGTTTCTTTGTTTATGTGTTTGTTTTGTTTTGTTTTGTTTTACAGGCAAACATAGCTGGCCACAAATCACTTCCATATTGTTTAATTTGTTCTCTGGCTGAATATTGCCAGCATAAATTTAATAAAACAGATACTCTCAATTATAGTTATTATCAAAATGATACTTTTATGTTTGAAAAATTTATTCTTAAAATATTTTAATTTCTTTGTGTTTTTCTTAAAGTATGGAAAAGACAATATTGCTTACAAAATTAATAGCTAAGAGAGACTAACCTTTTTTTCTGTGTCTGTCATGCACCATCAGTAAGTCTGCATTTGACAGCCAATTCTAGCCACTACATATTGGTGCTTTTCTTGCCTGAGGGATATAAAGTTTTAATAGAGCCTCTGATAAAGAGCTCATATGCTGACTATGAAGGCCAAGGTAAGTAGCTGGAAAGGACATAGCCTAAATATAAAAAGACACCCTCGTCTTTTTTTTTTTTTTTTTTTTTTTTTTTTTTTGATAAACTAGCAACCAGAGGCGAAAAAGAATGCTTAGAATTGAATTCTGTCAACAGTATGGAACTGGCAATGATAGAGTTCACTGTTTGTAATTGTTTGGGAAATGCTTCTACAGCTGTCATTCTCTCCTAAGCTGAAAATGGTTATTTCATTTTAGGCAATAAATTTGCATGTCCCCAGGCTGAGAGGTGAATCCACAGAGTTCCTGAATACAGAAAAATCAATTTAGAGTCATTAATGTGAGAACAAAGATAAAAGGAACTTGGTAATTTTGAATTTATGTGATCATCTCCTAAATACCTGAGATAAGGTGGGGAAAAAACCAAAACCAAAAAAAAGCCTAAGGTTTTTTGTTTGTTTGTACTTTGATTTCTTTTTGCATTGCTAGCAATGTGTAAATCTAAATGTTGTCATTCAGAAATGAATTAATAGATCCTTATTACAGATTTGAAATATGTTACCTACCGCTGAAGATGGGTCCATCATTAGATTTAGATTTTCTAGAAGAATATATTAGAGCTTTTAAATTCTCTTAAGGAAGCTTGTAAAATATGAAGAAAATGTAATATCCATTTCTAAACATAGGACAGCATTTCTAAATGTTTATCTAATTGTAGGAAATAATAATGGTTTCTGAATTTTCCCTGCAATTTGAATATTTAAGAAGTGTGTCAATATTGGCATTTCACATGAAGTCCTTCAGAAATGCATTTATGATTGCTTAGTGTACCTTTGTTAACTATTTTCTCAGTTCATCTGCCTTCTTTTTAGTAAATACAAAGTCCATTCTGCACACAGTAGTTGAAAAATTCCATAGACCTGAATAATAACTAAACAAGGACTAAAATTTGACTTCAGAAAAAGCTAAGCTGGATTCTATTGGGGAATGAATAAAAACTAAAGAAATTTCACATTTCTCTAGAATTAAAATGTATATACACATTCTTCCTTTCATAGTTACAACTACTATGAAAATTTACTAACAAACACAAAAATAAACAATATGATAATCTCCACTGAGCTTATTATGCAGCTTTAGTAACTGTCACCAATTTGTCAAACTTGTTTCATCCGTTTCCCTCACGGCTGTCCTTCCCTCTATCAGTCCCCTCGCCCAGAATATTATGAAGATAATCTCAAATGTCATTTCAACTCAAAGTATTTCTGAATTTATCCCAAACACAAGCCAACATGTTCAGTACTTTTTTGTTTTATACAAAATCTAACACAATTATCCCAACTAATAAAAACTATAATATTCCTTGTAACCTAATGCTCAGTTTTTCACCAATGTCCCAAACATCTTTTAATAGTAGGTCTATTTGAATTAGGATCCCAGTAAGGTCCACTCCTTTTGTTTTCTTGCAATGTCTCTTAGCTACACTTAAAGTAGAGCCGTTACTCCTTCCTCATTTTAACTTTTTAAAGTATTTTTTTGCCATTGGCTTGTTGAACTTTTTCAGTTACCTTGTAGAATGTTCCACACTGTGGATTGTAGTGTTTGCTTACTTATAGTGTCTTTTCCTGCCTTTTTTTCCCCTTTTGGTAACTGAATCTGCAATTGAAGGTTAAAGGCAAAGGGGTTGCTTTAATAATTAATTCTTAGCTAAAGAAAGCATTTTCACCAAAGTACTCTTCAGATTTCTGCCAACCAAAACATAAAATATCCATCTCTAATATATGGTAATTATCTTTCCAGAAACTAAAATGATTTGTGATTTAAATTCAACAATAATTTGATCTATCCACCTTCAATCCCTTGATTCTTCAATTTCTCTTTCACAGTGAATCGTGAGTAATATCCCTAAAACACAGTTCCATTCGTGTTATAATTCTGTTCTCAAGTTACAAAAGTTTCCTATTTTCCTACAGAATAAATGTAAAACACTTTAGCTTGGGACTTAAAATAATCCATGAACAAATCAAAACCACCTTCTTAGTCAGATTTCTCCTTCCCACTTTCTTAAATTTAGTCATACAAAACACCTGCCAAAGCTGATCATACTTTTTTATTTTTATTTTTATTTTTTAGCTCTAGTTCTTTCACACATTCTTTTCCTTCTCTGCTTAGCAAATGAAGGCTAGCCTTTCAGACCTGGTTAAGTTCTTCATCTACGGAATATTGCATGATCTGTCTATATCTTTAACCATTTCCTCTATTTCACTACCATAACTCTTTGCTTATATTTGTCTTTAAAACCCTCATCAATTTGAAAAATGCTTATTTACACATAACTCCCTCATGGAAAGAAATAATGACATCCATTTTTGCTAAATGACTCTTCTTCTATCTTAAGTAAGAGTCTGGATATATTTTTAAAATATACCAAAATACCAAAAATTTAGAAAGCCAAACATCAAGGATATTAGCTCTAGAATACCTGATCAAATGACTGAGCTTTTCTAAAAATATATTTTTTCTAAAAAAAGCATAGTTTTTTAATCAAAATGCTTTTGAAAAATGTATCATTCATATGGTAAAAGTTCAATGTGATTAGTGTGTTTTGTGTTCTGCTGTCCTGACATTTTAGATATGATCCTAAAACAGACACATGGACCATGGTGGCTCCTTTGAGTATGCCCAGAGATGCCGTTGGGGTCTGTCTTCTTGGCGACAGATTATATGTTGTTGGTGGCTACGATGGACAGACGTATCTCAACACTATGGAATCTTATGATCCACAAACTAATGAGTGGACACAGGTGAGACTGCCTTCAGCCTAAATTACTTCAAGTATGAGAATATATTTATATTTAATTTAATTTACTTTCTTTGAGGGAGGGAGACTGCAAATATTAATCTGTCTAATCAAATTACCCTGAACTAAAAGTGGTTGATTTAGTTCAATGCTGTTATTTTGTTAAAAAAAAATCATTTACTTGTATATTTTTTGTGTACTTTTATGTATGTTACACATTAATAAAATTTATAATAATAAGTGGCAATACTAGTTCAATGGGATTTATAATTTATTATAAATGGTAACAAGGAACAGGAACTGAATTTGAATTAGCTGAAGAAAAAAAGAAAGAGAAACCCTAACTTTTGGAAATTTGGTTATAGAGAAAACTTAATAAGGGAATTTTATGATGCAAAAATCAAGCTTTCTGCCTCTCATTTTTGCTTGACTATATTTGTTAGGTCCATTTTTACCTATTGCAGAGAGGCTTTTCTACCTAGCGAGTTGGTGGTATGCTGCAAGTAGAAATTCTCATGGCAATAAATGTAAAGTAAAATCACACTTTATCCCAGTTCAATTAGAAAACAAACAGCAAAATGCTCTGAATGGCCTGCCATGTATCAGGTGCTCATTCTTACACAATTACTGTGGCCAGGATGATGAAGTGGAATGATTGGCTGAGCTTGGGTGAGGCATTAATGCCTTGAATAGACAATATGTGTATTAAAGTCTCAGAATACTGCTAGAATAAGGCAGCTCCCATTTCAGTCACGTAGCTAGAGGATGTGTGGAGGTGTGTGTGTGTACACAGTGGGGGGGGCAGAACAACCTAATTATAGTGGACAACATTTTTTGCTGTGTATCGATTATGGCTCTGCTTGTAATGAAAGAAACGGATATATTCTCGTATCTGTGTCTTTACATTCCATTTTACCTCATTTTCCAACTCTCTAAATATTTCCATTCTTTCTCTCCTTTATAAGAAACCTAAAAGAAAGATAGCCTTCAAAAACACTAAATTAAAAATAATTTTAAAATACAAATAAAAGGTTCCCATCATGAATCAGTGAAATTCCAAAGCCTTATTTTGCTGAGAAAGAATAACAACCACATTACCTAATATTTCTCTGTGAGTTAAGGGTTCTGTTTTTGGTCATGAGGATTAACTAAAAGTTTATCCAAAGAGCTCAAACACTAATTGAGGTAAATTACTTTTAAATATACTTAATTTGTTTGGAAGTGACTAACCTCATCCACATAATGTACTTGATTGTGCCCGTTCTGATGATGCGTGGTCAACAATAAGATTTAGAAAGTCTGACTTTGAAATACAAAACCAAATTCCTAATGGCCAGGCCATGGTACTACATCATGCATCTTATTTTTCTCTAAAGGAATGCTCTTTGAATTCAATGAACTAAATTTGGCTAAGGGGTTAAAAAGAGGGAGGAAGGAGAGGGAAGTGGGAGTATTTAAAGACTTAGGTCCTGTGATTTTCTGTTTTACTATTTCCATTTTGTGAAAGAAGAAGCATCTCTTATCCAAAGGACAGCAAATAGAGAAGTTTGTAATGACTGCTCTTCACATTATTATTGCACTAAAATTTTAAAGGGTGTGTTTTAATTTCTTACCTTTCTGAGTTCTTGGTGTTTCCATAGTGTGAAATGCACTGATTAATGACTGTTGATTTACTAAGATAAGTACCAGCTCAATGGTATATGTATTTTAAATGTGCCACTTATCCAATTGAGCATTAAATAAAGGAAGTTTATGAGCACAATGATGTAATGCATATATCTTCATTGCATATTTATAGTAACTAGCCAATATGCTTATCATTCCTCTAAAATTGAAATCAAAGTAATTTATGTAGTAATAATAGGTAAAAGACTCCTAAGACCATTTTCCCTCATCTATATTTTACTTTACTATTTTGGATCATATAGTATCTTATATACAGCAATTAGTATTTAAAATGTTGTACAAAGATTTTATTTTAGTATTAAAAACATTATTTTTAAAACTCTCAATTTCAGATTCTGCTCCCGCAGCTTTCCATTATTTATATTTTTTAAAATTCTTGAGGGATCATCAACATACACAGAATCCCTTTGAAAACTCTCAGGATCCAGCCCATTAGACAGAATTTCTGCTAGATCATTCCCCTCACTTTCCCGCTACAAGCCCCACAAGTGGGTTTTTCTATTTACTATTGGCATCCACAATGATCGTTAAAATAAATAAGCAAACTAGATTAAAATATCCAAGAATATGTAAATTTGGAAAACTCCCCAGATTATTCTGATGGTTAGCTAGCATTGGACATAAAATAAATAAATTATGGAACAATTACTAGATTCATGCCTTAGTTTGTTTCAAAGAGGATATATGCATGTTTTTAAAAATAAATTTAACTTTATCATTTAACATTGGGGTTATGTCTTACATACATATATGTGTGTATTTTCAAGATGCAGAAAGAAGAACTTTATCTAACCCAGGTATAATGACCTTCCTCTGTGTTCTTATGGTACACTGTCATAGTTCATACATCTGCTGACTCTAAGAAAACAAAAACCCATGTCTCATTTACTGTTGTTTCTCTCAAGACCAGTGCATTCACTCAGTTGTGCGTGGGTTTAACTTCTTTGCATGCCAAAAGATATATAGGAAGTTGAAAGTGAGTTCCAGGGAAGCCTGGTGAGATATCTACGTCCTTGTTTTTTTTTTTTTAATCCAGTTGGTTCTGTGGCCAATCTTTCTAGATTCACACACCACCCCAGCTGAAAGACATAATGTCCTGGAGGGAGAACATAGACAGATTTCAGAAAGATGAAATAAAATTAAATTTAACCAAGAGTAGTGGAGAGAAAAACCTCTCAAATATTTAAAATATATTTGTGCAGAGTATACAAAATTCTTACAGTAGTAGCATGATACATTTTCTGGTAAGGGAAATGCTTGGCACTGTGATAGGACTTGTTGTGTTAGAGAAATCTTGTAGGATATTTGTAAAGGTGGCCTGAGAGATGAGCAAAATTTAAACAGATGAAAACATGAGAAATGCTGTGACTTAAGGACCAGCATTTGTAAAGAGCTGAAGGAAAGAGAGGGCATAGCATGTTTCATTGGGCAAAAAAAAAAAAAAAAATGAAATGGTGAGGAATGAATTTAGAGGGATAAATAGGACATATATTATGTAGGGCCAGAAACCATGTTAAACAGCCTTGGATTGATTATAAGGGTGAAAAGGAGTTAATGAAGGACTAGAAGCAGGAAAAGTGAAACATCAGAATTGTGTTATGAGAAACATGGTTAGGAGAAAGCAAGATTGAAATCAGAGGAATCTGTTAGGGGGGTATTTTAATGACCCACTCAAGCTTAAACAGTAGCCTGAACTAATTTGAAGACAGTAGGGATGAACAGAATTAAACTGATTGGAGAGATATTTGGATGACTTGATGATAATTTTGATATGGGTGAGATAAATAGAAGAGTTATAGATATCTTCTAGGAGCACTGGATAGAGAGTGATGTCACTCACTGATGTAGGATACACGGGGGGAATAGCATAATTTGGGAAAAAAGAGAATGGACTCATTTTGGCACAGACATACACACATACAAATAGACATAGATGTAGATGTAGATATAAGGTGAAGCTACTCTATGAATAGTCTAGAAACCATGCATAGTCCTTTTCGGTATTGGATGAACATCAGAAAACATGTGGAAAACTTTTCAAAAAAAACACAACCGCAAATCCTCATTCCATTCCTGTTGAGTAATGGGGCCTGGGCACATATACTTTGTAAACGCTACTTAGATGACTCCGATGTTGAACAACATATTTCAATGGTTGCATATTAAAAGAAAGGCAGTGGAAAGTTTTTATGTTTTGGAGTTAGAGAAACTTCTATTTGGATGCATTGATGCTGTAGGATTTACTTACTAACTCTGACATTCATGTTTCCATCTGTCAAATAGAGACAACAATATATGATATGTATGAGGAGGACTGTGGTGAGCTATAAAAATAATTCTTAAAGCACAATAAGCTAAGGATATATTCTCACTTCCCTTTCCTCCTTTCATTGTAAGAAATAATTATCTAGGAAAGACAAGAGGTGCTTCATTAAATACACTTTTACAAATAATATATTTAATGTATTAAATGAAAGGAATAAAGAAAATAAATACTATATGGGGAGGTTTTTTAACCTTTAAAGAGTAATAAAGGGTAACAATAAATTCATTTAAAAGAACTGGTTCATAATGGAGATAACTTTTATATTTGGAGAATGAGATCATGTCCTTTTCAGTAAAACAATGTATATGGGGTTATTTGCTCTTAGCTATTTTATTTCTTACATTTTATTCATTTTTATTTTAGTTTGAAAGAATATCCTGCAATTTCTAGTCTTTTCTGCTATTTTATGTGCATAAATTATTCTTCAAAAACCATAATATAAATCATTGATATAAGAAACTCTAATTACTAAAAGTTGGCTTACCTCCAAGGAATAAATTTTCATTACAAACTTTGTAAAAATCATTGTTTTTAATATATCTCTAGTCAATTTCATATTCAGTAATATTTTAAAAATTCAGTTCTCATTTCAATCACTGTCATAAAGTGGATACTTTTAATAAGCCTTATAGCAATTGTAATTATGGTCTATTTATGAAAAAATATTAAAGTTACTTCATTGTATGTCTCTGTCTGGAGTGAATGGTTAACACATTTAATTCAGAATAATATCTGGGGAAATAACTTCAAAATGATTGCAGTAAGTATAATAGCACTTTCATCTCAAATATAGTCCAAGCTATCACTATAACATATCACCACAAATATGTCCATGCAAGCTCCAGAATGAAACTTGATGGAAATTATTCTATAGATGCTTCTTTTAACTAAAAATCATCAAATAATAATACATTTATTATAAATTACATAAGTGATTGCTGGTTTTAAAAATTTCAGTCTACAAATTATTGCTTATAAAATGCCATTTTCAGTATTTCCATTTTTATGGAACTACTCATGACTAAAATGGGAATGCATAAGCACATTTATTTTTTATTTTCATGTAGATGAGCCTTTTAAATATAATTTACATTTTTTTTCTATGCCAGTACAATTTGTCTTCAATTGTGTTTCATCTTTTTCAACAGATGGCTTCCTTGAACATTGGGCGAGCCGGTGCCTGTGTGGTGGTCATCAAGCAACCTTGACTAACTCTTATTTGGTATGATTTTGTTTGCTGGAGTGGTTACTTTTATATCAGAAGGCAAGAATGAGAGCTTCGTGAGATGAAAACTCTTCAAGAACAAGGATTTCTGTAGATTCACTTACTAATGCATAGGAGGTAGAAAGTCAAAGAGAATTATAGGAAACAAGAAAACATCGAACTATTACAGGAATGTCTGGCCATATGGTAGTTAGTTCAGGAATGGTTATTGGTAATTTGCTTTTTATTGTAGCATACAATAACTAGCTACCAAAGGCTTGCTTTTCTTGATCAATCGAAAGGAGAGGCCAATATTTGTGACATGGATGATTTCATGATGGAAGCTCATTTAATTATTTTATAATCTGTAGCAAAATCCAAGAGGTTGCCAAGAGTGGAAGACATGATATTTCATCTGACAGACTCTGATTGTCACTGGTTTCCTAATCAGATGTGATCATTCAAGGAAGCAGAATGATATTTTATTAAAACAAAGATGCTGCTGCTTCATTTTTGTAAGCCACAAGGACAATTAGAAAAACAGATTCATGCTTGTCTCTTGTGTTGAAAAACAAAATACTGTCCCCTGCTAATCAAAGCTGCATATCTCATCAGAGACTACAGTTGAATTTATTATAACCGTGTAAGCAAACTAAAACTGGCAAACACAAAGGATTGTTTTAGTTAGGCTTGCCACATTGCTTTGCTTTATGAACACACTGAGTCAAAGAATCAGAATATAATGGCTTTTGCCTTATGTTGAGTTCAGTGTAAGCATGGGAGCTAGTCATTATGAATGTTTTATATATATATATATGCATATATATGTATGTGTGTGTGTGTATATATATATATTCATTGCATGTTGAAGTCCTTTAGAATTTTGTTCTTAAAAAAAAAAACACTAGAATTTTGAGAGAAATATATGAGCCATTAAGTTGAAGTGTTTATGATCATTATTAAAAGAAAGGCAGTTTCAGATTCTTATTCCCTGCTTCTCAAAGTTCTTACATTGATATGTGCATTATTTTAAGCCAAATGTTTGTAATTGTTTAAATCCTAAGGTGGAAACATTGAAAATGTCTTTAATAGATTCATGTAAATTTTACAACTAATAAATGATAGAAAATTTGCTTTTATCAGTGTGTCTTTTTTCAATACATTTTAAATCAGATCTAAGTCAAAAATTGACAAGGTATGATGCAGAAACAGACAAATACATTGCCTGACTTTTGAAAATTTAAGAAATATATCTGCAGCAAAGTATAAGTTAATTTCCTCCTAAATGTAATAGGAGGAAATTCTTCTGCTGACACCAAATGCAATCTTTAATTACTGTTTTCTTCTTCTGCAGTCGCTCAGTTGAGACAGTTAGCATTAGTGCCTAGAAATGCACATCACATAATAACAGTGCTGAGAATTGTGCAGTAGCTAGAAAAGACAAGAAAATTCCTCCTTTTGAGTCCATGTAAATCATGGAATTGAGTTTCACTTTTGGGTGTGTAAATACATTTTAAATTGATTTCATATTTGCTGGAAATTTCTAACAACCAAGGAAAATATTGATAAACAGCTTGTTTCAAGAAAATGTCTGAAAATCTGAGGTTTCTCAAGATGGTCATGAGATTAAATTTACTAATCACATTCTCTTTCAGGAAAAATGATATCACTACAACCGTAAAATGTGGAGGAGGTATTAGTTTGATCAGACTATTCTTACAAAGTACCACAGAATATTTACACAAGAGAAATTTATTATCTCAGGGTTCTAGAGGCTACAAGTCCAAAATCAAGGTGTTTGGCAGGACCTTGCTTCCTCTGAAGTCTGACGGGTTCTGGTGGTGGTTGAACAGCCATCCGTAACTCAGGTTCTGCCTCCCTCATATGGCTGTTTCTCTCTCTGCCCGAATTTCTTCTCCTTATAAGTATCCTAGTTATATTGGATCAAGGTCCACCTTAGTCCAATGTGACATCATCTTAATTGATACCGTCTTCAAGATCCTGCTCACATTTACAGGGCTAGAGTTTAGGACTTTAACGTGTCTTTTTCTGGGATTCACAATTCTCTCCATAACAGGAGGTATCACGAATTTTGACACTCAGAATCACTGATGCATCTCTAATTTCTTGTTCTCATCATAATTGTGAGAAATATTGCAAAGTTTGAAAGAAGGAATTAATAACTACCATGTAAGGAAGATATTTTACTGTAAGTATCAAGAAACACTCTCATTTTTAAATGTTTATTGAAATTTTGGCAAACAAACAACTAGCTGACCTGATTATTTTATATTTTAGTATATTTTATATTCTTAGTGTAAAAATGGGTCATTGGAACCAGTTCATTAAATGGTATCAAAATATTAAATAAGTGCTGAAAGTAAACTTAAACACAGATGTTATGTTCTACTGTTTAAAACCATAATTTTATATTTTAAAACATATTTCTTCTTATGAGTATTAGTATCACTAGAAATGTTAAGTGAACATTATACTATAATCATGTACTCTAATCTAAATATGGTTTAGAATATCTGTATTTTTTTAACATAAATTGGTTTCATCTCCCCTTTCAGCAAGAGAGAAAGTTCACCATATTACCATGGGGTGTTTGTAAGAAGGTTTTAGTAGGGCCTTACTATAGGATTTGCACTTGTTTAGATGATTCAGGGGTAGATTTAGGAAGTATGGGTTTGCTCAGAATGTGTACTGCAGAAAACAGGAATAATTCTATGATCAATTTTATTTTGTTTTGTTTAATTCAGTTTTATTGAGATATAGTCACATACCATACAATCATCAATGGTGAACAAGCAGCTGTTCACAGTACTAACTTATAGTTGTGCATTCATCACCCCAACATTTTCCTTACACCAGAAAGAATCAGAATCAGAAAAAAAAATAAAAATATTCATTCATCACCCCAACATTTTCCTTACACCAGATGAATTTTTCATTCATCACCCCAACATTTTCCTTACACCAGAAAGAATCAGAATAAGAATAAAAAATAAAAATAAAAAAGAACACCCAAATCACCCCCCCATTCCACCCTATTTTTCATTTAGGTTTTGTCCCCATTTTTCTACTCATCCATCCATACACTGGATAAAGAGAGTGCAATCCACAGGGTTTTCACAATCGCACTGTCACCCCTTGTAAGCTACATTGTTAAACAATCGTCTTTAAGAGTCAAGGCTACTGGGTTGGAGTTTGGTAGTTTCAGGTATTTACTTCTAGCTATTCCAATATATTAAAACCTAAAAAGTGTTATCTATATAGTGTGTAAGAATGTCCACCAGAGTGACCTCTTGACTCCATTTGAAATCACTCAGCCACTGAAGCTTTATTTCATTTCATTTCACATCCCCCTTTTGGTCAAGAAGATGTTCTCAATCCCACGATGCTGGGTCCAGACTCATATGATTGATATTTTAATAAAACATCTCTAGAGAGGTCAGACCAGAGCAAGATTACAGCTGTAATTGGCAAAAGAGCAGCAGTCACTTATCTAGGCTGGGAGAGGGGATGGGTAGATATTTATGGTTTGGACAATGTTCATGTTTTTATCTGTGTTCAGATATGATACCAGAGACAACTTGTTTGCATTTTGATCCAACATGGTCATTTAGTGGAGTTTTCTGATGTTGATGTTCTGTGAAATTGCTTACTTTTACCAGGAGAACACCATGACCAAGCCGGGTCCTGGATGATAAGGGCTGCTTTTACCCTTCTCACACATTTCAGTGAGAACTGGGGACAGGAGAGGCACTGGAGAGTTAAAGCCCCCCTCCTGGGGCCACGGTGGTGTCTGCTCTGGAGGTTGCACCTGGGCACAGCAGGCCGACTCTCCTAGAGAACCACTGTCACAAAGGTTTACAGTTTATCTTCATGAAACAATTTTTGGTCATACGTTTCTGGGATTTGAGGCCATTTTTCACCTCCAGGAGGGCGCCTCTTCTTTCTATTTCTCAGATTTTCTTCTTTAGGTCTTTAATATGACTTTCTATTTTAATATCAGATGTTTTAGCATTGTTCAGTTCTATCAAGATGTTCTCACTGGTTTTTCTTTTGAATTCCAGGTATGCTCACAATCTACCTATCATAGAATCCTGCTGTTCTAAAGTCCAAAAGCTCCTGATGCCTGGATTCTCTGCTTTGCATCCATCATAGCACAGACATCATCACCCATTTCTGAGAAATAATCTGGTATAGCTCTTTCTTCATACACCTCCTTTTTCTTCTCCCTTATGTCAGCCTCCAGAGATCTTTTCTGTTTGCCTCTTCTTCCTTTGGGGTAGTAGTTGCTCTTATTGAACAAATTCCACCATTTTTAAGCTCAATGTCTTCCTTACTCCTCCAATTCATGAGCATCTAGATGATTTGTTTGCTCCATGTGGTCTCAACAGATAGAGTTCAGTTGATGCCTATTGAGGTTTCATAAGCCCTGGATGACTTTACTCTTCACTTCACCATTTGTCCAGCACCTTGAAGGGATGACTAGGAAGTGGGACTCTGCTGAGACTGTTAACCAGAAACTAGCACAAGGCTCTCCAAATGATGGTCCAAGAGTGGTCAGATTTTTTACTTGGTGTCTCAAGAATCATGAAGGGGAGTGTTCAAAGAGAAGGGAAGTGGAAGATGCCAAGTTTCTTATGTTGTCTGTCCTCTAGATTGAGGACCTCCTCCCTAAGAAATCCTCCAGATAAAACTCTACACATGGCCCCGAGTTGTCCCAGAGACATGGATACCTTCTGGGTTGGTCCCACCAGAGGAAACTCTTGTCCTCATTGGGAGATAGAGCCACCTTTAGTGAAGCTGATCACAGAGGCAATTTCCAAGTGGTTTGAATTCCCAGTGGGTAGATTTGTGTATTTTTAAGACCATTTGTATCAGAGAAAGATTTTACAAGCTCAGTATCATTGTGGAAAAACTAATTTTTAACTGTTTTTTTTTTTTTTTTCAACTTTTACTTTGTGAAATATCTGTTACCTATTCTCAGATATAATTTTGGAGCTGGCCAATATAAAGATGTGATTTAGAGCACTGAGATAGTACAAAAATACAAACCATTAAAAACAAAACTGAAGAAGTCCCTAAGTGAAGTTAAAGCATTCTTTTTTTATTTAAAACTACAAATAAAAGAATGATTATTTGGCGGTTAATTGTAAAAATTAAAGAATCTGAAGAAAAGAAAAATCATAAAATTGCACTAAAAATAACAAAACAACTGAATAAATTCATTGGTTTCATTTGTATCTTACAACTAGTGTGTGCTGAAATAGTACTGACACCACTTTAGCTATTTTGCAAACATTAACAAATGATTATATCAAAATTTCTACAGGAGTTACCTCTGTCATTTTATTTTATATTAAGATACTTCTTTCATCTATTCAATCTGTAATTAAAATTTCTAGTTTACAGTGATGAAGTATAATAAAGGGTGATATAATAGCAAGTAAAATCTTTTATATTGTTTTCTTAATTAATGGCACAAAATACTCCAGTTGATATCAAGTAGCCATGATAAACTCACTTTTATTTTTAAATCTATTAGTTTATATTGTAGAGAATTCTGGTGTCTTCAGTTATGTCTCATGTCCCCTGCTTGCATCCCTGTGCATTCTCTTCCAGTGCACATAACTTCTTTTGCTCATATATTTTCTCCAACACATAGAATCTACCTCCTGGTAGATCTATGTGCATTGCCAACCAGGGAAGCTCCCCTAAGCTTAGCTGTCCAGAGTTTATATTGGGGTCTCTTTACATAGCTATGATTGATTTTCCATCAGTGCCCATGTGGTTGAACTCAATATCCAGCCCCTCCTAACCCCTGAGAATGACTGAAGGCTCATAACCCCAACCCTCGAATAACATGGTGACCTTTCTCACAAGGCCAGCCCCCACATAACCATTTCCAGTATGACCATCCCACCCTGAGCCATTCATTAGCACAAACTATCATGTGTGATCCAAGAGGGCCCACCATCAATAACAAATATAATTCTACAATTCAGGAAATTCCAAGTATTTAGAGGGTGTCTCCCAGGAATGTGGGATATAGGCCAGCCAATTTCTTTGTTACACAACAACATTCTTAAAGTCGTTATCATATTAAGTATAGTTCCCCCGTTTTTGGTTATTCAAAATGCTCCCTAATATCTACATTTCCTTATAAACAGTTCAAATATTTTTTCAGTGATTTAGGAGCACCGGAAACATCTATTTCACTGCCTATGGATATACAATGTAAAAGCTATTGATATCTTCTATAAACTCTAGGACATAGAGTAAAAGTTATTGTGTGCAAACATCATTTGTGTTCCCCACTTCACCCTACTCCCACTAATAAATCTTGATGACAGTGTGTACATCTTTCTATACTTTAAGAGCAGATGTAGGAAAAGATCTAGGTTCTTAACTATTCTGAGTAATGATATTCTAAATAAAAACAATATTTATTTTATTTATTCAACATGAAAAATTTATTCTGAATTGAAAAATAATTGCTTATTTAACTACTTAGAAGTCACAGTTCTTCTTCTCTCCACTCACCCACAGAGTTCCAAGAAATAAATCACATTTGATGCAAAAGATATAGTTTCATTATCATGGAGCAGTTATTACTAGATAATGGACCCTAGCATCTACCAAAACAATTGACTATTATTTTTAAAGGAAAAATCATGGCAGACTCTTTCCATTATTTAAATTGGACAAAGATTATGTCTACACACAAATATAATTATTTCAGTCACTATACATACACTTTAATGAGTTTATCTTGGAGACCTAAGTAGGAATTTAGTAGAAGTATCTTGAAACATTCCAGGCCAACATGACTTCAGCATTGTTTTATAACGTCAAACACGTGGTCTTCAATGACACAGTATAAAGTATAATTTTAGTTTTACTGAGGCACAGCTGTAAATTTAGAATTATTGTGAATTACGAAATTATCATAAATTATCATGTTTGATTTTTGCCTTGGCCATTAGAAAATTTTACCCAAATTTTCATGAAATATTCAGAACTCATAATGTAATTGTATCTGCTAATTAAAATTTCATGTTATCTTTTAACTGCCCTGATTTTCTTTTTTTTGAAAGAACAAAGCAAATAAAGCATAATAACAATACACAGTCAATTGAATGTATTCTTTAGAAAAAGGCACTTAAATTGTACCAGATAACATGAACAAGCATATATACTTTGCAAGAAGAAAACAAAAAGTAAAAATAAACATAAGTAAAGATTAGGATATCAGGCTAAATCATACATAAAGAAAATATATTCATAATATTAATATCAGACACAGCATAACACCACAAAACAGAATAAAGATAGGCAAATGTAATGAATATTGCAATATATATATATATAATATATAAATATATATTATGTATTATATACAACTAATATAAAATACATAAATATATATAGATATACATATATAAATTTTAAATAAATATATATATATATATATATAAAGTCATCATTTTTTTGTACCCAGTACAGCATAAGATTCTTGACAAGAATCCCAACTGCCTTCTTTTCAGGTGTATCTCCATTATACAGAACAATAGCTGAGAAAATTGTACTTATTAAATGGCTGAGTAGATAAGTCTTGAAAAATAAATGGATTTTTTTTAAAAAGATGGGAATCTTATAATACATTTAAATAGCAGTGATGTAAAGAGTGTGTATGGACCTTGCATTTACAAATATAGAAAATGCTTTTTTTATCCTGGGTTCTTATAATACATTTACACAATAATAACACAAAAAAACCCTGAATGGTACATGCAAATTCATGAGCAATTAATATATAGCAATTTTATGGAAAGCATTAAGGAAAACAGAATACATGTATTTACTATATTGTCAAAATGATATTAAAATATTTGAGGGAGGAGAAAAGTAAGATATGATGGGATAAATTTTTAAATATTCAAAAGGAATTAAAATGTGACTTTATTAAGCAAATGACTTACACCAAAATAAGCACTGTAATAATTGAAAAAATAATGTAAAAAAGATCACAGGAAAATCAATAAACTGGGCCATGTAAAATTTTAGAACTTCTATTTCTTAAAAATGTACAGATAAAAAACAAGAAACTGAGGAAAAGATCTCTGGAAATAGAAAAAAGTGTTGCAATTCTTTTTATATGTATTGAATTGAAATAACTTTAGACCATGTTATTTCATTTTGATTAACACATGAATCTACTTATTCAGATTTATCTTGGCTAAAATCCAAACTCAGTACCTAACCTGGAAAAGTTATTTTAACCTGATAACCCTTGGTTTCCTCAGTGCTAAATTATCAGTTTTTGATAAAGAAATATAAAGCCTCCCAAAACTTAGTTCAGTTATGAGTAGCTCTTGGGTTAAAATTTGAAAAGGAAACACAACAAAATCTATTGACAAATAGGTAAATGATATAACCAGACTTTGTTTATAGTAAAATTCTCAAGGAAATAAAAACTTTAACCCCTCCAGCAATGCTAATTCCAAGTAAAACAACAAAAATAATGTAAAGGTAGTCATTTTTTTTATTCAGTTAGAAAACAGATTATCCATGATGGAAAATATGCAATGAGAGAGGTACACATTATTGTTTACAAATTGTGACATTACAAATTAAAAACAAAATGTCCAATAAGAAATTAATCCATAAATGTTAAAAGCCTTAAAAAGATAATTCTATAATTATTAACAGGTTCATTCCTAAAACGTTATTTTCATCTTGCCATGTGTTCCGGTTTGCTAGTGCTGCCCATTATGCAAAATACCAGAAATGGATTGGCTTTTATAAATGGGGTTTATTTGGTTACAAAGTTACAGTCTTAAGGCCATAAAAGTGTCCTTCACCAAAGGAAGGCTAATGGCGTCCGGAAAATGTCTGTTAGCTGGGAAGGCACATGCCTGGCATCTGCTGTTCTCAGCTTCTATGCCTTCTTCAAAACATCCCTCTTGACTGTAGTTCCTCTTCAAAGTAACACTCTCAGTTGCTCTGAGGTTCTTCTGTCTGTGGAACTCCTTTATATGACTCCAGTGATCCAATTAACACCCACCCTGAATGGGCAGAGTAACACCTCCATGGAAATTATCCAATCAAACGTTTCACTGGTAATTGACTGAGTCACATCTCCATGGAAACACTCAATCAAAGAATTCCAATCTAATCAACACTAATGCATCTATTCCCACAAGACTGAATCAAAGAACATGGTGTTTTGGGGTACATAATACATCCAAACTGGCACACCATGTTTTATTTCAAAAGACTGAGATTTTATCCTATAGACAATGTGAACCAAAATCCTTTATTTTGCATACATAAATATCCTTAATCTCTTTTAAGATCTCCATCCTAAGACCACACCTTCCAACCCCATCAATAGAGGTAGATTCTGTCACTGCCCCTTTCACTGCAGACTGCCCTCTGTTATTATTTCTTTCATGCTATTTACTCACATTCTTAAGTATATGCCCAATTATACTTGAAATTTCTGCTCAATCCTAAATTTCTATCAATTTACATGAAATATCCTGAGTCTGTCTGTCTGTTCATCTACTTATTTATTTATTTATCTATCTATCCATCCATAATAGACATTCTGATTTGCATGTATAACCCAGGTCACACCCTAGGTCATTGTAGACATTTTAATATTCTCCTTAAAAGTCTTGTACTTCCAGAGGGCTTGTATTTTCAAGAATACTTTGTTTTTTAAGTTTCTGCTTCCAGTGAGTTAGCTGTGTGTTTTTTTGTTTTTTTGTTTTTTATTTTCCCAAACCACTCTATAAGACTATCCATGATCTGTCTTCTCTTATACATTGCAAAAAATACTTATTCAAGCCTTCCATTTGCAAAGCACTGCAAGATGTACTTATAGATACAGAAGTCAATATGCCAAAGAAGCCCTGTTCTCATGAGGCTTGTAGGAGAGTTGAAGGGGCAGAAAATAAGCCAATAAAACAAAACAAAACAAAAAGCATATTCCGATTTTAACTTTTAAGAAAGACACGTGATACTCAGTTGCTTTCCCAGATTCCAAAAAAAAAAAAAATCAGTCACACATGGCCTTCATGTATGTAGCAGATTTTGCTGAAGGCTTGATAAGACAGAGGGCTCTTAACATTGCAATAAGGCAAACATTTTAAACTAGTTTTATAAGCCAGATTTTCAGAACTTCCCAAATTTTTTAAAAAAACACAGGATCCATCTTTCCCCTGGGCTGCTGAGCCCCGCCCTCCTCCATTTCCTCTCTCCTGACCCCAGCCTGCACTTCTCAGACCTGCCCTTACCCACTACCCCACATTTGCAGACAAGTTTATATCTCTCTTTTATTTCTTTGTTTCTTTCTAAGCCATACTCCCAGGGTTTCAACTTGCAACTTAAAGGACTTTTCCACAATACTTTCCTAAACAATTCACCTTTATCTTGATTTCTGAATTACATTTATGAAGGAAAAGAGGTTCATAAAAATCTTCAGACTCTCAGTGTTGAATTTCAACATCAAAGGAAGTCTTCTGATCTATTGAACTTATGCCCAATTCAATATTTCACATTTCAGTCATTACCAAAATACATGATAAATAACTAAACACAGATAAATGAATGAAACTATGAGAGCATGAATACGTATATACTTATATGTATACACACACAAGTGGTTTATGCAAATTTTATTTACAAAATAAATCATATGTAAAACTTTCAAAAATATGTCTGATCATAATTAAAAAGGTATCCATTAGGAAATGAAAGGCAAATACATTTTTGCATTCTTCATGATGAACATTTTACTTTACAACCAATTGAACAAATTTCTCTATAATTAAATGTTAGGGAGAAATTTAATATGGTGATTATTACTTAAAATGTAAAATCATTTTATTCTTTCAGTAGTAAAATGGTATGATTAGCATCATGTTAATAGAGAAAGGTACAGTTTATTATGTGTATATAGAGAGAAAGAAGGTGAGAGAGAGTGATACACAAGCCTATTTTATAAATATATTTACATACCATAAATCATATATCTTGGTGTTTTAATTTAGTCCTCACAATAATTTTGCAAGGGAAATTATCTGGCTTTGGATATCTAATTACTTCCAGACTATAATCTTCTGAAGAAACCATGGGGGATGCAATATACATACGGGGGGGGGGCAGTGATTATTAATTTTGTTGGCACTAGGCCAATACTACTCTGCATATCACAGCAAATTTTGGTTAACATCTGATTGCATGTTTGTGTCATGAAATTTGGAAGATATGAAGTTTAAAATCACTACAATTCTTGGTTCCTTTTCTTAGAGACAGCTTAAACTAGCTATTTTGCCAGGGAAGATTTCTATTATGCTTGGGATTGGTTGGAATTGTACTTATTGTTAAAAGCGCTACTATGACTATCATGGAGGAGAAATGAAATAGTTCAACATAAAATGAAGCAGTCCTCATATAAGTCTGTTTTAGGCAATAGAGAATTTAAAATAAGTGTGCATATTCTTCCTGTGGACACATTCAGTCCTGTCCATACAGGGGTTTGTTGCACTTGTGATGACAGTGGCAGCTGTGTATGAGATAGGAAGAATGGATCCCATTTCGCCATTTTACTGAAAAGGAAACTATGCACCAAAGTCGCTATTCTGATCAATGAGTTGGATTTTAAATCTGGGTGTTTTAGTCTGCTTGACTGCCAAAATGCAATGTGCCAGAAATGGGCTGGATTTTAACAATGGGAATTTAATAGTTTACAAGCTTATGGTTCTGATGCCATGAAAATGTCCAAATCAAGCCATCATCAAGATGACACCTTCTCCCTGAAGACAGGCTGCCAGCAATCCTGGACTCCTCTGCCACATGGCAAGGTACATGGTGGTGCCTGCTGGTCTCTACCTTTTTCCAAGGTTTTGTAGCTTCTGGTTTCTGGCTGTAGTAGCTTCCTCTCTGTGTCTTTCCCTCTGTCTCTCTCTCCATAATCACACTGTTTATAAAGGGCTCCTGTAAGAGGATTAAGAACCTAATCAAAAGGACCCACCCAAAATAGGTCCACACCCACAGGAATGGATTAGCTTTAAGAACATGATTTTCTGGGGTCCATTCAACTTCAAACTACCACACTGAGTCAGAGTGCAAGTCAGACATGATACAGCAGGAAATCAAGCCCAGCAGGAGAGGAGTTTGTTACTCACAGGTCCCAGAGAGAGAAGGGTGCCATTAGGGTCAACAGGAAGGCTGCCTGGCTTCCAGGGGCTCAACCAGCTGAGAGGGGTCACACAAGCAGAGCCAGAGGGACCCGTGGTCTTGTTTTCTGTGGCCCAGGGGTGGTCTTGTTTTTTGTGGCCCAGGGGTGAAGGGGTGAAGGTAAGTAGATTTCCTGTGGTAGCCAGGATTTCATTATTTTGAAGCAAACATGCACAAAAAGGGAAAGAGTCTGGGAGTCTGAGGGCTGTGAGGATGATGAGTTTATCAGTTGGGACCAGCTGTTTTGGTGAGGGGGGTGGGTGGTGTGGGTGGTGTGGGGTGGTGGCTGCAGATGTGGGCTTGAGCTCTGGGGAATTTATACCCCAGGGCTGGATTGCTGCTTATTACCTAGGCCAAAGGCAGTGTTGAGGAAAGTAGCTTTGCAAAGTAAGATGGATGCTGAGGCAGCACACAAAAAATTTTGATGGTTATAACAATCCACCCGTTGGTGCCATAGCATCATTTATTTGGAGACTTATGGTAATTTGGGTGGCTGATATATTTATTTACTGTCAGGGGCATAGATTATTGAGCCAGTGCATAAGGTACCTGAAGACATTGGCTATTATAAAAATGTCAGTAAATAATAAAACCAAGAGCTGGAGGCCTCTGTGTTCCTCCCACACTATAGGAGATATCGAGGAGGAAATAGTGGAGGCTTTTTTTAGGGTCTGAGGTATTACTGAAAAACCTTGGTTATATTGTGAAGCATCCTTGATCTCTTAAGCCATCTTTTGTAAGTTAATTTCACCAGCCCCAAGTTATTAATATATATATGCAGCACAAGCTGTTTCTTAGCACACAGACACTCCCCTTTTGTGCCAAGAGGTAGTTTAAGGCTAGATGACTATTTAAGACAACCTGGGCTAGGGGATCTATTTGTTGTTGTATTAACTCTTAGCATATAGACAGATGAGGTTTTGGGCCAAGTAACTGAACAAACATATGAACCTCTAGACATTGAAAATTTGTCCTTACTGTGTGATATTAAAGACATAATATTTAGCTTACCAGAAGCGGGTGACAGAATGAAAGGCAGCTTTACAATTGTGGGGGGTGTTTCTCACAGCAACAAGCATCCCAAAAGGAAGAGGGGTTCTTGGTTAGGCAGTCTGTCATTTGAGCCAGGTAGCATTCTGATCGTTTTTCTTCCCATTTCTCAGGGCAGTATCTGGATTCATTAGTTGGCTTGAGCATAATGGTGGCTCTGGCTTGTTAGGATGACAGCAAACGCGGTGGGTAACCCTCAGTAGTGGTCTTCGGCATGTCATCTACATCAGTGAATTTGTGGGCTTGGGAAATGTTGTCTGAGGTAAGGTGGTGATCACTAGTGGTCCCCTGTGGGTGGGTATCCCTCACAAGGAGCAATCCATAAAGGATGGGAAATTTCATCATGGACTTTTAAATACCACTGGGCAGCTCTAGTCTTGATATCTCTGTGGGTTTCTGTAAAAAAAACAGAAACAGAGCTCGGTGAATTTTATGAGGTTGTTTAGGATGCAACTAACCAAGGCTTTAGCTGCATATTTCTATGTGGCTTCCTGCACTTCCCTCCACAGGGAGAATATCTATTATATCCACACTCATTTGCCAATTGGGTATTTATTCTTTGTAGGTCCTCTTTGTGATCTAAACTTTTGTTTGAGAATGGGATGTCCTACAGGCTGCTGTAGAGGACAACTAGCCACATAGGTCTGATGTGACCACAATGGTGAGGCCATTGATGCTGTGTGAGAATCATGTTTAGGTTACTTCTGGGTGGAGAATCATTTATGAATTGGTGTTAGTAGACTCATTGAATATATAGGTGGGTTGGCTTTGGGTCCTCAGCCAAGCTCAGTGGCACATTGGCAGCACTAGTCAAGGAGTGATAGCCAGAAATCCCCTCTGTCTCATCCCTGGGTACAATTGTAGGATTAACTTAGTATCGTTTGAACATACTCATACCTGGGCCTGAACAGTGAGGCCTTTTGTGCTGATAGGTAAGTCTGTGACCCAGGAAGTCAGGAAAAATGCTAAAACCCAGAGCCAAAGTAAACTTTGACATTGAGCCAATCAGCAAGGACCAGCTTTTGGTGCTGCGACTTGTATCATGACAGCCAGATGTAGTGTTGTTTCACTTTTGCAGAGAGGTTGCATAATGCTTTCTTTCAAGGGTTGTACTATGCCTGTTGTTTTCTACCCTGGGTGTTACATCTTGCTAAAGCTGCCGTTATGCAAAGTATCAGAAATGGAGTGGCTTTTATAAAGGAGATTTATTAGGTTACAAATTTACAGTTCTGAGGCCATAAAAGTGTACAGACAAAGGCATCAACAAGAGGACACCTTCACCGAAGAAAGGCCAATGGCATCATGTTTGGCATCTGTTGGTTCTTTGCTCCCAAGTTCTGGTTTCAAAATGGCTTTCTCCAAAATGTCTCTGAGCTTGTCTCTCTTAGCTTCTTCAGCTCCTGTGCATCTAAGCATCTGGGGGTACCCTTGTAGCTTCTCTCTCTCAGCTTGTGTGCATGCTTGCTTGTTCACCCAAGGTGTTTCTCTCCAAGCATCTGGGAGTTCTCTCTTAGCTTCTCTAGGGAAAACTCTGGGCTTCATCTCTTAGCTTAGCACCTTGAAACATCTTTCTGTCTGCATCTCTAAATGTCTCCAAGCATCTGGGTCTGTGTCGGTTATTGTGAAAGAAGGGGAGCACACTCCGTCTTCAGTGTTCATGCAAAAGAAAGTTTTATTCTACTCATTTCTACAGGTCTTTATAGCATACAAGGTAGTTTCCTAAGTGACTGTTTTCAGGTATTTCAGGGAGGGTGCATTTTTTCTAAAGCCATAAGGTGTATTTACATATCTTTAGTCTCAAGGGACAATTTCTTTGGGGGCTAGATGGGAAACAGCAGAGGCGGGAGACAGGAGCACAGAAGGAGCCCAGCAGGAGCTCAGAGACTATTCCCTCATCTAAATTGCAGTCCGCCTTCAGACATGCAAAGCTTTTGGCCTTTTCCTAGCCCAGTGCCTGCCTTCAGATATTCTGGAGTTTGGGGAGGCCCTGCTCTATAGTTTGTTAAGCCAGAGGCCTTCCGTGTCTCCACATCTCCCCCCTTTTTATTATGATTACAATTTGGTGTAGTGACATAAAGCTTATTCATAGGGATATCATGGGGGTTCCGGGAATGGGTGCCACATCTTCTTAGGCTGGTCCATCCTCACTGGAGTCAGCTTTGGGAGGAATCTTCTTTGTACAGTTGTTACAGCATCATTGGTCCTCTGGGAAGCGAGACGGTGAGCTTCAGGGTTCCACTGGGTTGCTTTGTGACCGATAACCTTTTAAAAATAACTGAAATTATAATTATTAGTATTATATTGTTGTTTGATGTTATGCACATTAGGAACCAAAAGAAAGTTAGAAGTTTAATTTTTATAACATTGTCTAAACATTTTTTCTGCAATTTATATCATACTGCATGAATTTAATTACTTTTAGTAGTTTATTTATTTATTTATTCTTCCAAGGTGAAAGAAGAAATTCTTTGTAACTGTTGGAAATAAAAAGATATTTTTTAGGGTTTGATCTTGAGGAAGTAAAATGTTAAAAGTGATTAGGTTTGAAACAGTATATATATATTTTTTATTTAGCTAAAGTTAAGGAAAAGACTTAACCTTTTTTAAAAGTGAGAAGACAGTATTTTTAAACAACCAAGGACATGACAAATATAACATATGTTGAGTGCAAGAAGTTATTTTGATAAAAGAGACTTTTTACATTTTACACTGATTATTTAGAAAAACACTTTTACAACATTTTATTAAGAAATAACACCTTAATAATTTAAGGAAACCTTTTCTTAATAAAAACAGTAGGAGACCGTAACATGAGGAGCTTGCAGTACGGTGAGGAATGTTTTATATTTTGTGAATTATTAGGCACATACAACATTGAATATTAATTACTGCTTTGGTGGTGGTTAAAATATTTAATGCTATTTTGTTTTATAAAACCATCTTTTTTTTTCTTTAAGTTGTGAGGTTTCATTGTTAAGCAGTATTATTACTAGTTTTTACCATTTTTTAACTTTGACCACAGAAATAATTGTTTTCACAAGCTTTTTACAGCTTTCTGTACCTATCTTTCAATCTTAACTACAGAAATAAATTTTCCACTTTCTACAAACTTTCTACAACTTTCTGTATCCATCTAAGCTTTATCCCACATTCTTATCCTTTCAGGCTTTATTTTACATTCCTAAACAATCAGTCATTTAGGACAAAGTTACTTGCCTTTTCCCTTAATTAGAAAAACATTCTTTATACCTTCTATACAACCTGCTATTACCACCAAAATCAAACTTGCTAGAACGATGCTAAATATTCAAAACAAAATGTTCTTTATAGAGAGAGGGATTCAAAGTTTTCATTATCAGATTTTTTAGTAAAGATATTATTTTATGACACTGGTTTTCCACACAAATGCAAACTGTGCAAACTGTGCAAAATTTAAAAGAACTATAAATCTGGGGTTACAGTTAGTGGGGCGCTCAAACCCACTGAGTTTGCATGCATGACTCTTGGATTAACTTAATTAGCCTTATACACAATAGACTAATTGAAATAAAAGAAAGCAAAGTGAAGACAATAAACGAAAAATTACACACTTACCCAACACAGGGAAAGTTTGAATTGTAAAGCTCCCTTAACTCAGATGCGTTTGGTGATTGTGGCAGGCACTTTCACCTGGACTTCCCAGTCCCGGTACTCTAGGAAAAATTTCTGGACAACTGGTTAAGCATAATGGGGTAAATAAAATCTCTGGCTAATGCTGCTTTGTGAAGACAGACTTGCAAAATTGATGCGGCACTTATAGGGAGGGAAGGCAGTGGTGGTGGCAGTGGCGGTGGCACCGGCGGTGGCTGTGAAGGTGGCGGTAAAGGAGAAAGGGGAAGGGCGAGGCTATGGTCATTTCCCTGCTGCCTATATCTGCTGGCAGTATGGGGACCGAGGGCTTGGGGGGTGGGAGGCATTTATCGGAGAGAGCAGTGATTTCTCTTTCAGGGACCTCAGTTTTAGAACTCTCAGTCTCAGCAATATGAAGAGGGGCCAGGGCAGTGCTAATAAGAGCCCACATAGTAAATGTTTTAAAGAAACCTTTTTGTCCTTGCTTAAAGTGGCACTTAAAATTTTGTCCAGTGCACTCCCACACATCTAAGTCTAATGTGCCTTTCTCAGGAAACAAAGGGTTATTTTGAACAACATCATACAATACAGAGTACAAATTATCTTCTGAAACAGAAGCTTCACTAGCCTGCAGCAGTCGTAAAATTAACAGATACCAGCGCTGGGGAACACTGAGAGACTGACCCATATCGTTGAGTGGCTGAAACTTCTGACCCACTGTGAGACAACTCGCTTGTACTTACTGCACAGCTTCCAAACGTCGTGTTCAGGATTGGTGAGCCTCACACGGGGCACCAATTGTGAAAGAAGGGGAGCACACTCTGTCCTCCGTGTTCCTGCAAAAGAAAGTTTTATTCTACTCATTTCTACAGGTCTTTATAGCATACAAGGTAGTTTCCTACATGACTGTTTTCAGGTATTTCAGGGAGGGTACATTTTTTCTAAAGCCATAAGGTATATTTACATATCTTTAGTCTCAAGGGACAATTTCTTTGGGGGCTAGATGGGAAACAGCAGAGGCGGGAGACAGGAGCACAGAAGGAGCCCAGCAAGAGCTCAGAGACTATTCCCTCATCTAAATTGCAGTCTGCTTTCAAACATGCAAAGCTTTTGGCCTTTTCCTAGCCCAGTGCCCGCCTTCAGACATCTGGAGCTTTGGGAAGGCCCTGCTCTATAGTTTGTTAAGCCAGGGGGCCTTCATTGTCTCCACAGGTTATTATCTTCTCCTGGGAAAACTCTGGATTACATACCTTAGCTTCTCTCCAAAAGTCTCTCTTAGCTTCTCTGAGCTCCTTCTCTCCATGAGCTCTCTTAAAGGATGCCAATAAACTAATCAAGACCCATCCTAAATGGGTGGTGTCACACCTCCATGGAAATGATTTAATCAAAGGTCCCACCCACCATTGGGTGCATCACATCTCCATGGAAACAACCTAATCAAAAGATCCCACCCATAAAAAGTCTGCCCCCACAAGATTGCATTAAAGAACATAGTCTTCCCTGGGGTACATACGTTCAAACTGGCAGATTGGGTAATAGGCACTCATGGTAGGGTAAAGGGAGGTCATGTTTTTATGTGACTGGCATTGACCAGACATAGCTTTTCTTCACTTTTAAAGGTAACACAGACCATTCCACTATTGCTTTGGGAGCAATAATCTCCAATTCTTGGTAGCAACAGGAGAAGGATTTATCCCCACATCATGGAACATGACCCCATCTATGCCATGCCAGTGGTTGGCTTGGGAACACAAGTTGCAGTTTCAGTAACTATTCTGGCCAGCAATGGTCCCAGAGGCAATCCCTGTTTAAGTGTCCACTCCAACAGGACAGAGGAGCCTCTGTGGTCTGAAGTTCTATGAGCCCAGACCACCAGTTGACAGAGGAAACCTGGGTGGCCTGAGTGGGTGGTCTCTGAGAAACTTGCTTGGTATGTTGCATAGGAATGAATTTTAGTATTTTATCAACAGTGCCATTGAACAGTGACTCTGGTATGATAAGTTGAGAGTATGTGGAAATTGGTGAGGCTATGAGCTCTTTCCAAATGTGGAGCCCACCACAAGGTCCTTTCTTGTATGAGAAAATTACTGATTACTTTATTTATATTAGCCTGACCCTCCTGCCAGCCTTTTGTCCATTGCCCAAGAAAAAGTGAAAAATTGAAGATTGGGCAACTGGCAGCCCAGAGCATCCTGGAGGGTTAACTGGACTGCTTTCAGCTCTGCCAATGGTGAAGACCCCAGAGAGCCATCTTGGAAAAGCAGGGTATTTGAGGCTGGCTGATATACCATAGTCCCCACCCCAACCCCAGCAAGCTGCATTGCATACAATGATAGTATTTCCATTGATGAGATATATTGGCTCCCTTTCCATGTCAGAAAGTTCCCTTGGGACTTTCCACTTGGCTAGAGGAGGGGACAATGGGGGTGACATCGACATTGTCTCAAGATCCATGAACAAGGGGCTGAGCATGGGGGAAGCCACATCATCCTGCAGTTTCGAAAAGCCCTGTTTGAAGGTTTAGTCCTCTCCTGTCACTACCATTTCTATATTACCAGTGAGACTTCAGTGGCCATACTGAGCTCCTGCTGGGAATTATCTCTCGTTCATGGCATTAAGGGTATTTGAGCAGACTGACTCACTGTGGCCCTGTAAGCACCTCCATTTTTAGAAGAACCCAATAAGGTGTCAGGATTTTCCATGCCTTGTCCAAGAATTAAAAGAGGCATATTTGGAGGAAGCCAAGACCTCTGATCTAAAATCTGTTCCTGGTGGGACAAAAGGCATAGCTTCTAATGCCCTATTGTGGCAATTCTAAGGTACATTTTTGGGGCTCTCTCCAGTGAAAAGCTGCAGATACACATGTGATTTTGTTGATGGGCTATAATGAGAGTGGGAGATGTGGGATGACTTACCTCCAGAATATGAGTATTCTTTTTAGGCGTTGTGCACGTCTTTGTGCCTGAGGTGGGCTTGGTGTTGATGGTGATGGGAATCTGCCCTTATATGATATCCAGGTATTTTTCAGAGTTTTATGGCCATTGTATTTTATGGGTGCTACTGCCCAGCCTTTTTTCTGTAAATGATGTGTGAGAGTGGCTAGTTCCTCTCAGAGGCCTTCTTTAGAGTCACCCCTTAATGGGACATCAGATATGTAGTGCCGTTATTAAGCAGTTTTTTAAAATGGATTTATTAAGGTCTTGGGGGCAGCACTTAGGATTTTTGTTGTTTCTTTGTTTAGGTATTGGCACTGGGTAAAACATGTTGACCAAGTCAATCACAGCAAAGTAATTGTCCATGCTCCTGTGTATATCTTTTGTTTTACATTGGGAATACTAGTTTTGATGGGCAGGACTTGTACATTAAGGTTGGTATAATTGATGGTTAATCTCCCTTCTTTGATGGAAACTTTAAAAACTGGCCAAATAGGACTATTGTATGGGAAGAGGGTAGGTATAATGGCAGTGAATGACTTTCTTTTTGAGAATATCTTGAATATAGGCTGGAGCCCCACAGTATCTCATTTCAGATAATACTGTCACATTTATCACCTGATTGCCAGGGGAACTCCATGGGCTTCCATTTAGCTTGGCCCACCAAGGGATTTAATCTTATTCCAGGTGACTTGTTAAAGCATCAATAGCTATAGGAAAGAGAGTAAGAGGAGAAGGTGCCACCACTAGGGGTAGGTGTTTAATAATAATTGTTCCACTAGGCACAACTATGGGGGTGGAGGGGACTCCCATGAGTTAGGAGGAATGGATACCATTGTCCCATTTTACTGAAAAGGAACCTGTCTACCAAGATCAATGTTCTGAATTAGTGAGTTCAGTTTTAAAGGCTAGGGACAACGCAATGGGAAACTGAGGCCATAATTTGAGAAAAGATAGTTTGTTACTCACATGTCGCAGGGAGAAAGAGGTGCCATGAAGGGTTGATGGGAAGTGCAACCAGCCGACAGGCTCAACCAGCAATTGTGCTGCTCACAGGAAGAGCGAGGGGGTGGGCTTGTGCCTTTATTGTGGTCCATGGGTGGAGGTTAGTAGATTTCCTGAGGGAATAAAGATTGGTTGGTTTAAAGCAAACATGCTTGGAAAGGAAAAGGGATAGGGGTCCGAGAGCCATGGGGATGGTAAGCTTACCATTTGGGGCCAGCTGTCAGTTTTGGCTGAGGTGTGTGTGTCGTATGGAAGGAGGCTGCTGATGTGGGTTTGGGCTCTAGGGGAGTTTATACCCCAGGGCTGGAAGCTGCTTATAAACTAAGCCAAAGTTCAGTGCGGAGGCAAGTCGCTTAGCTGAAGGGAGATAAATGCTGAGGCAGCACAAAAATATTGTTAATAGTTGTAACAGTTGCATACTAAATGAGTTCTAGGCCTTACAGCCAACCCTATCAACTTTGGCCATGACCACAGTCCAGAATTCTTTGCCCTTGTCTGTGTCAACTCAGCTACAATCTCTAAGGATCCCCCTGTAAGTGAAATTTCTGCTAAAGGTAGAAGTATCACAGTTTAGCTCTTTAATTGAGGCGTATCTACATTATATATAACATCAATGCGGTAGTTTTTAATGACACTATTCAGTTGTTTTTATTACAGTGATAACTCTGGAGTATAACTTAATTTTGTTAATACTACTACACAACCGTAGAATATGCTACAAGTATTTTAAACATTAATGATGACTATTAATCTTAATGGACATTTAATATATTTTGAAATTATTTATATAGTAAGTAACAATTTCCAAACTTTATAATGCAGTTTTTCATATTGTGCTTAAAGAGGAATCTACCTCAAAAGTAAATAAATACAAACAATCTCACATTAAAAATAAAGTCAAAGAGAAGACATTTGTAAGTTTCTCCTGGATGCTGCAACAATAAATGAACAAAAGTAGAAGGATTCGTGCAATCTCCAGAGAGATGCTGGCTACCCAAAAAGAGTTCAAGGAGTTTGAATATTAATTGCACCATGTATGGTTGGAAGAAGCAGAAAGTTTACTTAGAAAAGAAATACTTGCAGCTAATCAGCTAAAACATTTGATAAAATGTTAAAATAATTGAATGAAACAATGACAACTCTAAAACAGCATAACATTTGGTATGGGATAAAATATACTATTGAAATCCCTGTAGTCTCATAATTCTACATTAAAGTGTTCCTGTAAGAAACTTCCAAGATTTTGCACCTTTAGAGAATTCTTTTGAACATATCCATGTCACTCATTAAAACTATGCCTAGTTTTTTTTTGTTTTTGTTTTTTGTTTTTTTAGTATTTTAAGAGATGAATATTTCAGCACAAGTAAAAAGAGGATTGAGAGTTAAAATTAGTATTCCAGGCAACTTTATTCATTTATTCTGTACAAAAGTTCTAGCAGAACTTTTCCTTATAAATATTTCACTATTTTTATATAGATAATTTCAAGTGGTCTAACATTCTATCATTTTATGAACTATGCTAATCTAATCTATAAAATTAATGTTTTGGGGTTAAGAACATTTTTTATGTTTTTTTTGCTTTACTTTTCTATGATTTCATATTCAAAATAATTGTATAATTGCACACACACACACACACACATATACAGATTCTAATTTAGAAAGTATCATATACTTGGCTATATGTGCTTCATGTTCATTTCATGAGTTTTAGATTAATTTGTGGCCTTTGGTAATTGAAACTGTGTTGACATTTTAAATTTCTCATGTTTGAAATCAAATGAAAATAAAAACAATTTAATTCCCAACAAAAAAATGAGATTTTCAGAATACATGAAAAACATATATGAAAGTGTAACTGCAGTTAATTTATTTACTTGTTAATGCCATAAATAGGCCTTGAGCCTTGCACATGCCTGCCTCCATGCCCAGTTCTGGGAAAACACCATGAAGAAGACACATTACCTGCACCCAAATAGCTTCATAGCATGGTAGAAGACAAACTGGTAAATACAGCAGTATATCACGCTCCAATAATGGTAAGAAAATCATGCTCAGACTGCCATGGGAACACATGTGCGACATCTAACATCTAACGTAATCATCCTTAAGGATGATGTTGGAGAACATTTCTTCCCTACTTCCCTGGTACCTAAAGAGAGGCTTTCTCCTTGACTCTCCTGGTTTTTTGTTTGCCTGTTTGTTTGTTACCACAGCTATTAGGCTTATAAACAAAAGTGAACCTACTTATTAGGTAGATGGTTGATAACCATTAGTGTATTTTTTTCCTCAAATATTTGTCTAATTTCAAGAGATTTGCTCTTTTTCTTCTTCCTTCTCTACCAGGGCAAGCATGAGGCAATGATCTAGGTCAGAGGTCTACAAATTATAGTCTAGAGGCCAAATACAGATTGCTTCTTGTTTTCTTAAAGACTTGATTTTTACATTTTTAAATGACTGAATGTTTTTTACATTTTTCAATGACTGGAAAACAAAATCAGAAAAATAAGATTTCACAATACATGAAAATTACATGAAATTCAAATTTCAGTGTTCACAAATAGTTATTTAAACACAACCATGCTTCTTTATTGGCATATTGTTTGTGGCTGCTTTTGGATTACAACACTAGATGTCAATAGGTACAATAGAGGCCACATGGTCTGCAAAGCCTGAAATATTTACTATGTGATCTGTATTTGTCAGGGTTTTCCAGAGAGACAGAACTGTTTGGAGCTATATACTAATAGAGATGGAGATAAAGATAGAGATAGAGAGATTGAGATATAGAGATAGATAGATATATAGAAATATATCAATATCTATATTTATATCTATAACCATGTATGAGCTTTATTATAGGAGATGTCTCACACAACCATGAGGATTAGCAAGTACAAATTCCATAGGGCAGGCTGCAAGCTGGAAACTCTGATGAAGGTGAAGTTGAATTCCCCAGGAGAAGTTGGCTCACTGAAGTAAGAACAAAAATTCTTCTTTCTGACTTCTGAAATCCTCAGTTCTGGTTTAAGACTTTCAAATGATTTGATGAGGAGATCCCCTTCATTGCTGAGGGAAGTCTCCTTTGTTGATTGTAGAGCAACCAGCCATAGATGCAATCAGCAGCTGAATACCCTCATGGTAACAATCAGGCCAGTGTTTGCTTGACCCAATGACTGGACACCATGACCTAGACAGGCTGACACATGAAATTAACTATCACATGCTTGTCTGGAGAAAAAGTTTGCTGAACTCTGGTCTAGGTCTTTAGTAATTAAAGTATAGTATACAAACAACTTTACTATAACCGAAAACCTTGTTAGAAATGCTGAATCTGGACCCTACCCAGGGCCACTGTATGAGAACCTGCTTTTTAACAATATTCCTATTTAATTTGTTAAAGCTTGGGAAATACTAATCCAATAATTATTTCTCTGCAAATCCTGTTTTTCTCTCTGTTTTCTCAATGATGGCACTCTGAGGTATGAAGTTAGCAAAACTGCTTAGCTCTTATATTTATTCATGTACCATGGTATCAGCTCAATCAGGAATAGAAATGACATTTTGGTCCTCTGCTTTCCCTTTGTTTAATGTTCTAATTAGTTCAGAAACAAGATTAGGATGAAGAGTTCCCCTCCAAACCCCATCACAGAAATAGCCATTAAGAAATGCAAAATATATGATGTGGTAGATTTCATTATGTACCCCAATTTAGACATGTCCTTAATCTTAATCTACATAACTGTGGGTGTGCATCCATCGTAAATAGAATTTCTTGAAGGTGTTTTTAGTTAATGTGGCCCAACTGAATGAGGGTGGGTCTTAATCTGGATTACTGGAAGGTTATATCAAGAGCCAAAAGGCAGAAGTATGTGGAAAACGGGAAATACGGAATAAAGGAGAAGCTACTGCCATGTGACAGGAAAGGCAAGGAACCCCAAGGAACACTGGTAGCTAGCAATGAATACCACAGTCTTCAGGAAGAAAGCAAGCCTTGCCCATATCTTGATCTTGGACTTTTGGCCTCTGAAATCCTGAACCAATAGATGCTTATTGTTTAAGCCCAAAGCAGTTTGTGATATTTGTGTTAGCAGCTCAGGGAAATAAGACATTTGGCACCAGAAAATTCCAATTACAAATAGCTAAAATTTTTATAAAGAAAGATGCAAGAGAAAGTAGAGCAAATGTTCAGAACTCTTATAGTCTGTTTCAGTCTTACTGGGACTGGGGAGGACGATAGCAGCCCTGGACTGACTTAGCCAAAATTTATGGCTTGTCATCACTCAGAGTGATTCTTCCTCAACTTCCTAATCTCAGTCCTCTTGTAATGGTAATTTCAGTTCAGCTATAATGTTAAACACTAGGAAGATACACAAATGAAAGGGAGATTACGGAGAAATAGAACCCATAGCAATACCAATTTTGGTATTAAACTGAGACATATAAGTAAAATATTTGTATTAATAGATTTTGATGTTATAAGTTCAATCATAATTGAATTCAGATACTAATTTAGAAAGCAAAATTAATTTTAGAGTTTCAATTTTATGCAGAAAATTTCAAGGAAATGCAAGTGTTTATAAATAATATTTGAATATTTTTAAAAACTGAATCCAAAAATTTATAATTTTATTATATAACATTGACTAGAGTTTGCTAAAGCTTTGAAAACATTTTCCTTCTTAGAATAAGTATTTGATAAACTTAAAAGACAAGCATGATACATTTATGGATGCAGATTCAAAGGTTGGAGGAAGTCTAAATAATCTTTAAATGTCATTGGTTATTTAAGGAAATTTAATGGGTTGAACTTTATATAAGCATATATTAATCAGGGATCCTCTTAAAGGGTTGCCAATATTTTCTAGATTTATAACCAGGATACCAAAACTGCAAAAGTTAAATTTAGAAGTTTAAGGAAAATATAGCTTTGATGTAATTACTTTTGAAGGTTGACTTTAATTCATGGAACCTAGATTACTTAAAGTAAAAATTTAAAGTTTTTTTGTTTTTTTTTTTTTGTTTTTCTTTTTTTTTTACCATATGTAGATAGAGCTCCTGGTATCATTGCCTAATATAAATATTTGTATTCCACTTCATATACTTTCTTCCTATTGAGGACTGATCATCTTTATTAGTTAAGAGAGTCTAACTGCATATAGCAACTGCTAAAAAAGCTGAAAAAGGGTCCCAGACTTCGATTAGAGAGATGAATAAAACAGATCTGGTTAGAACTAGGGTAAATCGGGCCAAAGGGTAAAGGACAATACTGACTGTTTTAAAACTTCAATTTCCATGTGAGACCAAGGGAAGAGGTGTTTATTTGGTGCAGCATCTATATTTCCCAAACAATCTAACTCATACAGTTTGTTTCAAATACCATAATTACATGGAACTTTGAATAGGAAGTGAGACCTAGTAGGTTTGCATAGTTTAGTGTGAAATAGTGACACATCCCAAAGTAATTTGGGCAAAGAATAAAAATATGTATGCAGGGCCGCCCTGAGGAACTGGGGGAAAACCCTCCCCTGGAAGGTTGCTGATGTTCTCACAAACATTGAGGACTGACAGTTTGGCATGCCAAGCCCTCTATCTTGGGGCTTGCCCTTATGAAGCTCATTACTGCAAGGGAGAGGCTAAACCTGCTTATAATTGTGCCTAAATCTTCCCCTGAGTACCTCTTTGTTGCTCAGATGTGGCCCTCTCTCTCTAGCTAAGCCAACTCAGTGTGTGAACTCACTGCCCTCCCCTCTATGTGGGACCTGACTCCCAGGGGTGTAAACCTCCCTGTCAATGCAGGATGTGACTCCTGAGGATGAATCTGGACCCAACATTGTGGGATTGAGAACATCTTCTTTACCAAAAGGGGGATGCAAAATGATAAGTTCCAGTGCCTGAGAGATTCCAAATGGAGCTGAGAGGTCACTCTGGTGGACATTCTTATGCACTATATAAATAACTGTTATTAGGTTTTAATGTATTGGAATAGCTAGAAGTAAATACCTGAAACTATCAAACTCAACAACCCAGTAGCCTTGACTCTTGAAGATGATTGTATAACAATGTAGCTTACAAGGGGTGACAGTGTGATTTTGAAAGCCTTGTGGATCACACTCCCTTTATCCAGTGTATGGATGGATGAGAAGAAAAGTGGGGACAAAAACTAAATGCAAAATAGGGTGGGAGGGGGCATGATTTGGGTGTTCTTATTTACTTTTGTTTTTTAGTCTTATTTTTACTTTTTCTGGTACAAGGAAAATGTTCACAAAATAGATTGGGGTGATGAATGCACAGCTATGTGATAATTTTACACACACACACATACAACTGAAGAGGTTGTAGTACTTTTGAAAATAAATTTTTTATTTGAATGCCTACATTTTTTCATATGTCTAAAATTTCTTTCTTCCTCTGTCTTTCAGTCCCAGGTATAAATGATGTGCAGTAATTAGCAGATATAAATGGCATATTTAGATATTAATTGGTGTAGGAAATGCTTAGAGGGAGTTCATTTTTAATTAAGTCTTTGAAAATGGGAATTCTGTTAAAGCTAAATTATGTCAGTTTAAAAATTGAGTGCATAAAAAGCTCCAGGAAACAGGCTACAGAGTGTATACATTGGGGAGAAGAGCTAAATTCATGTCCGAGCACTTCATTGATTGATTTTTATTCTGATCTTCTCACTGAATTGCATTTGCAAAAGTAACCATGGAGACTAAAAGCTTGACTACTGAATTGAGCTAGGGAAGTAATGCCAAGGAATACATTAAAAGGAAAACAAAAGTGATTTCGGAGTTAAAGCGGTATCCAGTTAACATATAAATATGCTACATTAATGTTTCTAAGTCCTATGAAGTCAACATCACTTACCTTCCATGAGGAAGATAAGAACAGATAAGTAGATGAACAAATCAGTAGGAATGCTTACATTTTGATGGTTAGTTTTTAACTTTCTAAATGTTTGTTGCTTGTCAAGTAATTTAGATTATACACCACATTCCCTTAATAAACATATTTCTAGATATACATTCACAATCTGAAGTAGTCAGATCTTTGGTCATAAAAGACATGATTTTAATGGTTGGAAAACTTTTTTAGGCTAATATTGTGATTATGTTTTCAATTTAAGCACAGCATTCATCATAACAATTCAGGAATTTCCTAAGAAAACTCAGTTCTTCGATTGGTTTTGCATTTGTGTAAGCTGATAGAAATTACAGATGCATATCAAAGTGAATAAATGATTGTCTATAATTTATGCGATAAAACTATATTAAATACCCTAAATATATCAGGCAAATATTCACTAAATACCTACTATAATGCCAGGAATCCAAACTGGAATTGGGAACATAATTTTAAACCCGTGGTCCAGTACATACAGGAGAACAGTGGCAAAAAAACACACATAAGCAAGTAATTCCTGTATCTTGCATGTGCTACAATGGATTTGAGGTCCAATATAAAAGACGATGAAGGAACATCAAATTGCTTGGGGAGATGAAATAGGATTTACCAAGGAAACACAAATGTAAAAGAATAGAAAGCCCTGGAGGAGGAATCAGATGTATGATTGGAGTGAGAAGTGGAAAACCATTATGTATTCTTTCTCTAACCACCTCCCTGTCACCCTGCAATCCCCCCACTGCTAAATCTTGGTAGGAGGAAGGTACATCTGCTGTGTCCTTTCTTTAGAGGCTCAGAAATAAATCCCAAACTGTTTTCTGATGAATCCCTTGGAAAATGCAGACCAATTCATGTCCTTGAATTTTTATGTTAACAGTGCAAAATAGTACTGATTTGGAAACTTCTCTCATCTACTCAGGCCTCCAGAAAAAATAATATATGTGTTAATCAATCATTGGAACTCTATGTTCAGATTTAAATCATAATAGCAGGAATGAGTGACTGAATTACTGTATTATGAGCTGACTTCAGGTAATATGTTTTCTTATATTTGTATCATGTTTAATAATATTAAAAAAAAATCATATAACCAGGAAGTATTCTTAGTGGCTAAAAAGCTGTAATTTGGATTCAGATCATGTGGGCTTTTGTCCAGGCTCTGCTTTTTTCCAGACATGAATTTTAGGCTAATTACTTAAATTCTAAGTCCTTGAATTTCCTCATCTGTGAGGAAACAGATACGAAAATTATTTAAAGCACTTAGCACAGTGCCTATCCCTTAGCAAGCATTTGATTAATACTAAGGAACAAATAAAAAAGTCTCCTTTGATTGTGAAATAGCCATGAATGGTAATTGTTCGTAGAGCAGTGTAAGAGTTTGTTTACTGGTAAAAGCAAGCACATCAATAAGTTTTGTATAAATCTTATTTTATTTTTCTGGAAAATGCATGGCTATTAACACAGCTTAGGCCAACATTAGCACTTGGTCTGAATCATCAAAAAACATTTGTTTTAAAACATAAAGCTAAGCAAACATCTAGATCACCAGATAATCTCATACATTATGAGAACAACCTTGTTTATAGTAAGGTCAGAAAAAAGTTAATGCTTGACAGTTGATAAAAAGAATAACTTCCTATCCCAAAAGAGTAAAAATAAATCATCAAAATTTAAAATAAATATATAATATTTAAAAATCATCTCTTCCAGTCTTACTCAAACCTACCCAATATCTGAGCACTTAGCAAATTCTAGTCATTCTATTACTAAATAGGTCTGATGAAAGACAAATTGTAATGAGTATTCAGGCTCTGCAATAAGGAGAATATTACTCAGTGAGGACTGTGTAAAAAAAGGAGGAAGAAAGCCTAAGTTTTTATAGAGTCTGGTAGACAACAGAGTTATGAGGAAGGATGGACAGTAGGTCATATTTGATGGGTGGGGGCACAGTTCTCTGCAGATTCGGAAGCAGAGTGGTCCTTTGCTCTTAGCCATTTCTCAGGACACAAAGGGGAAAAGGAATGGCTCTCGATTATTGCTGCTTCCCAAAGCACAAGGATCAAATAAAATTCAACTTTGCCAGTCTCTCCTTTTGCTCAAGATGAATATCATTTGTTGCTGAACAATTCAGAGGCAACTCTAAATATCCTGAGTAGAGCAAGTCAGAATCTAAGAAGTTGTCTCTCAAAAATCTTTGTTCAACATTGAGGGCTGGTGGTTTGATGTGCTGAGCCCTCTATCATGGGACTTGCCCTTATGAAGCTTGTTACTGCAAAGGAGAGGCTAAACTTGCATATAATTTTGCCTAAGGGTCTCCCCCTGAGTACTTCTTTGTTGCTCAGATGTGGCCCTCTCTCTCTAACTTAAGCCACCTCGGCAGGTGAACTCACTGCCCTTCCCCCTATGTGGGACCCGACTCCCAGGGGTGTAAATCTCCCTGGCAACACAAGATATGTCTCCTGGGAGTGAATCTGTACCTGGCATTGTGGGATTGAGAATATCTTCTTGACCAAAAGGGGGATGCAAAATGAAACAAAATAAAGTTTCAGTGGCTAAGAGATTTCAAATGGAGTCGAGAGGTCACTCTGGTGGACATACTTATGCACTATATAGATAATACCTTTTAGGTTTTAATGTATTGGAATAGCTAGAAGTAAATACCTGAAACTGTCAAACTCCAACCCAGTAGTCTGGACTCTTGAAGACGATTGTATAACAATGTAGCTTACAAGGGGTGACAGTGTGATTGTGAAAACCTTGTGGATCACATACACTTTGTCTAGTGTATGGATAGAATAGAAAAATGGGAACAAAAACTAAATGAAAAATCGGGTGGTATGGGGGGGATAATTTGGGTGTTCTTTTTTACTTTTATTTTTAATTCTTATTCTGATTCTTTCTGATGTAAGGAAAATGTTCAAAAATAGATTGGGGTGATAAAGGCATAACTATATGATGGTACTGTGAACAGTTGATTGTACATCATAGATGATTGTATGGTATGTGAATATGTCTAAATAAAACTGAATTTAATTAAAAAACAACAACAAAAAAAACAAAAAAAAATCTTTGTTAGTGTTTTTTCTGTAAAACGAATTGAATGATCTTTTAAGAGGTGGTGGCAAAGCCACCAGTTGTTTTAGAACCTGGAGATCAGGCACCTTCAACAAAAGATGCCAAAAATGTAAAAGAGTAATATTAATATAAAAGTTTGTATTAAAGTACAGAGGAATCAAAACCCCATGGATAACCAGAGTGAACTCTAAGAGGCCAGTGGAGGAAAATCTTTAGCTGGAGGAATAGGGGAATGGTAGATATTTGGTTATTGACAATAAAGATGTCAGAAAAATTTTGGGTAACAGATGTACAGCGATTGTTTCTAACAACTACACACATATCCCCTTGGAGGCCAGAATCATGCAATGCAGCATGATTGTTTGAGTTTCTTTAAGTTCTAGAGCTAGCATGTAGATGCTCCTGGTGATGCAGTATGCACATGGTGGCTTCTGCTGGTCCTTCTTTCTTGGGTTTTGTTGCTTTCAGCTTCTAGCTGCTCCATCTCTCAGCTTCTCTGGCTTTTCTCTCTGAGCTTCTCTGAGGCCTTTTCTGTGTCTTCTCTCTCTCTTTTATCCTTTTATAAACAACTCCAATAAGAGCATTAAGACCCCCCCCTAAATGATGCTGGTCATATCTCAATTTAAGTTAAGTTCCTACTCACCAAAAGATCCTACTCACAGTGGGTTCACACCTACAGGAATGGATTAGCTTTAAGAACATGATCTTTTCTGGGGAGCATACAGCTTCAAACCATAGTTTGGAAGATTGTTGCAGATATTGAAGGAATACAGAAGAATCAAAAATTTGGATAAGAAAACAGAATCCAGTCCAATTTGCATGTAGGTAATATTGGAGAAATACAATTAAAAACAAAATCTTCACCCATCCCAGAAAACCCTTCTACAAAGGTAGAAGAGAAAGAAAAACAATTTTGTTATTGAAAAACATTAAACAAGTATGTGATGCATCAGAAGCAATATGCTTAAGAGATTGCAAGAAAAAAAGAAAAAAGATACAATCTCACACTTTAATAAAGCCAAATAGATTCAACCCATTGCATGTATGTTCTCAAGATAAATGACAACTAGTCCTCAACTAAGAGGTCTTGAAAGAAACATTTGTCACACCTAGTTAATCTCAAATTTACCTGGGAATTGGAGTGGCCTTTGTGTTAGCTAATTGTCTTTATCCACAGGAAAATAAACTTCCCCCATCTCTATGATAGGTGTATAGGTGATTGGCAGCACTTTAAAAGGGTCCGCCCAATGCAGTGACAGCCTATCTTTTCCCTGGAGCTCGTTCTTGGAGATGAAATCTCCTGGTTATTCTGGTGGCAGACACCCTCCGACTCGTCCTTCCAGGTCTTCATGACTTTATGGCGCAGGGCTTCTAGGGAAGAAAGTAGACTTTTTAAATATTGGATGTGACTATGAGAAGTTGCAGTTAAATAAGGTACAGATCATGGTCTCATACTCGAATCCATAGGCCTGCTAAATTTTTAACCAGGCTAACGGTAAAGCTTTGGGCCATTTTAATTTAGTAGATTGTTGAATTGTAACCAGTGTTTTTTAAAAGAGTTTGATTCATCCACTCTCCTTCTCCAGAGGGCTGATGCTTATAGGAAACTGCAAATATATACATAATTCCTAGACAACAGTAAAAATAAAACGACTTCCTCTGTCTGACTCAATACACTCTGGTATTCGCAAAGTGAAAATTGTGTGTATCCTGGGAAACTTTACCATTGTTTGAGTATCAGCTTTTGAGGACGGAAAAACTTTAGGTCCTCCAAATATCATGCACATTATAACTAGACAAAATTTCTTACCTTCAGCACCATTAATTTTATGAAATCCAACTGCCACCATGTCCCTGACAAATGAGGTTGGGGAAACCGTCCTGCTATTATCTTAGGAGTGAGAGAGCCCTTTGCTGAAGAGGAAGCATTTGGCTTTCAGCTGATTGGAGTTCTTCAGGGAAGTTATCAGGAGAGAATAAAAAGAAAGAAGAGCTATCTGTAGATGACAAAAGACAAATAGCTGTGGTTAACTCATTTCTGATAGTTTTCCAAAGTTAAATACCTGAGGAGAAATCATTACAAGAACAGTGCAACTGACAACAAACTTTTGCTATTTCCATAGCTTCCAAAACAATAGTCAATCCTCAAAAACGTTTTAGACAAAATGGCTATAAACATGACTAACTCTATTTTCAAAAAAGAGTGCATAACACATCAAATTTATAATTATGAATTTCATCTTTGCAGAGAAAAAAATCAGATTATTACATAAAATTAATCCTAAAACAAAGCATGCTATGAATATACCAAGCATATATTTAGAACATATAAAAACATATTGTTAATACCAAGTAAAAAGATTAAGTCTGGAATAGGTCCTAAATATCTGCATATCAATAAGATTCCATAGGCAAGTAATGTGAATCCCTTATTGAAAACTACTGATTTAGAAGATACTGGATGCCAAATAAAGAAACAAAAGTTGCTACTAAGTTAACATTCTAAAAAGTAACTGAAATTATGACTGATAACACTATATAGTTATTGTCTGATATCAGGCAATGCAGAGCCGGCATTCTGAAAAATAAAAATATGTCTTGGACAAAGAGAAGATTGACTAGGACCTTCCCATATAGCATATAATTTCTGAAATATTTATATTAACAACCTTTTACCCATAATAATGTAATCTAGGTAAAGTTAATTATCTCTTTTGATTTCATGATACTCCCCAAGCAACTCATCAATTGTAGCATATCAAGTAAAACAAATAATTTCTGGTGCTTCTATTTTCATAAGGTGAAAGCATAAAATTTTATAATTTTCCAGGGCCCCTCTGGCAAATTTCAAAGGTAGTTTTAGGTATAAAAGATATTCTGAAGGTCGTGTTTTATGTTATTTTAATTTAATTTACCTTTAGGATTCAATTTTAATTAGGAAAAATTCAAAATTTATCAGGAAATTTGGACTTATAAAATGAGAATTACATCATGAGTGCCAGAGAAACAATATTTTTCTAGAGTCATTTTGAAGTGGCAACAAAACATTAAAAAATAAATCTAGAATATAACAAGATTTTAAGGAAATTTATTAAGTGAGAAACCTTTGTTTTCTAAAATGATCAAGTCTATAATAAAGTCAATGTAAACCAAATAAAGTTATTCTTGTAAGACTCAGAATACCTATTATCTATGCAGATTAAAAATAAAAAAGAATATTCCTTCATATTGTAGATAAAAACAATAACATGTAAACCAGAGAAATAAACTCATCAAAATCAAACAAGCTTTGCTGAAATTTTCACATTTTACAGCTTTTACAAAGCAGATATTACAAAGTATGGCAAACAACATTCACTTCCAAATTTTATCTTTCATATTCTGGAACAAAATGAAATTTTGCTTTAGGACAATCTCAAGAGGTCCATGAGGTCAGAAATAATTTCAGAATATTACTCAGGTATTATTAACATGCAATACATTCATTGTTGCTATCTTCCAAGAAATTAATAGGTAAGAATTTTAAAATATTTTCTCAGTTTCAATTCTCAATATGGAAAATATCAGTAGTTACAACTGGAGAAGGAAACTACTCTTTAGGGACCTCAATAAGCTTGAAGAATGAAAAGGGATTTAGAACACATTTAGAAACATTAATACAATCAATGTGGTTACATGCTTTTTAAAAGTGATTATATACCTCTCCTCTGCTCAGCCATAACTTAGTTTTTCCTAGGAGAAAATTTTTATTTCCTAAGTTTCCAAACCAATGAGGGCATTTCACCATTTTCCTTGGAAAATACTGATTAAAATTGCATTGCATTATAATTGCTTGTTTGCATGCTTGTTGTATTTGCTAGATACTAAAGTATTTATAAGAAAAACAAAGTTATTGAATGCAAATGTTCAATAAGATGAAGAGATAAATTTTAGCATTCTCTCATGTGCCAGTTTGAATGTATTATGTCCCCCAGAAAAAGCCATATTTTTTGATGCAATCTTGTGGGGCAGACATAATAGTGGGGATTAAGTTGGAAAGTTTGGATTAGGTTGTTTGCATGGAGATGCACCCCACCCAACTGTAGATGATAACTGATGGGATATTTCCATGGAGGCATGGCCCCACCCATTGAGGGTGGGCCTTGATCAGTGGAGCCATATAAACGTGCTGACTCAGAGATGGAATAGAGTGCAGCTGTGAGTGACGTTTTGAAGAGGAGCAAGCTTGCTAGAAAGGAACGTCCTGGGAGGAAGCCATTTTGAAACCAGAACTTTGGAGCAGACGCCAGCCACATGCCTCCCCAGCTAACAGAGGTTTTCCGGACACCATTGGCCATCCTCCAGTGAAGGTACCCGATTACTGATGTGTTATCTTGGACACTTTATGGCCTTAAGACTGTAACTGTGTAGCCAAATAAACCCCCTTTTTATAAAAGCCAATCCATCTCTGGTGTTTTGCATTCTGTAGCATTAGCAAACTAGAACATCTCATCTATCTTATTTGTCAAGATGAGTTTATTTTTTTCTCCAAAAATTTTGTTCCAAGAAATGTACATGTGCAGTTACAGAAGTTTTTTTGTTTATTTATTAAAGTAAAACTCCTTAAAAACATTGTTTCTTAAGCCTTTGAGTTCAATTTTTAAACAACACTATTGTGGAAATAATGAAAACCCAAATGAGAACAAACAGAAGCTATGTATTGAGAGCTTGCTATCGCAAGGGAGTCAGTCACCATCACTTGTGTCTGCCAAAGATTTAAAGGCAGGCAGGAGAGTGGGCATAATTATAGTGGAAGTAAAAAAAAAAGTATTCTCTGATTAGAGTTTGCTGGCACCGGGAAACCGGAGGCAGGCTAACTAGAAGTGGGATATCATATGTGATTGATTTGGAGGCTGGAAGGGGAGACAAACAAAAGGGAAACTGGCAGTAACTGATCAAGTCCTGACATTTTGGGGCCAATTGCTAAAGAGGTTGTGGTTTGACTTCCTGGGTTGGTTATTGCAGAGGTTGTAGGGTCAAAGTTCTATTGTCATATATAGTGTGGCCATTGTTCATTTGTATATTCGGTCTCTCACTCCTTCCTTTTGGCCATTCTCTCACTTGTGAAATGATGTTCAATTCTAGGAAGGCTAGAAATCCAGATCTTCATCACTCAAGACACTTCAATTTTCTCTAGCCGGCCGTGTCATATGATCTTCTTAACAATTTTGTGGTTGCATCATCATGATGATCATCAGACAAGAGAGCAGTTGCACAGAATCATTTAACTATGACAAAAACAAGAACAGTTGATAGTCTGTATTTGATGCCTCAAAACTAGGAACCCTCATTGCCTAACCCAGGCCAAGGGAACAGATCTCATGGGTCATGAAGATCAAACTTAGACAGCCAATTTCTTTTTTCCTTAAAGTGATGTATAGCCTGTCTTGCCTATTTCATTGATCCTACAGCAAGAAGTATTAGCAATGACACAGATAGCATCATGACTAGCCAACAAGAAATGCAGGACAATGTTGGCAGGAGGAGTGTTAGATTCAAATTTAGAATTGCTTAGGTTCTGTCCAATAGATTGTAATAATTGATCCTTTTTTTTTTCTAACAGTAAGTGCTGTTTAACATTTGTTGCAGTGATACTTTCTTATATGAATTTAAGTAAAATGGATCACTTTAAAGAAAAACATTAAATTAATATATGCTGTATACGTGTATATGTTATGGCAAATCTTATGAAGGTGATACTGAAAGACAGAAATTTCAGGAAAATAGACAGGATCTTTGTTTTTGGTCTCTGTCAGATTCTCAAGTCTTTGAACAATGTGTGACAGTAGATAATCAAAAAATATTTGTTGTGTCACTGAATCTTTAATTGAAGTTTAAGACAGAGTTGCAAGTAGACGTGTCTTTAGGGAGACACTCTCAAGTCATATCATATAGGTCAGAACTTATTTTTGCCCACCCAAAAGCCTGGCCCTACTGTTATGGAATCTGTCACTTGTCTTTAAAATTCTGTTTCATTATTTAACTAAACTTTGGTTGAAGTATACAGTTTTAAAATTTGAGCTACTGCTAAGGATTTTTCTAGTTGTCACACTCTTTAAAGTTTAACAAGTAATGCCTTTTTTGTTGAAATATATTCACACACCATACAATCGTCCAAAGTGTATAACAGTTGTTCACAGCAACATCGCATAGTTGTGCATTCACCACTACACTCAACTTTTGAACATTTTTATTACTTCAAAAAATAAAAATAAGAATTAAAATAAAAGTAAAAAAAAACACCTGAAACATCCCACCCCTGCCCCCCTGCCCACCCACCATTCATCTACTCCCTGTCCCCATTTTCCAACTCATCTGTCCATACACTGTGTAAAGGGAGTGTGAGCCACAAGGCCTTCACAATCACACGGTCACACCACATAAGCTACACAGTCACACAATTGTCTTCAAGAATCAAGGATACTGGATTGCAATTCAACAGTTTCAGGTTATTTTCTTCTAGCTGTTCTGATAAACTAGAAACTAAAAAGGGATATCTATATAATGCATAAGAGTTAACCTCCAGAATGACCTTTCAACTCCATTTCAAATCTCTCAGCCACTGACACTTTATTTTGTTTTATTTCTCTTCCACCTTTTGGTCAAGAAGGACTTTTCAATCCTATGAAGCCAGGTCCAGGCTCATCCCTGGGAGTCATGAGGAGATTCACACCCCCGGGAGTTATGTCCCACATAGTGGGGAGGGCAGTGAGTTTACCTGCTGAATTAGCTTATAGAGAGAGGCCTTTTCTGAGCAATGAACAAGGTTCTCTAGGAGTGACTCTCAGGCAAAATTATAAGTAGTCTTAGCCTCTCCTTTGCAGCAACAGGCTTCATAAGGGCAAGCCCCAAGATTGAGGGCTCAGCCTACTAAACTGATAGTCCCCAATACTTATGAGAATATCAGGAATTCTCCAGCTGGGGAAGTTTAATGTTTCCACATTTTTCCCCAGTCTCTTAAGGGTGCTTTGCAAATACTTTTTATTCTGTGCCCAAATTACTCTGGGATGTATCAGGGCTTCACACTAACCTGTTCAAACCAATCAGATATCACTTCCTATTCAAGGTTCCATGTAATGATGGTGTTTGAGTAAACTGACTGTAAAAGTTAAATTATATAGTGTGCTACAGAAAATATCAACTTTGCACCAAATAAACATCTCTTCCTTTGGTCCCACACAGAAGTTGAAGTTTTAAAACACAGTTAATATCATCCTCTACATTTTAGTCTGATCTACCCCAGTCTCAATAAAGTATTATTTCATTCGTATCTCCAATCGAAGTCTAATCTCCTTTTCAGCCCCTTTAACAGTTGCTGACTGGGGCAATGCTGACACTTATAGCTGCTGAATTCTGATTCTGAGTCCCAGGTGCCACACAGATACCTGAAGCTCCAGGGACTGATCAGGTCATGCACAAACAGCTCAGCAACTCAGAATTTAGAAATCACTGTTAAAATTCATGAATTGATGTGACTGCTGTAAGAGCTTACAATCTATAATTTTGCCTGAGGGTCACTCCCAGAGAACCTCGTTCATTGCTCAGAAATGGCCTCTCTCTATAAGCCTCCTCAAGGAACCTTTACATAAGCCTCCTCTGATAACCTATGCTCCAAGATTCAAATCTCAGAGTTTGTACGTTATTGTTAGTCCATATTAGTGAAGTGTTATAATATTTGTCTTTTTGATTTTGGCTTATTTCACTCAACCTACTGTCCTCAAGGTCCATTCACCCAGTTCTATACCCCACAACTTCATTCCTTCTGGCCACCACAGTTCACCATTCAGTTTATCATTGATGTACCCTTAGGCCACCTCCATCCATTGTAAATCAGAGAAAATGGCCATAAGAAACATCAGTGTGCAAATGTCCACTTGTGTTCTTGCTTTCAATTCCTCCAAGTATACCACAAATAACAGGGTTGCAGGACCATATAGCATATTTAGCTTCCTGTGGAACCACCACACTGCCCTCCAGATGGGCTGCACCATTCTACATCCCCACCAATGGTAAATAGGTACACCCCTCTCTCCGCATTTTCTCCAGCACTTGTATCCGTCTATTTATTTTTTTTTTTAAAGTTGTATTCATACACCATACAATCCATCCTAAATAAACAATGACTCCTGGTATAAACATATAGTTATGCATTTACCACCACAATCTATATGAAGATATTTCCGTTTCTTCCACAATGAAAGAGGAAGAGGAGAAAAAAAATGAAGAACAGAAAAAAATTACAGAAGAAAAATATAAAATAAAATAAAATACAATGAAAAGGTTGTACAACAACACCACTAAGAATCCCAATCCACTCCCTTACATCCCCCTCTTATGGACATGCAGCTTTGGTATATTGCATTTGTTACAACTAATGGAAGCTCTAAGAATGTTACTGTTAACTATAGACTCTAGTTTGCATTGATTGTATTTTTCCCCTATACCACCAGTTTTCAACACCTTGCAATGTTGACATTCATTTGTCCTCCCTCATGCAAAAACAAACTTATGTTGGTACACTTAATCACCATCAGTGACTACTCTAGACCTCACTAAGCTATACAGTCCCAGTCTTTATCGTCTATCTTTCTTTCTGTTTTCTCACATGCCCCTAGCCCTCCTCTTCCACCCATACTCACACTCATCTTTGTTCAGAGTGCTTACAATATTTTGCTACCATAACACAATATTGTGCTATTTCTGGATCTATACAATCAATCCTGTTGAACATTCTATACTACTTCAGCATCAGATGATTATTCTGTACTCTCTTTCTATCTCCTGATAATCTGTGTTCTCAACTTTAAATATCAAGGTTAACTCAATAATATTAGTTCATATTAGTGAGAACATACAGTATTTTTCCTTTTGTTTCTGGGCAATTTGACTCAACGTACTACCTACCATTTTATCTTTTAGATTTTATATGTCATATCTTATTTTATTTTTATTTTTTCCTATCTCTTTTCATACCCTTACTGATAGCCTTCATTTCTGACTCTTCTCTGAACCTCTCTCTCCTGTCTTTTCCTATCTGCCTGTAGCACTCCCTTTAGTATTTCTTGTAGAGCAGGTACCTTGTTCACAAACTCTCTTAGTGTCTCCTTGTCAGAAAATATTTTAAACTCTCCCTCATTTCTGAAGGACAGTTTTGCCAGATATAGAATGCTGGGTTGGCAGTTTTTCTCTTTCAGTATCTTAAATATATCATACCATTGCCTTCTCATCTCCATGGTTTCTTTTGAGAAATCTGCACATAGTCTTATTGAACTTCTCTTATATGTGATGGATTGCTTTCCTCTTGCTGCTTTCAGAATTCTCTCTTTGTCTTTGATATTTGAAACTCTGATTATTAAGTGTCTTAGAGTAGGTCTATTTGGATCTATTCTGTTTGGGGTACACTGTGCTGTTTGGATCTGAGATTTTATGTCTTTCATAAGAGATCAGAAATTTTCTGTGATTATTTCCTCCATTATTGTTTCTGCCCCTTCTCTTCTTTTCTCCTGGGACACCCATGACACGTATATTCATGTTCTTCATCTTATCATTCAGTTCCCTGAGATGCTGCTCATATTTTTCCATTCTTTTCCCTATCTGTTATATTTTATGTAGGATTTCAGATGTCTTGTCCTCCAGTTCATGAATCATTTCTTCTGCCTCTTCAAATCTGCTGTTATATGTCTCCATTGTGTTTTTCATCTTTTCTATTGTGCCTTTCATTCCCATAAGTTCTGCCACTTTCAAGCTTACAAATTCTTCTTTATGGTCACCCATTATCTTCTTTAAGTCATTCATCTCTTTTGCTACATTTTCCTTCAGCTCATTGATTTGATATTAAAAGATCAGTTTGAACATCTTTAATTAGTTGTTTCGACACCTGTGTCTCATTTGATGTGTAAGTTTTTTCCTTTGACTGGGCCAAATCTTCATTTTTCCTATTGTGAATTGTAATTATTTGCTGTTTAGGCATCTGGTTTTCTTGATTACCCCAATCAGATTTTCCCAGACCAGACAGGCTGAGGTCTCAGGAGGATGGTGTAATCAGTATAAAGTTTTCCTAAGGATGAGACCCAGTGGGTTGTCAGACTTTCCTGTGAGGCCTATAGACAGTGTGTTTTTCCTATCCTGCCCAACCAGTGGTGCTTGTCAGCCTGCAGCTCCCCACTGGCATAAAGAGATGTTGCACCTTTAATTCTCAGTGGATCCTGTCCTGGTGGCTGAGGGTGTCAGAAGGCATGTGTAAATCATTTCTGTTTTTTTTTTTCCCCCCCAGGACCTGGGATCTGAATTCTCTGAGGGAGGGCTACTGCTTGAGCTAGACCCTGCTCCCCCTTAGCCCCCTTTTCTTAGGTGAGATATGCCCTTTAAGGGATTATCTCCTTCACTTGACTTTTGCCTTTGTCTCTGTAACTATCTTAACTCCACCCTTGCCTGAGTCATCTCTGACAATTGAAAATGCCTGAGGCCTTCTCTAATGACTTACTTAGACTGAGAGAAAAAAACAGAAAAAGAAAGAAATCCCCTTTTCAGAGCTATACAATCAATCCTGTTGAACATTCTATACTACTTTAGTATAAGATGATTGTTCTGTACCCTCTTTCTACTTCCTGATAATCTGTGTTCTCAACTTTAACTTTCAAGTTGACCTCAGTTTTGCTGGTCAACTAGAGTTTGTTCCCAGTTTTATGTGCCTCTTTTCTTGGGGCACAGCCATTTTCCAGTATTCTGAGCTCAGCCATCTCCAAAAGACTCTGATATTTATTTATTTATTTATTTAGTTAGTTAGTTAGTTAGTTATCCATCTCCCTGCTTCCTCTCTGCTGGAAAGACATGGGCTGAGAGAGACCTCCTTTCCTGCTTGCTCCTGGTTTATCTGTGCTCATAGCTTGTATTCAGTAGTCTGAATTTGTTAATTGAAACTGCAATTGCAGCTTGATTGAGTTACTTTCCCTTTATCCTAGTAGACTACTTTTTTCCACAGAGAAGTGTTCCATTCAGCCTGCCATGCAGGTGGGTGAGGGGTGCCAGCTCCACAGTTTAGTTGCTTTACTTGCAGTTCTATGCTGCAGTCTCAGCCTTTCCACCCATTCCAGACTGGTGTACAATGTGTGTCTGGTCATGGATGTACCCCAAAAGTTGTTCTGGACTATTTACTAGTTGTTCTTGTCTGTTTACTGGTTGCTATAGCAATAATTGATTCTTTATCTGGGAGAGGGTAATGCTAACAAAGTCACAGATTGATTTATTTAAGGTGATTTGTCCATGTAGTTGCAAGTAGAAACACTATCAACTGCAACTCTCTATAGCCTTATTTGATGAGATGAGAAATGTCCAAAGATTTTTATCATGGGGATCCAGTGATGGATGGCATATCCAGCTGCAGATAAAACTGAAGACAGTTGCTACTGTTTGGAATAATCTAAAAATGGTATTAGTATGAGTGTGTTATGACTTAACAATTGTAATAAAGAGCAGAGGGAAAAAATGGTCATTATGTGAGAAGAATAATTATAAGTAGTCAGATGAAAAACAAAACAGAAATTAGATGAGGATCTTCCAATATTCCACATATTGGGTGGAAGCTGACAACTATCCAAGGTCATCAGGTTCTTCCAAAAGTCTTGGGTCAACTGTCTACTTCAGATATTGGCTGTTTCTTAGAGGATTATTGTCAATAGTATATCTTCTAATATATGAAATCTCATTGAAGATCATATAGAAGATCAGTATGAAGTTGCTATGGCTGCATTTACCTGTTGGCAATAGGACTGGGTATGGTACATTATATATATATATATATATATATATATATATATATATATATATATATATGATATGCAATATTTTTCTATGTCTGTGTGCAACAGGATAGAATACACTTTTGAAAATGAAATCCCTAAATGCCTGAAACTGACAGTTTCTATTTTGTAGAGGTATAGCCATTGTGTTCTCAAGGGAGGTGACCAAAAGGACTTTAGGACTAATGGGAGTACCTTTGGTCATGGCATCTCAGGGACTTCTGATGCTCTGGCTAATTTTAATTTAAATAGGTCATTGGTTCTTTCATTCTTTCCAGAGAATTATGGTGGTAAGGGCAGTATAGTTTTTGAGTAATGGATAATGCCATGTAACTGTTCCATTAAGTGTATGCCTCAGATACTTGATATAAAAGTGAGTTTGCCACATGTTAGAGATACAAAATCAATTAGCTTTTTAGCAACTGTAAAAGCTTTTTGGCAAGAGAGTGCTTCATCCCATCCTGAAAATTCACATGCACTATCTAAAACACTTTCAAATCCCATGGAAGGTGGAAGCTGGATAAAAATCCATCGGAAGGTGTTCAAATGACCCTTGAGGCTTTTGTTCCTGGACATGTTCCACCTCTAGAATTTTTCCAGGATTTTATCTTGTTGACAGGAGACTTATGACCCCAAAATAACTTCAGCTGTCTTTTTAACCTTACCCCACCAATGTTGATTTAAGACAGTTTATTAATATCATAGGACTGCTGTATAAAAATGTCACAAATTGGGTGGAATAAAACAACAGAAACTGACAGTCTCATAGTTCTGCAGGCTAGAAGTCCAAAATCAAGGCATTGACTGACAGTGCCATGCCCCCCCCCAAAAAAAAAAAAACCTCTTGGGGGAAACAATTCCTTGCCTCTTCTTAGTTTCTGGTGGTTTGCTGGGAATCCATGGGCCTCAATCTCTGCCTAGTTAGTCACATAGCATTCTCCCCTGTGTCTGTCTGTCTGTGTTTAATTCTCCCCTAATGGATTAGGGCCCATCCTCATCCAGTTTGGCCTCATCTTAACTAATAATCTCTTCAAGGATTCTATTTCCAAATAATGTGACATTCACAGGACTGGGGGTTAGAGTGTGAACATATCTTTTTTGGGAGGAAAAATTCAACCCGCTACCACATAGCATAACTCTGATCTCTCCAACTGTCTTCACATGGCTGTCTTCCTTCCGTATCCAAATTTCCCTCTTCTTATAAGGACACCAGTCATACTGGATTAGGGTCCACCCTCGACAGGCAATTGCTGACTAGACTACCATTGCATTCCTATGTTGTTATAAGGGAAGCAAAAAAAAGTTCTACCACATAATGAGTATTTCTTTAGTAAACATTTATGTCCAAGCAGGCACAAAACAATTCATCCAACATAGACTCACTGAAGGCCAGCTCTCTGTCCTCTGTGTAGGTCCAATCACCCCCTTGAACAAATGGTTCACTAGGGCACACAAGACAACTTTTTAGAGGCAGGAATCAAGTGCTTTCATAGTCAGCATAAGAAAACCAGAATTACTGCCATGGCAAGATCTTTTAAGAGTCAAAGCTCAGATACCATCTTTAAGGTATAGGCTACAGGCCTTCGTAGATTCTTTACCGTTGATGCAAAGGTGGGTATTGTCTCTAAAGTATCACAACTAATGTGCAAAATGTAAATACATTGAATTTCACCAGTGAAAGCCCATTTTTAACATTCACTTGTTAATTACTGCTAAATTCATTCATTTACAATTTTTCTTCTAGTATTGAACCTAAAATAAGATTTCCTCTATCCAAATTTCTCTTTTTTAAAAAAATATTACTATTGTTGCAATTTATGAAAAGGGGAAGGAAAAGTCAAGGTGACTGTCCTAAATTACTAAGCCATTAAACATGATCGTAAATTTTAAACAGTCATATATATGAAAACAAACATAATATATACAGACTAGATAGAGTAGGATTTTCAAAATTTTCCCTTCTGAATAGTATAGATTTTCCAAGTTGTTTAACTTTATCTAATTCTGCCTTCTTGATTTTTCAGGGGTAGTCTATAAAAGAGGCAGCAAGCATGAGATCCCTGTGACAAGTTATGTCGGTATTTAAGAAGATGCATTAACATTTTTAGTTCATTAAAATATATTTTTGTAATTTTGTGTTTGTTAGTAAACTGAAAATCCTTTAATATTCCTAAACTTCCTTTTTGAAAAGGGATAGTAATTGCCTGGGATAGTTATTGAAGTTTTAATGCCTGTCAACATTATAACTGTATCTTCGTGAAAAAAATAAATTTATTGTTACCTCTCCCAGTATTCATCATCTACCTAATACTAGAAAAGATATAATTTTTTTTTGCTGGTCCTGAAAATCCTTTTCTTGTTATTGTTTTTATTATTATTATAATTATCATTATTCTAATATAAACTTCTTAGCTCTCAGAAGCCATATAAAATTGGTGCAAGCTCCTGCTGTAAAAGAGAATTGTTATTCTTTAATACAATTTAATACAATATCTGGACAAAGTAAGTACATAATAAAGAATAGTCATCACCTATATGAAACACATTCAATAAGTACAATAACTAGATTCAATTTTTAATGAAATTTTATAGTATTTTGTTCCTCATAAAAATATCTCAGCCATATGCCATTATTGTTTCAGTAAGTATCTGCTTTGTTTATCAGGAACGACATCATTGTTTTCAGAATTGTAATTTAATTATATCAGTACCTCTCTCTTATTTAAATGTAATTTTCCCTTAAGAATTATATTTTCTCCATATCTGATTGGAAAAGGCATCCAATTACCCTGATAAAAGAGCCATGGTTTATCCTTAAGTAGCAGTAGGTAATAATAAAGCTGTTTGTTGTTTTTTTTCCCTGCATTCTTTAGAGTTGGCAGTAAAAAGAGGTGTTGAAGTGTTCATTAAGCTGTATATTTGATAGACTTTATAAAGCAATCTTCAACAGCAAATAAGAGAGAAACAAAATTGAGCAGTAAATAAAGCAATGAAATTGAAATGAATTGCACATTGCCTGGAAAATCATGAAAACAAGAAATAAGAAAAATCTGTTGTTTGTGAAGCATGCATTTCTTGCTTTTAATTGTTTGTTTTTGCAAAGGCTATTTGGAGAAAAACATCTTTCAAAAAACAGTGGTAATTATTAATCAAGTTTTATTTCTCTTTGCCAAGATATAATAAATCACTTAAGAAATTGACAATTGCCTTATCTAACCAAACTTCTTTCTGTATGCCATTCCACATGTTCTGAAGCTATTGGAAATATAACAGTGCTCATTCATTCTCTCTCTCTCTTTCTCTCTCTCTCTCTTTCCTTTCCCTCCTTGTTTCTTGCCCTCCTTCAGGAATAACACTTCACTTCAAGAAAAATATCTCTTCCTTTGACTCCATCATTTGGATTAGTCAAGAACAGCTTTTTATGTTGACCTGACTAGGAAAGGACCAGTGTCAGCTGTCTTTTAAAGAAATGACTATCAGATGACACATGACACTTCTGTTTCTATCCCATTAGTCAGAAATTGGCTACATGGTCACAGCTAACTGCAAGAGCATATGAAGTGTAATTGTCCTACTGGGTGGTTTAATTAATTCAAGAGAAGAGAAAAGTAAACTGCAAGTAATTTTTGCTACTACTTTATTGAGTAGATACAATTTAGTGTTAAAAGGAATTGTCAGCAATTATGCATTCACCTCATTATTTTAAAAAGTTCTATCAAATTTATTTGCCCTTCAAAACTTTTTGAAGTAGAAGTAACTATTTTTCTTTTTCAAAACTGAATTTGCTGGAGCTCATCTGCTCATATTCCATCCATTCCAAGAAATAAAATGCAGATTTAATTTTAGTGCAGATCAGTGACTCTCTCTATTAGATATGAATGATAAAGTTCATTTCACTGCCTCAGTGACTTTGACATCACTGGACGATCATTTTCCCAACAGTGTTATTTACTGAAGAAGAAAAAAGAGGATTCAATACTATCATTTTAACTTGACAAAAACCTGTGACTTCTGGGATGAATTAAGAGCTGCCATGAGAAATTTCATGGTCACTTTTGATATTTCAGGTTGAACTTTTGTAACCTTTAGGAACTATTTCAAAAAGATAGCATTTAAAGATATCTAGAGGGCTAACTTTTTTCTCAATAAAATTTATGAGACACAGTTGCCTAAAGTCATTATCACTGGAAGCTGCTAATCCAAATGGACCATTCTGAAGAATATAATACTCATATTTATTTTCAAATGTGTGCACATTAAAATAGTAAAAAGAAGAGAGTTATCTTTTTTTTGAGTTTGGGAAAGAGGTTCATCAGACATTTCTCCTTCCTCCCAATACTTATCTTTTTTTCCCCAAGAATGATGGTTTCTTAGATTGTCAGGCTGCTATGAGAAATACTACACAAAGCATTGACTAAAATAATGGGAATTAATTGGCTTAAGGTTTTGAGGCTAGTAGAAGACCGAAATTTAGACATTGTCAAGATGATGCTTTCTTCCCAAAGTCTGTAGCATTCTGGTGCTGGATTCCTTGGCTTTTATCCTTGCCTCATGACAGGTAGCAATTTCCCCTTCTTTCTCTTCCAGTTCCATTGAATTCTGGATTCCAGTTCATCACTATGACTCTTTCTCACTATGTCTTAATTCATTCTGCTTATAAAGAACTCCAGTAATCTTGATTAGGTTCTATCTTCATTCATTTGGGTCACCTTAACAAAACCAACATCTTCAAGAGTCCCTATTTATAATTGATTTACGTTCATAGGAATGGGGATTAAGATGGAGATTAAGAACTAAATTAGGGTATGCTATCAATCTACCAAAGAAGGCATGAATAGGATATACTAGAGGGCACATTAATTAGGAGTGGGCATTTGGTATAAACATGTACGTACTAGATTGAATGATTCTCTAACACTTTTGTCATTCATAGATTGGCATAAGTGCTTTTAAATATGCATTTTCTCACATTGCAAGTCTGAGTTATTAATCAAATTTGGGGTTCAAATAGAAGTAGGTTAGTATTTAGGTAAGAGACAATTTTATCTTGGATGAGGTTAACAGATAGTAAAGATGAAGAGAAGTAGATGAGTTTTATGGAATTTGCCTGTGATAACTTCATGATAGATTAGATTTGGAGAAGGAGAGGGAAAAGAGTGATTCTTGAGTTACTAAGCTTGTGGAGCTGAGCGCATATTGGTGCTATTCTTTGAGATAGGGAGACCTGTAAAAGGACCAAATTTTGAGTTCAGTTTTGGGCATAATTTCATACAGGATGCAATATGTGGCATTAGTATACCACATAATTCCAAAATATGTTCTTAGAATAAAAAAGTAAGTTAGAAGTTATCTAATCCACTATTTCTGCTTTATTTCTGTCATCATGATTGCTATACTGTTTATGCTCAGATGTTTCAAGTAATAATATTCTCATAGCTTCACACACAATAAATAATTTCTGTTAGCTAGTATTGTTTTTATATTCTGCTTTATGATAGGATATTTTCTGCTTTTTAGAAGATAGTTGTAATTTTGGGAATATATTAGAGGTTTATAGAACTTGCTCTATCTATTTCAGAAAATCTTGACATTTCTTAATGAAATATTTATTAAACATAGAATGTTTTTTAAGCATTTATTGATTCCACATATTTACTTCTTATCACAAATATACACAGTGATACACACCAATATCACAAATACACAAACATATACACATATGTATGCATATACATACATGTGTGCTAGTATATATGCATATATTATACACATCTATAATAGGTTATACCATTTCTGTTCAATTACAATTTGTTGAATTTTGCACATTTATAGATGCATGGTTGTTTGTTTCTTTGTTTTGCTTTGCTTTTTGTTTTTGTTCTTTTTTTTTTGGATAGTATCATAAACTAAAACCCAGGCACAACAGCATCTTGAAAGAACATATCTAAGTATATTGTTCAGAGTGATATTAATAACTTATGTTTTGAAAAAAGGTACTTATATTTGTTTGAGTAGATTATTTTATGTATTATGTGTTAAGTCGGAAACCATGAAGGGTCAGAGATTTTGCCCTACTTGCAAGGTGACAAATTAGCTGCCACAATTCGGATCATTGGATCAGAGAAACAGGCATTTATTACCACAGCTAAAGCACCAGCCATTGTAGCATCAGTCCTCACAGGGAGATGCAATGAATGTGTGGTATCAAGTGGGAAGAGAGTCGTTTTGCATCGCAGGAGAGGAAACCCAAAGCTATGAGACTAAGAGCTCATATAGGGGCAAATGGTACATGTGTGCAACTTCCTCTGCAGAGGGTGTTAAGAGACTATCTATTTAAATTGGAATATCAAAGAATTCTCTCTGGAGAAGAAGGGGAAATGTCTCTAGCTTTATTGCCCTAAAATGTAAGCAAACATATGGAGTGGGTAAGGTGGGAGAGGATGTCATCTCTAGGTTTATTACTCTATAATATAAGCAAAACATATTTGGGAAAAGGAAGCAGGTTTTCACTATTCTGAAATGTCTAAAGGGAGTAAGATGTTCTCTACCTTTATTATAGGTTGTCATGTCCTTTGCTAAGAAGACTCGGAATTTGCAAGAAATCCAGGGATTGGTGTCTGGGATTTGATCTTAAATTAAGTAATGTGTTAAAGATTAGATATTTCCAAGGAACCCCTAAAAAAAAGAAATAAAACAAAATTCCAGGGAGAATTGTCTCCCAATATTATGTTTACACTAGAATCAAATAAGAAATATTTTAAAAATTATAAACATGCTTTTCCAGTGAGTATTTGTTGAGACTTTAATGGAAATTTCTTAATTTTCTCTATTATTTTGTTCTTTTTTTTATTTCACTCATTGAAAATATGATTAAGCTCTGGTGAAGCAGTTATGTGCATAATCACTCAGGCCCTCTTTTCTCAAGGAGTTCACAATCTAGTGGTGGAGACAACATATACATAATTGCACAAATAATGACAAAAGCAGAAAATTGCAAATTGACAAGGGCTACCAATAGGATTTGATGGACCTAGAGATCAAAGTTTCCCTGAGTGAACGCAGAATGTGTGAATGTTATGGAAAATCGTTCCCCGATGAAGTTACTAATTAATTGACTTTTGATTTAATAAAAAAAAAAAGAGACTATCTGGCTCAGTCAGACCTAGTCAGATGAGCCTTCTTGACTGCATCATTACTGAAGTCAGAAATATTGAAAATGTGAGAGGGGGTGGAGGCATATGGCAAGGATTTGAATGACCCTATTCCCTGAGAACGGCCTTGGGTTGAAAGCCAGTTTGAAAGCAGGGACTTCAATCTTTCAAGAGCAAGGAACTGAATTCTGCCAAAAACCTGTATGAGCTTGGAAGAGGACTCAAGCTCTAGATGAGAGCTGCAGGCTCAGTTTAATCTTCATTTAAGCCTGGTGAGAACTGAGAAGAGGATCCCGGTATACTGTCCCAGGGAAACTGTGAGGTAATAAGTGGGTGACTTGTAAGCCAATATGATTGTGGTAATGTGTTATACAGCAATACAAAACTAACTCTCTCTCTCTCTCTCTCTCTCTCTCTCCCCCTCTCCCCTCCGTCCCTTTCTCCCTCCCCGACTCTGTATCCTTATTCTATAATCAGTTAAAGCTTTTACTTGAATTTCTCTTGACAAAGCATCATTCCTGTCCACCGATTTCCTAAATTTGTTTAGTCAGGAAGTAATTCTAGTCAAAGCCTTCACTAGAAAGTTTAGTCATAGCTAAATAAAAATATACCGTTTACAATATTCTAATTGATAGTGAGTTATTAATGTACGTATTTTGAGATATATCAGAATTAAGTGTTAAACAAATTTTGATGATACTTTCCAACTGGATTCATTTACAGAGGTATAAACAGAGTTTTAATGGGGCAGATGCAATTGTTTAGTCATAAATTGAATTAATAATGTGATCTCAGTATCATCCTCTCCAGATTAATCTCATTTCAATATAACACACCACCTCACCTACATTGTCTCTAGCTGGTCAAATATTTTATAGTTTGAAAATAAGTGATTATCAACTCTAGATTTCAAAAACAATAAAACAAGAGAAATCATGCTAGTGTCCATTGGACTAGACTGCACGGTCTATCATTTTGTCACCAATCATATTCTTAATCTGTGTGCCTAATAAAATTTCTTTACCACATATCAGTAGGCTTTTCCTAAATTTTTAATACCAAAATTAATTTTAATTACTTAACACAGAGTATAAAATAGCATAATTTTATGGTTTAATATGATTTTTAATTTACTAGCATAACATAGAAGTGAAAAAATGGTTAACAATATGTTATATAGATACATGTTTATTACATATGCTTATGTTGTAAAAGCTAATAGAAACTATTTCTTCAGGAATATGTATATATATTTTACTTAGCTAAGCAAATTCATATGATTGATATGTCTATATATAATATATTCAAGTATATATATGTGTTTTATATATATACGTGTATACAAATATCTGCACATATATTGTATTAAGGACTCATTTAAGCATGGATGGGACTACCTGTGTATATTTGGGACTATATATACATGCATATATATGCATATACATATATATAATTATGTATATATATAATTTTACACCTAGATTAACCAAAGTGCTAAAGGCAGCACTACTTACTTTGTCAATGTACAAATTGTTTTACTTGTGAAAATTGTTTGTAAAGTAGTAGTAAAATATAAAGTCTTCTTTCAGAATAGAAGTAAGATTTGACTGACAAATAATGCAGCTTTAATTTTTTAAGTGAATTAGATTTTCTGGGTGCTTGATGTTTTTTCACTGTAGATCAATGATTTACCCTTTTTACGAAGTGGAGCAGTTGAAGTAGAGATCGTGCCTCTCTTTCTTAGTCCATTACAAAGTCTAACAGAGTAACCAGTCAATGTCAATTCGTATGTAACATTTCCAGTTAAGTTCCCTGGAATCAGAGAAAAAGAGCAGCATGGGACCTAGAAGCCAAGACCTGCTCTTAAATGATGTTAAAGAAAAAAAAAAAAGAAAGAAAAAAAAAGGGTTTTGTGCCTCTTAGTAGCTGCTCTGAAGGTAGTAAATACAGGAGAATCCTTTAGCAAACTGAATATTAGCTGAATGCTAAGGGGTATTTCTGTAGAACCAAAAACAGCCTTTCTGGAAAAGGGAATAATCAGGCAACTAATTCTGGATAATATCTTGAGATCAGAAAGGCAGAAATTCAAACTAGCCTGACAGTTTAAAGTAAGGAAGACAGGAAAGCAGTCAGGGAAAAGCAAATCATTTCAACCACCTGAAATGCTGAGTTTTCTAGGTTAGCTAATGATACAAATTAAATATAATGATATTAAAATAGAAATTTGTCTTTCTAAACAACAAAAAACATGCAAAAATATTAATGTTTGTAAAACTAACCCAAATACAGTCAGTTTGAGGTCTGATGTATATTGAATTACATAAATCATTTGGTTTGCCAAAATGTATTCTTTGGAACACAAATTTCTGTTGATTTTTATAGGTATTAAGATATTTCTTTAGGGAACTGAGTATAATGTTAGTTTTATATGATGCAAAAATTTTCAGAACTTTAATATGCTAAACAGTTTTGTAAATCTCTAAGATTATGATATACTTTTAAGTATATCCCCCAAAATTTCCTCTATTTTTCTCATTCATCCATTTATTCACTCAGCAAACTGATTTATGGTGTCTCCTAAGTAGCAAGCATTGTTGTAGAGCTGGGGCTGCAACAATGAAAAAAAAAAAAAAAAAAAACCAGACAAAGATTCCTGTCTTCATGGATTTAGCATTCAAATGGAGCATCCAGTGTGGTTAATTTTCTCTGAAAGATTCTGAAAAATACTGACAAGACGTCTAGATTGTCTCAAACTTTAGATAGGGTTCTAGGGAGTGCTTTTCTGAGGAAAACTGGGATAACATGGTGATTTTGCATATTTTGTCAGAAGAGACCTTGAGTCTATATGTTTTGAGAATACACTCTAAGAATACAAATTCATCTATATGTTATAAACCTATTATTTTTAATGACTGCCTCTTCATCAAGAGGCTCTGATCAAAGTGAAACTTTTCCTATTAGTGGATAGTTAAGCTTTGCAGAAAACTAAAGGTTTAATCCCTTAGGCTCTCAAATTTAAAAATTGATCATATTTGGTAAATATGGTTCCAGAATCCTTTAAATGCTCTCCTGCTATTTTTAGAATGTAAAAAAATTAAATAATATATGAATATTGTTTATGAAACTAAAGTTTTACTAAAAGAATCCACATGAAAACCATTTGTTGCCAACACCTAATTCTACTCCCTAGTGGGAAGGATGCCAGCTTCATTAGCAATTTCTTCTAATATTTACCTGCTTAAAACTCTTAATATTCTTATGCATCTCTTTGTTGTTTCATCCACTTTAGATTTATCCATGACTTCCTTTAGTGATGAAGATTCAGCTTTCATACTCTCACCCATTTCACTGCTACCACTGCATTTTATTAACTTGATAATCATGATTTACATTGTTATGGCTATTTTAATTGATAACTAGTAATTTGCAATTGTTAGTGCGAATTATATCCTTATTTTCAAATGTTCCATTTGCAAAGCCCAATTTTTCTCAAGATATCTAACTTGAGCACTGTTTCCACTAACTTTAATATGGTTACCCTCTGCTAACTTATTGAACATTTTATTCCCTTTTAATGAAGCACCTGCTCATACAGCACCCTAAGAAAGGGTGCATTGGAAGATACACTTTCTTACATATATATACACACGCACACACACACATATACATGTATAGCATCAGACATCAGACTTGCTGGTTAATTTAGTTGCATATAAATATTTTGGGAGAATAAAAAATATTATTTTTTCTAAGTTTTGAATAAATAGCTACATTCTTTTAGAGTTTGATGAGAAATACAATTATGTATTTATTTTTGTTCTTTTGTTCCTGATCTTTTTATTGCTTTCTCCAGTAGGTTTGTAGTCTTCCTTTATCTTTAATAACCAGAAATTTAGGTCAATATTTTTTCTTTTTCCATCTAAGTAATATGGAAGTTCAGAAGAGAACTTCTGACAGTTGGTCCTTAGAAATCCTCTTCTCTAATGCTTTGATAGTATCCTCCTCTTTGCTGTTGCTACTTTTTTTTCCCTTCTTGAAACTCTTTTCATCAGCATTGTACTGTGTGGATTGATTACCTCTGAGCCTTAACTTTTCCTGAGTATTTGCTGTTTCTCCCCCTAATTTCTGGGGGATTTTCTCAACATTATTTTCCAATTTTATTTATATATGAAAATATGTAACGATATTTTCATTTTTTAAAACAATAAAAATAGATCCTTTTTGTTCTCTCTTGTCTGTGTGGAGCTGTGGAAAAAAAATAGTTTGGTATTTCTACGTAGTGAAAGCTTTATGAGCAAAGAAACCTGGGATGTGGGTCAATAAACAGGCCTTGGAAGTTAAAGAATAAGTAGTAATATATTTAACTCCCTGGACCTATGTGTTTACATTTCAAAGAGGTTGGAGGTGGGTGGTGGATAAGACCTGGAACTGAGAAGGCTTTTCTGGGGTATAAACTCAGAGACTTGTTTGATCTTCCCCTGGAGACATTTTTTACATTCTAAGGGGATCTTTCCCTTCACTTCCCAAAGAGAATTGGTAAATTTCTGTCTTCTCTCAGAATGAGAGGAGAGACCAAGATCCCGCTCCTACATAAAGTCACAGACTCCTGCATTCAGTCAAGTAGGCAGCTCGCTTGTCTGACTCTCATTGCATAGTCCTACTGGGGACAAATTGGGCAAAGGGGAAAGAGGAATTGGGGCATAGAGGAATCACTACAGTTATTTGCTGAAAGTAATAATTAATCTGTCACTTCTCCAGAAATCTCATAGCTACTTTCAGAAAAATATGAATAAATATAGATATTTTAAAAATATTGCCTTGTTCTTAGCATCTTAAAAGAGATGCCTTTTGGATCTTTTTGAGGAACTAATTAAAATTTTTTCTGTTTTTATCTGTGAGCATAATTATATCTATTTTTTCTTTTTGTGTGCCTGTGGAGTGAGTTGCTATATAGTGCACCATGGGAACACAGGCTCAGGCACAACAAATACTCTTAACAAACGACTGCTTTATTATTTATGCAGCAAAAAGGGCCCAAAGAGCAGGGAAAGAAATCTCATCATGGTCAGTCTCCCTCAGAGGCCAACTGGGTCGGTGGATAGCAGCTCCACACCTCCCACCTCACACTGTAGAGGGACAAATCTGTGCTGTGAGGGTGGGGTATTCATCCAACACGGCGGAAGGGGCCCTGCCACTGAGAGTTCCCGCCCTGATAAGCAGCTGGAGCTGCTTGTTCCGGTTCCCAGTTTAAGATCTGGTCAGGCTGCTTCGTTATACCCCATGGGCTACAGAATGGAAACACACTGAAACCTCCACATACAATAGAAAAAGAAGGGGGGCATAGACAAGGGCTGGATGACGGCCGCTAGATGTGCCCCTAACTTACCCAGCAGTGTGTTGGGGATTGTTTTTGTTTTGTTCTGTTTTTGGTTAGCCCTCTTCCTTTATCCTGGAAGCTTTTCTAAAATATCTGATCGTCGTTTGTTTCCAAATTTGTAGTTCAGAACAAAGCATTTAAAAAGAGATTGGGGAAGAGTAACTGGAGACTGCTGGCAAGATGGCAGACTGGTGAGCTGTATGTTTTAGTTACTCCTCCAGGAAAGTAGGTAGAAAGCCAGGAACTGCGTGGACTGGACACCACAGAGCAATCTGACTTTGGGCATACTTCATACAACACTCATGAAAATGTGGAACTGGTGAGATCAGCGAAATCTGTAAGTTTTTGTGGCCAGGGGTCCTGCAACCTTCCCTGCCAGGCTCAGTCCTGTGGGAGGAGGGGCTGTCAGCTCCGGGAAGGAGAAGGGAGAACTGCAGTGGCAGCCCTTATCAGAAACTCATTCTACTGATCCAAACTCCAACCATAGATAGACTGAGACCAGACACCAGAGAATCTGAGAGCAGCCAGCCCAGCAGACAGGAGACAGGCATAGAAAAAAAACAACACGAAAAACTCCAAAATAAAAGCGGAGGATTTTTGGAGTTCTGGTGAACATAGAAAGGGGAAGGGCAGAGCTCAGGCCTGAGGCGCATATGCAAATCCCGAAGAAAAGCTGATCTTTCTGCCCTGTGGACCTTTCCTTAATGGCCTTGGTTGCTTTGTCTCTTAGCATTTCAATAACCCATTAGATCTCTGAGGAGGGCCCTTTTTTTTAATCCTTTTTTCTTTTTCTAAAACAATTACTCTAAGAAGCCCAATACAGAAAGCTTCAAAGACTTGCAATTTGGGCAGGTCAAGACAAGAGCAGAACTAAGAGAGCTCTGAGACAAAACGCAATAATCCAGTGGCTGAGAAAATTCACTGAACACCACAACTTCCCAAGAAAAGGGGGGTGTCTGCTCACAGCCATCATCCTGGTGGACAGGAAACACTCCTGCCCATCGCCAGCCCCATAGCCCAGAGCTGCCCCACACAACCCAGTGTGACGGAAGCGCTTCAAATAACAGGCACACACCACAAAACTGGGTGTGGACATTAGCCTTCCCTGCAACCTCAGCTAGTTGTCCCAGAGTTGGGAAGGTGGAGCAGTGTGAATTAACAAAGCCCCATTCAGTCATCATTTCAGCAGACTGGGAGCCTCCCTACACAGACCAGCAGCCCAGAACTGCCCTGGGGGGACGGCACTCACCTGTGACATAGCACAGTCATCCCTCAACAGAGGACCCGGGGTGCACAGCCTGGAAGAGGGGCCCACTTGCAAGTCTCAGGAGCCATACGCCAATACCAAGGAATTGTGGGTCAGTGGCAGAAACAAACTGTGGCAGGACTGAACTGAAGGATTAGACTATTGCAGCAGCTTTAAAACTCCAGGATCACCAGGGAGATTTGATTGTTAGAGCCACCCCCCCTCCCTGACTGCCGAGAAACACGCCCCATATACAGGGCAGGCAACACCAACTACACACATAAGCTTGGTACACCAACTGGACCCCACAAGAATCACTCCCCCACTCACCAAAAAGGCTAAGCAGGGGAGAACTGGCTTGTGGAGAACAGGTGGCTTGTGGACACCACCTGCTGGTTAGTTAGAGAAAGTGTACTCCACGAATCGGTAGATCTGATAAATTAGAGATAAGGACTTCAATTGGTCTACAAATCCTAAAAGAACCCTATCAAGTTCAGCAAATGCCAAGAGGCCAAAAACAACAGAAAATTATAAAGCATATGAAAAAAACCAGACGATATGGATAACGCAAGCCCAAGTACCCAAATCAAAAGATAAGAAGAGACACAGCACCTAGAGCAGCTACTCAAAGAACTAAAGAGGAACAATGAGACCATAGTATGGGATACAAAGGATATCAAGAAGACCCTAGAAGAGCATAAAGAAGACATTGCAAGACTAAATAAAAAAATGGATGATCTTATGGAAACTAAAGAAACTGTTAACCAAATTAAAAAGATTCTGGACACTCATAGTAAAAGACTAGAGGAAGTTGAACAATGAATCAGTGACCTGGAAGATGACAGAATGGAAAATGAAAGCATAAAAGAAAGAATGGGGAAAAAAATTGAAAAAATTGAAATGGACTTCAGGGATATGATAGATAATATGAAACGTACAAATATAAAACTTATTGGTGTTCCAGAAGGGGAAGAAAAGGGTAACGGTCTAGGAAGAGTATTCAAAGAAATTGTTGGGGAAAACTTCCCAAATCTTCTAAACAACATAAATACACAAATCATAAATGCTCAGCAAACTCCAAACAGAATAAATCCAAATAAACCCACTCCGAGACATATTCTGATCACACTGTCAAACACAGAAGAGAAGGAGCAAGTTCTGAAAGCAGCAAGAGAAAAGCAATCCACCACATACAAAGGAAACAGCATAAGACTAAGTAGTGATTACTCAGCAGCCACCATGGAGGAGAGAAGGCAGTGGCACAATATATTTAAAATTCTGAGTGAGAAAAATTTCCAGCCAAGAATACTTTATCCAGCAAAGCTCTCCTTTAAATTTGAGGGAGAGCTTAAATTTTTCACAGACAAACAAATGCTGAGAGAATTTGCTAACAAGAGACCTGCCCTACTGGAGATACTCAAGGGAGCCCTACAGACAGAGAAACAAAGAAAGGACAGAGAGACTTGGAGAAAGGTTCAGTACTAAAGAGATTCGGTATGGGTACAATAAAGGACATTAATAGACAGAGGGGAAAAATATGACAAACATAAACCAAAGGATAAGATGGCTGATTCAAGAAATGCCTTCATGGTTATAATATTGAATGTAAATGGATTAAACTCCCCAATTAAAAGATATAGATTCGCAGAATGGATCAAAAAAAATGAACCATCAATATGTTGCATACAAGAGACTCATCTTAGACACAGGGACATAAAGAAACTGAAAGTGAAAGGATGGAAAAAAATATTTCATGCAAGCTACAGCCAAAAGAAAGCAGGTGTAGCAATATTAATCTCAGAAAAAATAGACTTTAAATGCAGGGATGTTCTGAGAGACAAAGAAGGCCACTACATACTAATAAAAGGGGCAATTCAACAAGAAGAAATAACAATTGTAAATGTCTATGAACCCAATCAAGGTGCCACAAAATACATGAGAGAAACACTAGCAAAACTAAAGGAAGAAATTGATGTTTCCACAATAATTGTGGGAGACTTCAACACATCACTCTCTCCTATAGATAGATCAACCAGACAGAAGACCAATAAGGAAATTGAAAACCTAAACAATCTGATAAATGAATTAGATTTAACAGACATATACAGGACATTACATCCCAAATCACCAGGATACACATACTTTTCTAGTGCTCATGGAACTTTCTCCAGAATAGATCGTATGCTGGGACATAAAACAAGCCTCAATAAATTTAAAAAGATTGAAATTATTCAAAGCACATTCTCTGACCACAATGGAATACAATTAGAAGTCAGTAACCATCAGAGACTTAGAAAATTCACAAATACCTGGAGGTTAAACAACACACTCCTAAACAATCAGTGGGTTAAAGAAGAAATAGCAAGAGAAATTGCTAAATATATAGAGACGAATGAAAATGAGAACACAACATACCAAAACCTATGGGATGCAGCAAAAGCAGTGGTAAGGGGGAAATTTATAGCACTAAACGCATATATTAAAAAGGAAAAAGAGCCAAAATCAAAGAACTAATGGATCAACTGAAGAAGCTAGAAAATGAACAGCAAACCAATCCTAAACCAAGTAGAAGAAAAAAAATAACAAGGGTTAAAGCAGAAATAAATGACATAGAGAACAAAAAAACAATAGAGAGGATAAATATCACCAAAAGTTGGTTCTTTGAGATCAACAAGATTGACAAGCCCCTAGCTAGACTGACAAAATCAAAAAGAGAGAAGACCCATATAAACAAAATAATGAATGAAAAAGGTGACATAACTGCAGATCCTGAAGAAATTAAAAAAATTATAAGAGGATATTATGAACAACTGTATGGCAACAAACTGGATAATGTAGAAGAAATGGACAATTTCCTGGAAACATATGAACAACCTAGACTGACCAGAGAAGAAATAGAAGACCTCAACCAACCCATCACAAGCAAAGAGATCCAATCAGTCACAAAAATCTTCCCACAAATAAATGCCCAGGGCCAGATGGCTTCACAGGGGAATTCTACCAAACTTTCCAGAAAGAACTGACACCAATCTTACTCAAAGTCTTTCAAAACATTGAAGAAAATGGAACACTACCTAACTCATTTTATGAAGCTAACATCAATCTAATACCCAAACCAAAGGTGCTACAAAAAAGGAAAACTACCGGCCAATCTCCCTAATGAATATAGATGCAAAAATCCTCAACAAAATACTTGCAAATCGAATCCAAAAACACATTAAAAAATTCATACACCATGACCAAGTGGGGTTCATTCCAGGCATGCAAGGATGGTTCAACATAAGAAAATCAATCAATGTATTACAACACATTAACAAGTCAAAAGGGAAAAATCAATTGATCATCTCAATAGATGCTGAAAAAGCATTTGACAAAATCCAACATCCATTTTTGATAAAAACACTTCAAAAGGTAGGAATTGAAGGAAACTTCCTCAACATGATAAAGAGCATATATGAAAAACCCACAGCCAGCATAGTACTCAATGGTGAGAGACTGAAAGCCTTCCCTCTAAGATCAGGAACAAGACAAGGATGACCGCTGTCACCACTGTTATTCAACATTGTGCTGGAAGTGCTAGCCAGGGCAATCCGGCAAGACAAAGAAATAAAAGGCATCCAAATTGGAAAACAAGAAGTAAAACTGTCATTGTTTGCAGGTGATATGATCTTATATCTAGAAAACCCTGAGAAATCGACGATACAGGTACTAGAGCTAATAAACAAATTTAGCAAAGTAGCAGGATACAAGATTAATGCACATAAGTCAGTAATGTTTCTATATGCTAGAAATGAACAAACTGAAGAAACACTCAAGAAAAAGATACCATTTTCAACAGCAACTAAAAAAATCAAGTACCTAGGAATAAACTTAACCAAAGATGTAAAAGACCTATACAAAGAAAACTACATAACTCTACTAAAAGCAATAGAAGGGGATCTTAAAAGATGGAAAAATATTCCATGTTCATGGATAGGAAGACTAAATGTCATTAAGATGTCAATTCTACCCAAACTCATCTACAGATTCAATGCAATCCCAATCAAAATTCCAACAACCTACTTTGCAGACTTGGAAAAGCTAGTTATCAAATTTATTTGGAAAGGGAAGATGCCTCGAATTGCTAAAGACACTCTAAAAAAGAAAAACGAAGTGGAAGGACTTACACTACCTGACTTTGAAGCTTATTACAAAGCCACAGTTGCCAAAACAGCATGGTACTGGCACAAAGATAGACATATAGATCAATGGAATCGAATTGAGAATTCAGAGGTAGACCCTCAGATCTATGGCCTACTGATCTTTGATAAGGCCCCCAAAGTCACTGAACTGAGTCATAATGGTCTTTTCAACAAATGGGGCTGGGAGAGTTGGATATCCATATCCAAAGAATGAAAGAGGACCCCTACCTCACCCCCTACACAAAAATTAACTCAAAATGGACGAAAGATCTCAATATAAAAGAAAGTACCATAAAACTCCTAGAAGATAATGTTGGAAAACATCTTCAAGACCTTGTATTAGGCGGCCACTTCCTAGACTTTACACCCAAAGCACAAGCAACAAAAGAAAAAATAGATAAATGGGAACTCCTCAAGCTTAGAAGTTTCTGCACCTCAAAGGAATTTCTCAAAAAGGTAAAGAGGCAGCCAACTCAATGGGAAAAAAATTTTGGAAACCATGTATCTGACAAAAGACTGACATCCTGCATATATAAAGAAATCCTACAACTCAATGACAATAGTACAGACAGCCCAATTATAAAATGGGCAAAAGATAAGAAAAGACAGTTCTCTGAAGAGGAGATACAAATGGCCAAGAAACACATGAAAAAATGTTCAGCTTCACTAGCTATTAGAGAGATGCAAATTAAGACCACAATGAGATACCATCTCACACTGATTAGAATGGCTGCCATTAAACAAACAGGAAACTACAAATGCTGGAGGGGATGTGGAGAAATTGGAACTCTTATTCATTGTTGGTGGGACTGTATAATGGTTCAGCCACTCTGGAAGTCAGTCTGGCAGTTCCTTAGAAAACTAGATATAGAGTTACCATTCGATCCAGCGATTGCACTTCTCGGTATATACCCAGAAGATCGGAAAGCAGTGACACGAACAGATATCTGCATGCCAATGTTCATAGCAGCATTATTCACAATTGCCAAGAGATGGAAACAACTCAAATGTCCTTCAACAGATGAGTGGATAAATAAAATGTGGTATATACACACGATGGAATACTACGCGGCAGTAAGAAGGAACGATCTCGTGAAACATATGACAACATGGATGAACCGTGAAGACATAATGCTGAGCGAAATAAGCCAGGCACTAAAAGAGAAATATTATATGCTACCACTAATGTGAACTTTGAAAAATGTAAAACAAATGGTTTATAATGTAGAATGTAGGGGAACTAGCAATAGAGAGCAATTAAAGAAGGGGGAACAATAATCCAAGAAGAACAGATAAGCTATTTAACGTTCTGGGGATGCCCAGGAATGACTATGGTCTGTTAATTTCTGATGGATATAGTAGGAACAAGTTCACAGAAATGTTGCTATATTAGGTAACTTTCTTGGGGTAAAGTAGGAACATGTTGGAAGTTAAGCAGTTATCTTAGGTTTGTTGTCTTTTTCTTACTCCCTTGTTATGGTCTCTTTGAAATGTTCTTTTATTGTATGTTTGTTTTCTTTTTAATTTTTTTTTTCATATAGTTGATTTAAAAAAGAAGGGAAAGTTAAAAAAAAAAAAAAGGAAAACAAGGAAAAAAAGATGTAGTGCCCCCTTTAGGAGCCTGTGGAGAATGTAGGGGTATTGGCCTACCCCACCTCCATGGTTGCTAACATGACCACAGACATAGGGGACTGGTGGTTTGATGGGTTGAGCCCTCTACCGTAGGTTTTACCCTTGGGAAGACGGTTGCTGCAAAGGAGAAGCTAGGCCTCCCTATGGTTGTGCCTAAGAGCCTCCTCCCGAATGCCTCTCTGTTGCTCAGATGTGGCCCTCTCTCTCTGGCTAAGCCAACTTGAAAGGTGAAATCACTGCCCTCCCCCCTACGTGGGCTCAGACACCCAGGGGAGTGAATCTTCCTGGCAACGTGGAATATGACTCCCGGGGAGGAATGTAGACCTGGCATCGTGGGACAGAGAACATCTTCTTGACCAAAAGAGGGATGGGAAAGGAAATGAAATAAGCTTCAGTAGCAGAGAGATTCCAAAAGGAGCTGAGAAGTCACTCTGGTGGGCACTCTTACGCACACTTTAGACAACCCTTTTTAGGTTCTAAAGAATTGGGGTAGCTGGTGGTGGATACCTGAAACTGTCAAACTACAACCCAGAACCTATGAATCTCGAAGACAGTTGTATAAAAATGTAGCTTATGAGGGGTGACAGTGGGAGTGGGGAAGCCATAAGGACCACACTCCACTTTGTCTAGTTTATGGATGGATGAATAGAAAAATAGGGGAAGGAAACTAACAGACAAAGGTACCCAGTGTTCTTTTTTACTTCAATTGCTCTTTTTCACTCTAATTATTATTCTTGTTATTTTTGTGTGTGTGCTAATGAAGGTGTCAGGGATTGATTTAGGTGATGAATGTACAACTATGTAATGGTACTGTGAACAATCAAAAGTACGATTTGTTTTGTATGACTGCGTGGTATGTGAATATATCTCAATAAAATGAAGATAAAAAAAAAGAGTAACTGGAAGGGAATGGAAACGTTTTTTTAACTGAAGGTCACTGACTCATGGGGAGAAAAACAACTCTATAAAATAAACTCAGAGCCACAATCAAGCTAAAAAATACCTTAATTTAGTTTTTTCTGAGTGAAATATAGAATATTTTCTTTGTCAAATTTAGAAAGAATAAGGCTTTTTTCAATAATTATAATACAGGCATACCTCATTTTATTGCACTTCACTTTCTTACGCTTTGCAGTTATTGCGTTTTTTACAAATTGAAGGTTTGTGGCAACCCTGCATCAAGCAAGTCTGTCAGTGTCATTTTTACAACAGTATGTGCTCACTTCATGTCTCTGTGTCACATTTTAATTAAGATATGTACATTGATTTTTAGACATAATGTTATGACACACTTAATAGACTACAGAATAGTGTAAATATAACTTTAAAAAAAAAAAAAACAGGGATTGGGAATTTATTGACTAGTGTGAGTTCCTGGGTGGCAAATGTCCATCTGTAGGTATCGATTTATTGTGGGAGTCTGTCAATTCCCTGACATTGCCTTGCCTGCCTTCTCACCCCATGCCAGTAAGTGAATGCATTTTCTCTACATCATTCAGTTTTTTCTAGAGAGGAATCTTTGTTTTGTTTGATCGGTAGATGCCTGGCTGCTTTAAATCTGTATGGGCTTAAAAAAAAAAGATTGAAAAGGCCATCAGTTCTCCATATAGGTTTTTAGAAAGCATTATATTTTGACCTACTGTAGTACTCTTACTTTAAATCTATAAGGTCCAAGCCCAGCCTTCTCTAGGGGTTCACAGATTCTTTTCTTGCCTTATCATGTCTCCTTCAGTCCACCTTAGACCTCTACTATAGCAATTACTCTCTTTCATCATTTACCCTTCAGGAAGTCTTTGAAATATCTTTTCTGATGATGTTCTTCTCATGCTTCTCTTAAACATTGTGGATTTTATTCCTGTATTAAATAAATAAACAAACTTCAGAGCTGTCACCTCTGGCCTGGTTGCTGCCTACTAAGCCATAGCATCCTTTGCTGAGCATAAACAATTTCACAGAGTATCAACATCAGACAAGGACTCTTCATGACCACCCTGGAACAAGATCAAAACCAGATCACTCCATCATCATTCCTGATCATAGATTAAAAACAGAAACAGTGCAACCTTAAAAAAAATTAACAGCTACAGCTTTTTCTCCAGTGACAACCAAAACCCAACTTTATTCCTCCAACCTACTACATAAACTATTAACAATGTTCAATTTTACCTGAACCGTATGATTCTGGAAAAAGCATGGGTTAAGAAATCCCCCACCCCATGTGTTACACCAAAGCAGCCTTAACTTATTCTTCCTTGCCTAAATTTTAGTCAGGCTTCTTCTTGTCTCTAGGTCACTGACCTCCCTCACCTTGGCCCCTATGGAATCCATATAGAACATACTCCTCCTGGCTTTAACAGGAAACTCAGAAGATAACACCCTGTAATGGACACACCCTACAGCCTGACCTCCCCTTCCAATACTCTCCATTAGCTCACCTCAGCCCTTAAAAATTCTCCTGCCCTCTGCTTCAGACAAGCTGAACCTTCTCTCTCTTGCTCCTATTTTGATAGCTTTCTCGTCTCTCTCTCTCTTTTTCTCTCTCTCTCACACACCATGGCTTTCTAGTCTCTCTTCTCTACTACATATGACTTTGAATAATGTCCTCCTTGCTGGTTTCAAATTGCCTGGTGGGATTTTTTCTTTGACAATTAATGCTGCCTGTGACTTGGATAGGATCAGATTCCTAACTGGGGGCCCAGATCTCTGGATCCCTGGATCTCTCACCCAGACTTTTGTTTTGGTGACTAACTCATTAGAGATTCATTAGTGAGACTGACTCTTGAGCCAATGCTCCAATATCCATCCACTAAAGCAGTTATCTTTAGAGGCTCCAGCAAGATGCAGTCTGCAGTGCCCATGAATGCAGTTCCCAGTTTTAACCTGAAGTAGTACCCCAGAGGCCCCTTGTGCCTGGCTGCTTGCAGCTTGTCAGGTTCCTTGGATTCTAAATTTGGTACCTAGATTTTGTTTTTGATTCACATTTGTTTGGCATCCTTGGTGGAATCAGTCCATTCCTTTTCTTCTCTTTTGCTGTCTGTTGTGTTACTGCTTTGCATTGTGCTGTTTAAAAGTGTTTTTGTTATAAGAAGTAGCACCAGAGGGTAGAGCACAGGCACAGGCCCCTATAAGCCAGTTGCTCCAGCTAGCCTTGTGGGCCGGTGAGACCAGACCAGTGTCCTCCTGGACCAACTTTGCCCTGGATCATCAATAAAACCAGATAAAGCTTTCCTTCCATCTTGATTTTGATTCTTAGAGTTTGTCTTTGATCCATAGAAAGCATTCTCGTTGGTTTTCCACTTGTTGAGGGGAGTGGACAAAGATATGTTGCTATGTCGACTTTAATTTAGTCATTGTTTTCATCAGATTTCAATTCAGTACACGCATGTCAAATGTAAAATGTTTTAAAAATTTATTTTAAACCTATCACTAGCTGCTATTATCAACATATTTATCTATTTGCTCAATGTAATCAATTTCTCAAACATTTCAAGCACTTCCTCTGCCCACCACTTGCTTCCCACTGGCCCTGTTTTCTTTGCCATTCAAACCCCTCCCAACCATTACCTTTCTTCCTCAGACATCTGAGACACAGGGCCCACCAGGCAGCCACACAGACCCCCTCACATGGCCCACATTCTTGGGCTTTAGGCAAGGCAGTCCAGACACCCAAAGACCTGCTCCTCAGATGCTGGGGTCTGTGTGCGAGAACAGGAAGTGAAGGGATGGAAATAAGAAAAGTGAAGGGACAAAAAAGAAAGACTGAAGAAGAGAGAAGATGGTAAGGGTTGTAATTTTTTCTTACAAAGTAACAGATACAAAAGACAACCCCTATTTTTACACCATCTCTAAACCCCAACCTATTAATGGGTAATTTCACATTCTTTCACATTTATTTTATCTATTCTTTAAACAGTTTGTGCACATCACTTTCTTAAAGGAACATCCATTTCTTTATATATATTTATAACGTGTATTATATGTACATTATACACATTCATAATTATCATGTCTGTGTATATCTTTCCTTTGTCTCTCTCTATATAAGCACATTTATATGTACATTTATACATATATATAAATATAAGTATAAATATGTATATAAACAGATACATATATACACATACAAACACACATTTATACACATTTTAAAAGGCTGGAAGTTATAAACATATTTTGGAGTTTGATTTGGCAGCACCAATAAAGAATATAATTTGCATACCTCTGATCCAACTGTTCCTCTTTATAAATCAAAAATATAGTCCTTGCAAATACATACAAAGTTATTAAAAATAGCGTCATTACTAATGTCAAAAAATTGGAAATAATCCATCAAAAGAGATGGTTAAAGATGTTAGTATATCCATACTGTGGGACATTATGTAGTCATTAAAAAGGTTAGGGTACATCTGTTCTATGAATATAGAAAAACATAAGTTGTGTTGCATGTAAGAACAAGTTGTAAAATCAGACAAAATATATTCCTATAAGAAGAGCAACAATTAATGTGCATATATGTAATGTACATATTATCTTCATATCTATATTTTATACCACCATACATAAATGTCCCCTAATAAATATGCTTAAATGATTTCAGGTGAATAATAGCCTTTCATTCATTCTTTCTTTTATTTGTTCATTTGCTCATCTATTATCAAATACATATTGAGTGCTTGCTCTGCCTGACTGGACTAAGCTCTAGAGATATAAAGGGAAATAGTTAGGTTAAATAACAGATAAGGGTCACACAGTGACCCTGATATTTGAAACTTTGTCTATTAGAGGGCAAAAACAACCCTGCTTCCACTATTCTCCTATTTTTACTCAGCCTCGAGACATTTTAAGACATTGATAAACAATTTCCTCAACATCTAGCACAATGTCCAGCACATAGGAAGTACTCAATAAATACTTGTCAAGAAAAAATAGTGATATGAATAAAATTAGAGTAGTCTTTACTCTCATTTGCAAATGAATGAATTCCGAACTAAGAATGAATACAAAGATGATCCAATCATAAGCTAACAATAGGAAATGGCTGATCCTCTTTCCTTACCAACCAATAACACATTTAAAATGTGTTTTCTTTTCTGAGATTTCACATGTCAAAGCATATTTTCTACTAATCCCCATTATACTCCTCTGGACTTATTTGAATATATAAATTGACTCTTGGATATGAAATTATAATTCACAATTTAAATATTTTAATTCCATTAGAAAAGAATATCAATAGTTAAATTAGTTACTTTTAATTGTACATGCATTTTAGTTTATATTTTATTTTATTTTACTTTATTTTATTTTTACTAACACAATGCATTACTTAAAGAAAGACAATTTTGCTGTTTACAAGTATGTCCTGGATTGCATACTTGGAATAAAGTGCAGCCAACTCAGTTCTATTAGTCAATACTTATTGATCACAATCACAGTTAGTTATTTAGGAATAGTGATCATAAATTATAGCAATAACATTCATTTTTATGATAATAAATTACAACTTTAATTAGCAACTCTCTCGTGATATTTTTCATTAGTGAAGATCACTTCATTGCTATTTAGAGCTTTTATATGCAATCAATACTCTATTAAGGCCTCAAGCTAATAGTTTGTATGAATCAAAAATTCAAAAGCTGTCCTCAAAGAAAAATCGTTACCATTATTATCTTGTTGTTTAATATTTATTGTGAATCACATTTCTTCACTAAGCTTTGGCATTATTTATCTTGGTTATAAAGGTCTCAGTTAAAATACCTATAAAGAAAAATGAGAAATTTCCTGATTTGCATAAGCATGAAAGGCCATTATTTTTAAACTAGGAAATCCTCCCAGTAGGCACAACTTCAAGTAGAGCACCTAGTTGTTCATTTTGCTTGGAAGGAGAAAACGGCCAGAAAAGCATTTATATACTCATTTATAGGTTGAGGCCAATTGTTTGGCTGGTTGGTCAGGGACTTGAAAAGAACATGATTGCAAAATTAGTGACAAAGAAGTCTGGGAAAGATGTGGATAGACTTTTCTTAATGGGCAAAAACATGAAAATATTTGTGTCCTATGTGAATTTTCATCAGAAGGTGATTTCAGCAGAGGAGGACTTTAATTACCAAGTGGATAAGAAGGCTTGTTCTTTGGATACCAGTCAGCCTCTTTTCCCAGCCACTCCTGTCATTGTCCAGTGGGCTCAAGAGCAAAATGTTCATAGTGATGGAGATGGAGGTTATGCATGGGATCAGCAACATGGAATTTCCCTCACCAAAGCCAACATGGCTGCAATCACTGTGGAGTGCCTAATCTCCCAGCAGTAGAGCCCAATATTCAGTCCCCAATATACCACCATTCCCCAAGGTGATCAGCCTGCTACCTAGTGGCAGATCAGTTACATTGAACCACTTTCATCATGAAAGGGGAAGTGTTTTGTTCTTACTGTAATAGACATATATTCTGGATACATATTTGCCTTCCCTGAATGCAATACTTCTTCCAATACTGCCATGCCTGCACTTACAGAATGTCTTCACACAGCATTGCTTCTGATCAAGGAACCCACTTCATAGTGAATGAAGGGGGGAATGGACACATGCTCCTGGAATTCACTGATGTTACCATGTTCCCCATTATCCTGAAACACTAAATTGGTAAAATAGTGGGATGCCTTCTGAAGACACTGTTACAATGCCAGCTGGGTGGCAATACCTTTCAGAGCTGGGGCAATGTCTCCAGGGGGCTGTATATGCTCCAAATCAGTGTCCAATATGCTGCTGTTTCTCCCATCGCCAGGATTCATGGGTTCGGGAGTCAGGTGGCACCACTCACTTTATCCTCATTGATCCACAAGAAAATTTTTTGCTTCCTGTTCCTGTGACCTTAAGCTCTTCTGGTCAACAGGTCTTAGTTCCAAAAGGGATGCTTCCATCAGGAGGCTTATACCATTGAACTGGAAATTAAGACTGCCATCTGGCCACTTTGGCTCCTCATTCCTCTGAAGCAACAGGCAAAGAAGGAAATTACTGAACTGACTGAGGAGATTGATACTGATTATCAAGGGGAAATAGGGTTGCTACTACACGATGGAGGAAGAGTTTGCCTGGACTACAGGGGATCCCCTAGATTTTCTCTTAATACTACCATATCTTGTGATTAAAGTCAAAGAAAAAGTGCAACAGCTCAATTCAGGCAGGACTACTAATGGCCCAGATCCTTCAGGAATGAAGGTTTCAGTACCCCACCAGGAAAAGAACCACAACCAGGTGAAGTGCTTGCTGCAGGTAAAGGGAAAATGAAATGGGTAGTGGAAAACAGCAGTTATAAATATGAGCTACAACCACATGATTAGTTGCAGAAACAAGGACTGAAATGATCATGAAGATTTCTTTTTTTGTTATGAATATGTTGGTATACATACATAAAGCAAATACCTTTACTTTTTTTACCTCTTTTATCCCCTTATCATTTATATATATATATAATTTTCTGTCATATTATTTAAGTTACAGGGTGTCATGTTTTAAGAGTGACTATTTCCCAAGGACTTGAATCCTCTTCTGGAGAAATGGTTAGCACATTTTTTTATTTTACACAGGACATTGGATTATGTTATGTGAAAGTATGACCATGTTCATTGTCTTTATATAGAGAATAAGTGTAGTGTAAGGAAATATGTCTGGGTGCCAAGTTGACAAGGGGTGGAATTATGATGGTTAATTTCATGTGTGAACTTGGCTTGGTTGTATTGTTTAGTTGTTTGTTCAAGCAAGTTCTGGGTTCATTGTTACTGTGAGAATATTTCATGGATTTAAATCATTGGTTGGTTGATTGAATCTATGATGATTACTTCTACAATCAACAAAGGAGATTCCTTTCAGGAATGAGAGAAGTCTCATCCTATTAGTTGATGACCTTAAAGGGAGAACTGATGATTTCTATCTCCACCTCAGCCAGCCAACTTCTCCTGGAGAATTGAAAGACACCAGTGATTTCCAACCTGTAGCCTGCACTATGGAATTTGGAACTGTCAGTCTCCATTATCATGTAAGCCAATTCTTTTAGTAAATCTCCTAATATTTACATATCCCGTCAGTTCTGTTACTCTGGAGAACCCTGACTAAAGCAGTTACATTTACATTTTGAATAACATGCAAATAATAATCAAAACACTGCTATGTTGCATGACAAATATAATCACAATCATTATAAAATAAAATTTAGTATCAACAATCCCAAGAGTCAAACTTATAAACTTATACACAAAACTTATACACAAGATTTATTCAGTAGAAATTTATAACTACTGGCATGTTGTGTAGTCATCTATTTGCTCATTTTCTTTCTCACCTAATTTTTTTTCTTTTTTATGGTTAAATGCACATTATCTTACATTATATTATCATACACTCTCTCACACACATATACCACAGCATCCCTCATTTTACTTCTTTGTTTCCCTACTCTGTTCTAGAATCTATTTTATTACAGATTTATTTATATGTGTGTAAAATCTGTAATAAATCTATTTTATTACAAATTTTATTTATATGTGTATAAAACACTTTTAGGAATCAAAATAAAGAACAGTGGACATAACTGAGAGTTGGGAGGATTATAGAAAATTGCTTAATATCGAGAATGGGAAAGACTCTAGGTGAAGAAGAATAAAATGTATTTTAAAAAAAAGATGAAAATCAGAAGCTGTTATTTAGCAAAGAAAAATCAAATAAGAACGCATTGCAAAGTAATACCAGGTAAGTGATACTAGTTAATGGGACCTTAATGCTAACCAGAAGTTCTGAGATGCAATTCAAATTTTATAGGCTATGCTTTTAAATTCCCAAGCAAAAAAGTCCTATATATTTTTATTCAGTCAACAAACACAAGTAATTATTTAGTGAATAAGTACATATAAATGCCCGATTATACCACTGCCCAGTAGTTAAATATTTATTGGTATATATCAGTCACTTAATCAGTTTGTATGTTCTTGGGTAAATGTATGTACCTTAAAATGAAGAAAATTTAAAATTCATTACTAGGGTTCTTGAGAATATGAAATGTATATTAATGTGTATTATGGTCTATCATTACTTTTCCTATTGTCTTGCTGCTTACTTTGTGGCTGAGCATCTTTCTCTCTGACATATAGATCAGCACCATCTCACATGTAACCAGATCAAAAAATATCTTTTGTAACTCCTATCTTCCTTCCAGCTCAAAATTGCAATGCCCCAAGACCTCGTTTCTATCTACAGTCTTCTCTAAACAATCACATCCATTCTTATGTATTTAAACAGTATCATAAATGATTAAAACTTCCACATTTATATCTCTAGACCATTTTTTTCTTTAGTGATCTAGACTTATATTTCCAACTTTTTCCACAGTGCCTCCAATTGGACATTTAAACAACATCTTAAACTTGGCAAGTCCAAGTTTCAACTCCCAAAGTTACCCAGCAAAACTTCCTCCATCCTCAGACTTTCATAGCTCAGTTGATGACTTCCCATCCAGCTGCTCAGGTCAAATCACTCAGGGCCACCCCTGACTTGTTTCTTTCTCCCACTGCTTTCATTCAATTTGGCTGAAAACCCCTTGGTTCTTCTTTCAAAATATGCCCAGAAGCAAACCACCTTTTATCCTACGCACTCTGGTCAAAACCATAATCATTTCTCTTCTAGACCATATAATTAGCTTCCTAAATGCAAACATTGCTTTCACACTTGTCCCGATACAGTTTAGTTTCTCAACAGTTACCAGATCAAATCCCTCAAAGTACAAGTCAAACACATAACATAAAGTGAAAGCCAATATTAGCTCCCCGACCTCATGTCTTACTACTCTCAAAATGCCATATTGACTCTGCCTTTATTTTTCATAGCATTTTCCCATTCCAAAATACTTGGTAATTCATATAATATTTTTATTATTTATTATGTTTTTTCCCATGATGGAAGGAAAACCTCACCAGGGAAGAATCTCTCATTTCTTCACTGGTTTATCATAGGTGCCTAGAACTGTGCCTGACACATAATGGGACCGTAATATTTGTCAAATGAATAAATTTTACTCATTGTTGCAGTTGTCTTTGACAGGGTTGACTGTTCCTTCCTTATGCAATACTCTCCTCTCTGGACTCAGTAACTCCAACCATTTGTGTTTTTTCTCTTGCCACTCTCTGACCACTCCTTCACCCCTTTTCTCTCTCTCTACTGTTTTAGGTGATATCAGTTATTCACATAGATTTGTCTGACACATACATGGTGGTAACTCATATTTGCACAGATATCTCCATCAAAAATCTTGATATTTGCACTAGACACATTTATCGAACTTGCTACTAGACATATTGACTTGGGTAGCTCACCCCCCTTGCTAATTGAACAGAATGTTCCAAACATCATGTTCCTCCTAAAAAACTATTCATACTAACCTCAACAAATGGCAGCATCACATGAAAACTGAAGTTAGAAATTCATAATCCTATTAAATACATTCATTTCAATTTTCTTAAATTTTAACAATGTAATTGCACATATATTTACCTGTTAATTGTTGATTTTGTCCTGCTATAGTAAACTCCATGAAAGCAAGGAGAATCTCTATTTCAGTAACCCCTCTCTCTATATAATTGTGCATATACATTTTATATTACGCTTGATAAATATTGTGAATGAACTATTATTTTGATGATCATTATACTTATAAAACATGATTAATGATTCTTCTAAGAAGATTATAACACAATTGTGAAAAATTAATGCACAACCATAATCATTTTAAATGTAAGTATAGTGTTTTAGTGCTTAGTAGAGACTCTGGGGAAATTAAACCAGCTTTCTCATTTCACAGTTAATTTAAAGCCCTTAGAAGTTAGAAAAATTAACAATGGTTACACATAAATAGTGACAAAATGTAATCTAGATCCCAAATATTCTTCCTGTTTTTTCCATTATTGCCAGAATTTGACTATCTGAATATAAACCTTGACTGTCCTTTTGTGGTCAAGGAAGGTTAATTTTCACCATCAGTGATTCTACCAAGGTGTAACCAAATAACTTAGTTAACTGGAAGAAGAGAATCTCATTAAATATAAAATAAGTAATTGTATTTTCAATTTAAGACAGCATCTTCAATATGTTTTTGCTAAAATTTTGACATATTGGTTTTAAAACTCAATTCTTCTGAAACAAAAGAAATTAGTTATACTTTTAAATGCCTAACCTAAGTAGATATTTTTCACATATTATGAACTTTTAAAAAAAAATTTTTAGCTTTATTTTTATTTTACAATTTCTGCTCAGTTGACATATAGTTCTCCTATAATAAAAGGAAAAAAAACTTTTATTAAAAATGGTCTTATCCTTGCCAGAGATTTAATGAGTACTAATCATACCCAACCAGAATCCCATTGTGTCCACCATTTAATTTATATTATCCATATGTTCTCATATTTAGATTGAGTTCATTCTCACATGTTTTGCTTTTTAAACCCTGGTGTTTTCTGTTTATAAAAAGAAAAGAAAATTTCTGGATTGTACTTCCTCTTTTGGTCCCTAATAGGAGACTTAATTATTTAAATAGAAATTGTTAGAAGGTCCATGTTAATTTCTTTTTTTCCCCCCTCTGTCATTTTTTATATTAAGATTTATTCACACACTATGCAAACATATTATGAACTTTTGACAATACAAACAGCTTGGAGATAAACTAAACAAATAAAGTTTTATAGAACTAATGACTCTTCTAAGTTCATCAGTCCAACTTCCATAATATTTCAAAAGGAATTTTGCCAATATTAATTACTCTTAGATTTTATACATTTTTAACATTATTACTCACTGAGGGAGCATGTTTCTGGTTCTCAACAAATCGCTTTTCAAGACGAGGCAGTTAAATATTTCCTGGCCATTAAGTTTCCATTGAGTATGTATATAGCAATTTGCAAGTGTTGCATTCTTATTGGATATACACATGAATCTCAGTCTGTGGACCTTTGAGACCATGGTTTTGGACCGACTATGACACTGAGTGAAACATTAACTGGGCCCAAATAGAAACCTTAGACTCTCAATCAGACACGGCATTACCATCACTATATCTCAGTTATATTATTGTACCACCTGGGAATGTGAGAATGCAGAGATGCTGTAAAAGCTTAGGAGCCTGTGCCTGAGCAGGGGAGTAGAGACGAGTCAAAGCTGAAAGTTGTAAATGGCAGTGTCCCTTTGATTAACATAGGTCTGAACCTAATGGAACTAACTCCTTTTGCTTGCATTTCTTTTGTTATATGTATTTTTCTTAAACCACATTGATGCATGTAAAGCAGGTTAGTTTTCATTTTCATGCATTCCTTCTTATGTCTAAGGGGCCTAATAATATCTGAGGGACCATCTCCTGTAATTTGCCCCATCCATAATAATGTTTTACTGGCTGGCTTAAAATGACTTCAGACAACTCTGGAACGCTGTCATGGGACTGAAATTTGCTTTGCCTTTGAAAGCAGACATCCATTAAAAGCAAAATGAAAAGGTTGCTCAGAGTGACCATCTATTTGATGCATTTTGAACTGTCTCATAAAAGATTTCAGCAAACTTCAAGAACAAGAATAAATTATTCTTAACAGTGTAATATTAGATATTGATCAAAGTTTGTAGTCCATTGGTTGAAGCATAGAGAGATATTAATGGTAGAGAGAAGCTTATAATTGAGCCATATTGTTGTAAGAGCATATATCTTGGTTTTCTGGTATTTATAATTTATTTGTCCAGCTAGGTTCCTATTAGACTATAAGAAACATGAAATCAGGAACTATATAATCTGCCTTGTTAAATGCTATTACACTCTAGTACAGTGTCAAGCTAAGAATAACCATTCAATAAATCATTTGTAAATGACTAAAAATACGTAGACTCCTCAAGACAATAATATTATGTTTTCAAGAAAGGTTTGCCAGTGAAAGAAGGACACTGATTTTCTCATACAAAAATACAATTTATAGTAACAGTTTGAAAACATAATCTGATATCTTAGATGTCTGAGTTCATCTCTGAATTATTTGAAAAGAAAATAACACAATGGTTATAATTTTGACCTAAATGTCAAATGTTCAATGATCTTTTTCATGTTGAATGTATGTAAAATGTATTCCCTCACTCTAGTAGATACAGCAGCAAGCTTTGTGAGCCAATGAAAAAGCATATATAATAGAAATTCATATTTTTAAAGGTGATTCTATTTTCAATATAACGTTTTAAGCATTATAAGGTGCCTTATTATTATGATCAAGAAAGCTTTATTATTACTTAAATTATTGTAGTGCCTCAAAGACAAATTAGAGTGTTTCTAGCTCTTGTTTTCACTTGAACAATTCTGGAATTTTCACTTTCTTAGTGCTTTACATTCTTCAAGTACTGTTTATAAATAAACAGGATTTTCTTTTAAACATTTTTCAATTGAAAATAGGAATTATCTGTAATATATTTGCAACATTAGGTTTGGATTTAGCAGAATTAATTCATATCTCTCTTCTGCTACCTGCTAAAGAGATGTTAAGTAAATGTGGCCAATTGTGAAAGGCTATAAATTGTTCCCCAGCATGATATATACATACATATATATCTCTTCTTCCAGGACACCCAGCAACAAGTTGACAGTTCCCAAATAAATGGAATTGCACAGAGGTTCAGGTGGCTACATGAAAGAAAAATAAATTATATATTTTTAAAAATGGAATCAAGTCATTTCAATATTGTGGTATATATTCAAGTCTCTATAACATAAAATATGGTTAATAATAATTTCAGAAAGTAGATGAAATATTTGATGATAGAATTTATAGAAAAATATCATGTAACGCTACTGACCATGTCTTAAAAATTGCATACTTTTCTTTCAAGCTTCCAGTAATTTAATACCTCTGTTTCTCTTTCCCTTTCAACTACCTATTTCAATCTATCTATCTATCTATCTATCTATCTATCTATCTATCTATCTATTATCTATATACCTTATCTATCTGTTTATCCGAGATAAATTTATTGTGGATATGCCATTACAGTGATAGAAACCTGAAAGAAAAACTTGCAAAAGCCACACATTTGTATTCACCTTATATGGAAATGTTTTTGTTAAATTCCAGCTAATGTGAATTTACCTTTAAAACACAGCTAATATATTTTCATTTTCTATGACTTAAAACAACAAGGTGTTTTTGGTGCTCTAGATGTTTTATTTTGCTTATGAGATGTAGCTGATGTTGGATTAAATGTTCTCTGTAATTCAAATTTGTTATTTAGATGGAAGGTTTATGGAGTCTATTTAGGCCATTAATTAAACTAATCCAGTGATGTGTGAAAGACAATACCATGTTTGTGTTTCAGTTTTTATTCTATAATGTTATCAGAATCTCTTAAATGTTTAAATTTATTATATAGAAAATTGAAAATATTATGGAATATAAAATAGTACTACTGTAATATGCAATGGTTTGTAAAATGGTTGTCCTGGCTATCAATCCCCTCTTCCTTTACTGACCACAGTTATATGAGGCAGAGATCCAGGAAATTTTCATTGAGCATGTCAAATTCTACTGGAATTGGGTGACAGAAAGAAATTTCAAAGACAAACCACCAAGAAAGTCTATGAAGGATGTGGCCATAAGAAGGGACTCTGGGTTATCTTCTTATGACTCTTTATTTCACTCAACATGGTCCAATACCTGAGTCTAACCAATTCTTTGAGTTCAAGTAATTCATTCTTATGAATTATCTAATATTAGAAAAAAATTATATAACAAATTAAAATTAATAGTGAGAAATTTCCTGATTGTTAGAGATGTAATAATCACTGCAGCTAGTAGCAGGATACAGAGCTATTCTTGGATCTTTTATTTAAGGGCAATAATCCAAAGCTATCAAAATTTTGTAATGTTCCCTTGTGTTGGCAAAGTTAAGACAGATATGTATTGTCATCAATTCCTCTAAAAAAAAATGCTCTGTATATGTTGAATTTTCCTATGGGGAAGTTGATGTCATGTCATGGAGTGTGAAATCTCAGTTTCAGTGGAGAAACAGAAGCTAGAAATATAAAATATAAAACTAATAATTACAATGTAGATAAAATGTTAAAACAAATGGTGTATAAATTTTATTATAGCTGCACTCTCCATTTGTTTTCTTGATGACACATTTTATACCTTGAAAGACACTGAGAGAGAAAAGATTTAGATATCAACATACACGAATTAAATTTTGTAAAGTTTGAGTCAGTTCCTGATGACATTTTCCCCACTATGGATGTGTATTATTTTCCTGGCTGCTAAAATAACTACCCTACAATGGGTGGGCCTAACAACAGGACTTTACCGGCTCTCAACTTTGAGGTTAAGAGAAGTCCAAAATTGAGGCATCAGCAAGGCATGCTTTCTCCACAATGACTGTGGTTTCCTGAGGCTGGCTGTTGGCAATCTTTGGGTTTCCTTGACTGCTCCCTGTGGCTTCTTCTTCCGTGTGCAATTTTCTTTGCTTATAACGACTTCAGCCATATCTGTTTAAGGCCCATCCTCATTCAGTTTGGGCACACCTTAACCAATAGCATCATCGATAGCATCCTGTGTACAAATGAGTTCACACCCACAGGACCAGGGATTGGTACTTAAACATGTATTTTGTGTGGGGCATGAGTCAATCACCAACAGGATGTTTTCAAAGTGGTTCAAGTAAAGTACATAAAGTACATAAATTTGAACAGATTATATGGATACAGTACAACAATAATGTTACCTTTCAACAAAAGTTAAATATGGAGTAGTTGTTTGTTTAATTTTAATTTCATGGAAATATTTAAATCTTAAGATATATGGTTGCTAAAATAGAGTATCTCCATATAAGACTTCTATAAAATAATTAATGAAACAGTAGTTTACTTAAACAGTTCCTAATCAACTTCTAAGTCTCATGCATAAAATTTGACAGGTGTTAGACAACATGATAGTTTCTGAAACTCTGCCAGATGTCAATGATAATAATGACTTGACAGTGACAAGTATAAAATGTTAACAGAGAGAATCACTTTAAGGAGATTATTCCTGTCAAGTCTCAGCTGGCTGTAACTAGGAATGAATGGTTGCTTTGATGTCCTGAGTTTATGCTCTGGGAGAAAATTTGGGCAGATAGTGTAGAAGTTCCCTGTCACTGCTATGAAATCTGGGTTCTGTACTAAAGAAAAGAAAATTGAGAGTAATAATACATTAATAATTCTATTATTTTAGAATAATGTGGAGACTGTTAGTGTCTTGTGCTGTTCTTGATTTTAACAACACAATACAAAATAAGTACTTTCCTACATTCTTCAATGTGAAAGTATACTTAAATTTCAAATGTTCTGTATCACCATCTTTACATTTCTGGAAAAGGCTAAAGATTCTACTAATGTAATCCATTTTAGTCTGTAATTAATTGAAAACCCCAATCAAATACTTGGTATGACATTATTTTCCTGGCTGTTAAAATAGCACAAGGGGTTGGCTTAACAACAGGGATTTATTGGCTCATGGCTTGAGGCTAAAAGTCCTGATATGGTCAGTTCCCATGGTATTTTCTTCTTCCAAAGCCTATAAATATCCTACAATCATTGATAATGAAGTAATTGTTTTAAATTCAGTTCTATATTCACATTTGATTTAGGAAGTTAATAATTGGAATCAAATTTTTGTTCACACCATTGACTTCAAGGACAAAGTCAAACACTAAATAAATAGGATATAAGTATACTTTAATTTTAAGGCACTCAAAAACACACATACAGGAAGTATATAACTTTTCTAGACTCAGTTAGCATTTTTATTATCCAAACCATATGGCACAGAAGGATCATAAAATAGTTTGCCAATGATGTCTTAATTGTTTAAGCATTTGCATTTTTGTTGTAGCTCTTGTACTAGAACTCTTAACATAGTGCTTATTTAAAACTGAGCAATTTGGCCTCCCCTCCCCCATGTGATGGGGTCTAGCTTTATTTTTTTTTTTTCCTGCTTTTAGATTCTTGTTGATAGATTTGGCAGTTTTATAGATACTAAAATGACAGGCAACACACAGAGGATCATAAAAACTCAACTTGTTGTTATTGTTGTTGTTGTTTTTCCATCAGAGCAGAGCAATAAAAACGCTGAGAGAAAAATCTTAATAGGATATATGGCAATTTCCCACCATGAGGGCTGAGTTTTTATCTTCTCTATAAGCTGAACCTGTCTCTACTGTACTCTTCTGAGTGGTAGAGCCACACTATGTGTGTGCACACATGTGCATTTGTGTGCTGCATATACTCCCAAGACTCAAGAGTTTTGGCTTTATTTTTGTCTTCTTTTATATAAAAAACCTGCAAAGATCACTTGAAGATAATTAATGTATGAAATAGTGATTATAGGATAAAAATTAATATGTTATTTATTTCATTTATATATCAAGAGTAGAATGGAACTATATTCTCTTAATGTATGTGAAATAATAAAAAATTATTGGGGAAGTAAAGCATCAGTTTTACAAAATGAAATCTGAATTCAATAAAAATTATTTCTAGTATTCCTTTTATAGTTTTTATGGTATTTAGAAATTGCTACTGTGAAAGGTAAACACCCTTGGATATGAAATTGACTAGAAAGAAATGATATTTAGTGTGATCCCTTTTGATGCTATCTATATGGAATGATAGTTCCTACCACAATTAGAAACTCTTTTGGCACAAACTGTGAAAAAAGAAAGAAAAATCAGTCAAAAAATTGACAATAAATCTGGTATTGAACATTCCATTTTGCATTCACCACTGCACTAGCATATGTGTGTTTGTATGTATGTTGACAGAACTAGGATCCTTTTAAATTTCTTATTGAAGATTCAACATTGGATTCAACTTTTATATAAGGATCATAAAATGGGTAAGTGTAATTTGAAAGGCTTACTTTTGGCTAGGCAGAATCTTATTTTTCCCCTATGCAGAGAGTTGTATAACTATGTTCATGTAATGCTCTTATAATACTTAGTAACAGGGAAAAGAAAAATCAGCATCACTGTGATGGTTAATTCCATGTGTTGACTTGTCTAGGTTATACGTCCAGTTGTTTAGTCAAGCAAGCACTGGCCTGATTGTTACTCTGAGGATATTTCATGGATGGATTTAAATCATTAGTCCTTGGATTGCATCTATGTCTGATTACATCTACAATCAACAAAGGGATTGCCTGAAATGAGAAGAGTCTCCATATCCAATCAGTTAGAGGTCTAAAGGAAGAATTGAGATTTCAGCAGTGAGAAAGAATTTCTGTCTCACTTCAGACAGACAGCTTTTCCAGGGGAATTCACTGGCAACTTCATCGTGTTTCCACCTTGCAGCCTGCCTTGCAGAATTTCAGGTTTGATTATCCCCTTGGACGTCTGAGCCAATTCCTATAATGAATCTTCAGTTCTGTTTCCCTGGAGAATTCTAATACAATTGCTATGAAAGTGGTTTTAGTTTTTCTGGAGTTTTGTTATGAATCATCTTTTAACATAAACATTGCATATTGAGATAATAAATGTTTGACTTACACTATTGTGGTGGGTTTATCCAAATATTGCTATATATAAAATCTTTAGAGGGGATACTTAATCTGCATATTATAAAGATGAACAAAGCACTAAGAATAAAATGGATCTTTTTAAGAAAATGAGAATTATAAAAATAGATATTTTGAAGTTAACATTTGCACAATTTTGTATAAAAAACTAAATTGCTACACATTGTCTTGCTTTAGTCCTGTCTAGATCTTCTTATTCTTATTTCATTTATGCAATGTGTGTTTGTTCCCTGTTCAGTAATCTATACTATCCATGCCCCATTCACACGTTAAGTTTAAACAGTTATGACTATGTAACAGAAGGGCTCAGAATTATCAGTTTTTTTATTATTTTATTCATTTATCCCTCATTCTTTTATCTAGAATTGAGGGGATTTAATCATTCATCAAATTTGTATTAAAACATCAAATATGTTTCAGGTACTGTAATAGAGTAGATACAATGCAGAGAGGATCCTTACAGCCATGAAGGTTTCACTCTTCTGAAGGAGAAAAGAAATAAGAAAACTACAAACTAACAAGACAGATTCTCATTATTCAATAGGCAGGGACTTGATATTGGTAAATGTGTAGAAATATACCACAGTGTCCTACAACTTGCTGACTAAACATCCCAGGAACATATGCACACGTGTGTGCATGTGAGTTTGTGTGCACATGTGTGTGTGTGGTGGACTGGGGACAAGGAATATGCCTGCAGCTTTCTCTCTTTTGTCCATTTGGATTTTCTAGTATCAATCCAGCACAACACCAGAAGTCGGCACATATATCTAGAAACATAAATTAACCACATAGATCCTACAGTCAATTCAGAGGCTCCTGTACTTTAGAATCCTGCCTTGAATTCATCTCTCCTGATACTTGGGTACTTCCTCAAGGATTTTCTTGTTACTCCCTTTCCAGCATTCTTGGTGTTTGGCCTTCTCATCTAGTAAACTGATCTCCACCTGGATTCTAAGGATTTATACTCCTGTGTTTTTGGTTACTCTGGAGCAACTGATCTCCATTATGAACACTCTCTTCTACTTCTTTTGTTCCACAGAAAAAAAGTTGTGACAGAATTTTATGCTTTGGTCCCTTCTGTGCTCAAAATGGATCCTCCATAGTTAAAAAAATTATGGACACAAGATACTTCTTCAAATTTTATTAATCTACCATGTCATACATATCACTATTATTAGTGTTATTTTATTCAACCATGCAACTTCTCTGATTGGCCATTTATCCTCAATCTACCAAAAATGAAAGGAAAATATATGTAGGTTATTTCAGAATATCATTGATAAATCAAAATAACTCATTAAAAATTTTATCATGTGCATACAAATGTACATATAATATGCTTATTATAAAATATAATAAAACAAATACTCTTGGATCAACTACCCAATCTAAGAACCAAAACTTTGCCAATATTCTTATTGTGAAATCTTTCTGATGTCTTCCTCCCAGAGGTCACAACTATTGGGTATTTTATCTTTAGAATTCTTAAGCCTTTTAAAACAATTTAAACACATGTGTACTTGTAAATAATATACCATTTTGTTTTGACTTTTTTAAAGGTTTGTAATAATGGTTCATATGTATTATTCTGCAATTTGCTTTCTTTACTGAATGTTATATTTGAGTCATCCATGTTGTTGCTTGTAGTAGTCATACATACTATTATGTAATATTGAAAATATACATAACCCATGATCCAGTAATTCCACTGTTAGATATATGCCATAGCAAAACTCTTCTGCTCATTTTCACCAGGAGTTATGTACGGGATTGTTCATAACCGTACTGGATTCAATAGCATTAAAAGATATTGGAAACTAGTCAAGTGCCTATAGAAAAAAGAGGATTTGGATTTGGATAAATAAACTGTGGTATAGTCATACAGCAACAATTAAGCAACAGTGATTTATTTTTGAAATGTAGAAATATTTGGTCCTAAAAATGGTTCTTTAGCTGGATTAATTTTTTTTTCTGATAAATACAGAGATGCATTTAGGAAATTCTAAAGATGCCATTTATAAATTTGTGATCTCCTACAAGAACTACTATAGTTTGCTAAGCTTGCTTAGTCAAGATCAGGCTTTCTCTAGCCTTGCGTCTTCCTTTTATTTGCTAACTTTGTTAGAGACATCTGAATGAACCTACTTTTATCCAGAGATTCTTTTCCTTAGATGCTTCTATCTGCAGACAAAATCTTTCAGTTTCCATACAGCACTATCAAATATTGATATAATATAGATCCTACAGCTGTTCTACTTTTATAACTGCTCTAAACCAACAACAATGAGAATGGCATAAATAAATAAATACCTACCAAGGATTTTGCTGTGTGAAGGATAATATGCTAGAAGTTGAATTTCTTCAACTTGAGTTAGACATTGTTCCCTGTGAGGTTTGTGGATGAATTGTGGAACTGGTTATAGAGTTTTGCGAAAAGTGTGTAGTCTTTGGTAGCATAAAAGTGTCCCTAGGGGATATATTGATGTCCAAAATAAGAGTGATATGTGCATATATTAGGATTAATATTTTAGGATCATCTTAAAACATAGAGGAAGTATAACTGCTATGAGCAGTGATTTTCTTTTACCAAAATAAATATAATGTTGAATATAATGTACTTCTACTGCCATCCTGGAAATTTGCTGACAAAAAGAGATGAGGCTAAATGGACAGAAAGGCAAGAATATGAGAACACAGAAGTATAAGATGGCTTGGAGAATTAGACATTCAGTATTTTTCTCTTTTTCTTTATGCTCTCTTTCTCATTAAAAGTTATAGAACAATCATTCATGTTGTTTACTGAATTTGGTCCTTACTGTGTCTGGTACTTCAATGAACACTGAAAAATTGGTGCTGAAAAAGATAGAGAAGCTGCCATTCCTCATGTAGTTACACATTCTGTTGTTTTCTATGCTTTCCAATGTCTTGAGTGACTAAAAACAGATTTCAGTAAATAGATGGCCAAAGAGTGTTTGCCTTGTAACTAGCTAGATGATGGAACTGAAAATTAAATTACAATTTCGGTTTGATTCTTTTTGATTATACTCATAAAACATGGCAAAAAAAAATTGGTCAGAGATTCAAAGCATGAATCAGGATATTGAGTTGAGTTGCAAAAACTAAACTTCCATTAAAAAAGAAAATCTCAATCTCCATCTATCTATTGCTATATATACACATATACATACACACCTGCATAAGCATATCATGTATTACTAGAAGCCAGAATCTGGCTTCTCCAAATTTTGTCACAGAAGTAATTCTCTTTCCTTAAATTCTCCTATTCTGGGGAATTAAGTGCAAGAATGGAGAAAAGGCAAATAAATAGAAGTGACTGGAGAGTACATTTTCCATTACTTGAATTTAGATTCCTTGTATAAGCCTTTCCTAGAGTGAAATTTGACTTGGCAGAGCAAGAAATCAGAACAAAAAAAGAAAAATCGTTTGCTGTAAAAAGAATAAAACTGGTAATATCAATAAAATATGATTTTTAGCTTTGATTTTCAGCTATACCCATGCAATTTATCAGAAAATATGTGAAGTGATAGCAATTGTGACTATCTATAATGAATATTCCAACCATAGAAGAAAAACTGCATAAATAATACTGACATGGGAATGAATCCTCATGAAAATAACAAAATTAATGTAATGGAAAACATATTTTAAGTGAGGTTTTCAGTGTGCTGTGTTGAAATTACGAGTGGCACAGGGAGTCAACAGCACGTACTGCAATCAGAAAACATGACTATTAGCCACCATGGTAGAGGGTTGAAGCAAAATTTAAACCTATTGCACCTTATTATATCTTTCATGCTGGAATGCTAAAGTAGATTCAATTTAAGTTTGATTTTTCCAGTTAAATTTTAACTGTAACTGTTTACATTATAAAATTACATCTAGAAAGTGTGATAAGTGAAGCGATATCATTGTTATGTCACACTAAATGCCTGTAGAATCTTCCTAGCCAATTTATGTCAAGGAATTTTTGAATTCTAATTTTACATCAGACAAATATATAACATCAAAAATTGTAAAAATATTAAAATGTATAGAGGACATTTTTATTTGTCTCTTTTCACAAAATTCTTGTACAATATCTTGTTTTTTCACATCAATGTTTACCACAGAAAACTTTATAATTTATTCAACTAAAAATCTACTTGAACATTTCCTTAATTGGAAAGTTATGTCATACTCCCTGATCTTAATTACAGTAGAGAATTACACAATTCTCTAAAAAAAGAAAATGTTTATAGATAGCAACAGAGGAAAAAAAAGTCCTACATATCCTCAGAAGTCAATAAATTAAACTATAGCAACCAGGATAATAATTAAGTTAAAACAAGAAAAAATAATAATAAATTCTTGTAATAGTCCTTTCAATAACAAGGAGTAGAGATATATAAATTGATAAAATCTTTCAGGAAACCTTTTTGAAAGTATTATCAAGAATTTTAAATATGTTTATATATTTTAACTATGTCATTTGAGTTGTTAGAATGTATCATAACATAGTTTGAAATACAGAAAACTATGCTTTTAGGGAAAATTTTATCTCCTTTGACAAAATTTTTTAAAAATTGATGAATATCATATTAAAAAAATGGTGGAAACTTTGCCATACAGAGTAGGCATTAAATTTAATAAATTTAATTCAATAAATATTTATTGCATCCTTTCTTTGTTTCAACTACCCTGTTGCAAATATGGACAATCACACCACTTTATCCTCAAAGAACTTAAAGTCGTGTGTATGTGTGTAGAGAGAGGTTTGGGTGGGGAGAGGATTTTCAGTTTAATCTCTGCCAATACCTTTTCTTTTCTTTTTTGTAGGTTACTTTATCTTGTTGCATGAAATGGAATAAAAAATATCTTTTACATTTAATATTTTCCAAATTAATACTTTAGAATTACTTCTTTACTCCCTATGTTTCAATTCACACCTCAACTCCAAGCATTCTACTAAAAAATGTTCTGTAAAAATTCATAAATTTCATCCTACTTGCCAAGACCAGCAACATGTTTAATTTTTATCATAACTGACTTATGTACATGTGCTGTTTTGGATCTGTTATGTACCCTAGAAAAGACTATGTTCTTATCATCCATTCTTGTGGAGGTAGACCTATGGTGGGTGCGACTTTTTGATTAGGCTGTTTCTGTGGAGATGTGACCCCACCCATTCAAGGTAGATCTTAATCCCTTTCTGGAATCCGCTATGAGAGGATAAAAGGCAGAGACATTTTGGGGAGGCCTCAGAGAAGCTGACACAAAAGCCCAGAGACATTTTGGAGAAAGCCACTGAAACCAGAAGCTATATTTTCAGGAGAGAAGGATCAGTGGAGCCAGTTATGCTCCTTCCCGTGTGACTGAGGAACCCCATATGCCAACAGCCTTTCCTCAGAGAAGGTATCTACCTCTTGATGCCTTAATTTGGACATTTCCATGGCCTTAGAACTGTAAATTTGCAACCTAATAAATCCTCAATTGTTAAAAGACAGTCTATATCTGATACATTGCATTTTGGCAGCTTTAGCAAACTGAAACACTAGAACAGTTGACAGTGTTAATTATTCCATTCTCTGAAGCAACACTATCTCCCCACTCTACTCCTGCTCCCTGGTTATACATTATCATTCTCCTTTACAGGATTTTCTTCTGTCTATATTTAAAATTTAGTGTTCTTCAAGGCTCAGTGGCTATTATCACTTTATATATTCTTTTTGGCATAAGCCATTGATTCAAATAACTTTGAATTTCCTCTTGGTATGCTAGGAACTTCAAAATTAGCTTCCTGCTCCAGACTACTTGACTGAGCTCTGGGCTTGTATTTCCACAGAATTACTAGACATTCACCCAAATGCCTCACAGGCACCACAGGCATCCCAGAACTCAGATATATCCTTTTTTTTTTTAATGTTATTTATCAAAAAAATTTTAAAAAATTCAAACAAAACAAAGGTAAGAAAAACAAATATCCTAAAACAACTACATATATATCTTTATTTGGTAAATAGTACCACAGAGTCACACTTACAGAAGGTGGGGATCTCCTCCTCTTGCACCCATATCCAACCCTCTTGCATTCCCATAGATTGTGATTCCTCAGCATCTCCCTTGTTCAGCTCTTCCTCCGAGCAGACACCTTTTTTTTTTTTTTTAAGTGATATGTCCTCATGACTGAGACTAGTGACTGGAGTAGTAGTAGCTCAATAAATATTTGCTGAAGGAATGTTGAATGAATGAAAAAACTACTTTAAATACATACACTAGGGAAATTAAAGTTCTGGGGTAATTTCAGAACTTCTACTCATACAACTTTATGATTAAACTTTTGAATGCAAAGTGGACTCCTACTTATATAGTTACTGATGAAAATTGATTTTGTTTTCTTGGCTATAAATTTTTCTCAAAAGAATATCTCCTGTGCTGGTTTGAATGTATTATGTCCCCCAGAAAAAGCCATATTCTTTGATGCAGTCTTGTAGGGCAGACATTTTGGTGCTGATCAGATTTGCATGGAAATGTGCCCCACCCAACTGTAGGTGATAACACTGATGAGATATTTCCATGGAGGTGTGGCTCCACCCATTCACGGTGGGCCTTGATCAGTGGAGCCATATAAATGAGCTGAGGGTCAGAGGGAACTCAGTGCAGCTGTGAGTAACATTTTGAAGAGGAGCTACAGCCAAGAGGGATGCTTTGAAGAAAGCACAGGAGCTGCAGATGAGAGACAGCTTGAAAACGGCTGTTGAAAGCAGACTCTTGCTCTGGAGAAGCTAAGAGAGGACACTTAACGCAAGTGAAACTAAAAGTGACATTTTTGAGGAACTGCAGCCTAGAGAGGAACATCCTGGGAGAAAGCCATTTTGAAACCAGAACTTTGGAGCAGACGCCAGCCATGTGCTTTCCCAGCTAACAGAGGTTTTCCGGCCACCATTGGCCATCCTCCAGTGAAGGTACCCAATTGCTGATGTGTTACCTTGGACACTTTATGGCCTTAAGACTGTAACTGTGTAACCAAATAAACCACTTTTTATAAAAGCCAATCCATTTCTGGTGTTTCACATTCTGGCAGCATTAGCAAACTAGAACATCTCCCTTCTAGGAATGCAGTGCAATTCAGACAGGCATCTTTCTAAAGATTCAGGTATTCAAATTTTTATCATTTCTGTAAACTGTTGACAAAATAATGTGGAAATACAAACAATTTGAGTATATTCCATCGAGAAAGAAATGAAGAATATGGCTAAGGTTGTTAAAATGGATTCTTGGATTAGTTACTGAAATCCAGATTTTAAAAGAATACAGAGTGTTTGGGATCTATAAGGATTATAACAGAAAGGTAAAAGGAAGGAATTCTTTAAAGTAATTTTGAGGGATATATTAAAAATTCCATAAGGAAAATTATTCATTTATTATTCTTTATTTCAAATGAAATTTATTGAAAACTTGTCATATGACAAATATTTTTTTTAAGTACCAGGATACAATAGCGAAATGGGGATCCAGTTCAGGTTTCTGAAAGCTGTTTGACATGATTTAGTCAAATTTTCAAAGATCGCCCTGGTTACTTTCAAAATATACATAACAAAAGATGAAAATTAAAATGAACTCTCTGTTTAAAAGACTCATATCATTTCTGATTTTTTTTACTGGCCCCTGCGCGATCCTGGTAAATTAGGGAAAGAATAGTTCTTGAGCCCTGGAGAGATGAAGATTCCATTAATAGAAATAGAAAAGCTAGTGAGTAGAGCAGTGTCTGGTCATGCACCTACGTTACAGGTTCTGCCAAAGTTAGATAGGCACTTAAGATCAAGACATGAAGCAATCCACTCCATATAGTGAAACAGTAACAGCTTATTAGGGAACTTACAAATTGGGAGCTGGTCCTGGGCAGCCACAGGACATTCAGAGTAGCAACCATTGGGCTTCAGGGGCTTATATGGGTAAGAACAAGGAAGGTACAGAGTCAAGTTCAATTTGCAACATCATAAACATGTTTCTGTGAAGTTTCTGTGAAGTGCTATACATATACTGATATGTAGCACAGAAGTAGTTTAATACAGATAGCTATCAAAATTAGGAATGTGCAAGTATGCTTTAAGATGCACCTACAAGGTGGCTTTTTATTTGTTTTTTTACCTTATCTAGAAATTTATGGCTTTTCTGGTTTATGGCCTCACAAGCAGTTTTGGGGGAAAGAAAGTTAATTAATCGTATTAATTTTACATGTCTATGAATCCTATAATTGGAGACACCGAATTGACAGTTTGAATAAAGTAATTGAACTTTGGAGATTTCACAACTGGAGATATAAATTTGGCAGGTGGTAACATGTAAAATTATAGTAAGAGATAGCTAATCATCTACCAAAATCTCTTCTTCAATAGTATTAAATTTTCTCTTTGTACAAGGCTATTCAACTAGACATTCCCTCACCTCCCCATCACTGAGAAATTAAGTTTTGGTTAATAGATTGTGAGCAGAAATATGTGCCAATTCCAGATCGAGGACTTAAGACAGAGGGAATGCTTCCACCAAGCAATCTTCCTTCAAATCCTGTGTAAATATAACCCATTCAAGCATAAAGACTACAACATCATAAAGGAATATGTAGTAATGACATGTATGATACATGCATCTCTGAGGAGCAAAGCTGTCCAATCAAGCTGGACCACTGATACCAAAACTGCAATGTGAGAGAGACGTTAAATTTTATGTCTCATGTTAAATTTTGTTTTGTTAGCTACTTAATTTTAGGGTCTCTTTAATACAGCATCTTTGCTTGATCCTCAAATATGCATACATTATAACATCAGATGCCCAATTATTTGGCAAATAGTTATTTGAAATTATCTTAAATTCAGTTCTGGGTTAATTGTATTACAAAGAAGTACATACACTTGCAGATGTGAACTCAGATTAATGGTAAATTATGTTTAAAGAATTTATCAGAGTTATCCAAGTCTGGTAAATAAAGGGTATTACCCTTCCTTCCACCACATTTCCTTTAATTTTCCACCACATACTTTCCAGAGTGTTCTCTTGCCATAAGTAGCCAACATTGCTACTCCATCTGCCCTTTGTACCCTTAAGTAGACTTAATTGAATAAGCACATAGTTTTCAGAGATCATGATTTTAAAAAGTAGATAAAGTATGAATTATGTTTGCTGAACTTTTAGTCTCTCCATATCTCTCTATTTCTCTTTTAATTTCTCCTTAACTGCCATTGATGGACAGGCATTAAGGTCCATAAATATTATTTCATCCACATTAATTCTTCCAATTTTATTCTTCTTTCTACTTCCAATCATTATAATATTCTTGGTTGAAATCATTGAATAGATTTATCTGCATATTTACATACTGATCAATTTGAAAAAAATAGATCTTAAAAAAATTTTCCCCGGGTATTATCTTCGTTTCTGTGGTTAACCATGATCATAGACCATAAATTTGATGGCTTTGAAAAGAGAAATTTGTTGCCTCACACTTTTGGAGGCTAGAAGTCTGAAATCAAGGTGTTGGCAAGGCCATGATCCATCTGAAACCTGTAGTAGAGAATATTTCCTTGCTTCTTCTGGCTTGTGGAGTTTGCTGGTAAACTGGTGTTTTTTGTGCAACCACAGCACTTCAATCCTGCCTGTCTTCACAAGATATCCTCCCCTCTCATGTCTGTCTGTATCTGTCCAAATTTCCCTCTTCTTATTAGGATAACAGTTATATTGTATTAAGGCCCACCCTGCTCAATTATGACCCCATCTTCACTAACTGGATCTGCAATGACCCTATTCCAAATAAAGTCACATTCTAATATACTGGGGACTTTTGCACATCTTTTTAAGGACACAATTCAAATTATAATAGATGACTTATTGACAAACATACTAACCACATTCACCCAAATCCATATTTAAATTTAGTACATCAAAATTATGATATTCTTAAAAATGGTCTGAACTATATATTCCCTAGAAACATATTTGAATCTTATTGTTAGTATTAATTATCCCATGTAAATCTGAAATGCATAGCAGTCACTGATATGATTCTGAATAGGTTACTTCCTATCTCCAAATCATTTATTTTAGAAAGAGAGTGTATTTACAATCACAAGAATTTTCAATCTTATTTACAAGGTAAGGAGTTACATTTTATACTTTCTCTAAATATCAAAATAATGTGTGCTGAGTTATGCTTATTGGCTATGAAGGGTAACAGAGGCTAGATTTGCTCTTCTGCCTTCAGCAACCAAAATTGGAAAAAGCATGTAAAACAAAAGTTTTCAGACATTAGACAAAAGGCAGCAGAGAAAAGTGACTTCTGATGGAAGAGAAACTGAAGTGAACCCTTCAATGTCTCCAGTTTGTTGCCTAAAAGAGTGGGGAAACATAAACAAAGCCTTCTGGTCACTTGAGTTGAAGGGATAGAGGTTAAAACTTAGGGAAACTGGGATGGCTAAAATTCATAACAAAGAGCTCCAGAAAAGGGTTCTGCAAAAGGAGAGTTACAGATATCTTTAGAACAAGCTCACTGAATTTTCCACTGTGTATGATTGGCAATCCACCGTGTGTGAGAAAACTGGAAGACTGAGAGAGAATCTCTAGAAAAGAGAAAGTGGAACAATTTCTGGAATTCTTGCAGAGTCAGGAATTGTTCTCTCACCAGCCAAGTTAGAAAAATCCATAAAGCATGGGACATTGGATAGAGGACTCCAAAGGATATTTGTCTCAGTAATTGGTCAAAATTGGCCCTAAAGCAAATGCTGCTCTGCCCTGCATAAACTTTAAAACAAACCTTTAATGGACAACTGTGTCCAAAAAACTTAATTTTGCCAGAGAACAAATGTCAAGGATATTTAAAGGAATATAAAAAAAATCTATAACACTGAAAGGTAAAACTCCTTACATCTGGCATCCAATGAATAATTGCCAAACATGTAAAAAAAGAAACCCAGATATTATAAACCATAATGAGAAAAATCTACCATTAAAAAGAGATCAAGAGCTTACAGGGGCAAGATGAATGGTGAGATGAGGGTTTTAGTTACTCCTCTGGGAAAGCTGGTAGATAGTCAGTAAATGTGTGGGACAGACACCTCAGGGAAATCTGTGATCAGTCATGCATCATACAACACTCTGAAACAATGGAACAGATGAGATCAGCAAAAACTGTAAGTTCCCATGGCCGGAGGGCTCATGCTCCTCCCCGCCAGGCTCAACATGGCCCCAGATGGAGAAATGATTAACAAACTCAGACTGCTGAACAAAATCTCCAACTACAGATAAACTGAGACCAGACACTGGAAAATCTGGGAGCAGTCAGCCCATTGGAGAGGAGACAGGGCTAACAAAAACAGAGAGAAAAAAAAAAAGAGAGAGAGAGAGAGAGACTTTTGGAGTTGGGGGTGAAAATAATATGGAAAAGGGCTGGGCTCCCACAGAATCAGGCACATATGCAAACTCAGGAAGCCAGGACACTTCTCTGAAAAGCCAGTTTTTCTGGTTTCTTGTTTCCTCTTCAATTGCTCCCCAACTCCTTATCTTTTTGCATTTCCATAATCCATCAGAGCTCTTGTGTCAACCCAGCCCCCCTGCAAGGGTAGAATTAAAATTGTCTCAGAGTAACTCTCCTGTAAGAAGAGGTAATAAGATTAAAGGGCTTATCTTTAAATAGTTCATGCTGTGCCCTTATTTTTCTTTTGGTTTTATTTAAATATGTTTCTCTCTTTTTAAAAAAATAAGTATTCCAAGTAGCCCATTACAGAAAGCCTCAAAGATTTGCAAATAACTGCTGGATGCAGACAAAAGCAGAGCTAAGATAACTGTGACAGAAAAAAGCAATGAATCTAGTGGGGGAGACAATTCCCTAAAGGGAATAGCTCTCCCCCAAAAGGGGGGCATGGTCCAGCTCTATTGGCAGCCCTCCTCTGAGAACTCAGACCCCAGGGGCTGGAATTCAGTCAGCAATGCCCCTGACAGGGTGAGAGTCACTGGGAAAACTAAAGGCTCCACACGTCCTTACTCTGGTGTGGGAACTGTGGGCTGGCAAGTGCAATCTGCTGGACAGGGTAGGAAAAGCACTGAATCTATAGGCTTCACAGGAGGGTCTCATTCTCAGGGAATATACTCCTTGTGGGCCCTGAGCCTCTCAGGACTGGGAAAACCTGATTGGGGTTGATTATATCCGAGGAGACCCTCTCACATAAAGGCTACAAAGAGGCAGAGCAAGAAACAGAAAAACAAGAAGTGAAAAAATCTGATCAACCAAATAGAACCTAAGTTAGAGGTCTAGTATAAGTTGAAAAGAACACCAAAAGTTAGAGAACAAAGACAACTGACAAGAAAACCCTAGGTAAAAGAGTGAACATAAGCTCCAGAATGAACTAATCAAGAAAATCAGATGCCTAGATAACTTAAGATAATGAGCCATACTAGGAAACACAAAAATATGGACCAGCCAAAGGAACAAACTAATAGTTCAACCAAGATACAGGAGTTGAGTCAACTAATGCTAAATCAATTCAATGAACAGAGGGAAGAACTAATTAAAGATGTCTAAACAAATCTCCCAAATCAATTCAAAAACAAACTCAATAAACTAAGGGAAGATATGACAAAAGAGTTGAAGGATATAAGGGAGACACTGGATGACCAAAAAGAAGAATTTGTAAACTTGAAAAAAAATGGCAAAACTTATGGGAATGAAGGGCATAATGGAGAAAATGAAAAACACAATGGACAGATACAATAATAGAGTTGAACAGACAGAGGAAAAGATCAGTGAATTGGAAGAAAAGACATTTGTATTAATACACACAAAAGAACAGATGGTTAGAAGAATAGAGAAATACAAGCAGGGTCTTAGGGAGCTGAGTGACAACATGAAAAGAACTAATATATGTGTTACAGGTGTCCCAGAAGGAGAAGAGAAGGAGAAAGGGGCAGAAAGAATAATAGCAGAAATATTCACTGAAAATATCCCAAGTCTTATGAAAGAAAGAAAATCACAGATTCAAGAAGTACAGCATACTCCATACAGAATAGATCCCAATAGAACTATTCTAAGACATTACTGATCAGACTGTCCTGTTTCATAAACAAAGAGACAATTTTGAAAGCAGCAAGGGAAAAGCAATCCATCACATACAAGGGAAGCTTGATAAGACAATGTACATATTTCTCTGCAAAACCCATGGAAGCGAGAAGACAGTGGTATGTATTTAAGATACTGAAAGAGAATAACTGCCAAACAAGAATTCAATAGTTGGCAAAACTGTCCTTCAAAAATGAGAGAGAGATTAAAATATTTTCAAACAAACAGACACTTAGAGAATTTGTGAATAAGAGACCGGCACTACAAGAAATACTAAAGGGAGCACTATAGGCTGATAGGAAAAGACAGGAGACAGAGATTTGGAGAAGAGTGTAGAAAGGAAGATTGTCAGGAAGAATAAAAGGAGAGAGAGAAAAAAATAAGACATGACCTATAAAATCCAAAAGACAACATGATAGAAGGAAGTACTACCCTTACAGTAATAACACTAAATGTTAATGGATTAAACTCCTGAATAAAAGACACAGACTGGAGGAATGGATTTAAAAACAGGACCCATATACATGTTATCTACAAGAAACTTACTTTACACTCAAGAAAAAAAATAGGCTGAAAGTGAAAGGTTTGAAAAATATTTCATACAAACAGCAAACAGAAAAAAGCAGGAATAGCTATATTAATATCAGACAAATTAGACTTCAAAAGTAAAACAATTAAACAAAGAAAGATATATATATTAAAAAAAGTGTCAAAACATCAAGAAAAGATAGCAATCATAAATATTTATATACCAAGCCTAAATGCCCCAAAATTCATGAGGTAAACACAGAGAACACTGAAAGGAGAAGTACATACATCTACAAAAATAGTTGGAGATTTCAATACACCCCTCTCATCAATGGACAGAACATCCAGACAGAGCATCAATAAGGAAATGGAGATGTTGAATTGTATGATAAAGGAACTAGAATGGACAAATATTTATAGAATAATATGCCCCATAACAGCAGAATACACTTTTTTGTTAAGTGCTTATGGAACATTCACTAGGATAGACCATATGTTGGGTCACAAAGCAAGTCTCAACAAATTTAAAAAATATTGATATTATACAAAACACTTTCTTGGATCATAATGCAATGAAGTTGGAAAAAATAATAGGCAGAAGATTCAGAAGATTGTAAAATTCACAAATTATGGGGGCTAAACAAAACACTCTTAGAAAACCAGTGGGTAAAGGAAGAAATTACAAGAGAAATTAGTAAATACCATGAGGCAAATAACAATGAAAACACAACATATCAAAACTTACTGGATGCAGCAAAGGCAGTGCTAAGAGGGAAATTTATTGCCCTAAACACTTATATTAAAAGAGAAGAGAGAGCAAAAATTGAGGAACTAATTGTTCACCTTGGGGAACTGGAGAATTAACAGCAAACTAACCCCAAAGCAAACAGAAGGAAGGAAATAATAAAGATTAGAGCAGAAATAAATGGAATTCAGAAGAGAAAAACAATAGAGAGAATCAACAAAACCAGAAGTTAGTTCTTCAAGAAAATGAACAAAATTAATGGATCCCTAGCTAGGCTAACAAAAAATATAAAGAGAGAGAGAGAGAGAGAGAGAGAGGGAGAGAGAGAGAGAGAGAGAGTACAAATAAATACAATCAGAACTGTGAAAGCAGACATAAGTACTGACCCTGCAGAAATAAAGGAGATGATGAGAAGACAATATGGACAACTGTGTGCTAATAAACTAGACAACTTAGACAAAATGGACAACTTCCTAGAAAAGCATAAGCAACAAACATTGACTAGAGAAGAAATAGATGACCTCAACAAACCAATCACAAGTAAAGAGTTTGAGTCAGTCACCAAAAAGCTCTCAAAAAAGAAAAGCCCAGGACCAGATAGCTTCACATGTGAATTCTACCAAGCATTCAGGAATTGCTACCTATCCTGCCGAAACTCTTCAAAAAAAAAAAATTGAAGAAGAGGAAAAGCTGTTCAGCTCATTCTATGAAGCCATCATCACCAAAATACCAAAATCATACAAAGTTACTACAAAAAAGAAACTTATAGACCAGTCTCTTAAATGAATATAGATGCAAAAATCCTCAACAAAATAATCTCAAATCGAATCCAGCAGCATATTAAAAGAATTATGCACCATGACTGGGTGGGGCTTATTCAAGGTATGCAAGGCTGGTTCAAAACAAGAAAATCAATTAATGTAATACACGACATCAACAGATCAAAGCAGAAGAATCCCATGATCATCCCAATTAATGCAGAAAAGCATTTTACAAATACTTCAAAGTTTAGGAATAGAAGGGAATCTTCTCAATATGATAAAGGCAATGCATGAAAAATCCACAGCTAACATCATACTCAATGGAGAAAGATTAAAAGCTCTCCCTCTAAGGTCAGGAACAAGACAGGGATGCCCACTGTCACCACTGTTATTCAACAGTGTGCTGTAAATTCTAGCTAGAACAATTAGGCAATAAAGAGAAATAAAAAGCATGCAAATAGGAGAGGAAGAAGCAAAACTTTCACTCTTTGTAGATGACATGATTCTATAGGTAGAAAATCCAGAAAAATCTACAGCAAAGCTATTAGAACTAATGAATGAATACAGCAAAGTGGCAGGCAAGAAGATCAACACACAAAAATCTATAGTGTTCTTATAAGCAAGTAATATGAAACAAGAGGAAGAAATCAAGAAAAAAAATTCCATTTACGATAGCAAACAAAATAATCAAGTATTTAGGAATAAACTTAACCAAGGCCACAAAAGACCTATACAGAGAAAACTACAGGCAACTGCTAAAAGAAATCAAACAGGACCTAAAAAAATGGAAGAACATACCATGTTCATGGATTGGAAAATTAAATATAATTAAGATTCAATTCTACCTAAACTGATTTATAGATTCAATGCAATACCAACTAAAATCTCAGCAACTTACTTTGCAGAAATAGAAGAACCAATAACCAAATTTATTTGGAAGGGCAAGAGGCCCCAAATAGCCAAAAATATCTTGGGAAAGAGGAACAAAGTGTGAGGTCTCACATTATGTGACTTTGAAGCATATTACAAAGCTATAGTGCTCAAAACAGCATGGTACTGGGATAAGGATAGATATACTGACCAATGGAATCCAATTGAGTGTTCAGAAATAGACCCTCACATTTAGGGGCAATTGATCTTTGATAAGGCAGTCAAGCCAAAGCAACTGGGACAGAGCAGTTTCTTCAATAAGTGGTGTTTGGAGAACTGGGTATCCATTTCCAAAAGAATGAAGTATCTCACACCTGATACAAAAATAAACTCAAAATGGATCAAAGACCTAATCATTAGTGCTAAGACCATAAGACTCAGAAGAAAATGTAGGACAATATCTTAAAGATCTTATGATAGGAGGTGTTTTCCTAGACCTTACACCCAAAGCATGAGCAACCAAAGAACCAATAGACAAATGAGATCTCCTCAAAATTAAATACTTTTGTAAATCAAAGGACTCTGTCAGGAGGTAAAAAGGCAGCCTACACAATGGGAGACAATATTTGGAAACCACATATCAGATAAGGGTTTAATATCCTGAGTATATAAAGTGATCCTACAACTCAACAACAGAAAGACAAACAATGCAATTAAAAAATAAGGAAAAGACATGGTCTGACACTTTTCTGAAGAGGAAATACAAATGGCCCAAAAACACATGAGAAAATGCTCAACTTCACTGGCTATTAGGGAAATGCAAATCAAAACCACATTGAGATATCATCTCACACCTACCACAATGGTCATTATCTGAAAAACAGAAAATTACAAGTGCTTGAGAGGATGTAGAGAAAGAGGTACATTTATTCACTGTTGGTGAGAATTTTAATGGTGCAAACACTCTGGAAGACAGTGTGGCAGTTCCTCAGGAAGTTATGTATAGATTTGTCATATGACCCAACTATACCATTACTAGATATATACTCAGAGGAACTGAAAGTTAAAACAGGGACTGACATTTGTTAACTGATGTTTATTGCGGCATTATTCACAATAGCCAAGAGATGTAAACAGCCCAAATGTCCATCAAAGGACAAGTGGATAAACAAACTGTGGTACATACACGTGATGGAATATTACACAGCTGTAAGACAGAACGAAGACATGGAACATATAATAACGTGGATGAAACTTGAGGATGTTATGTTGAATGAAGTTAGCCAGAAACAAAAGGACACATACTATATGGTCTCACTAACATGAACTAACATTAATGAGCAAACTTTGAGAGTTAAAAGCTGATTACACAGGCTATCAGTAGATAGAAAGTGGGTAGAGATCCGATATTTGATGCTGAAGGACTACAGAATATTCATCAGGATTGACTGTATAGATTCAGAAATAGATAGCATAATACTGTGTGATGGTAGCACAATATTTTAAGTACACTGAACAAAAATGTCCATGAGTAAAGCTGAAAGAGGTGGGCTAGGGGTATGTATGATGCCTGAGGTAAAGATAGAAGATAAAGACTGGGACTGTATAACTTAACAAAAACCGGAATGGTCAATGATTGTAACTAAATGTACAAATATAAAAATGCTCTTGCATGTGGGAGAACAAATGAATGTCAACCATGCAGAGTGTTCAAAAAGGATGGTACTGGGGAAAAAATATAATCAAAGGAAACTAGAGTCTATGGTCAACAGTAATATTGTAATATGCTTCTATTAAATATAACAAAGGCAATTTACCAAAGCTAAATGTGTATGAGAGGAGGATATAAGGAAGGGCTAAGAATTCTTGGTAGTGGTATTGTTGTCTGACCCTACTACTGTATTGTATGATATTTTATTTTTCTTTTTATTATCTTTTATATTATTCATTAAAAAAAGCACTTTTTTTCTTAGTAATCAATATGACCAAGGGCTGACTGTGGTGTTAAATGTGCAATTATATGATGACACCATGAACTGATTGTATGCTGTGGATAATTGTATGGTATGTGAATATAACTCTATAAAATTGTAGGAAAAAATATAAATAGGGATAAAAGTGCTGGAGAAGAAAAGGAGAGACGGATGTACATATTTTCTGTTGGTTAGGAGGCAAAATTGTGTAGCCCTTCTGGAGGACAGTGTGGTGGTTCCACAGGAAGATAAGTATTTGGGAGCCATAAGGTCCTTCAACCTCATTAGGGGGTAAATACTAGGAAGATCTGAGAGCAGGGACATGAATGGACATTTACACACTGGTGTTTATGGAGGCAGTATTCATGATGTGCAATGGGTAGAGGTGGCCTAAGGGTACATGACTGAGGAACAGAATGGTGAACTGTGGTGTGTGCATACAATGGAATATTGAGTAACTGCGAGAAGGAGTGAAGCTGTGAGACAGGCGAAGAAGTGGATGGATCCTGCAGACAGCATCTTGAGTGAACTACACCAGAAACAAAGGCAAACACTATAATGCTTCACCAATATGGACTAAGAAAAATGTATAAACTCAGAATTGACTCTCAGAGCACAGCTTATCAGGCAATGCTTATTGTAATGGTGCCTAGATTGTAAGCTCTTACAGCAGTCACATCTATTCCTGAATTGTGTTGGCTATCCCTAGATTCAGAGATGCTGATCACTTTGTATATAACCTGAATGTTCCCTGGATCTTTGGGTATCTGTGTGACACCTGAAACTCAGAGCTCTAGCATATATGAATGTCAGTATTAGCACATACAGCAACTGTTTAAAAAAATAAAATAAAATAAAAAGCTGAAAAAGAGTCCAGACTTCAATTAGATATGTGAATGAAGCAGATCTGGTTAGGACTAGGGCAAATTGGGCCAAAGGGTAAATGTTGATACTGAATGTGTTTTAAAACTTCAACTTCCATGTGAGACCAAGGGAAGAGATGTTTATTTGGTGTAGGATGTATAGTTCCTAAGCAATTTAACATGCACAATTTTTTCAAACACCGTAATTGCAAAGCATTTTGAATAGCAAGTGAGACCTGGTAGGTTTGTATAGGTTAGTGTGAAATATATATATATGCAGGGGAACTGGGGGGAAATGTGGAAGGGTTGGACTTCCTCACCTGGACTGTTGCTGATGTTCTCACAAACATTGAGGACTGGTGGTTTGGTATGCCAAGCCCTCTATCTTGGGGCTTGCCCTTATGAAGCTTGTTACTGTAAAGGAGAGGCTAAACCTGCTTATAATTCTACCTAAGAGTCGCCCCTTGAGTATCTCTTTGTTGCTTAGATGTGGCCCTCTCTCTCTAGCTAACCCAACTGAGCAGGTGAACTCATTGTCCTCCTCACTATATGGGATCTGACTCCCAGGGGTGTAAATCTCCCTGGCAACGCAGGATATGTACCCAAGGATGAATCTGGACTTGACATCATGGTATTGGGAACATCTTGACCAAAAAGGGATGCAAAATGAAAGAAAATAAAGTTTCTGTGGCTGAGAGATTTCAAATGGAGTCAAGAGGTCACTCTGGTGGGCATTCTTATGCACTATATAAATAACCCTTTTTAGATTTTAATGTATTAGATTAGCTAGAAATAAATACCTGCAACTATCAAACTCCAACCCAGTAGTCTTGACTCTTGAAGACATTTGTATAACAATGTAGCTTACAAGGGGTGACAGTGTGATTGTGAAAGCCATGTGGATCACACTCCCTTTATCCAGTGTGTGGATGGATGAATAGAAAAATGGGGACAAAACTAAATGAAAAATAGGGTGGGGGGATAATTTGGGTTTTCTTCTTTACTTTTATTTTTTATTCTTATTTTTTACTTTTTCTGGTATATGGAAAATGTTCAAAAATAGACTGGGGTGATGAATGCACAACTATACGATGGTACTGTGAACAGTTGATTGTACACCATGGATGATTGTATGATATGTGAATGTATCTCAATAAAACTGAATTTAAAAACAAAAACAAAAAACGGATCAAGAATTAACATAGATGACAGCCTCATTATTTAAAGTTATAGCTTTGTTCCATATGTTCAAAAAAGGAGAAAGAAAGCATGAATATTTTAAATAAAGACATGACAGATACACAAACAGATTAAAATAAAACTTCCAGAGGTGAAAATAATGGTGTCCAAGATGAAAATATATATATATATATTGCATGGACTTAAGAGAAGATTAGAAAACCTGTAGGAGAAAATCTTCATGACTTTAAAACATAACAATAGAAACTATTCACAATGAAATACATAGAAAAAAAAAGTTGGAAAAAATGTTCAGAGCATATATGAGATCTAAGATAAAATCAGCCAGCCTAATATATGTTGAATCATACTCCATAAGGAGAGAGAGGAAACATAAAAAGTATGCATATTTGAAGAAATAATGGCTAAAAATTCTCCAAATTTGATGGAAAACATACACCTTCATATTCAATAATTTCAATGAATCCAAGTGCAAGAAACAAGAAGAAAACTATACCAAGGTATATCATAATCAAATTGCTTAAAACTAGTGATAAATTCTCAAATCATCCAGAGGAAAAAATTACATTCATGTATAGAGAAACAAAGATAAGGATGACTACAGACTTCTCATCAGAAACAATACAGTGCAAGCCAGAAGACAATGGAGCAACATTAAAGTACTGAAAGATAAAAACTGTCAGCCTATACTTCTATACACAGCAGTGCTTCTTCAATTTCAGAAGCAAAAGTGAAATACAGACTTTTTGTAGTTATTGCAAGTCACCAGCAGGCCTGTACTATAAGAAATGTTAAAGTAAGCCCTTCAAGTAGAAAGAGAATAATGTCAAATGGAAAGGAATGAAGAACACCAGAATCAGTAAATTTGTGGATAAACTTACTTATTTTTTCTTAGTTATCTAAAATAAAGCAGAAAAAGAAGAAAAGGGAAACAAAGAATGGATGAGAAAAATAGGAAAAAAAAAAATAACTAAATGGTATATTTAAACCAACCATATAAAAAACCACCTGAAATATAAATGGTCTAAATACCCCAATTATAAAGCAGAGGTTTCACACTGGATGAAAAAGTAAGGCCAATGATATGCTACCAACATGAAACCAACTTTAAATATAAAGATACAAATGGGTTAAAAGTAAAGGAATGGAAAAATATATTCCATATGTTGGGGATTGAATCATGTATCCCACAAAAGACCTGTTCAAGTCTTAGTCCATGTTCTTGTAGGTGTGAGCCCATTTGTGAATAGTATCTTTGAATATGTTAAGGTGAATCAGGGTGTAGACACATTCATGATTAGGATCTTCAAAGATCCGATTGAAATGTGGCTAAACTGAAGTAAAGTTGGCCCTTATTCACTGGTATCTGTCATAAGCAGCTCTGGCAAAATAAGACACCATGCTAACACTAATCCAGAGAAAGTTGGAGTGGACATATTAATATCAAAGTTTATTTCAGAGAAAATATTACCAGGAAATGAAAAAAGAGGTCAACTTACCAAGAGGATATAATCTGCAATGACAGAAAACACTTTTGTGGTTGTGTGGAGATGGGTTGGGAAGACAGGAATAGATAGCAAGGAGAATATAAAATCTCTGTGGGTGATGGATGGATGAATTATATTCTTGATATGGTGATAATTTTTAATGTAAAAATCTCATAAAATTGTATACTTTAAACATGCAAAGCCAAAAAGCATATGAAAAAATGCTCAACATAATGAACTTTTAGGAAAATGCAAATTAAACGTGCAATTTATTATACCTTAACTTAATTCAATGAACTTGTAAAAAGGATAATATGTGTATGATAATAAAATTGAGACCAACTAAAATGTGAGAGTGGATATTCTTGTCTTCTTTGCAACCTTAGGGGATAAGAATTCAATATTTCACCAGAAAGTATGTTAGCTGTGGTTTTGTCATAAACGCCATTTATGAGACTGAAGACATTCCTTTCTACTACTAGTTTGCTGACAGTTTTTGTCATGAATGAATTTTGGATTTTATAAAATGCTTTTTCTCTATTAAGATGAACATAATTTTCATTTTTATTCTGTCAATGTGGTGAATTACATTGTTTATTTTTTAAAATTTTAAACCAACTTTGCATTCCTGAGGTAAATCTCACTTAGTCATGATATATTGTTGGATTTGATTTGCTAAAATTTCCTTGAGAATTTTTGCATCAATGCTCATAAGTTCTTGTCTTGTCTGTTTTTCAGGTTCTATATCAGCATATTGCTGGACCCATTGAATGAGTCAGTAATTATTCCTTCATCTTTAATTCTCACAAAGATTTTGCATAAAATTGGAATTATTTATTACTTAAATATTTTGCAGAATTCACCAGTGAAGCCATCTGGGCCTGGAGTATTTTGTTGGAAGATGTTTAACTGCAAATTCAATGTCTTTAACAAATGCAGGACTATTAATATTATATATTTCTTTTGAAGTGAGCATTGATAGTTTATGTCTTTCAAGAATTTTTTCCATTTTGTCTAAATTGTCCAATGTATTCACATACAGTTATTCACAGCAATTCCTCATTCTTTTACTACCTGTAAGATCTTCAGAAACGTCCCATATTTCATTTCCTCTTATTGGAAAATGTGTTCCCCACAGTCCTCTCTAGAGAATTCAGGCAGTACACACTGCTCTCTTTACAATATAAAACTACTGAGCACTTTATTGTCCTATTAAGGTAAGTTCATCTTTGGTATAGTGCCACTCCTTGTATTTATCAGCCATATTATGTATTCGCTACTTTGTGTACTAGAGCCAAGAGGTGCAAGTCAATTATTATGATGAAAAAGTACAAACTTCAAATAAATGCCCATCATTCAGGTTCAAACAAGATGTGACGCTACCCTTTCTTCTCTAGATGCATACAGGTTGTGGTTCAGTGATAGGTGTGAAAACAGATCCTAAATATCATCAAAAATAGATAGCTGCAGTCATTTCAGGTGACTTTTTACCAACCTTTTCTTATCTTAAATAGACCATTTATTGGAATGGAATGTCCCTGTTTTATATAATGTTTTCCAATAATCTAACCCCATAAACAGGGTTGGGGCTCCAAATATTTGCTTTGGCCACCTTAGAGTTTAGCTACTATGAAGGTCAGGTTCAATTTTTGTTCCAATGAAACAGAAGAAACACATAGAAAGCCTCATAAAATGCTGTTTATTTAGTCCAGGGTTATTTGATTGAATTTAAGAGCCTGAATTATCTCCGTGATTTCCCATCATGGCCATAAAAATAAGTCTCATAGAGTCTTTGATGTTTCCAAAAATAGTTTCAGAACCAACAGAATGATTTATTTGTACCTCACTATGTCATTTTTTATTCTGATATATTACAGAATAATAAAATGATGTCGTGAGCAGTGTAGCGTACTGGGCTCTAGCCTGCCCCTGTAATTCAGTCCTCTTCTTTCTAACCTCTCAACTTGACAAACAACATTATGTATATTTTCTGAAAACGTATGTGCCCACAAATAACTCTCACCTCCAACATTCATATATACTGCATGTGTTTATAATATTTTCAGCCCCTTGGGTTCTCCCCTCTGGGAACAGAACACAAATAGATCTGCATTTTGGAACAATACATTCTTCCACACATTCACCAAAAAGAAGAGAGAATATCAGATAAGGGATTTCAGCAAAGTAAATTGCTAGATATATTTACAGAAAAAGTAATAAAGACTTTCAGAACATATCTATGTATAGACAGTTAAATTATTTATATATATAGAATTTATTTTGAAAATCACTATAGCTTTGCATTATCAAATTACTGTATTATGATGAAGATGATGTGATCCTGAAGCAATGGAAAGCATTGTGCAGCTGGAAGAGGAAAGCAAGTTACTGCCGACAGCTTTCTTATGTCAACATGTGCTTCATTAAGTGAAAACTCTAAAGCTTTATGCTAATTTTCCTTTGAATGACTATATCCAGTGTCATAGCTTGCACATCAATAGCTACAAAATTCATTGAATATAGAGCTGTTTGCTTTGGAATCATATCAAAGTCATCACAGAGTTATTAATCAAATGAATTTCTAACTTTGAAGATGAACATAAAAAAGATACTGTTGAAAAATATAAAATTATAGTCAGTTAAGGGAAAATAAAATACATAAGCCAATAGATTTAAGTATCTTTTATGTATTTATTTGGTTCTTTTATGTATCTATTTTATGGAGAATCTTTTTTGAATAACATTTTTAAAATTTAATTTATTATAATTTATCTGAGCCCTAAGTAAAAGAAATTAGTCATGCAATGAATGTTATCTCCTGCATTTAATAAATATTATTTTTACTAAGTTTATAGATAAGGATTAAGGTACATACTCATTAACACCAATCCAGTAATTCTAATTTCATTTCTAATAATCATTGAACCATATCCCCCACAATGTTAGAGTAACTTTCTACTATAGACTGAAGAAACTCCTTCATCCCTCTTAATCAATGGGAAACATGTCGCTCACTATCTTTGCATTGTCCTTCTACAGCCATTGTATATCAAGCTGTGTCTACCTAAGTCAAAAATCAAGTTGAACATGGAAGGAAAGCAGTCATAAACAATGACACTTCCCAATTAAAAATACGTGACATCTCACTTGGGTGGCTGCAGTAGGTTCTGTCTTAGTGTGCCAGAGCTGATATGACAAATACCACACAATAGTAGACTTAACAACAAGAATTTCTTCTCTCTTGGTTTTGGGGGCTAGAAATCCAAAATCAAGGTGTCAGCAAGGCCATGCTTTGTCCCCAAAGGCTGTAGTGTTATGGTACTGGCTTGCCTCAAACTTTGGGTTTCCTTGGCTTGTGTCTCTGCCTCCTATCACATGTTGATATCTCTCTCCTTGTGTCTGTTCTTCTGATTTCTGCTGACTTCTCTTTATAAGACTTCTGGTAATATGGATTAAGGTCACCCTTATTCAGTTTGGCCATATCTAAACAGGGTCTTAGAAGATCCAATTCACAAATGAATGCACACCTTAACTGATAATACATCATCAAAAGTTACTATTTATAAATGAGATTTGCACCCACAAGAAGGTAGATTAAGATTAAGAAAATGTCTTTTGATGGGGTATGTGATTCAACCTACCGCAGTCTGTCTTCTGGACTCTAAAAGGAAAAGTTCTTCCTATTCACAAAATACATTAACCGCATTCCAACATCCCAAAAGCCTTAAGTCATTTCAGTAACAACTCTAAATTCAAAGTCTCATCAAAATCAGTTACGGGTGTGACCCATACTGGGGCAAAATTCCTCTCCATCTGTGAAACCTATAAAAGAGGTTATTTGCTTCCAAAATGCAATGCTGGAACAGACAAGGATAGGCATTCCCATTCCATAGGATATATATTAGAAGGAAAATGGGGGACAGAGATCCCAAGTATATTTGAAACCCAGCAGTGCAAACTCCATTAGATTCCCTTCATTTCATCCTGTCTGTATCCCTTTCAGTCCAGGCTGGCAATGCTTCTGCTCATACAAAATTCTCAAAACTTTGTTGGTTTTGCATGCATTTGAAGGGGCCCAAGTCATCAGTCAAAAGGGTCTTCCACAGATCCTTGCTGGTTAATGTATATCCAATTCTGGCTCTTTCTGAGATGTCTGAGTAGATACATTTATGCCTAATATTCTTATCAAAGAATGGTTCAGCCATGGCTCCAAGTAGGGCTCTGTTCTCTTAGGGCTCACTGCCCAGGAGTAGGCACCAATAAAGCTGCTTCTGGTCATAGCCTCAGAGAACACTATCTGGATAGGTTAAGAATTTTCCAAATCATCTACTAATGATCCCTTTTTGTTTAACAGTTCAATATTCAGTTTGTGCTTTTCCTTTCTTATTCTATCATGAGAAACAAGGAGAAACCAGACTGTTCCTTCCACATTTAGCTTGTGTTTAATTTCCTGGCTACTAAAACAAACATCATGCATTGGGTTGGTTTAAACCATGGGATTGTATTGGCTCATTGTTTTGAGGCTAGATATCCAACATTGAGGCATTAACAAGACAATGTTTTCTCTCTAGAGACTGTGGTGTTTGAAGACTGGCTAACAGTGATCCTTGGCCCTTTGCCTTTTCTGTCACATGGTAATGGACATGACAGCCTCTCCCCGCTTCTTTTCCATCTCACTTTCACTCTGCCTGTAAAAGTCTCCAGGATTAAAGCCCAACCTGATTCAGTTGTGCCATACCTCAACTGAAGTAACCTCATCAAAAGATCCTATTTAAAATGGGTTCTCACCCACAGGAATGGATTAAGATTAAAGACATGTTTTTCTGGGGTATGTAACACCAAGCCATTGCAGCTTGGAATCTCCTCAGCCAAATATCCAAGTCCATCTCTTAAAAGTTCTGCCTTCTGCCCAACATTAAGATACAATTTCACCAAGTTCTCTTCCACTTTATTTCAAGGATCACTTTTCTTCCAATTTTCAATAACACATTCATCTAAAGCCTCACTGGAAGCACCCTCAAATTTCTACCAACAGTCTCTTCAAAGTAATCTAGGATTTTTCTATGAAGCACCTTAAAATTATTCCACCCTCTATCCATAACCTAGTTCCAAAGCCACTCCCATATTTTTAGCTATTTGTAATAACAGCACCCCACTTTCTGATACCAAAAACTATCTTAGTTTGCCAGAGATGCTATGAGAGTTATTACATAATAGTTGGCTTAACAAAAGGAATTTATTGTCTCATGGTTTCAGAGGCTAGAAGTTCCAAATCAAGGCATCAGGAAGGCCATACTTTCTCTCCGAAGTCTGTAATGTTCTGGTGCAAGTTTGCCACAATCCTTGGGGATTTGGGGATTGCAGCTCTACCTCCCATCACTTGATAATCTCTCTATCCTTGTGTCTTCTCTTCCAGTTATTGATGACTTTTCTCCAAAAGGCTTCCAGTGAAATGTATTAAGACACACCATTTTTCTCTCCGGCCGTACTTAAATAGGATCTTAGGAGATCCTATTCACAAATGAGTCTACACCTTAACTGATTATACATTTTCAAATCTATTAAGATTAAGAACATGTCTTTTGGTGGGGCATGTGATTCAACCTACCACAGATTCCTAATTCTGCCCTCTGCTTTTACATTTCTTCACATGATTTCTTCAATGCATTTTCCACAAAGCAGAATGAACTTGCTAAGACTTAGATTTTATCATGTTATCCATTTGCTTAAAGCTTATTTTACTTGGAAAAGAACTAACATTTCTTCATATTTCCTGTGAGACCCTGTATAATATAGACCTATAAGAGCACTCCATTCTCATCTCCTACCATTCTGCCCTCTAGCATAGCAGTTCAAACACACAGGCTGCCTTCAGATTCAGTATTATCCCAAGCTCCTTTCCAAATAAGGGTCTTTGCACAGCATCTTCATTCTTCTTGGAACTCTCTCTCTATTGCTCTTTCATCCTATTTAATCAGGTCTCAGAATAAATTTGTTATGGGTTGAACTCAAAAAAAAGGCATGCTAAGGTCCTAAACCAGACACCATGAAGGTCATTCATGAGGAAATATTTGAGTTAAAACGGGGTCAAATTTGATCAGGTTAGTCCTGAATCCTATATGACTGATGTCCTTAAAGAAGGGGGAATTTCTTGGAATGTCTTGCCTAAGCACACTATTCAATCTGATTGCCTTCTGTTACTGTCTAGTCTGGACCATTATGTTTTCTTCCTTTCTTTAATGACACTTGCCATATTTTTATATTATTGTTTTGCTAATTGTATTTCTCTCTTCCTTTCCATACTGTTAACTCCATGAGATCAGGGGCAGTATTTGTTTGTCTTTATCCATCCAGCACACAGCACAATTATATCACAGAGTAAGTGAACAGATGTTTGTTTAAAAACAAATAAATCATTTGTACCAAATATCTGAAAGATAAATCTTTTTTTTTACATTTTCCACTTACAGTAAGATTGATATTTAATTAACAGAAAAATGCCACTGATCTTCTAGGGACAGATTTCACCTTGTTTTTCTAATAGCTTTGGTGAATATGAAACTAACCGACTCATATTCTTATGTCCTATTCCTCTTGTAACTAATACCACTGATAGTAAGTTGATTTTTAAGAATTATGAGGGCACTTGGAGCTTCTATAAGAATAAAATTTATGATATTAATATAATGCCTATAATAGCCCCTTGGTAAGAATCTCTAGAAATCACTATGGGAGGTTGTAAAGGTTTGTGCAAGGTCATGGGATTTCCTGAGAATCAAGGAATAGATATCCTTCCTCTTTAAGGTTTAACATTATTATAACCTCTGTGATGAAAAAAGAGTATCCAATTTTGAGACATTAGGACTGCATAATGAAAATGATCATGAAGCAGCAGGGAATGTGGGCAGGAAATTCAAGCTCAGCACCAGGGCAATTAGGGAGGACTCTCTCACACAACATGTGGCTGTTCTGGGAGACTCTGTGGAGACAGCTGCCTGGCAAAGAGGGCAATGCTTAGTAATATGGTTGTTCATGGAAGTGTAAAATAAACAGCCACCATCTTTTTAAAGGAGAATGGCTAAATATAATCCAGGAGGGGTAGTATCGTCTTCTATTTAATACCTCAGGAGGCCTGTGAAGAAATCTGAATATCAAAGGCATCAACACAGTAATGACCAAGGCTCTGTTGAATTGTGGAGGGCTAGTTCTCTACAGAGATCATAGCAAAAAAAAAACTGCAGCCAAAACTCTGGCTTACTATAAGATTGCCCGGTGCAGACCAACTGAGCCCAGAGGTTCTGGAGAGTTTGATGGGGGAATATCAGCATGTGACGCAATCATTTAATATGAATATTAAAAAAAGACATGGATTGATTTGAATATCTGTAGCAGGAACTGTCAGTGATTCATCTATATCCCACCGGCCCATATCATTACCATGTACAACAGGCATAATTTCAATCACCAGCCCTTGTGTTTTCTTGACTAACGGCTTTCTGAATATTGGAACCTGCTCTGCTCAATTGAATAACAGATCAAAAGTATGGCAGAATAAACCCTTGGAAATTAGCACAACCAATAACTAATAGGAATTGGTGGATAATTAACCCAACTCCTCGACCTTTCAGAAAGAATAATTGGAGCACACACCTCTACTGATACCCAGAATTCCCAAGTGGGATTAAGTTCCAGTTGCTAGAGCTAGATGACACATCCTTAACTCCTTCCTTTCCTTCCATGCTTTACTTGTTTTCTCCACATACAGTGTTTCTTAGGGTCTCCTGTCAAATAAACAACTTACACTTAAATCTCTATATCAGGGTTCCACTTCTGGAGAATTCAAACTCCATGCCTCGCAATCATGTAAGGGTCTTTCTTACTGGAAGTAGATAGTTGTCAAGATTATGCCTGCCTCCATTTCTCATTGCTTCTAGACCAATATATATAGGATAATGCCTTAATATGGCTTAATGAGGGGAGAACTGTCTCTGTTTTAGGAGGAAAGGAATTATCCACCAAAAGAGAAGGAGGATCCAGATCTCATAAACCAACCAGAATTGGTAGATCCTGATTATGAATGGATTCTGATGGTGTTGGGACAATAGGGGCTAAATATAAGGCAGACTCAGATAGAGTTTATTAATAATGGGTTGGTCTCCAATGATTTTATACTTAATATCTTGTCAAGATAACTAGAACTAATTCTGATATTAATGGGAAGCATTCTTCAAGCATGATTATTTTTCCAAGAGAAAAGCTAGGTGATAAGCAATAAAGTCAAAATGACAAGTGCATTGGAGTCAAAAGGGCAAAAGAGTAGCAAGTTAGCCTAGATTTACTATATAGGACTAGAGAACCCACCAGCTGACTCTGGTCACCAGGAAGACACCAAGCATAATCATTTCTCTAAAGCAATAAGAGAAGCACTAGTGAGGAGACACCAACATTGTTGAGAAACCAGAGGTGGTTGTTCTCTGCAGGCTGGGATTGATGGATGATAAGGCTGCTATGTAACTGGATTCTATAAGATCAGTGAGATGGGTAGGATTCTACAAAAACAGAGGTCATGTTTTAGCACTTAACCATCAAAGACAAAGTTGGCATAATTAAGTGATGGCAGCAAGGATGAAACTGCACTCCCTGACCCATTCTGATCTGTAGATAGCTAACAGGCCATGGTAGATGAGTATCTGGTATATTTATTGACTCATATAATGAGGAAAGATAAAGAGTGGGTGGCAGAAGGCTGACATCAGTTGCTACAATGAAAATCACATTCCTTTGCCCAATCCAGACCTGAGCTATTTCTCAAGCAGAACGCCCATTGATTGAAGGACAGACTTGTTTGAGAAACAAGACTTCACTGCTGTAATATGAATGTGTGTGTATTGCTAATTATTCCAATCTATCTGAAAGAGTTCTATGGTCATTTATAAGAGCAACTATGTAGTGAAGAAAGAGGAATACTCAAATCCATTTAGAGTTGCTAAATACAGAGCTTAAGCTGTCACTGACAACCAGTGACCCATAGTTGAAATAGGGGTTTCATATCCAAGTGATACATGAAATAATGTTCCAGATCCATCTCACAGTGCATGCAATAGGTCTTAGTGCCATATATAACACCAACACCACAAGGAAAACTGCTAGCCACATTAGAATGGACTCTTAAACCCATAGCTAATGCCCTGGTGATGACATTTTGTGATGTTGGGATGGTGTTCTTCAAGATGAGTATATGCTATGGACCAGCAGCTATTATGTGGTGCTTTATCCCATTATGTATAATACATGTGTTTGAGTTCCAGTGAGAGTGGTAGAAGGAACTTTTTACCATCACTCCCAGTGAGCCACATACGGAATTTCTGCTCCCTATTCCTGTAACTTTAGGCTCTGCTTTAGTAAAGTCCTGTTTCCCATGGAACACATCACTACTAGGGGATATAGCAAGTTAAAGATGTGGCTGTCATCCTGTCACTCTGAACTCTTTATGCCATGAAATGAGATGTCAAAAAAGAGGAGCTACTAAACTGGCAGGGGTGATTGACTGTGCTACCACATGATCAGTGTAGAAGACAATGTCTGGAACTCATGGGATTGGTGCTTGCATGCTGTGCCAGTTTGAATGTATTATGTCCCCGAAAACACTATTATCTTTGATGCAGTCTTGTGTGGGCAGATATATTTGTGTTGATTAGATTGTAATTCTTTGAGTGTTTCCATGGAGATGTGACCCACTCAACTGTAGGTGGTAACTCTGATTAGATAATTTCCATGGAGGTGTGGCCCTGCCCATTCAGCGTGGGCCTTGATTAGTTCACTGGAGCCCTATAAAAGCTCAGACAGAAAGAGCAAGCTTGCTACAGCCATAAGGGACACTTTGAAGAACACACAGGTGCTGAGAGAGGAGTTGCAGATGAGAGAGTTTGAAGATGGCTGTCGAAAGCAGACTCTTGCTCCTGAGAAGCTCAGAGAGGACAAATGCCCCAAGAACAATTAAGAGTGGCATTTTTGAGGAGCTTCAGCCTAGAGAGAAATGTCCTGGGAGAAAGCAATTTTGAAACCTGTACTCTGGAGCAGATGCCAGCCACGTGCCTTCTCAGCTAATGGAGGTTCTCTGGATGTCACTGGCCATCCTCCAGTGAAGGTACCAGATTGTTGACACCTTATCTTGGACACCTTATGGCCTTCAGACTGTAACTTTGTAACCAAATAAACCCCCTTTATAAAAGCTGATCCATTTCTGGTGTTTTGCGAAAAGAAAGCATTAGCAAACCGGAACATATGCCTAGTGAGAACAGTAAATGGGAAATTACATCAATCATGACTGATGAGGGAATAGTCACCAGATGCTTAAATTCTACCATACAAGCAACCTAGACTAGCATTCATTGGCTGTGAATGAGGAGATTCTAGAATGAGGGTTAAAGGAAGGTATGGTGGTTTGGATGTAGTGTGTCCAAAACGTCATGTTCTTTAATACAGTCTTGTGCAGGCATATGTATTATCGTGATTAGGTTGGATTCCTGTGATCATTTCCATGGAGATGTGATTCAATCAAATGTGAGTGAGACATTTGATTGAATTATTTCTATGGAGATATGGACCCTGCTCATTCAGGGTGGTTCTTGATTTAATCACTGGAGTTCTATAAAAGAGCTCACAAACAGAAGGACCTCAGAGCAGCTCACAGAGACATTTTGGAGATGGCCACTGAAAGCAGACTTTTGCTGACACTTTGGGGGAGGGCAGTGATTTCACCATTCAAGTTGGCTTAGCCAGAGAGAGAGGGCCACATCTGAGCAACAAAGAGGCATTCAGGAGGAGACTCTTAGGCACAACCATAGGGAGGCCTAGCCTCTCCTTTGCAGCAACCGTCTTCCCAAGGGTAAAACTTATGGTAGAGGGCTCAACCCATCAAACCACCAGTCCTCTATGTCTGTGGTCATGTTAGCAACCATGGAGGTGGGGTAGGCCAATACCCCTGCATTCTCCACAGGCTCCTCAAGGGGGCATTACATCTTTTTTTTTCCTTGTTTTTCTTTTTTTTTTTAACTTTCCCTTCTTTTTGAAATCAACTGTATGAAAAAAAAGTTAAAAAGAAAACAAACATACAATAAAAGAACATTTCAAAGAGACCATAACAAGGGAGTAAGAAAAAGACAACTAACCTAAGATAACTGCTTAACTTCCAACATGTTCCTACTTTACCCCAAGAAAGTTACCTAATATAGCAACATTTCTGTGAACTTGTTCCTACTATATCCATCAGAAATTAACAGACCATAGTCATTCCTGGGCATCCCCAGAACATTAAATAGCTTATCTGTTCTTCTCGGATTATTGTTCCCCCTTCCTTAATTGCTCTCTATTGCTAGTTCCCCTACATTCTACATTATAAACCATTTGTTTTACATTTTTCAAAGTTCACATTAGTGGTAGCATATAATATTTCTCTTTTTGTGCCTGGCTTATTTCGCTCAGCGTTATGTCTTCAAGGTTCATCCATGTTGTCATATGTTTCACGAGATCGTTCCTTCTTACAGCTGCATAGTATTCCATCATGTGTATATACCACATTTTATTTATCCACTCATCTGTTGAAGGACATTTGGGTTGTTTCCATCTCTTGGCAATTGTGAATAATGCTGCTATGAACATTGGCGTGCAGATATCTGTTCGTGTCACTGCTTTCCGATCTTCCGGGTATATAACGAGAAGTGCAATCGCTGGATCGAATGGTAACTCTATATCTAGTTTTCTAAGGAACTGCCAGACTGACTTCCAGAGTGGCTGAACCATTATACAGTCCCACCAACAATGAATAAGAGTTCCAATTTCTCCACATCCCCTCCAGCATTTGTAGTTTCCTGTTTGTTTAATGGCAGCCATTCTAACTGGGGTTAGATGGTGTCTCATTGTGGTCTTAATTTGCATCTCTCTAATAGCTAGTGCAGCTGAACATTTTTTCATGTGTTTCTTGGCCATTTGTATTTCCTCTTCAGAGAACTGTCTTTTCATATCTTTGCCCATTTTATAATTGGGCTGTCTGTACTATTGTCATTGAGTTGTAGGTTTTCTTTATATATGCAAGATATCAGTCTTTTGTCAGATACATGGTTTCCAAAAATTTTTTCCCATTGAGTTGGCTGCCTCTTTACCTTTTTGAGAAATTCCTTTGACATGCAGAAGCTTCTAAGCTTGAGGAGTTCCCATTTATCTATTTTCTTTTGTTGCTTGTGCTTTGGGTGTAAAGTCTAGGAAGTGGCCGCCTAATACAAGGTCTTGAAGATGTTTTCCAACATTATCTTCTAGGAGTTTTATGGTACTTTCTTTTATATTGAGATCTTTGGTCCATTTTGAGTTAATTTTTGTGTAGGGGGTGAGATAGGGGTCCTCTTTCATTCTTTTGGATATGGATATCCAACTCTCCCAGCCCCATTTGTTGAAAAGACCATTATGACTCAGTTCAGTGACTTTGGGGGCCTTATCAAAGATCAGTCGGCCATAGATCTGAGGGTCTATCTCTGAATTCTCAATTCAATTCCATTGATCTATATGTCTATCTTTGTGCCAGTACCATGCTGTTTTGGCAACTGTGGCTTTATAATAAGCTTCAAAGTCAGGGAGTGTAAGTCCTCCCACTTTGTTTCCCTTTTTTAGAGTGTCTTTAGCAATTCGAGGCATCTTCCCTTTCCAAATAAATTTGATAACTAGCTTTTCCAAGTCTGCAAAGTAGGTTGTTTGAATTTTGATTGGGATTGCCTTGAATCTACAGATGAGTTTGGGTAGAATTGACATCTTAATGACATTTAGCCTTCCTATCCATGAACATGGAATATTTTTCCATCTTTTAAGGTCCCCTTCTATTTCTTTTAGTAGAGTTATGTAGTTTTCTTTGTATAGGTCTTTTACATCTTTGGTTAAGTTTATTCCTAGGTACTTGATTTTTTTAGTTGCTATTGAAAATGGTATCTTTTTCTTGAGTGTCTCTTCAGTTTGTTCATTTCTAGCATATAGAAACATTACTGACTTATGTGCATTAATCTTGTATCCCGCTACTTTGCTAAATTTGTTTATTAGCTCTAGTAGCTGTATCGTCGATTTCTCAGGGTTTTCTAGATATAAGATCATATCATCTGCAAACAATGACAGTTTTACTTCTTCTTTTCCAATTTGGATGCCTTTTATTTCTTTGTCTTGCCGGATTGCCCTGGCTAGCACTTCCAGCACAATGTTGAATAACAGTGGTGACAGTGGGCATCCTTGTCTTGTTCCTGATCTTAGAGGGAAGGCTTTCAGTCTCTCACCATTGAGTACTATGCTGGCTGTGGGTTTTTCATATATGCTCTTTATCATGTTGAGGAAGTTTCCTTCAATTCCTACCTTTTGAAGTGTTTTTATCAAAAAAGGATGTTGGATTTTGTCAAATGCTTTTTCAGCATCTATTGAGATGATCAATTGATTTTTCCCTTTTGACTTGTTAATGTGTTGTAATACATTGATTGATTTTCTTATGTTGAACCATCCTTGCATGCCTGGAATGAATCCCACTTGGTCATGGTGTATGATTTTTTTAATGTGTCTTTGGATTCGATTTGCAAGTATTTTGTTGAGGATTTTTGCATCTGTATTCATTAGGGAGATTGGCCTGTAGTTTTCCTTTTTTGCAGCGTCTTTGTCTGGTTTTGGTATTAGATTGATGTTAGCTTCATAAAATGAGTTAGGTAGTGTTCCATTTTCTTCAAAGTTTTGAAAGAGTTTGAGTAAGATTGGTGTCAGTTCTTTCTGGAAAGTTTGGTAGAATTCCCCTGTGAAGCCATCTGGCCCTGGGCATTTATTTGTGGGAAGATTTTTGATGACTGATTGGATCTCTTTGCTTGTGATGGGTTGGTTGAGGTCTTCTATTTCTTCTCTGGTCAGTCTAGGTTGTTCATATGTTTCCAGGAAATTGTCCATTTCTTCTACATTATCCAGTTTGTTGCCATACAGTTGTTCATAATATCCTCTTATAATTTTTTTAATTTCTTCAGGATCTGCAGTTATGTCACCTTTTTCATTCATTATTTTGTTTATATGGGTCTTCTCTCTTTTTGATTTTGTGAGTCTAGCTAGGGGCTTGTCAATCTTGTTGATCTTCTCAAAGAACCAACTTTTGGTGATATTTATCCTCTTTATTGTTTTTTTGTTCTCTATGTCATTTATTTCTGCTTTAATCCTTGTTATTTCTTTTCTTCTACTTGGTTTAGGATTGGTTTGCTGTTCATTTTCTAGCTTCTTCAGTTGATCCATTAGTTCTTTGATTTTGGCTCTTTCTTCCTTTTTAATATATGCGTTTAGTGCTATAAATTTCCCCCTTAACACTGCTTTTGCTGCATCCCATAGGTTTTGGTATGTTGTGTTCTCATTTTCATTCGTCTCTATATATTTAGCAATTTCTCTTGCTATTTCTTCTTTAACCCACTGATTGTTTAGGAGTGTGTTGTTTAACCTCCAGGTATTTGTGAATTTTCTAAGTCTCTGATGGTTATTGACTTCTAATTGTATTCCATTGGGGTCAGAGAATGTGCTTTGAATAATTTCAATCTTTTTAAATTTATTGAGGCTTGTTTTATGTCCCAGCATATGATCTATTCTGGAGAAAGTTCCGTGAGCACTAGAAAAGTATGTGTATCCTGGTGATTTGGGATGTAATGTCCTGTAGATGTCTGTTAAATCTAATTCATTTATCAGATTGTTTAGGTTTTCAATTTCCTTATTGGTCTTCTGTCTGGTTGATCTATCTATAGGAGAGAGTGATGTGTTGAAGTCTCCCACAATTATTGTGGAAACATCAATTGCTTCCTTTAGTTTTGCCAGTGTTTCTCTCATGTATTTTGTGGCACCTTGATTGGGTGCATAGACATTTACGATTGTTATTTCTTCTTGTTGAATTGCCCCTTTTATTAGTATGTAGTGGCCTTCTTTGTCTCTCAAGACATCCCTGCATTTGAAGTCTATTTTATCTGAGATTAATATTGCTACACCTGCTTTCTTTTGGCTGTAGCTTGCATGAAATATTTTTTTCCATCCTTTCACTTTCAATTTCTTTGTGTCCCTGTGTCTAAGATGAGTCTCTTGTATGCAACATATTGATGGTTCATTTTTTTTTATCCATTCTGCAAATCTATATCTTTTAATTGGGGAGTTTAATCCATTTACATTCAATATTATAACCATGAAGGCATTTCTTGAATCAGCCATCTTATCCTTTGGTTTATGTTTGTCATATTTTTCCCCTCTCTCTATTAATATCCTTTATTGTACCCATACCGAATCTCTTTAGTACTGAACCTTTCTCCAAGTCTCTCTGTCCTTTCTTTGTTTCTCTGTCTGTAGGGCTCCCTTGAGTATCTCCAGTAGGGCAGGTCTCTTGTTAGCAAATTCTCTCAGCATTTGTTTGTCTGTGAAAAATTTAAGCTCTCCCTCAAATTTGAAGGAGAGCTTTGCTGGATAAAGTATTCTTGGCTGGAAATTTTTCTCACTCAGAATTTTAAATATATTGTGCCACTGCCTTCTCGCTTCCATGGTGGCTGCTGAGTAGTCACTACTTAGTCTTATTCTGTTTCCTTTGTATGTGGTGAATTGCTTTTCTCTTGCTGCTTTCAGAACTTGCTCCTTCTCTTCTGTGTTTGACAGTGTGATTAGTATATGTCTCGGAGTAGGTTTATTTGTATTTATTCTATTAGGAGTTCGCTGAGCATTTATGATTTGTGTATTTATGTTGTTTAGAAGATTTGGGAAGTTTTCCCCAACAATTTCTTTGAATACTCTTCCTAGACCTTTACCCTTTTCTTCCCCTTCTGGGACATCAATGAGTCTTATATTCGGACGTTTCATATTATCTATCATATCCCTCAGGTCCATTTCGATTTTTTCAATTTTTTTCCCCATTCTTTCTTTTATGCTTTCATTTTCCATTCTGTCATCTTCCAGGTCAATGATTCGTTGTTCAACTTCCTCTAGTCTGGTACTATGAGTGTCCAGAATCTTTTTAATTTGGTCAACAGTTTCTTTAGTTTCCATAAGATCATCCATTATTTTATTTAGTCTTGCAATGTCTTCTTTATGCTCTTCTAGGGTCTTCTTGATTTCCTTTGTATCCCGTACTATGGTCTCATTGTTCATCTTTAGTTCTTTGAGTAGCTGCTCTAGGTGCTGTGTCTCTTTTGGTCTTTTGATTTGGGTGCTTGGGCTTGGGTTATCCATATCGTCTGGTTTTTTCATATGCTTTATAATTTTCTGTTGTTTTTGGCCTCGTGGCATTTGCTGAACTTGATAGGGTTCTTTTAGGATTTGTAGACCAATTGAAGTCCTTATCTCTAATTTCTCAGATCTACAGCTTCGTGGAGTACACTTTCTCTAACTAACCAGCAGGTGGCATTCACGAGCCACCTGTTCTCCACAAGCCAGTTCTCCCCTGCTTAGCCTTTTTGGTGAGTGGGGGAGTGAGTCTTGTGGGGTCCAATTGGTGTGCCAAGCTTGCATGTGTAGTTGGTGTTGCCTGCCCTGTATATGGGGCGTGTTTCTGGGCAGTCAGGGAGGGGGGGGTGGCCCTAACAATCAAATCTCCCTGGTGATCCTAGAGTTTTAAAGCTGCTGCAATAGTGTAATCCTTCAGTTCAGTCCTGCCACAGTTTGTCTCTGCCACTGACCCACAAGTCCTTGGTATTGGCGTATGGCTCCTGAGACTTGCAAGTGGGCCCCTCTTCCAGGCTGTGCATCCCGGGTCCTCTGTTGAGGGATGACTGTGCTATGTCACAGGTGAGTGCCGTCCCCCCAGGGCAGTTCTGGGCTGCTGGGCTGTGTGGGGAGGCTCCCAGTCTGCTGAAATGATGGCTGAATGGGGCTTTGTTAATTCACACTGCTCCACCTTCCCAACTCTGGGACAATCACCTGAGGTTGCAGGGAAGGCTAATGTCCACGCCCAGTTTTGTGGTGTGTGCCTGTTATTTGAAGCACTTCCGTCACACTGGGTTGTCTGGGGCAGCTCTGGGCTATGGGGCTGGCGATGGGCAGGAGTGTTTCCTGTCCACCAGAATGATGGCTGTGAGTGGACACCCCCCTTTTCTTGGGAAGTTGTGGTGTTTAGTGAATTTTCTCAGCCACTGGATTATTGCCTTTTGTCTCAGAGCTCTCTTAGTTCTGCTCTTGACTTGACCTGCCCAAATTGCAAGTCTTTGAAGCTTTCTGTATTGGGCTTCTTAGAGTAATTGTTTTAGAAAAAGAAAAAAGGATTAAAAAAAATAAAGGGCCCTCCTCAGAGATCTAATGGGTTATTGAAATGCTAAGAGACAAAGCAACCAAGGCCATTAAGGAAAGGTCCACAGGGCAGAGAGATCAGCTTTTCTTCACGATTTGCATATGCGCCTCAGGGCCTGAGCTCTGCCCTTCCCCTTTCTATATTCACCAGAACTCCAAAAATCCTCCGCTTTTATTTTGGAGTTTTTTGTGTTGTTTTTTTTCTATGCCTGTCTCCTCTCTGCTGGGCTGGCTGCTCTCAGATTCTCTGGTGTCTGGTCTCAGTCTATCTATGGTTGGAGTTTGGATCAGTAGAATGAGTTTCCGATAAGGGCTGCCACTGCAGTTCTCCCTTCTCCTTCCCGGAGCTGACAGCCCCTCCTCCCACGGGACTGAGCCTGGCAGGGAGGGGCGCGGGTCCCCTGGCCGCAAAAACTTACAGATTTCGCTGATCTCAGCAGTTCCACATTTTCATGAGTGTTGTATGAAGTATGCCCAAAGTCAGATTGCTCTGTGGTGTCCAGTCCACGCAGTTCCTGGCTTTCTACCTACTTTCCTGGAGGAGTAACTAAAACATACAGCTCACCAGTCCGCCATCTTGCCCCGCCTCTCCCTGAGGGTTTTATATAACTTTCAGAGCCTGCTCAGTCTAGAAATTCTGGGAAATTAATATCTTTCTTTCACCCCAATCTCTCAACAAATTATGGTTGGGAGTTGGTGGATTCACAGCCCAGACTCTGGCTCCTCAGATTTTCCTATTGGATTAGGTTCTAGATGCCTCATTGCTTGCATAATTTATTGGCTTCCTTCCCTCCCCTATCTCATTTCCAAACTCCTCTACAAGTGTTTACTGGGATTAACTCTTACATAAATAACTTACATTTGGATTGTAGTTTTGGGGGAACCCTAACAATGACAACCTTCAATTCATGATGCAGGTCATACCTATTGCAAAGATATGTCTTGCTTATCACTACTTTTGCTTTATGATCACTAACATAGTGTCCTATGTGATCTGTTGAATTGCATTTTTGTTTTTAGATATGAAATTGGTTTATTAAACAATGTGAATTCAGTGGGTAATTTTGCTCATTTTATTTCAATTTGTCTATTTTTTTAATCCATTACTAGATAATATGAATTTTCCTTTTTATAATGATTAAGCATTATATGATTTTCTAGATAGCTTTCAGACATGTTCTGTTATTAATCTTAATGTAGCTCAGTTTAAACTTCAATCAAAATTCAATTCAAATTGTATCTTATTTAAATTTTTCCTTCAGTGCCTATATTTTAATTTTAGTCTCAGGAATTTGGAGTTGGGAAGAGGTAGGATTTTTCTTCTACTCTTTCATCAGTTTGCAATGATTTACTTCCCTCTCCCACTTCTGGGTCTGGCCTTTCTGATATTGTGAGCTGGAAGAGAGAAAAAGGAGCTGGCAGGGGTCCTCTTAAAGGCTGGCCACAAGTTAGTGGTGGAATGCCACAGGTCTAGGTTGGATTTGGTCTGGCTCTCTTTACTACCAGTCACTACCCCTGAAGTGGTATTTTGCAGAGATGGGGGGGATTGTTTCCCTTATGTCAATATTTATTTCACCAAATCTTCCTTGCTGCTGATGTACTTAGAAACTATTAAGGTTCTTCTGCAGCCTCTGAAAGCTGTGGAAAATTGAGAGAGAATTTCTCTCATTCTTCTTTTCCTATAAACACCACTCTACAGTACCTATCCATTCCATTTTTGAATACTTCTCCAGCAAGCCTCCTGCTTTCAGAAATCTTCAAAAGAGACTTAAATATAAATTTCTTTATCTATATCTATTTGCTCCCAAACTTCAGAAAATAATGAAAAAATCATAATGAGGTTCTCTTCTTCACCTACCATTTGCAGTAATATGACACGATCAAAATTTCATGACTAAAGAAATGCAGCACCAGAAAAAGAGATATGTTACCATTTCTTGTGAATACCATCAATTTTTTTTAAACCAGATTCTCCTACTTTTCTCCTAATCTTTACTTAACAAACAGAATTAGGGTCAGATAATTAAAACTCCGAGGGTCCTCTTTTCTCTTCATTTCCCCTACCCTTTTTTTTTTTTTTTTTTTCCTTTTTAACACAGACAGAATTGGTGCTAGGGTTTTGGCTGTCACAGTAAAGTCAAACTATCTCTTTAATAAGCTGTTCTGGTAATGTATTGTTGTATAGCAACCTAAACCCAAACTGAATAGCTTATAGCAAAAAGAATCCTTTCTTTTGCTCACAAATCCACGATTTGGTCAGGGCTTTATGAGGAGACATATCTCTGCTCCATGTGGTATCAGCGACTGCACTGGGGCTGGAGGATTCATTTCCAAAGATGGCTTAGTAACATAGCTGGAAAGTTGGTGCTGGTTACTGGTTGGATGCTCAGGTAGTGTGTTGTCAAGGGTTTTGCATCACATGGGGCTGCTTAGGTTCCTCCCAGCATGGCAGCTTGGGCACTGAAACTGGCATGCATCACTTCCTCATATTCTATTGGTCAGAGTAGTCTCAGAGCCCTGCTATAGTCAACAGGAAGTGACATAGTTCCCAGCTTTTTTATGGAAAAAGGTGCAAAGAATCTTGATAGTACCACAAGCCCGAGGTAAATGCTATTACGTAGGGCTTTCTTTAAAATGGAAGTGGGGACCCTAATCGTCCTTAGTCCTCAGTATTGGGTAAAAGCAGAAGCCCTAATCAGCTATTCTGTTTTACAACCATTTAGGTGGTGACAGAGCCATTCATTATATATGTGGATTATACTTTGAATACTTTGAATTTCATTTGCTTGGTTTTATGAAATGAATAATTTCCAGAATCCTCTTGTCTATAGGAAAAATAAAACAAGTAGAAGAAAATATAATTAAAAAAAGTCCTCCATACACCTCTTTAACAAATGAAAGCAGCACTTTGTGATGCAACTATTAGCTAAATCCTATCAGTTTGGATTTCTCCATGCTGTGTTCTCTTCCCTTGCATCCTCTGTCTTACAGTGTTTTCATATCCTTTCTGATCACTTACCCCTTCCTGTTCTTTTTCTTTGTCACAACCTGGTATTGAACCTAGACACAACTTGGGGGACACACAGATTGTGTGGAAAAGAAATTCTTCCTAAGTAAGAGTTTTCTTGCCTGCATTCTTAAAAACCTTCTGGGTCAGTTTCCCTCAACAAAACTTTCTTCTTCTAAAAGAGAGAAATGGATTTGTGGAGAGAAAGCTCTGTTTCTGAATAAAAACAGAATTAGCTGTAGGGGAAATTATTTGTATGCTGAAATGAATTCTTCTCTGTGGCTTTCTTTTAAACTATATTACCAATATTCCTCACGAATACAAATTGGGCAGCTGAATTTCATATCATTTTGATGAAATGAAAAAATTCAGTGGGGACTACCGCTAGTGCTGAGGGCCTCCAAGAGAGGAGAGCTTGTGCTTATTTTGAAGAGTTATCAGATAAGAACAAAAGACAATATAAACTCCAAACAGGCAAGTGGATTTCATGTTTGCCTCAGGCAAACCAAATGTTCACTGTTGATTTACAGTTGAATTGTGGGAGCAAAGGGTTATAGAAGCAAAAACAATCTTTGTTCTACTTTTTTTCCCCATTGTGGTTCCTTGACACCCTAAAGTAATATGATTTGCTATGGATGATGTGAAGAAGACTTGGTTAGATTTATGGTTCTGGAAACTTCCAACTGTTTTAGCATTGTGGACAAGAAGCATTAAAAATCAAATCATTACTGAGAAAGGTTAGAAATATTGCTACAAAGATAGGGGAATTGAATTTTAGTTATTTCTTTCCACCTTAGCATCACTGTAAAAGCTGTGAAGTTGAGGTAAAGCAATAATACTATAAAAATGTTCTTTCTGGTGTCCTGTGTTCTTTTACAAGTGGTACAGGTTTATGAAACATTAGCTATAATAACCATGGAAGTCAGTGGTATTGAAATGCTAACTCCTAGGAGAAAAACAACCTTTGTTATTGGAAAATATCTTGCCTAGCATGAAGCATCATTTCTCATCTAAGTAAGATACTCCCTATCAGTTAACATAGGTTAAGACAAATAAAAACTTTAAATGAATATTTTTTTCTCCATGTTATACATAAAAGGCCTTTACATACTTAATTATCTTTTTTGAAAAAAATAGGAGAAAAAGTAATAATACTTTGATACTTTGATAGTAATCCTACTAACCTGATGTACTTAACTGGCTAACAATACCATAAACCAGATCAGAAACTGGATATTCAAAATATTTACCTAAATTAGCTGAGCTAAAGAAAGACCAAAACATGGATTCAGGCTCATATTTTACCGACCTCAAAATCTATGATCATCCCACTAAATGATATGGCTCCTACTGGTTCTAAAAGTCTTCAGGATTTTTTATTTGATGTTCTCAACATGAGAAAATGTTTCTTTCCTGTAGGTAAAAAGTAGTGACAATGCTGATTTTTACAGGAGCCCTGTGATCCTGGAAAATAAACGAACGTTAAGAAATATCCCCAAACTTTTTGTTCCAGAAAAAATGAACCACCCTCCTCCATATGATTTAGATAAGACACACAGATGCTGCCCTTGTTTACCTCTGACAACACAATTCTCATTTTTCACCTCCTACATGATTAGGCAAACTGCTGGTCCCCACTGATTATTAGGAACCAAATGCTTGTTAACAAAAATTTCGTTAAGATTCTCTCAGTCCCCCAGGCCTCTGGAGATTGATCTGTCTTCATCCTGAGACGGCACACAGCCTCCTTAAGGGCCCCTCCAGGAAAACAGTCTGGCCTTGGGGTAAAACATTCTCTGATTTACCATCCCAACCTGCCACAATTTCATTCTACTTCCCCATTTCCCCACACTTGTTCTTTCTAAGCGTTACTTCTCTCTATAAAGAAAAAATATTTTTGCCTACACTTGAGATCCCTGAAGATCTTATAGTCAAAGCTTTCTCCATATTGCAATAATCTCCCTCCCCTATTGCAGTGGTTCCTTCCTTGCCTTGCAGCAATCCTCTCAAATAAAGTTTCTCCTTACTAAGCACAGATTTTTTTATTTCACAGAAGTGAAATAATGGTAAAAATTTAATATCTCGATTTTGAATTAAATAATCTAATACCTTTAAACCTGATCCTTGAAATTGCATCAGAATTACCAACAATAGATGTGGAAGCCTATGAATTTTCAGGTATTGAGGGTCATGTAGAAATCATGCAGTAGAGAGCATTTAGAAAACAATTAATTGGAAAAGTATAAAGCCTGAAGGAGCTAGGTAGATATGGGGATGTTGGAATCTGCATGCATATGTATATGTGTGTGTTTAAGTTTGTATTATTGTATTTGAATTTGCATGTGAAGTCAGAATTAATTCATTGCTTTTAGACTAGTTCTTAGGTTTGAGAGTGCTGTTATTAAGCTGTTCAAGGTTAGGAATTTGAACACACTATTTCAATGATTTTGTATGTACTTCTCTCCTCTTTTCTTTCTACAGATAATTTACAAATTTTATGATTTCTTACCTGAAGTTTTATCTACAAGAAGTCTTTCTGGACCTGTTACTAAGCCATAGGCTCACTGCCCAATGTGCACAGAAGCCAATATCTTATACAGTATACAATATAAAACTGTAAGCACCCTGATAGAACATTAAGACCCTCATTTAAGTTTTTCAGCTTAGCAAGTTAACTACCCAAGGTTAAGAAGCTATCCACTTGGGAAGCCAGGATAAAAATCTTTAGAGGAACATTAATTTAATTTTTTTTAAAAGTGAAACATTTTCCTAATTTTTAAAAAATATGCTTTGTGTACTATGTGCAAAACATCCCTCTTCTTAGAGCAAAAAATATGTTGGTGAAACAGCATAGAGTTCATCTTCCTGCTTTGAGCATGTATTTGTATTTCTGTGCCACTCAGTCCTTTTCTCTGGGTCTGATCCATTTTTGCCTATAGAGGTTGAAAAGCCATTTTAAAACATGATAGAGTTATTTTATTTTATTCATATGTTTTGTTTTCCCAATAATCATATTCCCCTAGAACACTACTGCTCAGATGTCCTAAAAATATGTTACTTGCTTTCAGTCCAGAAACTAAATTAGAGTAGTAAAAAAGTAGCTATGGTCTCTTGCTCTTACTTCAGATGTCCTGGCTCTGCCTTTTATGGGACACAGATTCCACAGCAAGCATAACAGTAGACAATAATTATTAATCTTTTACTCCCTTTCCAGATGGGAAGGTAGTTACCTAACTGCTGAACTAAAGAATATTACCTCTGTGACCCATATTCCTCCTCTAATCTCCTGAATTCGGCTTATTGTTCAGTGAAGTAGTGAACAAAAATCAGTGCAGAACTTACAGTGTGAGCATTTCAGTGACGAGGACACTGCAGTCATCAAACTCTTCCCCAAATCCAGATTGTGGCCATTGAAATCAAGCATCTGAAAGATTTAGTTAATGTTTTGGGAAATGCCATTATGAACAGTACCATAGGGAGGGAAGGTTACAACAGAATTTTTAAGTGTAAAAATTTACATGACATGAGCTCTGTGAGGTTTTAATGGGTGCTATGAGGGAGAAAAAGTATTCCTGGGTCAAGTAAATTTGGGAATTTATGGATTAAACAGAGTTAAAAACTTTCCTTAATTCAGAATTTCTTAAAACCCTGAATGTGATAATGTACATTGCAAATCACTAAAAATGGGATATATGATTTAGTATTTTTCAAATTCCATGCAAATCATTTTTCTCTGGACACCTTGTGGGATTTAAGTTCCTCAGACTTCACTTTAAGAAACAATGACCCAGAAAAGCACTTCTCAACCTTTGTGAGAATGACATTTAGAAATGCCAAAAAAAAAAAAAAAAAAGTTGCAGTTTCATACATGATGGGCTCTGGAATTTAGTATAACTTGATTGAGAAAATCAATATTGAAAATATAAAATATTTTATAAATCTAGAACTTTCAGGAGGAAATTATTATTTTATTAATCTGAAAAAGGCAGTTCAGGGAACATTTGGAAAGGGTAAATGGGGGAATTCCTAGAGCTGCAGCACATGCCCAAGACAAGAGGCATGAGCAGAAAGGATCCGGGAGGCTCCCATGCTTTAGCCTTGAGCTGTTCTCTAAATTCATTATGGATGGATAAGCCCTGAAGGAGAGAATTCACATGGGTCAATCTGCACATACTGGAAAGGTATTTTCTTTATTTCCTTCTTTTGTTTATTTATTTTGTTAACTCCTAGCCTTCAAGGAAAGCTCTGTAATAACACTAGGTGGCTACAAGCTTAAGGAACAGATGCCTCAGAGTCTAAATTCCAACAATTACACACTAAAATATCAAAATGTCCAGGTTTCAAAAAAAAGAATACAAAACAGGCAAAGAAACAGGAAGCAATTGCCCAGGCAAACGAGAAGATCAAAGCATCACCATCAGAGAGGAGGATCAGACCTGGGCCATACCAGACAAAGACTTTTAAACAATGGTCCTAAATATGCCCAAAGAGCTAAAGGAAGTCAGGAAAATGATAGAAGAACACAAAGAGTATCAATAAAGAGAGAAAATTATGAAAAGGAACCAAACAGAGCTGAAGACCACATTAACAGGAATTTTTAAAAATTCCCTAAAGGGGTTCAACAGCAGACTGGAACTTGCAGGAAAAAAAAAAAAAATCTTAAAGACAAGACAATTGAAATCATTCGGTTTGAGGCGCAGAAGGAGGGAAAAATAAAGAAAAGTGAACAGAGCCTGAGGAACCTGTGGGACACTGTCAAGTTTACCAACATACATATTGTGGGAGTCCCAGAAAGAGAAGGAGAGAAAGAATGGCTGAAAACTTCCTAGATTTAACAAGATGCTCAATGAACTCCAAACTGAATAAATCCAAACAGACCCACACTTTGCCATGTTATAAGCAAGCTGTGAAAGGCCAAAGATAAAGAGAATTCTGAAAGCCACAAGAGAGAAGAAACATGTCACAGAAGGGAGCCTCAATAAGAATAAGTGCTGATTTCTCATCAGGAATCATGGAAGCAAGAAGGCAGAGGGAAGAAATATTTAGAGTGCTGAAAACAAAAAACTACCAACCAAGAATTCTATATCTGGCAAAACTGAGGGAGGAATTAAGATATTTCCAGATAAAAGCTGAGAAGTTCGTCACCACTGAAAGGAAAGAACGCTTAACAACTGACTGAAGCCACATGAAGAAATCAAGATCCACAGTCAAGATAATGACATGGGTAAATATAAATACCAGTCCTATTGTGTTTTTGGTTTGTAATGCCACTTTTTACTTCCTACAATCTAAAAGGCAAATGCATAAAATGTAATGATAAATCAATGGTTTTGGACTCGTAATGTATAAATATGTAATTTGTGACAAGAATACATAAAAGTGAGGGGACCAAGGGGTATAGGAACAGAGTTTATGTATGCTATTGAAGTTAAGTTGGTATTAAATCAAAGGAAATTGTTATAGATTTAGGATGTTAAGTTTAAGTCCCATGGTAAAAAAAAAAAAAAATCCATAAAAAAAATCAAAGAACATGCAAATTCATAGAAACAGAAAGTTAAGTACTGGTTACCAGGGGTGGGGGCAGGGGCAATGGGAGTTAATGCACAATGAGTGAAGGGTTCTGTTTGGTGTATAGGGAAAGTTCTAGCAATGGAAGGTCAAGGCACTGCCACACTGAATGTGATTAATCCCACAGGACGATATGCTTGGGAGGGGTCAGGATGGGAAGGTTTATGCTGTATATGTTTCCACAATTAAATAACAAAGAAAAAGAAAAAAAAATCATTCTCAGGTTTATGAAATACTTTACTTTAGTCTTCCAGTTCAGGACACTAACTGATGGAGAAAACTACTTCAAGCAGCAAATATTGAGAGATCAACACCATATAAGTAATTATATTTTCCTTCTCATGTTTTCAAAATTTGAGTTTCCCCCTTAGTCACACACATACTCAGGAAAATATTTCTATAGTTACCTATGGCCTGTTGCCTCCTCTAGTTTCTTTTCTTTTATTTATACCTTTATTTCCTTGGTTCTATTATTCTGAATCAGTCTAGATTTTTCTTCCTTAGAAAATAATAAAACAGAATCTTTCTTAGAGGTGGTTGTGTTTTTATTGTTTCTGGGGCCAGATATTCTTCCTAATTGCCTACAAATTGGAGTTTATCCCAGGCATTCCTAGGTATGTTCCTTTTGTTACTGATTTTACAGAAGGCATCAGGAAATGGACAGAGCTGTTGCCTTCCCAGCATGCATCCACGCTGCCCACTGTAGGAAGCAATGCAGTTGAGACGAGTGACCAGACTCACAGCTTTCTAGCTTCCTCTGTAACCCCTACCTCTTGAATCAGCGATTGGTTTAAACTGTGCCTAGCTCAATTAGCACATGGCAAGGCCAGGAGCCTGTGGTGGGCTGAATAATGGCTTCTCAAAATATTTGCACCCTCACAAACATTGGGACTGGCGGTTTGATGTGCTGAGCCCTCGAGCATGGGACTTGCCCTTATGAAGCTCATTACCACAAAGGAGAGTCTAAACTTGTATGTAATGGTGCCTAAGAGTCTCCCCCTGAGTACCTCTTTGTTGCTCAGATGTGGCCCTCTCTCTCTCTAACTGAGCCATCTCGACAGGTGAACTCGCTGCCCTCCCCTCTACGTGGGACCCGACTCCCAGGAGTGTAAATCTCCCTGGCAATGCAGAATATGACTCCTGGGGATGAATGTGGACCCGGCATCATGGGAGCCGGGACTGAGAGTATCTTCTTGACCAAAAGGGGGATGCAAAATGAGACAAAATAGTTTCAGTGGCTGAGAGATTTCAAATGGAGTCAAGAGGTCACTCTGGTGGACATTCTTATGCACTGTATACCTCTTAGGTTTTAATGTATTGGAATAGCTAGAAGTAAATACCTGAAACTACCAAACTCCAACCCAGCAGTCTGGACTCCTGAAGACAATTATATAATAATGTAGATTACAAGGGGTGACAGTGTGATTGTGAAGACCTTGTGGATCACACCCCCTTTATCTAGTGTATGGATGAGTAGAAAAATGGGGATAAAAACTAAAGGACAAATGGAGTAGGATGGGGGGATGATTTGGGTGTTCTTTTTTCACTTTTATTTTTTATTCTTGTTCTGGTTCTTTCTGATGTAAGGAAAATGTTCAGAGATAGATTGTGGTGATGAACGCATAACTATGTTATCATACTGTGGACAGTGGATTGTATACCATGGATGATTGTATGGTGTGTGAATGTATTTCAATAAAACTGAATTTAATTTAAAAAAAAAATTTGCACCCTAACTCCAGAGCCTGTGATTGTTACTTTTAATGGCAAAAGGGACTTGGCATATGTGATTAAGATAAGGATCTTGAGATAGGGAGATCATTCTGGATTATTGGATGGGCCCAATGCAATCATAAGGGTCCTTATAAGAGTGCAGGAAGAGTCAAGTTGAGAAAAGAGGATGATGTGATGACAGAAGTAGATATTGGAGAGAGGAACTTTGACCACAAAGCCAAGGAATAAAGGCAACCCAAAGCTGAAAAAGGCAAGGAAATGGCTTCTCCTCACAGAGACTCCACAAGAAACCAGCCTTGCTGATACCTTGACTTCAGCCCAGTGCAACTGATTTTGCACTTCTGAGTTCCAGAACTATAAGAGAATAAATTTGTGTTATTTTAAGCCAGTGCATTTGTGATAATTCGTTGCTGTTGCCATAGGAAACTAAAATAGGACCCAATCAATGGCCTTTTCTTTTGTAGTTGGTTACAAAAGAAATTTCACTTTTTTTCTATATGGCACACAGAACAGATGTGACTTATGAATCCACTTTAGCCATTAGCCACTAAGATTGAAGTCAGTTTGAATTTGCAAATGACAAATGTAGATGAATAAAACAACAAAAACAAAAAATTACAGAGAAGCAGAAGCATAGCACTGATCAAAACATGCTTGAAACTTGCACTGACTCAGAATTGTTGCAGTCACATAAGCCTATAGCTTCTCATTATTGGGAAGCTTTTTCAATTACTTGCAATGGGAAGCAGCCAAATAGATAAACAAGTTTTCACAAAATCTAAATTTTTAAATACAACTTCTAATACATTTTCTTAGTTAGATGAAGCAAGAAGGAAGCCTCCCTTGTTTTGGACTAGTGTAATTGGATAGTAAGACTCATGAAAGCAGACATGCTATGATGGTGGCTGAATTGTTCACTGCTGTAACCTTACTACTTAACATTATATTATGAATATGATACATGCTTAATAAATATTTGAGGGATGGTGAATGATTGAGTCTAGAAAGTACACAGAGTAAATCTAGTAACATTTTCCACCAATCTTGACTTCTTATAAAATGTGCTTTGAGCTATGAGAAATTGAATATGCAAACAGATAATCGTCAGACCATAAATGACAGTCTAATTCTGACACACAACCTTAGAAGCAACCAGTCCAGGAAGCCAAGCTACAACCTCCATAGCAATTTCCCAGAACAGTCATAAGTTGATCAACAACTACCAGATTCTCTATTTTTTGCCCTTACTCCCTGCTTCTGACTAAGAACTAATCCAGAAGAAGCCAAATATACCTCCTGAACTAATCACATAAGATGCCTCACTTCTAGGAAGCCCTCCTCCAGCTTTCCCATGCCAACAACCTTCAATCACAAAATACCTGAAGTCTTCCCTTTTTTCATTATAAAGATTTTCTATGCCTCTGTCTACCTTTAAGTCTCTACCAAATGCAAGTGATGATGGCTGATTTCCTTGTTATAGCATGCTCTGAATTAATAGTGTCTGCTTGTTCTCACTTGATTGTCCTTTACTTCCACAGCTATTCAAGTGAGGCTGACAATAGCCTTTCTTAAGTTTGTCCTTTATCTTAGTCATTTACGTCTGCAATGCAATTCAGACCCTAACTACTCAGAGTTAGGCCAAAGTTCACAGGTTAATGGTACAGTCCTCCGTAAGACTGCCCTCACTTCAGATACCAGCCAAAAGCTAAGGGGTCCCCAGAGCCACTCACTTCTGATCAACCTGCTACAAGTTTGGGTTTCCCACTATAGCCTCAGATACCATAATTCACTAGAATGACTCACAGAACTCAGGAAAGTGCAATACTTATGATTTCAGTTTTAATGTAGCAAAAAGAATACAAATTAGAAAGAGACAGAAGACTGAGAAGGCAAAATCTGGGAGGGTCCCCAAATGTGAAGTTTCCATTGTTCTCTACCTGTGGAGTCATGATGCTGTACCCTCCAGGCAGATCAGTGTGGGTTACCAACCAGAGAAACTCACCAGGACTTCGGTGTCCAGGGCTTTTATTGGAGCTTCATTACATAGGCATTAGTGATTAGATCAATGCCCATGTGATTGAACCCTATCTCCAGCTCTCCTTCCCTCCACGGAGAGCTTAACATGGCTCAAATGTACAATCCTCTTATCAGATGGTTGGTCTTTCTGAAGTGGCCAGCTCTCACCCGAAGGCCACCACTGTGACCAGCCACACTGAGTCTTGTCAGCAGAAATATTGGGTATGGTCCCAGGGCCTACCATGAGTAACAAAGACTATAATGGGAAATTCCAAGTGTTCAGAGGTTACCTCCAGGAGCCAGGATAAAGGCCAGACCTTCTTTGGAAGGATGAATTCCTTACTAAACAATATCTAATAAAAAGTTTATTTCAGAAGGTTTCTGTGCCAGTTTGAATGTATTGTGTCCCCCCAAACTCCATTATCTTTGATGTAATCTTGTGTGGGCAGACCTATCAGTGTTAATTAGATTGTAATTCTTTGCGTGTTTCCATGGAGATGCGCCCCACCTGACTGTGGGTGATGACTCTGATTGGATAATTTTCATGGAGGTGTTGGCCCGCCCATTCAGGGTGGGTCTGAATTAAATTACTGGAGCACTATATAAGATCAGACAGAAGGAGCAACTTGTTACAGCCAAGAGGGACACTTTGAAGAAAACACAGGAGCTGCAGATGAGAGACAGTTTGAAGACGGCCATTGAAAGCAGACTCTTATTCCCAAGAAGGTGAGAGAGGACAAGTATCCCAAGTGCAACTAAGAGTGACGGTTTTGAGGAACTGCAGCCTGGAGAGGAACATCCTGGGACAAAGCCATTTTGAAACCAGAACTTTGGAGCAGACGCCAGCCACGTGCCTTCCCAGCTAACAGAGGTTTCCCAGACACCATTGGCCATTCTCCAGTGAAGGTACCCGATTGTTGATGTGTTACCTTGGACGTTTTATGGACTTAAAACTGTAACTGTGTAACCAAATAAATCCCCTTTTACAAAAGTCAATCCATCTCTGGTATTTTGCATTCTGGGAGCATTAGCAAACTAGAATAGTATCCTATCAACAAAATGTCACCAAATCAATGCATCCAAGAAACAAATTTTTTAAAGTGTGAAGTAAATACATGGGCACTGAATAGTACTCCCTTCTCAGAAATATTTCTCCTGCTGATCTGGTCATTGCTTGAAATTAGAGTTTCATTTAATTCATTTATTAGTTAATACAAAAATATGCAATAATTAAATGCACCATATATAGAGCTAAATACAACTCAATGATGGAGAAGACAGATCCTGTCCCTGATCTGAGGAAGTTTCTATTCCAGAAGAATGGAGAAGATACTGAATGATATGCTTACATACTATAGATTTAATTACAATTTTGGTAAGGGCCTAAGGGTAGAAACGCAGGTTGACAAAAGGATATGGTACAGGGTGCCAGACTTGACTCCAGGAACCAGGAAAGGCTTTAGGAAATAGTGGTGAAGGGTCAAGCTATCCCTTTCTCCAATTATCTTCTGTGACCACAGAGATTAGTCATGATTCCAGAATGGTTTAGAAACCAAACCACTGTAATTGAATTCCTGACTTCCTGGCTGAATGGGGTATAAAAATAAAAATCATACAGGCTTACAAGAAAATTAAGTTACATTTCTTACATATTAGAAATTTTGGAATATGATTCATATTTACTATACTTGTATACCCTAAGGTGTTAGAAACATTTATATCAGATTCTTTCCTTTGTAGAAACTTGTGTGTTTTAGGAGACAACAAATACTGCTACTGGCTATTTGAAAAAACCTTAAGGAAGTTTGCTTTAAAATTCTTTGGCTTCTCTTTTCTACAAAATACAGGACAGACTCCTTAATAGAGTCTTCAGGATTTTTTTTTCAGAGTTTATCCCCAAACCTGCCTTCCCATATTCTCCTAAGATCATCCATTATCTCTCTTCACGCCCTTAGTATTCTAGATATGACAAGCTTCTTTTCCTTGTATGTGTGGCCTGTTTTCATAGTGCCATGTTTCCATTCATGGGGTTTAGCCAATTTGAAATGCATTTTTTGCTCTCTCTGGCTTGTATATTCATTATACTTGCCCAGGCTTCTAATGACTTTCTCTGTACATCTCTTCTCATCCTGCCCATCTTGAATAAACACTATTAGCTTCTGATTTTTTTTTATAACCATGTAGCACATTTTCTTATCACTAAATTTGATATTCTGAAGTTTTAGGGGACTGAAATCACACCCTTTAGTTGTCTTCATTAATAAGATTCACTATATTATTGCTCAAATTTCTACTTGACTTTTTAAAAATTACCTAGGTTCAATTTAATATGAAGCTAATTTAACTTAAAATAATCTAGTACTTTATATAACTAATGTGTGGTCTCAGAGATACAGATTACTATTGCCAGTCTGTGTGCAACTTTTGAAAACCATTTATTCAAAACCTCTCCTGGAGGGGTTACAAGCAGTACCTATAGTGGTTAAGAGGCTGGACTCTGAAACCAGGCTGTCTCAGGTTGTCTTTTGCATCTACTACTTACTAACTGTGTGGATTTGGGCAAGTGATTTAAATTCTTTGTGTCTCAATTATCTTATCTGTGAAATGGGGACCTTAACAGTACCTGACATAGAGTAGTGTATTGAGGGCTACATGTAAGCAGGAAGTTTGGCCCACAGTAAACTCTTAGCACACTTTACATATTATTCCTGTTAGTAGTCGTGATTAGCCGCAAAAGGAAGAGGAGCAATGGTGGTGACAGTATGGGTCAGACAATATGCTAGATGTCTCTTCAGTCAAGGAGTTGTCATCTACTGAGGGGTCAGAAACATATGCAGACCATGCACACCACTGTATGTGATGCCACAACAGGGGAAGCATGTAGGAGATTGAAAGCATTGCTGTGGAAGTCACCAGAAAATAAACATCTGGGGTGAGTCACAGAGTCTTAACAGAAGTTAGCAAGTAAGATACGGAGAGGCAGTGGCCGTGGCACATAGAGAAGCACATGAATGCAAAGGGCTGAGACCATGGCATGTTGAGCCCCATCCCTATCCTATCAGTGACATGCCATAGTGCCCAACTCTGTGGTCATTAGAGGAAGATAGGTGTTAGGTTGTGAAAGTGTTATGGTTCCATGCAATGGTGTTTGGATTTTACATAGAAGTTATTAGGAGAAAATATTAATCATGGAAAATTTTATTATAGTGTGATTAATTTGGAATGGATGAGCAAAATGTGGTATATACAGATAGAATATGTGGCCATAAAAAGGAATGAAGTCTGGATGCATGCTACAACATAGATGAAACTTGAAGATGTATGTTGAGTGAAATAAGCCAGACATAAAAGGACAAAATATTGTAGGATCTCCCTCATATGACATACCTAGAGGAAGCAGACTTCTTAGTGACAGATAGTAGTTTATAGTGGCAGTGAGGCAGGAAAGGGAGTTGTTGCTTAGTGAGTGAAGAGATTCTGTTTGAGGTGATGAAAAAGTAGGGCTACTGGATATCAGTGAAGGTAGCACAATATTGTGAATGTAATTAATACTACTGAATTACACACTTGAATGTGGTTAAAATGGGAAATTTTGAGTTGTATATTTGTTACTACAGTCAAAAGTTTAAAGAAAAATATATACTACTCATCATTAGTGTGGGCAATGGGTTAGGAAGCAATGAGGTGGGGGCAGACAAGTCAGGTAGGAAATTATTGCATTAATCCAGAAATAACCAAAAAGTCCTGGATAAACTAGGGGCAATGGATACATTAAAGGAGTACTCTTCTGGTTTGCTAATGCTGCCATTATGCAAAATACCAGAAATGGATTGACTTTTATAAAGGGTGCTTATTTGATTACAAATTTACAATCCTAAGGCCATAAAAGAGTCCAAACTAAGGCATCAACAAGAAGATACCTTCACTTAAGAATGGCCAATGGCATCCGGAACACTTCTGTCAGCTGGGAAGGCATGTCGCTGGCGTCTGCTGTTCCCAGATTGCATTTCAAAATGGCTTCTCCAAAATGTCTCTGGGCTTGTCTCTATTAACCTCTTTAGCTGCTGTGCATCTAACCATCTGGGGGTCCTCCCTTAGTTTCTCCAGAGCAAACTCTGGGCTTCCATCTCCAAATATCCTTCTGTCTGCATCTCCAAGCATCAGTTTTCAACAGCCTTCTCCAAAACATCTCTTTCTTGTAGGACCCCAGTGATTTAATCAAGACCCACCCTGAATGGGCAGGGTCCATATCTCCATGGAGATAACTTAATCAAAGGTCTGGCTCATAGTTGATTGAGTCACATTTCCATGGAAACAATCAAAAGATTAATGTCGGCCCTTATAAGGTTGCATCAAAGAATATGGCTCTTGGAGGGACATAATGTATCCAAACCAGCACAGGTACCATTTGAAATTTATCAAGGTGGTTGAGAAGAGTAGAGAAGCTAGAGGAAGAAAAAAGGAGATTATGAGGTTTGGGGATGTTTAAATAACTATGACTGTAGCTAAGGGGAAGGTGACATTTAAGAAAGAGAATAAGGAATATATAGTTGGTTATATGGTACTGAATGTTAGATATTGCCTGGTGTAAAGTGGTTTTCATCAGTCCAGTAATGTCCTGAACTTGAAGGCCACAATAAATGAAAAAAATAAGAGCTAAATAAATATTAGTCATTTATATATGCAAAATATATTTATTAATACATATTTATTGTGTACTGGACACTATTCTTGGTACTGGAGATATGACTTATTATGGGAAACAAAATAAAAAGTAAACAAATGTATCATGTTCCTAGCATTCTGTTGAGTATTTTAAATATACTATCACATTACAACACAAGAACACTCCTTTAAAATGCATATTAATATTCCATTTTATAGAAGAGGAATCTGAAGTTAAAAAATGTTTAAATCATTTGTCCAAGGTCAGATTCTTAACAAGTGACAGTGCCAGGATTGAAATCCCAATCAATCAAACTTCACATTTTATTTCTGTGCAGCCACACTGTACTCCTAACAAAGTAAAGAAAAAAAAGACTGGATATACAAATCCCATGTTGTATAGAAGGCCACATCCATTACCTTATGTGAGGTGAAGAATGGTTCCTCAACCCTCTAATTTTTTGCATTAACTAATTAATTAATTTATATTGTGCTCCTAGTAATGTGCTAATACGGAGATGGAAGTCAGACTTTAAAATATGAAAATATTGCCTCTTCAGTAAGAAACCTATAGTCTTTGGGGGCATTTAGAGAAAGCTACTTAAAAAAAGAAGGCAGAGGAAGTTACTTAAAAAAAGAAGGCTAAAAAGAGGAACTAAAAATGCTGAAGCAATATACAATCAAAAGCACAATTTGGCCATGGTCTGAATTTTTTCTTTCTTACCTGTATGAGGATTAATAGGCTGTTTCTTAGGGGATAACTTTAGGAGATTTTGATTATTATGGAGAAACCAAAGAGACCCTGATGGCTTTCCATCTGATGCCCTTTACATGAAAGCTTCTAAGACATTCAGTTCAAAGTAATGAGGGATCAGAAAGGTATCTCCTCACCCTGAGCACCTTGGGGGCCAACAAAGTCTTTTGACAGACTTACAGCTCTCCTTCCGACTTTATCTACAGTGCAGAAGTCGGACTTGCTTGGGGCTTTGACATTCAGGGATCAGCTCTTACCGAGGACAGCTGACATTTCAGTTTTTTCATGAGCTGAGCAATCCGAGGGATGATTTCTAGTCTGCAGTAAAGTTGGTTTTTTTTCTTTTTTTTTTGTTTACATATATAGAAAATTCAAAGCAGCAACAAATTGTTATATATAGAAATCTTATAAGTAAGCAAATGTATCTCTTATCCACAGTTTTCCCAAATACTTTTAGAAAGGACTGAAGATAATGGTAATTGAACTTCAGTGGCTTTTGGATGCATTATACAGTCATTCTTTCCTCATGATTGCTTGATTCTGGATTACAAATTTCTCTTTTTATATAATCTCTATAGAGTTTCTTCATCCATATAAGCCTGTGTATTAAACAATTTACACTTGAGTAGCTATTTTTCAGTGAATCAAGATTTTAAATGATGTATAGAATAATATTTCAATGGTAAAACAAAATCTTGTATTATTTCTGGACAGATAGAAGCTATGCAATAATATAAGCTTTAGTGTATGAGCTTTGGCTCTAGAAAGCTTGGGTTGAAGTGTTGTTTCCCCACTTAATAGGTGTAAGGCATTGGGAAAGCATTTCACTTCATTTGCCTCAGTTTCTTTAACCAAAAAAGTGTACTTTCCTCCTAGAGTTGTTGTGATATTCAATTATTTAAAGAGACACTGCATCTGAAGCAACAGCACAGTACGAGGAATATAGTCAGCATTTAAAACACATTATGATTCATCTTCCATTTCCAAAGAGCAATTTGGGGAGTAGGTACATCAAATGGTACAGTGAGATGTCTAGCTTTATTTCACCTGCTACCAAAAGCAGGAATGTAGGGCCAGAGGGTTTTATGAAGCTGGCTTCTACTTGGAGAACTGATTATGAAATTTTCAGGAATTTTGCAAGTTGGTTGATATCATGTTGGTAGCATGAAATCAGGCATGTTGGGAGTATTTATCTCACTCAGCACCCCTACCATTACACAGAGTTGTTCAAGATTTACTAGAATGCCATTGGAACTATCTTCATTAATTCCTGAGTCATCAGTTTTCTCCTGCTCTGGCCTACTGGTGGACCACAAAGTTCATGTTTTCACCAAGCTCCTGCACTTGAGAGATAGCACAGTACAATAGGTTCACATTTAGTGATATCTCTATCTATAGATCTTTAGGAACTGAATGCCCTATTGCCCCTTTGCATTTTCAGGGACACTTTGTATGCAAACATAAGAGACCATCTGAATACCAGTGACAATGAGTAATGATTCTTCTATGGTTAGTGTCTTTAAGTATAATACACCATCACGTTGCTTTTTGTCTTGATTAAAGGAACCCCTTCTTTGTTAATCAGGGTTCTGGGGGGGGGGCAGAAAGAATATATATGTGTGTGTGAGCATGTGTGTATGCCTATATATGTAAATATTATGAGATTTATTATAGAAAAAGCCTCATACAATGATAGGGATTGGAAAATCTGAATTCTGTGGGGCAGACCACAAGTTGGAAACTCTCATGAAGACTTCAATGAATTCCCCAGGAGAAGTTGTATGGATTAAGTAGAGGTAGAAATTCTTCCTCATTTCTGAAATCATCAGTACTCCCTTTAAGACCTGCAACTGATTGAATGAGCCCTCTGTCATTGCCCAAGGCAAACTCCTTTGTTGATTTTACATATAATCAGCCATAGATGCAATCTACTGAATAAAGATGTAAATCCACAAAATACCCTCTCAGTAACAATAAGGCCATTGCTTGCTTGACCAAACAACTAGACACCATAACCTAGCCAAGTTGACACATGTACTTAACCATCACACCTTCCTTACTTTTTAAATAACTCTCTGTGTACATTTTTCTATTATTTTTTGAAGTAGGTAAAGACCCACCTAACCAGTGTTTACACTTGACCACCCATGTAAAGTTCATGTTATAGACAAAACAGTAATTCACTGTAACAAGAAGAAAAGGATAAGGATAAGGCAAATAAAAGCAGGATATTTTCCCACAAGATAAGCTAGAAAAGATTGAAAAGGCCCGGGTGCCTTTTGCACACTTGTTAGATTTTTCTATGTTTTTGGTAGAGTAAGGTAAATGACTTCATATTTTCCCCCAAAATTCTGAAACTTCTTTTTTATTATGCCCTAAAATGAAGTTAAGGGAAGGAGGTAATGGTATTTTGCCCCTGTATTTTCAAGACCATGGTGTCTGATCTACTTGTACCTTAGAATATTTTCATTTGTCTATTATGCTTCTTAGTTTGGGGTCTTGTGAAATTTCAGTATAGCATTAATACACTTATGGAGTACTTACTATATATCAAATTCTCCTTTAACTTTTATTCATAAGAAGTTTTTTTTTCTTTATAAACAATCTTTGATAAGATCCTATTTTCCCAGTATTTTCTAGATAAGGAAAAAGAGGCATAGAAAGATCTGAAGATTGCCCCAAATCACACAAAAATTAAAATTAAATTGCAAACTTTTATCTTAAATCCTATATCTCCATTCTAAATAAAATTAATCAGTTAAAGTAGATAATAATGATAGCAGACTCTTTCTTTAGTCAAAGCATTCCTTCTTTAGGGTGCTATTTAGTACCGTTGGGTTTATAGAAGCAGACACATTGTCAAGTGTCATTAGATGAACTATCGTATACTTATTAAAACTCTTAATACCTTGCAGGTTACATTTGAACATTACTTAAAGATATTGAATCTTCTGGCTTCATTGAGTTGTAATGATCTTATGTTGCCATAGCAAACTTCAGCTGATCAAATAGAAAATGCATTCTCAAATACATTCTGATTAATATCCTTGGAGAGATTTTAGAAAATAACGGATTCATTAAGAAAAAAAGAAATTGGAAATTTGAGTGTGTCATAACTATCAAATTTTTGTGTGCTGCCTCAGCATCTGTCTTACTTCGGCTAAGCCACTTGCCTCAAAACTGATCTTTGGACTGGTTAATAAGCCACCACCCACACACCTCACCCCAAGTCCACAACTGGCCCCAAAAAATAAACTAACCATTCCCATGGCCTGCCTTTGGAATGCCAACTCCTTCACCTTTTCGCATGCATTTGCTTTAAACTAAACAATCCTTGACTTCCACAGGAAATCTACTAAACTCCACCCATGGGACACAGTAAAAGTACCAACCCATGAGTCCCTAAAACTCTGCTTGTGTGCTCCCCACCCTCTAGGTGAGCCACCCAAGCTGATCATGTTTCTCGTGGCCCCCTCATGGCACTCTCCCCACCCCCCGCTTCTCTGGGACCTGTGAGTAGAGTACAAAGATATTTCTTCTTATACATTATAGTTTTAGTTCCCCGTTGTGTTGCACCTGATCTCTACTCCAGACCCAAATTTAAATTCTAATTTTACTAATTTGAAACTAATGATGCAGCAAGCAGGGTGTGTTGGTCACAATCATAGGAAATGAGGCATAATACCTTTTGACTGCTCTTGGCTTACTGAATGTTTCTCTCAGATAAATAATACTATCTAGGAAGGGTCCATGGCTTGCTGATGTATATTTGTGCTGCTTTGTGCTGCCACCTGTTGCCTCTGCCCAGGGTTCCCTAAACTTCCCACCCCAAACTGGCAGTCCTGTAAATCTGAGTCTTCTCCAGGAGAAGCAAATGTCCAGCCCTAGACAGTAATAGGGGAAATCCTGTGGTTTCTATAGCTCCCCCAAATGGGAAGGTCTGTCAGGTGACATCAACACTGAACAACATTGGCTACGTAAGAAAGATCTTGTTGAGGTTCTGACAGTAGGCCCAGCAAGGCAGAAAATGGGCATCTCACACCCTGAGCTGTGATTCCCAAGTAAGGCGGCTAGGGCTAAATGCACTTAGGCTGAAAGGGGAAATGCTAGACCTCCAGGCTCTTGAACCACAGCAGCTGCAGTACAGCTGTAGAAAACTCTAATCACTGAATCTATGGACCATCGGCCTTGGTCTGAAACCCGTCTCTAGCTTAGGGGGCACCCCCTCCTTGGGAAGCACAATGGGATCCTCAAACAAGGGTGCCGCAAGGTCTGTGATACTTACGTTACTGCCGTCTCTGTTGCTGTTGCTCTTTGTCCGACAACCGCATGGGGTATAGGGGATCTAACCCCTGGTGTGAGGTGGCTAAGAAACTACTAGGCAAAACAGAAGGGGTCTGCGCATATAATACCAAGAAACCCTAAGACACCAGAGGAAATTTCTAAGTTGCTTGAGAAGTGTAAGGCTCCCATGCAATGTGCATGGGCCCTACTAAGTGCTGGAGCCCTGATGTTGCATTCTGGTGGTCTTGGGGCTGTGCCTGATGACCCTGCCACCATCACACTGGTGAAAACAAACCCCAACCGATGAGGTTGATTGGGAGAGACAGACGGTTGCCTAAGAGTCCAGTGGTCAAATACCACAAATCTTCCCTCTCACCATGCATAAGGTCAAGAAGGACCCCAAAAGGAGCTCAAATTAGAAACAAAATCTCAAAAGTTTACTTGATTGGAGATTAAAACCATACTTAAAGATTTTGTTCAAGGGGACAAGGAGAAAGGAGCAAATTGGTTGCTGAGAGTCTTTAATATGGGGTCTGAATTGCCACTCATATCCCCCAAAATGAGGCAATTGGCAATTACCCTTATAAACTCTGAGCTCCTCCCTGACTTAAATATTTATGGCATTAAATAAAAAAAAAAGACAGACTAGTCCATAGGAGGTATTACCACCTAGGCAGATGCCCACTGGCAAGTAATTAATGAAGCCCGAATGTTACTTTAAAAGATTGCAATGATGCAATGGGTATAGCATTTCTTTGAGCATTTCAACATATGAGCCCTCCTCTCTAGCCCCAAAGCCCCCGTGACACCAAGTCATGGAAAATGTTCTTACAGGGAGCTCCTTCCCCCCAAGTACCAGGCAGGCCTTGCTCAACTTATCAGAGTGGCTTATGCTATTCATGAGGCTGTAGTCAATGGAGCTATTGGCCAGAAATTCAGCAGACGCAAATCAGAGTCACAGATCTGGCTTATCATGCCTTGGTGGCCAACCTTCAGGAGGTCACACGGCCCCTCCCCTAGAGGATCTTGTGTCCTCCTCCTGTATATCAAAGACCCAGTCTCCCACCCTCCTGGGAGTTGTGCCTGTTGGAACAATCATTATTAAACAGCTATGCCTAATGGTGGCACCTTTTGCTCTTACTTTCCTCCCTATGGGTATTGATGCTTTAACAAATGGCCTAGAATAAGATCAAATCCCTGGCTCCCTTGGTGGACTGTGCCAAATGGAACCCCCTTGGAACTGCCCCTGCCAATAAATGTGATAAACACAGCACTATCATCTCTAACAAGGTATGGTGGGCCTCTGGCCTGTAATCCAAGATTTCCTAAAAGAGGGAGCCATTATCCCTACCTTCTCCCCATAGAATAGCTCTATTCAGCCTCCATCGATGAAGGATGATAAGCATCAATTATACCAAACTGAATGTAGAACTCCTGCCCAGCAAAGCTCCTATTCCTAACATTATCTAATTAATAAAAGATATACACAGAGGCATGGGCAATTGCTTTGCTGTGACTGACTTGGCCACCTTTTTTACTCAGTGCCAACACCTAAAAATTAATTAATTAATTAATTAATTAATTAATCAATCGATCCTGATTGCTACCTCCAAAATCTTAACAAATGGTTTTTTAAAAACCACTTAATACTGACACTGTATAGCCGATATCTGAGTAACGTGTGACTTTAAAGAAATCCTCTGAGAGGAACTGGCTACACTCACATATCATTTACAGAAGCGGGCTAGGTGATAGCACTCCATAAAATACAAGAGCCATCAAACTCTGTCACATTCCTGGGCATCATCTGGTCTTCTATGGGCAGTCACGGTCCCACCACCATCAAATATGAGCCCACCTCAGATGGCAAGATATGCACAAAATCTATTAGGATTATTCTGTTCTGGAGGTAAGACATCTTACATCTCTCCCTTCCATTACAGCCCATAAACAAAATCACATGTACATCTGCTACTTTTCACTGGCGAAAGCTCCAACCATACACCTTAGTATTTGCAAGATAGGCCATTTCCCAAGCCATGCCCCTTGCCCCACATGGAGCAGATTTTAGATTAAAGGCATTAGCCTCCTCCAAATGTGCCTCTTGGAATTCTTGGACTAGGCAGAGCAAATCCTGGCAGCTTATTAGGCTCTTCTAAAAATGGAAGTGTTTAAGAGCAACAGCCAGTCAGCCTGCCCAAATTCCCTTAATGCCATGAGTGAGAGATAATTCCCAGCAGGAGCTCAGCATGGCCACAGAAGTCTCACTGGTAATATAGAAATGGTATCTACAGGAGAAGGCTAGACCTGCAAACAGGGCTTTCCGAAACTGCAGGAGGAAGTGGCTTCCCCCATGCTCAGCCCCTTGCCCAGGGATCTTGAGACAATGATGATGTCGCCCCCTTTGTCCCCTCCTCTACAAAGTGGAGAGCCCCTTGGGACCAACATCTGACATGGAAAGGGAACCGATATATCTCATCAATGGAAATGCTATCATTGCAAGCAATACAGCTTGCTTGAGTGGGGGTGGGGACTATGGGGTATCAGCCAGCTCAAATACCCTGCTTTTCCAATATGGCTGTTGGGGTCTGCACAGTTGGCAGAGCTGTACGCAGTCCAGTTTACCTTCCAGGATGCTCTGGGCTGCCAGTTGCCCAATCTCCAAATCTTCACTTATTCCTAGGCAATGGCCAAAGGTCTGGTAGGAGGGTCAGGCTAACACAAATAAAGGAATCAGTACTTTTCTCATATAAGAAAGGGCCTTCTGGTGGGCTCCACATTTGGAAAGTGTTCACGGCCTCACCAATTTCCATACAGGCTGAACTCACCAAACCAGAGTCACTGTTCAATGACACTGCTGATAAAATACTAAAATTCATTCCTATACAGCATATCAAGCAGGTCTCTCAGAGACGACCCGCTCAGGCCCCCCAGGCTTCCTCTGGCAACTAGTGGTCTAGGGTCATAGCACTTTAGGCCACAGAGGCTCCTCTGGCCTGGTGAGTCAGCACTTAAACAGGGATTGCCTCTGGGCCCATCATTGGCCAAAGTAGTTACTACAGCTTTAATTTGTGTTCTCAGACTAAACATTGGCATCCCATAGATGGGGTCATGATCCATGAGGTGGGGATAAATCCTTCTCCTATTGTCACCAAGAAGTGGAGATTATTGCTCCCAAAGCAAGCAGTGGAATGGTCTGTGTCACCTCTAAAAGTGAAGAAAAGCTATGTCTGGTCAATGCCAGTCACATCAGAAAACAACCTCCCTTTACCCTATCATGAGTGCCTATTACCCACACAAGGCACAGCACTCAGGTTGGCAAACACCAGGCATAGTGCAAATTCTGAGAGAAAGCATTATGCAATCTCTCAGCAAGAGAGAAACAGCACCAATTCTGGCTGTCATGATACAAGTAACAGCCCCTAAAGCTGGTCCTCACCAACTGGTGCAATGTCAATGTTAATCCAGACTCAGGGTTTTAGTATTTTTGTTGACTGCATGGTGCTTTGGCTTACTTGCCAATGCACAAGACATCACCATGCAGGTCTAGGAATGCACAGACAGTACTTGGCTAATCTTAAAATTGTATCCAAGAATGGGACAGAGGAGATTTCTAACTGTCAATACTCAACCGTGTCCAACAGGTCAAGGAGCATGGCTAATGATCCAAACCTATCCAACCTATAAATCAAATGGGTCTACTGGCACCAATGCATAAATAATAGCTGACTTTGGTGTAACCTAAATATGATTCTCCTACAGCACCAATGACCTCACTAATATGACCAAATCAAACCTGAGTTGCTAACTGTCCTCTACAGCAGTCTGCTGCACATATTATTCTAAGGAAAGAGCTTAGATTACAAAGAGGGCTTACAAGGAATTAATACCCAACTGACACATATGGGTAAACATAACATATTCTCCCTGTGGAGGGAAGTGCAGGGGACCACTTGGGACACACAGCCAAAGCCTTTGCTAGTTGCATCCTAGACAACCTCCTAAAAGTCATGGAGGTCTGTGACAACAACTTTTTTTTACAAAACCCACAGAAATATCATCACTAGAGCTACCCAATTGTATTTGAAAGCCCATGTCAAAATTCTCCTACCTTTCTGGATCACTATTTGGAAGGGTTACCCATTCCTGGGTTAGCCCCCCAAAATTAACACCTTGCCTCAGATGACATCACCCCAGCCCACCAGTTTGCTATCCAGTACCACAGAGGGTCATTTACTGCCGCTCCTGTCACCCTGACAAACCAGTGCAACTCCTAAGCCTGAGCCAGCTAATGAGCCCAGAGACCTCCTTGAGAAATGGAAAGGAGAACCATCAGAATACTACCTGGCTAAAATGACAGACTTCCTAATCGCAGGCTCCTCCCCGATAATGCGTGCTTGTCACCGTGAGTCGGTCCCCCAGTATTATAAAGTTGCCTTATACTCTACCGCCGCCTTCTGGTAAGCTAAGTGTGTCTTTAATATTACACCAAAAGGATGCCTTCCAACTTCTAGGGGCGTACATGTTTGCCTTCAGTTCCTCTGCCTAAGTTCCTGTCTCCTCTATATGCTAATAAACACCCATACAACAATAAATAGATTCACTACCCAATGTAGTCTTGGATAACCTCATAGCATTAGACTAACTCTTGGACAAAAAGGGAATATCTGCATCATGAGAAGCACCTCTTGCTTCCTGAATATTAATCATTTTCGGCCAGTCAAAATTAACCAACAAAGGACAGTTCAAGAGATTAAGGTGTTTCATATGACAACCAAGGATTTTCCACAGATACCACAGACCCTAAAAAAAAAACCTCTCCCTTTCCTACTAGCTATCACCTGAAGGGAGTGAGACTGGCTACACAAAGGTTTAGTTTTGCTATTATAATAACCAATATCCTCAGGTGCCTTTTGCTGTGGCTCCATAATGCTATGCTCCTGACAGTAAAGATATCAGCCACCCAAACTGCCACAATTTTGTGCACTGCTTCGGCACCCATCTTACTTTGGGTAACTCACTTGCCTCAACACTGACCTTTGGCCTATTTAATAAGCAGTTTTCCGCCCTGGGGCAGAAATTCCCCCACATCCCAAACTCACATCTGTAGTTACCACCCACACCACCCACATGCCTCACCCAAAACCCACAGGTGATCCCAAATGGTAAGCTCAGCATCCTCACAGCCCTTGGACCCATTCCCCTTTTGCATGCATTTGCTTTAAACTAACCAACTCGTGACTCTTGTGAGAAATCTACTAAACTCCACTCCCGGGATACAATAAAGGCAGGAGGCCTAGGGTCCCTCTCCTTTTGCTTGTGTGCTTCCCGTCTGCTGGTTGAGCTGACAGAGTGTCCCATTGACTCCTCCTGATACCCCTCTCACCCTGGAACTGTGAGTCACAATTATGAATTATGGGCTTGGTTTCCCTTTGTGTTGTCGTGCTGACTTCCATCCGGGCCCAAATTTAGAATCTAACTTAACTGATTTGAACCAGACAGTTTCTTATAATGTTAAATGTTCACGTGCAATATTATGCAGAAATTCCACTCCTAACTATTTATCCAGAGAAATGAAGACATATGTTACATAAAGAATTGTGCAAGAATTTCATAGCAACATTATTCATAATAGTCAAAAACAGGTGTCTTGGCAGGAGGATATATAAATAAATTGTGGCATACTTGTTTTAGTTTCCCAGCTGCTATGACACATATTATCCAGTGGGTTGACTTAACAGAAATTTATTGGCTCACGGTTGGTTTCAGAGTCTAGAAGGCTTGCTTCCTCATGGGGTCTTGAGGTTCCTTGGTTTTTGAGTCACGTTGCAAAGCACATGGTGGTGGCTTCTCCTTTCTCTTCAGGTTCTCTTGACTTCTCCCTCTTTGTCTGACTTTCACTCTGCTAATCAAGGACCCTAGGTGATCCGGATGAAAGATCAACCTGATTCAGTTAGGACACACTTTAACTGAAGTGTGTTATAAATACAAAATAAGGTCTTATTTTGCAAATGTGTTCACACCCCCTGGGACCCGAGGATAGCTTTTGTGGGGGACAGGATTCATTCCCCAACAATATTAAATATTACACATTAATAAAAAGAAAGTAATCCTTGTGAAAGAATGTGAAAGAATCTCAGAGGCAAATTTGAGGGAAAGAAGCCAGACAGAAAGAGCACATGGTGTGATTTTATTTATATAAAGTCTAAGCACAGGTAAAGTGATCTATTGTGAGAGAAATTAGAATAGTTTTTGCCTCTCATGATGGGGTAATTGAAAGAAAAATCTGGAGTGATGGAAATGTTCTATATCTTGTAGTTGTTTGCAACATGGGTGTATACATTTATCAAAATGTATACTAAAGATCTGCACATTTTATTTGCATAAAATTATATCTCAAGAAAAAAGAAAAAAGAAATTTTCAATGGAAATGCTGATTACAATGGATATGGATGATGAGTAAATTTGATAATTATAAGTTTGGGAAGTTTATATGAAAAAAAAGAAAAAAAAATAGAGTAACAGGTAGGTGTCCAGTCTGTCTTTTCAGTCACTATATTTTTTTTAAATTAAATGCCCTTCGGCAATTAACTAAACCTGTTGAATGTTCTGGTTTCTAATCTGCTAAAATGGGTTTACCTATAATATCTACCTAAAAGGTTAGTTGATTGGATTAAATAAATTAGGGTGTCTGACATTTGGTAAACTTAACATATGCAAATTATTTTACAGCTATTTTTTATTATTAGGAGATAAAAACATAAAAGAAAAGGTCAACTCAATAAATTCTGAATTTTTACCTCTACCTCCGGAAAGTGCCAGAAATTCAAAAAACTAATAGACTAAATATTCCCTGAGCTGAACACTTGGAATTCTCATATTGAAATGATTCAGGAAGTGCCAAATAAATAAAAAGAAACAAACCTAATCCACCTTGTTTCAGTTTAAAAATTCCATTGACCTTGAGAAAGAGAGTGATTTGGGAACCTTTAAATGGACAAGAGAAAAATTGTCATCAGCCGTCCTACCAGCAATAATGTGTATTCTAGAAAACAATGGATTAGTGCCTTCTAAAACACATAGAAAATAATGTTAAACCTAGGTTTAAATGGAGAGATAGAATTAAAAATTAGAGTCATGCAAGGACTTTGGAAGTCACTTCTGAGATAGCTTTTCTAGGAAAGAGAATATCATGAGTGTATAATAAACACAGTATTGTACCTTTATGAAGTTCTGGGTGACAGATGTGCAGACGTCCCAGAAAGTGAACATTATAAAGAAGAAAGGGAGTCAGAGGACTCCACAAAAAATAGTTCCACAAAGAAAGAAGATGCTTTTACACAATCTTTATGTCTAGTAAAAGGGACCTTTCAGCTAAGATAAAAATCTTATGTCTCTTTCTGACAAAAAAAAAAAAAAAAAGGAAGGAAATTAAGAAAGGTTGCAAAATATTTTAATAAGTTCATGGTCTGAATATGAGAAACATTTCAGTGCTGTATGGCTTTGGGAAATTGATTAAGAATTTAAAAATAATTTATTTAAGCTTCAACTATTCTTCCAAAATTGCACACAGTTGGTAACAGAGGCTTTAACCTATTTTTGAGGAATCCAATTTTACTACTCAATCCAGTGTTGTCAATTATGTTTATTTGTTTTCATAGGGAAAATATCCAAAGATTTTTTTCAAAAAAAACATGTCACTAACTGATGCTATAAGGGGAAGAGGGACATGTGTCATATTTGAACATCTATAGATGTCTAAATTTGCTCAATGTGTTTTTTTTTTTTCCTTTTTAATTTTTACTGGGCTTGTTCAGATACCATACAATTATCCTAAGATCCAAAGTGTACAATCAGTTGCCCCTGGTACCCTCATACAGCTGTGCATCCATCACACTTAATTTTTGTTCAATTTTTAGAAACTTTTCATTACTCCAGACAGGAAATAAAGTGAAAGATGAAAAGAAAAAAAGAAAAAAGAAAAAAAAAAAAAGAAAAGGAAACTTGAATCCTCGCATATCCCTAACCAATCCCCCTCAATTGTTGACTCGTAGCGTTGGTATAGTACATTTGTTACTGTTTATGAAAGAATGTTGAAATACTACAAACTGTAGTATATAGTTTGCAATAGGTATATATTTCTTCTCTATATGCCCCATCTATTATTAACTTCTAATTGTATTGTCATACATTTGTTCTGGTTCATGGAAGAGATTTGTAATATTGGTACAGTTAATCATGGGCATTGCCCACCACAGGATTCCCATATTCTGACCTCCAACTTTCCTTCTGGTGACATACATGACTCTGAGCTTCCCCTTTCCACCTCATTCATGCACCATTCATCACTATTAGTTATTCTCACATCTTGCTACCGACACCTCTGTTCACTTCCAAACATTTAAGTTCATCCTAGTTGAACATTCTGCTCATACTAAGCAACCGCTCCCCATTCTTAAGCCTTGCCTTGTATCTTGGTACCTTATATTTCATGTCTATGAGTTTACATATTATAATTAGTTCCTATGAGTGAGACCCCGCAATATTTGTCCTTGCGAGTCTGGCTCATTTCACTCAGTATATTGCCCTTGAGGTTTTGTCATCAACCCTTTTTTTTTTTTTAAGATGGTTTTGTTCACACACCATACATTCCATCCCAAGTAAATAATCGATGGTTCTCTGTATCGTCATATGTTTATGTGTTCACCAGCTTCACCACTATCTATATAAGGGCATCTACATTTCTTCCACAAGGCAGGAGGGAGAGTCAAAGAAGGTAGGCAAAAGAAAGAGGAAAAAAAAAAAAAGACAGCTAGGAACAGCAAAAGGAAAAATAACCTTAAATCAAAGTAGAGTAAAGAGTCAGACAACACCACCAATGTCAAGTGTCTAACATGCCTCCCCATCCCTTCCTGTTATCTGCATTTACCTTGGTATATCGCCTTTGTTACATTAAAGGAAGCATAATACAATGATTCTGTTAGTTACAGTCTCTAGTTTATGCTGATTGCATCCCTCCCCCAATGACTCCCCATTTTTAACACCTTGCAAGGTTGACATTTGCTTGTTCTCCCTCGTAAAAGAACATATTTGTACATTTTATCACAATTGTTGAACAATCTAGATTTCACCAAGTTACACAGTCCCAGTCTTTATCTTTCCTTCTTTCTTCTGGTGTCTCACATGCTCCCAACCTTCCTCTCTCAACCATATTCATAGTTATCTTTGTTCAGTGTACTTACATTGTTGTGCTACCATCTCCCAAAATTGTGTTCCAAACCACACACTCCTGTCTTCTCCTATCACGCTGTAGTGCTCCCTTTAGTATTTCCTGTAGGGCAGGTGTCTTGTTCACAAAGTCTCTCATTGTCTGTTTGTCAGAAAATATTTTGAGCTCTCCCTCATATTTGAAGGACAGCTTTCCTGGATATAGGATTCTTGGCTGGTGGTTTTTCTCCTTCAATATCTTAAATATATCACACCACTTCCTTCTTGTCTCCATGGTTTTTGCTGAGAGATCTGCACATAGTCTTATTAAGCTTCCTTTGTATGTGATGGATCGCTTTTCTCTTGCTGCTTTCAGGATTCTCTCTTTGTCTTTGACATTTGATAATCTGATTATTAGGTGTTTTGGTGTAGGCCTATTCAGATCTATTCTGTTTGGAGTACACTGCGCTTCTTGGATATGTAATTTTATGTCTTTCATATGAGACAGGAAATTTTCATTGATTATTTCCTCTATTATTGCTTCTGCCCCTTTTCCCTTCTCTTCTCCTTCTGGGACACCAATGATATGTACATTATTGTACTTTGTTTCATCCTTGAGTTCCCGGAGACATTGCTCATATTTTTTCATTGTTTCCTCCATCTGCTCCTTTACATGTAGGCTTTCAGGTGTTTTGTTCTCCAGTTCCTGAGTGTTTTCTTCTGCCTCTTGAGATACGCCGTTGTATGTTTCCATTGTGTCTTTCATCTCTCATATTGTGCCTTTCATTTCCATAGATTCTACTAGTTGTTTTTTTGAACTTTCAATTTCTGCCTTATGTATGCCCAGTGTTTTCTTTACAGCCTCTATCTCTTTTGCAAAATCTTCTCTAAACTTTTTGAATTGATTTAGCATTAGTTGTTTAAATTCCTGTATCTCAGTTGAAGTGTACATTTGTCCCTTTGACTGGGCCATAACTTCGTTTTTCTTAGTGTAGGTTGTAGTTTTCTGTTGTCTAGGCATCTGACCTTCCAGGCTACCCCAATCGGTATTACCAGATGAGAACAGGCTCAGGTCACAGAAGGAGGAAGTATTCAGTATCCAGTTTCCCTGATGGTTTTTCTTAGAGGGCTGACACACCTGTGCTTTTCTGCCCAGCAGATGCACCTGTCAGCCTATCACCAGCTGGTGTAAGAGGATGTGGCCTGTGGCTTTCTTCCCCCAGGCTTTGAGGTCTGATTCCGGTAAGGCAGGCAGTAAGAGCTGGGCCCCTCCCTTTCCTCTTGGGAAGCTATGCCCCCTCCAGAGAGGCCATCTGCATATCAATAAGTTCTTTGTTTCTCTGACTCTGCTGATCAAAGTGTTTTGATTTTAAAATGGCTGAGTCTGTCTTTACTGCAAAGTGCTGCAGGCTGAAAACAGCTGAGGTTTTCTCCACAGAGAGAGGGAAAGGGACAGAAATGCTCCCAGATTCACCTGTCAGCCAGAGATAGCAACTGATCCTCTGGGCTCCCCGTCCTGAGACAGATATGTCCCCCGACTCTCCCAAGGTCAGTTGTCACCAAAAGCCTCTGTGTACTTGTTGGGGATTCACTGTCTGTATTGAGCAGTTAACATTAAAACCCCAGTTGGAGCTGGGCTGAGAGAGTGCTGTTCTCTGGCACGGCAAGACTTCCATGAGGGAGGGGCTCTCGGCTCTCTGCTCTCAGCACGGGTCTGCAGTCTTTATTTACAGATTTTATGCTGCAATGTCGGGCATTCCTTCCAATTCAGGTTGGTGGATGATGAATGGTCAGTCACGTTTGTCTCCCTGCAGTATTCCAGGTTATTTACTATTTTTGGTCATTTATGAATTGTTCCATGGGGGGACTAACAGTCTTCCACTCCTCTCTATGCCGCCATCTTAGCTCCTCAATGTTTTTAAAGTCTAAAAGCAAGCACTGGAAGAATGAAAATAACATAACTACCTCAAAATGGAAATATTTTGTGAGTACAGTGAAGTTGGAAATGTGTGATGATTTTTTCTCCTTTATATTGAGAAGTCAGTAGAACTTGTCTAGAGTTTATGACACATGAAATAAAAGTGTAAGAATAGTGTTTAGTATTGTATATTATTTGGCATTAATAGCAAACCATGATGAGAATGAAATTAGCCTTGGCAAGAAGGGGAGAGAGAATTAATTTTATTTCATTGTTTACCTTTTTGTAATTTAAAAGAATCTTTTACTGTTATTACATATTACTTTTATAATCTCATATGGATGACACGTAGATGATATATAGGTAAAATTAAGGCATCATATATTGTAAGTGTTATCTGTAGTTCACCTGTTTTCCTACACTAAGTGTGTAGTAATTCTAATTTATTCCGTGTGTCTTGAGGAACTTGAGTCATGGTTTTGGTGCTGCCACTCTGTTTTACAAACGTATTTCAATAGAGGTAAACACCACATAATAAAATTCACTTGTCTTAAATGTTCAGCTCTGTGTTTTGTTCTGTTTTGTTTTACCATTTTATGCAACTGTGTAGCTGTCACCCAAAACAAGATATAGAAAATCTTCACTATCAGAAAAGTTTCCTTCCTGTCTCTTACAAAAAAAATTCCATCACCACCATACCCTGTTCTCTTTGGTCCCTGATCTGATTCCTGTCAGTATTAACTATAAGCTAGTTTTACCTGTTACTCGAATTTCATGAACAGAATCATACACACAGTATGTACTCTTTTGTGTCTGGCTTCTTAAACATGTTTTTCTTTTCAACTTAACACAATTGGGTATGGACAGTAAATAATTATCTGAAATGGGATAAGGGTATCATTTTTCTAACACCACACATCATATTTCTTAGAAACACTGCATTTAAAAAAAAATTGTGGCATAATTACTATTTTTTTAAATTCACATCTTTAAACATTTATTTCAGAGTTGGAAGCTTAATCGATTACAAATTTAAGCTAATCTTTCATTACAGTTATAGCTTCTTTTCCTTATTTTCTATTATAAATATCATACTGACATGTAATAATGAAGTCTACAACTTGTTCAGTTCCATATAAAATACAACTCTTTCTGAGAAAAAGGGGCTGCAGAGACAATTTCCAGAGAGAGAAGCACAGTTTTGTTACAGGCAGTTTTGTCCCAGAATATCCAAAAATAAGTCCACTGAAAAACTGCAAACATAGACTTTCCAAGTGTAGTCTCTTTTTGCAATCTCTCTTTTTAAGTTAAAGAAATTAAAATGATAATAATGCTCCTCTGAATTAAGGCCCTGATGAGTTCAGTTCTTTCTGTAAATTTTATGTACAAATATTGCAAGGACTCCCTTCTCAGTACCAGTTAGTTCTGGCTCAGATTAACCATGAAGAAGCCCCTCTGAAACACTACATTCAAACAGTGGAAATTCCTGAGAACATTGCCAACAGCTTCCAGATGATTCAATCTAGAAATACTATGCACATTGTGGGGAAGAAAAATATTTCTGAAAAAAATAAAAGCATGCCTCTGAAGTTAAAAAGTATTCAACTCTATGCTAGTAACATCAGATTGTATGAGAGCATAATTTCTTGTAATGATATTTAGAGGGATTCTTTTTTACATTCATTATCTAAAAAAGAAAGCCTTTAAAAAACAATTTTTTAGAGGTTTAATTCACATGTCATAAAATTTGCCTACTATCAGTGTTCAAGTCAACAAATTTTAGTAAATTTGTGGAATTGTGAAGTCATCAATCCAGTGTTAGATAAACTATTGTTACCTTATCTAAAACAGACCCTCTAAAATAAGTAAGAAGCTCTGTTCTGCTTTAATAGAAGGAATCAACAATGCCATCCTTCAGAACAAAAGTGCACTTCTGCCAGCCCATGGAAGTCTAAGGCACTCTGTCAGTGCCTAGAGTTCTGGGAGCTCTATCCTTTTACTTACCTTGACAAAAATCACTTTTCTAACTACCTGCTCCAGTGCAAGGGCTTTTGTGGACATGGGATGGGAGGAAATAAGAGAAGGTATAGAGAGGGAGGTCTTTGTAGATACATGAATAATGTTCCATACAGAAATAAAATCAGAAAAGGTGCTTATGTTCTATATTATAAAAATTTAAATGAAGGGTGCACATTGAGATCACAAGGACACCAAAAGTACCCAGCACTACAGCTGTCGAAGGCTATACCTCAATAGATTTATCTTGGTAACTTTTTTTGGAGCAAACTTGTGGTTTTCAACATTTAGACTCTTATTTTCAAAGTTGTTATTCAAATTGGTTTGGACTTTGGTAAACTAACTTATATTTACTAAATCAAAAAGATCTTTCATAGTATCGGTTTGTAGATTTATTAAATTATAATAGTTTATAAATTCAAACTGAAAATATAAATTACCAGGAAATAAATAGCAATCCCATTCAAAACTTCCCTGTACATGAGTGAACATAAAATTTGGAGTAACTTAGTAAACGTGAAAATGGGCTGATATAAAGACATATACTTGCCACTCCCCCATTTCCAAACATCCCTTGACTTCCTTCAATAAATAAATATGTATATTCTCCCTTTTATTAACCCTATTCCAGTAGCTGTCACTATGGTTGTAGAATGAAGTAAAATAATAAATAAAGTCTCTTTGTGTCAAAGAAGGCATTATTAATTTATTTAATAAACACTGAATCAATACAGAGTATCTGCCAAGCCCTGGGCAAAGCAGGTGGGATATAATGTTGAATAGCATCTCTGATGGCTGTGTGTCTTCTTTCTTGCCTTGTCACACCCTATCCGTAGGAGAATCTTTGATTACAGTTGAAACTTTCCTCTCTAGAAATAAAGCACAATAGGTTTCTCAAAGTACACATTTAAATCAGGATACTACCTTAACACGCAAAGTGACTCAACTTACTTCTCTTTCTATTTCAATTGTATTGTACTTGATAAGTTTTTTTCTTTAGTTATAATAGTAAATGGGGTATAATTGAGTGTTTTGAAACCTAAACCAGTATTAAAATGAAGACAAAATTATTATTCTAATATTTTTCTTCCTAAAACAGTGTAAGTCAAACTCTCAAAATTCAGCACTATCCTAAATCTATTCAAGTTCTGGAGAGGTGGGTTGGAAGAGTGATTCTTTGTAACTTTTTTTTTTTCAATTTAAACCAGAAAATGACTATAATTTTAAAACAGGATGTCAGTTAAAAAAAAAAAAAATCTAGATTTAAGTAAAGAGAGACTTTATGCAAAAAGAATTCTGTGGGGAAAAAAAAGAATACTGTGATGGAGAGAGGGACTATTACAATAGGGAGAATACTCCAATCATAATATCTGTTAGCCTCTCAAAGGTCAGGCAGTGTGATGGTTTGGTTCATATTCATATGTCAACATGGCCAGATGATGTTGTCCAGTTGTCTGCTCAAGCAAGTCCTGCCCTGACGGTTACTACAAGGACATTTCATGGCTGGTTTATTAAATCATCAGTATATTATTGCATCTATGGCTGATTGCATCTGCAGTCAGTTAAGGGGAGTGTCTTCTGCAATGAGAGACATTTAATCTCATCAGTTGAAGGCTCTTAAGGGAGAGGTGATGACTTCAGCAGTCAGAAGAGAGAACTTTCCTCTTTACTGCAGCCAGCCAGCCTCTCCTAGGGAGTTCATCAGAGACCTTCATCGGAGTTGCCAGCTCACAGCCTACTCTATGGAATTTGGACTCAGGCATCCCACAGTTGTGTGAGGCTCTTTTATAAATCACGTATTTACAGATATCTCCTGTTGGTTCTGTTTCCCTAGAGAACCCTGACTAATACAGGCAGAAAGGAATTTTCTTTTATAGGGAGGACTATACAAGACTAGAAAGTGCCCAGAGTAACATGGAGGAGAAAAGCCTGACTAAAGTTTGGTCAGGTCAAGTCAGTGTGTGTTTCATCAATATTGCCCAGAAGGAACAAACAGTTCAGCTAATAATTTCAGACAAAGAAAGGACATTGAGAGGATCTGTCTGACCTTGTCATAGGTAAACAAGGGGGCAATCTATAGGTCTTTTCTAAGTCATACGAGGAAGGATGGTTCTTTGATGGAGCCATTTCCCAGAATACAAAAGAGTGAGGGGATTTCTTAACTGTCACTGTTTTCCAGAAGCACAGGGCTTGGGTAAAATTCACTATTGTCAAGGGGAAAGCTAAATGAATAGAAATGGAGAAACAACTGATAGAAAAATAAAAGTTAATTTGTACCCTTAACTAAACCTTTAGTCATCGGGGTGCTTAAACAAATGTCATTGATTTCAGGGAGTGAATTGCATTCCATGCAATTAATGCACAAGTAATTATTAAATACTTACCATAAGATTAAAAATGGAGTAACTTAGTTTACTTTTTCCTCATAATTTTCAAAAACATAAAAGTAGATATCTTGTCTGCAAAATTAGAATAGAAATCATATGGTGAGGGATAAGGCCCTTCCTTCTTCACAGACACAATAATCTTAGTTGCAAATCCATTAAGTGAAAATTCTTTCTTTTACTTTAAATTTTATATTCTTTGCCACTTGGTTAGAAATAATTTTATATGCTCTGTGATTAAACCTGCTTATAGAAATGCACATGAAATACAGCATACATAAATGAGTTGCAACATAATAGTTGTATTTCATCTTAAAAATCTCCTATTACTATCTCTGTGAACATGACTTGCTGAAATGTTACATCTTACAGGAAGGTTATATTTAATATACATTAACAAAAGTATTTAATATGTAATTTTTCTCTATATTAAGATTTAGGAAATGCTGCATTTTTTCTAGAATCTTGACATGAATTATATACCAGTATGTTATAAATTAAACAAATCATAATATAACTTATTCATTGGAAAGAGGTAGCAATTAAGGACAAAGAAGAGTTAAATGAGACTATACTTGGAGCTATATGCTCAAAAATAAGTGGTGGGATGGTTGTTCATCAGGTTACAATGTAACCCAGGACAATCCCCAAAATGGATGTTTCAGGGAATTTTTTCTGATCAATCTGATCAATTTATAATTGCAGAGAGAATACAAGAAGCTATCTTTTTAGGCACAAAATTAACTAAGCCAAATATTTAAAAAATAGGTTTGTTTACTTTACACCTTTGTTGCATGTGTCACAAATGCTTACCGGAGATTTATAAGAAATGACTGAGAGAAAGGGAGAGAGAGAGAGAGGTGTTTTGCCATTTGCCTTTTGAAGTAACAGGGATAAACTTTCCTTGGCATGTCTAAGAGAAAGGCCTCCATAAATTCTGCACCCAGTATCCTTTGGGCATCTGGAGTAATCACCGTTGAATCATTTTCCCAAATGCACAGTGTGGAGAGAAAACACACACACACCCACACCCACACACACACACACACCCACACCCACCCACACACACACACACACACACACACACACACACACACACACACACGATACTCCAAGTAATAGAATCAACACTTTAAACAAAGACCACAAATAAAACAGCTGGGGGGGAACAGTATAAAGAATAACTCGTACTCTGTTGTTCTCCTGGGCATAATTCTCATCATCACTAAGGTATATATTAATCATAACTAAGGCTCCATAGGTGTTCTCTAATATGCCTAGGCACTCTGTTTTCTTCCTTGCAAGAGTATTCAATTTATGTAATGTCTGATATTTCTTCTCTCTGTTTCAAGAGATGAAAATGAATGGAGTGTGATGATGTGAAATAACTAAATCAAGATAGGCAGAATTTTTTTTGAACTTGGCAAATAATATAAACCTTGCCATATCACTCTATATTTGCCAATATTTAATAAAATAAAGTAAGTTTTGATCCACATTTCTGGTATAAATTCTTATTTGTAGAGGAAACATGGAAATATTCTAACCAAGTAATCCTGTATCTATGCCACCTGGTATACACACCTGAAAATTAAGGTTGTTGACATTTTTATTGCTTTGCAGTAAATAATATTTGGTGAAATATTATACTCTGAAAATACCTTTGAAAATTAAACATCATGCTCAAAAAAAAAAAAATAAAATAAAATAAAAAAATCCAGAGGAAAGAGTAAACTATATAGGCTTTGCAATATCTCTTGTTCTATGTGTCTCAACATTTGCCTTTTCTGAACTTCAATATAGGAATTTTAAAAACATAATGATTTTGAGCAATGCAAAAATAGTCATTTCAGCAAATGCATTTACTGTACTCTTATTGGAGTGCTTAACACTTAATACAGGGGTCTTTGATCAGTGTCTACTTCTGTTAACAATCCAAGCTTCGGAAAGTCTGAGATGGTTTATTGATCACGTATAAGATCTTGAATATACTTGAATTTCTAAATATCCAAACTTGTATATATCTTATGAATAGGCATTTTCAATAAGCAAAAGTAAATGCAAATTTACATGAGTTAAATGGAAGAAAAGGCTCTGAATTTTAAGATCAGATTAAAATGGAAACTGAGGATTATACATCCCCTTTAGAGTCCCTGTGAGCCAACCTTAGGCATACAAGTAATTACAGATTTTAGTTCATTTTGGAAAACAATATCAGCTTAACAATCCTGACCTTGGGGTCACATGCTGCTTGGTTGCTTTTCAAAACCCAAGGTCAGGCAATAAATCATGATTGTCCATCGTTGTCTGTCTTTATATACACTTTAAATATACTATATATTTTGAATACATGTAATGTAAGGAGGGAGATAAGGTATTTTATTTCTATACTTTTGAATGGTAAGAAAGAAAAGTACATCTGGTAAGTTTTCTTAAGTTTTGGGGTACTGATTTCTCTTTTAAAATCTGTTTTTTAACATGACCTTACCGTAAGTTGAAAACATAAAGATACAAACAGTAATGCCACTTTCAGTTAAGAAGTCAAATGCTGTTTTACTTGTTACACAATCAAGCATCATTTTGATGGTGCCAGATGTTTTCCTGTAAAAATGCTTATGACTATACATAATTATTTACGTTTTGGTTCTTAGAAAAAAACAACATTGCCAAGAAGGTATGTGCTTTTAGATTTTACCATGAATTTTCATCCATCTGTAGCTATACTATGTATTCTTCAAAATAGATGTGAGTCTGCATTTGTGTAATCATTGCTTGAAAACACTTTGTGAATGAAAATTTCTGTAATGCTTAATTATATCATTAGCCAGTTAAGCTGAATTTCCCAGTGGACCAGATGTGTATTTTGGGGTTTATATCCATATAAAATGGTTTGTGTAGAATTTGTCTTAAAATGTGTTTTTGCTTTTTTTTTTTAAATTTTCTTCTATGAGAGAAATATCTCAAGTAGGATGCCATTCATAATAACATAACTCACTAAAGTATCATCGAGTTGCTTTGGAAATTTAATGAACCTTTTTGAGATACCAGTTTTATGCTTTCATCATCATTATTTTAATTTGTCATACATCATTCTTTGACTGTGAAGATGGAAGTGGACTATCAGCAAGCAGTAAAAAGTAATTAGGGTGGTAGAATATATCCTTTCCAACACCAGAGGTTCTCAGAGCACCAGAGGTGTTCAAAATCTTTTCTGGGTAGCAAAAAATTTACTGGACAGTTCAAAACACACACACACACACACACACACACACACACACACACACAAACATAAGAAAAACTAAAACTCTGAACTTCATCAAATAGAAAAATTGCAGTTAATTTAAAAATCTCATTAAGAAAAGGAATAGACAAGATACAGAGGGAAAAATATTTGCCTCACAAATATCTGACAAAACAGAATATATATCCATGATATATAAAAGACTCACGCAATTCAACAATAAAAAGAAAAAAAAGTTGAAATAAATGGGCAAAAACTTAAACATATACTTCATGAAAGAAGATATTCATGGTCAATAAGCACATGAAAAAGTGGCCAACATCTTTGGTCATCAGATTAATACAAATTAAAATCACAATGAGCTAACATTTCACACTCAATAGAATTCACAAAATTTCAAAGTCAGTTGGTGAAGTTGTAGAGCAACCGGGACTTTCATCCAATGCTGGTAGGAGTGATAAAAGGGACAGATATCTTGGAGCATTGTTTGTCATTTCTTATAAAGTAATATATTTATTTACATATGAGCCAGAAATTCCATTCTTAGATGTTTTTCACAGACAAATGAAAATACATTTCTGACAAACACTTATACAAGGATTTTTAGATCAGCTTTATTTATAACAGCTAAAAATTTCAAACAACACAAATGCCTATTAACAGAAGAATGGATAAACAAATTGTAGTATATTCATACAATGAACTATTACTCAGCCATAAATGGGACATATTTTAAATCTTCATCCATGTTCCTGTGGATATGAGCCCACAGGATTCATGGATCTCTTGAATGTTATTTTAGTTAAAGTGTGTCCTAACTGCAAAAGGATGGGCTTTTATCTGGATTAAAAGCAGAAGAAGTCAGACACAGAGGGGGCAACTGGGAGAAGCTAGAAGTCAGTAGAAACCAGAAATGGAGAAAGGAGAGGGCATCGCCAGTGATGTGAGGCAGGAATTCACATCAAGGAACCCAGAGAAGCCAACACCCGAATGCTAGCGACCCAGGAGAAAGTGTGCCTTTCTATCCCTCCAAAACTGTGAGGCAATAAATTCTCAATGTTTAAGTCAACTCACTGTGTGTTACTTGTCACAGCAGACTAGAAAATTAAGACATCAATTGTGGGGGATTGAATCATTTCCCCTCACAAAAGCATGTTCAAATCCCAGCACCTGGTCCTGTTGGTATGAATCTATTTGTAAATAGGATCTTTGAAGGTGTTATTAGTTAAAGCATGCCCAAATTGAATGAGGCTGGGCCTTAGCCTGATATGGCTGACATTTTTATAAACAAAGAAATTGGATGAAGAAAGAGAAGTCGCAGGAGAAGCAAGAAGCTGGAAGTAAGTGGAACCCAGAAGAGAAAGGAGAAGATGCCACCATGTGTATGTTCATGTGATGTAAAAACTAAGGAACCCCCACAAATATATTGACCCTGGAGGAAAGAAGCCTTCCAGTCCCTGAAACCACGAGCCAATAAATTCCTGTTGTTAAAAAGGCCATGGTATGGCATTTGTTTTAGCAGCTAGGAAACTAAAACCCCACTGTCAAAAATAGCAATGAGTTCTCTATGAGTGCCTTAGCCCCTAGATTCCAGAACATACACATTTCATTTCTTTATAGCTGGCTACTATTTGCACCACCCTAAACATTTCATTTTCATATAAACTAAATTTTACTAGAGTGAAAATAACTGTTTGGTAGATAGGATATACTTTTGAGGTGAATGTCATTGAGAATTTAATAATTGAGCTGTGTAGTTTAGAGAACTAAAGAATTCTTTAAAATAGATCTTATCCTTTAACCAAAGATGACACAGTTATGACCTGTGAGTAATTATTTTTATGAGTCATTTTTCACTACTTCCTCTCTCATTTTCCAAATCACATCCATAATTAAGGAATGCTGATTCAACCTTCTCAAAATCATATAATTGTCTTTATCTCCAACTCTCATCACAATACTTCAAGCTACCCACTGCCTTTATTATTGCAGTATTTCTGATCTGGTCTCTCAAAATTCATTCTTTACTCCAAACCTAAATTATTCCTTCATCTTCCTTCCAGAGTTATAAAATCTAAGTAATAGAAGTACATGTTTAAGAGTAAGTAATTCAAAAGCACTATTAATAAAAAATAATAGTTCTTTCTCCTACTTCTCTCCACATTTCCTTCATCTTCCCTTAGGCATACATGCCAAATTCCATCAGCTATGTATTTTGAGGGTTGGGAGAGACTGAATATAAAATCAGACAATGGCCAACCAATATAGAACAATGGAATACAATTCTGACCCTCTGCAGTAAGCAGTCCAGGAAGTTAAACTGCATGCTTTACACTAATCAGCCCAGACCATCAGGAATTGGTCAATAATTGACAGTGTTACTGGACCAAAGTGGTGGATTCTTTTGCCCTGTGTGCTCAAATGATCAATTCCTGAGACACCAGGATTTCAAAGAGAGAGAGTTTTATTGCTAGGTGCAAAGCAGGAGAACAGATGGCCTATCAGTCCAAAATCTGTCTCTCCAAACTGCAGTAATTTTGATAGTTTTAAAGCATCGAAAGATGAGCAGGTTTTAGGATAATGATTACAGTAGCCCCAGATGAGGTAATTAGAGGTGATCTAACTATTGAGCATGTGCAGATTGGTTACATGCTTAGTCACAGAATGTATGTAAGAAAATGGCTTTCTGAATATGATGATAGGTGAGAGTTTTAGTATCATAATGAGGCACAGGTAACTTGTAGGTTAAAGTTTAAGCTACTGCGCATGTCAGGCAGGCCCATCTTGGTTAGATGCAGCTTCAGTTATCAAGATAGCTTTGGACTTGGGTGGGTTAGTTCTGGCTGACACAAGACCCATCATTAATAAACATTAGGGGCTGTCTTCAGTGATCATAAGACTTTGAAGTCAAAACACTGGATAAATGGGTACAAGTGAAGGTTAGTCACAAGGTTTTTACAATCACAAGGGCACAATTTAAAGCCCATACAATCACTATCAGAGATCAAGGCAGCTGGATTTACAGTTCAGGTTTCAGGTATTTCCCTTTTTCTACTCTAATATACCAGAAAGTAAAAAAGAATATCGATATAATGATTAGTAATTATCATCAGTCCTTAAATCCTAACTTCTTGGTTACAACATCTTCCCTTTTTTCATCTCATTGTCCAATTTAGGACCATCCAGAGAAAGCCAAATATGCGCCCCCAAACCAATCACGTAAGATGTCCCTTAATCTAATTAATACTCCTCCAACTTCCCCAAGCCAACCACTTTCAATTAGAGCATATGTGAAGCCTTCTCTTTTTCATTATAAAGCTTTCACACTCCCCTGCCTGCTGTTTGAGTCTCTGCCAAATGCAAATGATGGTGGCTGGCTCCTTTTCTCCAGAAAGCTCTGAATAAATGGCCTCTGTTTCTTCTCTTTTGGGTGGTCTTCATTTATTCCCACAAGGTTGATGTTTTCATTTGTTTCTCTAAACATCACTTCTTCAATGCTTTGCTTTCAAAAGTTGACTCTGAACTCAATTAGCAGCTTATGAACTCAGCTCTTTATAGAGTTAAATGGCATTAGCTCATTTTCACTCAAATGAGAAAATTGAAATATAGTTCTTCCATAGCTTCTGTAGTGAGTTGAATTGTGACCCCCAAAAGATATGTCTATGTCTTAACCTCCAGAAACTGTGTGACCTCTAAAATTCAATGACAGTTTCCTTATTAAAAAAAGGCAGAGGGAGATTTAAGACACAGAGACAATGAAGAATGTGATGTGCAAATGGAGGGGAGATTGAAGCTAAGCTGCCACAAGCCAAGGATTGCTGGAGCCACCAGAAGCTGAAAGAGGCAAACAAGAATTCTCCCCTAGAATGCTCAGAGGTAGTGTTGCCCTACTGACATCTTGATTTTGCACTTCTATCCTCCAGAACTATGAAGAATATATTTCTATTCATTTAAGCCATAAAATTTTGTCCTAATTTGTTACAGCAGCCCTAGGAAACTAAAACAGTTTTCATCAATTACTCAAAATTATGCTGTTTTACTTTGCTTCTAGGTGTACCATGACTTTCTTTTATATTTGTTTTCTTTTTTCCCAAGTTATTTTATTTTATAAATTACCTCATATTGGGAGAAGTATTATAGACATTTTTCAACATATAATATTTTCTAGCTTTTCATTTATTTTGCCCTTACTTATATTCTATTCTAATGTTTGTCTTAAAGACCAAGACAAGAAAGGCTTCATGCAGCCTAGAAGTTCTAAATGACTGACTTTTCCAATTTGGACATTGGTTTTGCAGGTAGTTCATGCCTCTTTCTATTGTAGTTTATTTTTTTCCTGGAATTGCTAATTGAATTTTTTTCTTTAGGATTTGCCATTTTTAAAGCCTCATTTTAATCAAATTATCAGTCATACAACTTGTGCGTAAAATCTGTTTATCAGAATACCTCCTGGAAAATTCAATTCTATATCTGTCAAATGGACTTTTGGTTCACTAAATCTGTTGCACAGCAAACAACTTTGAACCTACTCTCAGTTATTTTGGGTCTGATCCCCCTTTTCCAGGTTCCATATCTTCTTAGTTCTTTATTTTAACCATTGTTTTGATGAAAACAACTTAATGATGTAGGTAATACTTGTTGCTTTTTACCATATAGCATCAGTTGTCTTTTTCTATTATCTGCAACCCTTTTCCTTTGGGGAACAATTGTCTCCTACTCTCAATACAGGTGCTGCTAGCAAGATTGTCCAAGCCCCTATCATTTTCCCTCCTTAATTCAGGGTTCTAGGGTATTGCCTATGAGAAAATCCAAAGCTGGTGCATCTCATTACCTTGGATATGATATTCAATCCATGGATATGGGAATATGAACAAACAAAAGTATAGGAAAAATTATATATTTTTAAAGTTTCTGAGAAAGAACCAGGTTCAATTTATATTGGACATGATCCTGTGAGAGATGAGGACCCCCTGTAGCAGTCATTTTTCCATCTTCAGTTCAGGAAATCAGAGCCAAGGGATGGACAGAAATTACACAGCATTAATGACTAATTTGAGTTCCCAAATCAAGTCATACTTAAAGCCACCTCTACACCAGAAACATTCAGTTACATTGGCTGATGAGCTACCTTTGGAAACTAAGTTATCCAGTAACTGATGCTGAAGTTTAGTATCAGGATTTGAACACATGAGTGGCAGACACTAAAATTGGAATTGGCTAGGTAGAAGCAGTTTGAGAGATAATGAGGTTCACAATAATCCCAAGTAGGGAAAGCAGCAATTCTTGTTATCTGTTAACTAATAAACGGACAAAATGTTGCTCTGTTGTACTTTTCAATATATACCATGTATCTAACAGGGCTGTGCGTTAAGGAATTTGGTAGGGAAAACCCAGGATGGTAGGTGGGTTGTTGGCTTTATCCTTTGTAATAAAATCATAAATATCCTATAATACAGATACAGGCTTGGGTTGGAACTGTCTCATCTGAAAGAAAAAGCACACTTGTTGCTCTGGACAACCTTCTAGAATGGCTGACAGTAATAACCTGGAGACTCATAAGAATGAAAAAGCTAAATTATTTAACAAAAGCTTGTTAGTGTTAGCAGAGTTAAGAAGACCTGGTACCAAAATAGTAAACAAGATTGAGATACAGGAGAAGGCTAATTCCCTCAGGCCATTTCCAGGAATCTCTTGTTATGTATATACTACCAGATAAGCAGAGGGAACAATTATCATATTAAGTGCAGATAACAGGGGCAAGAGAAGATTAACTGTGTTTCCCTATCCCAAACCAATGTCTCAAATTGTCCATAGGCAGATGCCTCTGCAGAGATTATTAAATTGAGGGCTAGGGAAGTGAGCATATCACTGAGAACTGTTGCTAGGAAACATATACTCCAAGTTCCAGCTCTAGAATCAAGAAGCATGCCTCAACACGTTATCTGGCCTTAAGGGAGTTACTTTGACACTGACCCTCTAAGAGGAGGATTAAAAGATTGTTATTGTTTTTCTGCTTAAGCAATTCCAATTCTCCATACACAGTCCTGCTCTCTGCAAACAAATGAACAAACATGCATGCTTACTAGCAGGAAGTGAGATGATAAAGAGATTCAGCACTCAGAATGTGCATCCTCTCCAAATCCCATGGTGTATGTGGCCATGGATAATACTAAATAAGGGAATCTTGACACAGAACAGAACCAAGAGGCATGGGGTGTAATGGACAAAGAGGATCCTTCCAGAACAGTATCTAGGACTTACTCCACTGTCAGGTCAAAGAGTTTATACTATTCTTTGAACAGGATATAAGCTATGAAGCAATGACCACTTTTCTTGGTTAACAATTAATTCCTGTCTCCAATGATTGTTTTTATTACAGTTGTCTCATTTTTTAATGCTCCATTTTATGTTGTGTTCATTGAGAGCAATTAATATTTATCAAAGGTCTCCCGACCACATGCAGATGCATTCTAAATTGACTTGAAAGGAGTTCACCGGTCTTCAGTTTTCCAGTTGTTTTGACAAATACCATACAATGGGTTGGCTTAACAATGGAGATTTGTTGTCTTACAGTTTCAGAGGCTGGAAGGCTTGCTACCTACTGGGGCTGGTAGCATTCTGACTGGTCAGCAATCTTTGATTCCATGGCTTTCCCATCACAGGGCAATGTCCTTTCCTTTCTCCTCCAGGTTATACTGACTTCCAGCTTCTTGTCCCTTCCTATGGCTTTCTTTTCCTGAAGCCTTCAGTAATACAATTAAGGCCCAACCTCATTCAATTAGGCCAAACCTTAACTAAAAATAATATCTCCAGAAGGTCCTATTTACAGTGGGTTCACACCAACAGAGTTGGATTAAGATTAACAACAAGTTATTTTTTATTTTTCCCTGGGGTATATAATTCAACCTACTACAGCACATTCCTAACAGAAGGAGATAGACAAAAGTACAAAACAAGACTTGGGGAGGGAATGAGTGATTTTTATGCTTTCACAGACATTTTTGGAAACACACATGAGAAGAAGAATTTATGTGGATGTCAGTTCTAAAGTACAATTTTCAAAAATGTAAAATAATAGTTCTTTTGCAAATATATAAAGAACATATGTCAGAGAATTTAGTCAACACATCAGTTAATAAGAGGGACTATAAGATATTAAGATTGCTTCAAAGAGCATTTCAGTTATTTATAAGCAGTTAAATAAAGGAATGTCAGCATAAGATTACTGCATTTGATATAAAATTGGTCAATAGCCTTCAGGTTCAGAAGCCTGAACCTTTGAGGTTAGCTTTTGCTACCAGACAAGTTATTTGCATCTCTACTACACACAAATCTACAACTTAACATATGATTTCAATAAGTCTGAGAGCTTTGATCAATAGTAAACAGTTGAACAGAATGCATTCTTCCAAAACTTAGGTGGGTTGAGGCACCTGTATGATGATATCAAAAGAACAGGCCACTCTTTTTGGTTTTCTGTTTTTGCCCTTTTCCAGGTTTTGGATAATTCTGTTTCTCACTGGACAGGGCAAAGTTTTTGATTTTCTGTTTTTAGCTAAATTTCATTCTTCTACTCTTATTTTAATAATGATATCCTGATTTTCATTATGGGAATCAATCCTTATTTACTTTCCATTCATGTAACTTCAGCACTTAGCTAACCACTAGGACTGAAGTGGGCTCCCTCCCCTTAATCTGTAACAAGAGAGTCCCCTTCCCCTTCTACCGGTAATGACTGCAAAGTAAACATTAAAGCCCTGAGAGGAAGGGAGTGAAACTGTGCCATTTTAGGGCATGAGACTTGCGGATGTATGCATTAGCGAAGCGTAACCATTCCAATAATTAACCATTGCACCAGCCTTGAGAAAATTTCTCAAGGTTGCTAAAGATCTTAGGCACCCATTAATTAGCCGTCAACTCTGCTTTTGTCAAAGTAGCCTGCTTGCATTTTCAGAATGTGATTTCTGCCTATATAAGTCTCAAGCACTCTCCAGGCAGCTGCTGCTCACTGAACTCCCTGTGCAGAGGGACAGGCAGCAGCCGCCAGCTAGCTGACTAATAAAGGCTCTTTTAAATTCCGTTTGGCCGTCTAGTACCTTAACTCGCGGGCACCATAACAGGACTAGGGTGTACCTAAATCTGAAAGAAAAAAGTGCATCACTTTTCCTTGGGGAAAGTAACTCATTCAGGGATGTCTTAGTTTGCCAGGGCTCCATAACAAAGTACCACAAACTGGGTGGCTTAAGATGAAAGAAATTTATAGTCCCACAGTTCTGGAGGCTCAAAGTCCAAAACTCAAGGTGTTGGCAGGGTCATGCTCCGTTCTAAACCTGTAGGGGAGAATCTTCCTTGCCTCTTTCTAGCTTCTGGTAGTTTGCTGGCAGTCATCACGGGCTGTTCTCTCCGTGTCTGCCTGTGTCTCCCCGCCTCTACTTATAAGGATGTCAGTCCTATTGGACTGGGGCTTCATCGTTATTAATACGTCTTCAAAGACCCAGACTAAAACTGGGTTGTGGGAGCCCTGCATCAAACCATGCCTGAATCCAGAACCAGTTACATAAAATAACATGCTTATTTTTTTAAAATCAAGGTAGAATGGATTTTCTTTTAACTGAAAATAAAAACTTATTAAGAATGGATACATGGAAATTATACTTTTTGTCTTAGAAAAGGCCTTTATTTTGTCTTCTGATGAGAGTTTAGTAACATTCTCTGATCAAAATAATTTCTTTTCTGAATTTTAAAGACATTTATAATCCAGGGAGGTATCTGATTGTAATGTGATTGTCAATCCTATGTAGATGATCTGCTTTAAAAAATCCTGGAAGGCTTTTAGAATTAGTCTCTTCTTTTGCTCTTGAAGCTCTGAAATAATTTCTTCAGTGACGAATTGTTTATACTTAGCCTACTTGGCCTTCTACATGTCTTTTGAAATTAAAGACTCCTGTCTTCCCCGAGAAATTCTTCTTGATTAAAATTTGTTTCTTCTTTTTTTTTTTTCAGTCTCACATTACGAGTCATATATGGTAAATTCTTTATTTCCTTATTTTTCCTTTCACTTTGCTTTTTCTCCCCTTTGTTCTTTTTGTAATATATTCTAGGAGATGTCTCCAATTTCACAGTCCAAATCCCTCTATTGACTATTTTATTTACAAGAATTATGTTTTCCTGATTGCACATACCCCAACAGGATATTTTTCTCTTTTATGAATGCAAAATCTTTTTCAGTCTCTCTTAGGATGGTAATTGAACATTTTTATGTTCTCTTAAATTATTCTCTTTCTAATTAAGTCACAGCCCTCTGCTGGACCACTCAACTTGCTTCTTCCCAATATAAGACTTTAGCCCATGTAACAACCTCTGTATAAAATGCTCTTCTATGTTTTTTTACATAATTCATTCCTACTCATCCATCATATCTCAAATTATATACCACATTCCCAAGAAAGTCTTTTTTAATTCCCAGGATGTTATATACTATTAAAACTATTACTTCAGTTTCATTGCATACAGCTTTTTGTAAGTTTGTTTACATGCTTATTTAAATAATGAATTTCCTGCAACAAATTTTGTGCTTGAGAAGAACAGTGGTATGTCTTAACTGTAGACCATTGAAATTCAGTGTGGAATGTTTTAAATATACATGGAATGAATGGATTAATGGTTACATGATAGGAAAATTCCTTTTGTAAGGAAATCTATCATTACCGTGGTTAGTGATTAATTTTCTAAGCCTCCAGCCCCATAGCTGCTGTTAATGGGATGCTTGTATTTTTATTTTTATTTTTAATGTTGAGATATTTGCTCAATAGTTATTAGAGTAGTCTTATTTTGATTTTATTTGTGTCCAAAACTGTGATCATGTTATAATTTTTTATTTATCTTTATTTCTGCTAAGCATAGTATGCCCGACCCCCTCTTTGCACAATTGCTGCAAGGAATTTGTCATTGCCCTATCCTATAGTGGATTTATAGTCAATTTTCAATCTGAGAACACACTCTTGATCATCTATTATGAAACTTAAAATAGCAAATCTCTTCATTTTTAGAATATGTAGCTGCCATTTCACATTTCTAATTCTGTGTCTTGAAATTATTGTGTGCATTTGCTGATTCTGTGTATCTTTTGACCAAGAAATGCTGCCACAATATCAATCTAAAAATTTATGTCATCTTATAATAAATTTTTGCTTTAATTGAAGAAGTTAAACTTTATTAAAATTGCGTATCTCATTTTATCCTTTCAGTAATGAGAGTTCTGAAATTCAGAGAACTTAAGTAAACTTTTCAGGATCCCTCAGTTATTATATGAGGGACTTACTCATGCAAGTCTCTTTGGTTTGGAATCCTTTTTTAAAAGGAGAGTTTGCCCACATTGCTCACTTCCCTGCTTAAATTCTTCAATTGCTCCCTATCATATAAAAGATTAAATTCTTGAGCACAATACATATACCCTTCCATGAATTGGCCCTTTTTTATAGATCCAGTTTCATTTCTTGCTATTTTACACCACAAACTTTTTGCAAAGTGCCTCACATGATGTATCATTTCACAGTTCTGTTCTTTTATTCATATAGTTTTCTTTGACAGAAATGCCAACTCCACATTTTTCTTTAGCATTTATAGTTCTCTTTCATCCAGTCTTAGCTCATGTCTGTTCATGGTGCTTTCTTAGAATACCAGGGAAGTTTAAGTGTTCCTCTCCTCTGCTCAAAAGCACTCTGTGAATATCTGCCATTTAGTCTATACTATATTATATAGAAATCAGCAATGGTTTGTCTTTTTCTGCCTCATCAGGATGTAAACTACTTGAGAGGACCTATGTGTTAGTTATTTTTATTATCTCAGTAACTTTCACCATACCTGGCATGTAAATGGTATGAAATAAATAATATACTGAACTGAATCTTTTCTTTAATCCTCAGGCAAGAAAAGGAGGACAGGACCTGTCTAGGGAAAAAAAGAGACAGGATTATACTTCATATGATCATATTTCATTTATATTAATCAGATGTGAATGGACTCTAGTTGGAGAGGTCCTAGGTGAGGGGAGGATCTTATTTTTAAAATTTTAGTGAAAATCATCAAGTTTAAAATGACACAATACTAATAATGGTAACAATAATAATAACTTTTACTAAACTTTTAACTTTGCTCTAGGCTAAGCTTTGTAAATATACAGAATAATGTCCTTGCAATAGTCTATAACAGAGGTACAAGCAATATCCCAATATTTAAGTGAAGGAAACTGAAGATCAGAAATGTTAAGAAATTTGCCAAATGATGAACATTTAGTAAGTGGTGAAAATGGAGGATAAAATACTGCAGTCTGACCCTGGATTCCATGAACATGAGCACAGCACAAGAGCGTTCGTGTTTCAGCTTGCATTTATGATCAACTTTAACACAGACTCACAGCATCAAGACAATAACTTGAAGAAGTCAGATAAGTGCTTCCAGTGATCAAAACAAAACTAAAGTGAATAGTTCTAGAAGTTCTAAACTCTATGTTCAAAAAATTATTACAATTTAGGACTGAGTACTCTTATAGAATATTAAGAGAATTGGTTATACCAAATGTAACCACAGGAGGGCATTTTAATGGTCCAATAGAGTCCTTATTGCAGGATGGATTTAGTTTTGGAAATCAGTGGGCAGTAACAGTAATAGAGGTGAGTGTGAGTCTTTGTCACTATTTGGTTGCTGTTCTAGTTTGCTAATGCTGCCAGAATGCAAAACACCAGAAGTGGATTGGCTTTTATAAAAGGGGATTTATTTGGTTACAGAGTTACAGTCTTAAGGCCATAAAGTGTCCAAGGAAATGCATCAACAATTGGGTACCTTCACTGGAGGATGACCAATGTGTCTGGAAAACCTCTGTTAGCTGGGAAGGCACGTGCCTGGCAACTGCTTGCTCCCAGGTTGTGTTTCAAAATGGCTTTCTCCCAGAACGTTCCTCTCCAGGCCACAGCTCCTCTTCAAAATGTCACTCTCAGTTGCTCTTGGGGTGTTTTGTCCTTTCTTAGCTTCTCTGGAGCAAGGGTCTGCTTTCAACAGCCATCTCCAAACTGTCTCTTATCTGCAGCTACTCTCTTAGCTTCTGTGCATTCTTCAAAGTGTCCCTCTTGGCTGTGGCAAACTTGTTCCTTCTGTCTGAGTAATCAAGGCCCATGCTGAATGTGCAGAGCCATGCCTCCATGAAAATTATCCCATCAGAGTTATCACCCACAGTTGGGTGGGTCACATCTCTACAGAAACACTCAAAGGATTCCAATCCCATTAGTACCAAAATGTCTGCCCCGCAAGATTGCATCAAAGAACATGGCTTTTTCTGGGGGACACAATACATTCAAACCAGCACCATTGCTTAGCAACTGAACCCTCTCCCTAGAACTGATGAATATCTGTTTTCTAAAATTTGGCAGTGAAGACCTCATACCCTTAAGGCTGAAAATGTCTGCTCTGCTGGAAGCTAAGGCATGGGTTGATGGCATTGGCTTGGGCAATCAGATACAACTAACTAAATGTCTTGATAAGGTGATAGAGACAAAAGAAATCAGAGAGAGTGGGGAATTTTTTCTGGTAGTATTATAGTCTTACATTTAGCAGAAGCAATAGGTGTGGCACCAGCCACGGAACCACTGCTGGAATATGGGCAGAAGAGGCTAGCTTATGGATATCTTATGCGACAACAACCACAGGTTTGGTTGTAATGTGTGATTGGGGTTGTGATACTGCTTGTGTAATTTCTTTTTCCTGTTGTCCATTTTCTGACTCTGGTTTCCTATTCTACCTTGACATATTGTGAACAAATATTATTTGAATCAATTAATCTTCTTAAAAAATCAGCCCACATTTATTACCACTGCCAGTGATGAAGAGCCCTGACTGATACAGACACTGAAACTAACAGCTTGTTGTGGAAACTATGGAATCAGGGATTGATATTCTGTTTTGTAGAAACATACAAAAGTCAAAAATCTAGCCAATATTATAGGCTTGGACTATGGCCATCCATGATGTACACTGGCAAAGAATATCATGAAAATTAGCTCATGACTAGGCATGAAGTAAAGTCTTTGGGGGAACTGAGTTGCTACAGACATAAAAGTAAGTGAAAGGCATAGGGAAAGGCAAATGTTCCTAATAACATAAGATGACTTAAAGAAGGGAGGATATAAACTCCAATTCTTGACTCTAAATATATACCTCAGGGCATGGACTGAATTTCAAATATCTTATGATTGTGCTGAAAGAATTGTGAGCCTTGTGCAAACATTTGAATGAGATAACTGGGATGAAGAAACAAAACAAAAGAAATGAATAAAAAAACCCTCAAAATGTGACCTAAAGTTTTGCTATATCTGTGTGGTTTCCTGGGTCCAGTCAGGACAAAAGGAATGATTCTAGTTATATTACTAGAAAACACTTGTTATAAGGAACTGATAAATACGTCTTGAAAAGTAAAAAGGAGATCCTGAATTAACAAATAACTAACAAGTGCAGGAATGAACCAACCTGCTAGGGCTGGAGGAACAAGGGAAGTTGTTGGGGTTGCTAAAGCCTAGAAGTTTAGAAGAGGAGCCCCTACAAAAATACACTCTGAGGAGGAGCTGCTGGTACTAGTGCTAGTACCAGAGAAAATCAGGGGAAGAGTCTTCTTGAAGCTGAAACTTGGTTGTTTAAAAAGCCCGGCTGGAAAGGAGAGGCTAAATTTGCATATAATTGTGCATAAGAGTCTCCCCCTGAGTACCTCTTTGTTGCTCAGATGTGGCCCTCTCTCTCTCTAACTGAACCACCTCGGCAGGTGAACTCACTGCCCTCCCCCTTACATGGGACCTGACTCCCAGGGGTGTAAATCTCCCTGGCAACACAGGATATGACTCCAAGGGATGAATCTGGACCTGGCATAGTGGGATTGAGAACATCTTCTTGACCAAAAGGGGGATGCAAAATGAAACGAAATAAAGCTTCAGTGGCTGAGAGATTTCAAACAGAGTCAAGAGGTCACTCTGGTGGACATTCTTATGCACTATATAGATAACACCTTTTAGGTTTTAAAGTATTGGAATAGCTAGAAGTAAATACCTGAAACTATCAAACTCCAACCTTAGTAGCCTGGACTCTTGAAGACAACTATATAACAATGTAGCTTACAAGGGGTGACAGTGTGATTGTGAAAATCTTGTGCATCACACTCCCTGTATCTAGTGTATGGATGGATGAGTAGAAAAATGGGGACAAAAACTAAACGGAAAATAGGGTGGGATGGGGGGAATGATTTGGGTGTTCTTTTTTACTTTTATTTTTTATTCTTATTCTGATTCTTTCTGATGTAAGGAAAATATTCAAAAATAGGTTGGGGTGATGAAGGCATAACTATATGATGGTACTGTGAACAGATGATTGTACACCATAGATGATTGTATGGTATGTGAATATATCTCAATAAAACTTAATTTAATTGAAAAAAAAAAAGCCTATCTGGGGCTATTATCCTTGAGGGAGCACAATGAAGCTGATTCTCGGAGTGTAGAAAACAGCTAGAAACTGGAAGCAAATGGGGCTGCCAAGGGGGAAAAAAAAAACGGCTAAAGTGATGCTGACAGGAACACGTAGAAGAGGAAGGAACACGTTTTTTCAACTACCATCTCCTATTTTGTAATATCTCACTACCAACCTCTATTGATGAAACCTACCATGGAATCAGTTGGGGGGGGGGGGGTAGTTTGAAGTTTCAGTACCACAAAGCAGACTATGGAAGAGTAGTTGTGAAACTGGGAGACAATAGTTTAATAGTCAGCACAGATGGTGATTTACAATGCTAGTAGAATTTGCCAGTTCTTATTTGTGAAAGCTAATTGATTGGTAAAGAATGTAGAGCTAAGAATTATAATGTGGAAAAATGTGTGGCTTTATAGAACTCCTACCATGGGGAAGCCCCTTTTGCTTTTGGCATTTTTAGGATTTAGAAAGCAAAGTATAATTCATTTAGGTATGCTTCTCCTATTTGCTTACCAGGAAATTGAAAAGTCTACCATCTTTTAGTATTCTCAAGGACAAATAAACAAGCTTCAGCTGGGCCAATATTCAATGCAAGCAATTCTTATTGGTCCAGACTTTTTCACCCAATAGATTTAGAGGTGTTGGAATATCTATCACAGAATGGTTTGCTTTATGGATGCTGTGGCAGGTCTCATTGTTACTGAGGTCCAGAAGGGAATGACAGAAAATGAAGGGAGAATGATTGATTAGGCACAACTTTCATGAGATTTTCTGATCATGTGAGCAGTCATCATAGTGCATCACTATAGGCATGGCATTGTGGATTAGAGGTGGGATTATAGAAACAAGGCGAGAATAGGATCTGAAGGGAAGAGTAGCATGTGGAGTTGGATCACACTACAGAATGGCCAAACCTATTTACTGTTGTCCCCCTCTCAACCCACACCTATAGAGCAAGAAGATCTATGTGGCTGATAGGAAGTGAGCCATGAGAAGGGTAGGAGGCAGTGAGGCTAGAAAGATAGAAAGGGATTCAATCATGTAGAGTCTTGGAGAACACCTGGATTATATTCTGGGTGTGGTTGGGAAGGTTTTTTGAGCAGCAGAGACATAGGCTCTATTTTTCATGCGTTCGTAAGATCACTTTTGCTGTCACATGGTGAATCTGTTCAGGTAGTAGAGGCAGCAAAATTAGAAGCAAGGAGACAAGTTAGGAAGCTATTGTCTTTGATGAAGTATAAGATGATGGAGCTTTTACCCATGTGGTAGAGATGGAAATTGGTAAGACATGTTGAACTGGGATACATTTTGAAGCAATAGATAATATGCTGATAGCTAGGATGTGGGGCATAAAAGACATAGAATTCTGAAGGATGGCTCTTAAGGTCTTGATCTCTGCAATGAGGAAGGTGTTAATGACATTGAGTTAAATGAAAGAAAATGGAGAGGAGCCTATTAGGAAAAATCAAGTATTATATTTGAGGTGCCTATTATATATCCAAGTTAAGGTGGATTTAAAGCTCTCCAACCTTAAGTCAGACATAGAAATAAAGTTTTGGAATAAACAGTATTTGAATTACATCTGTAATTATAGGAATAGATGACATCAGCTAAGAAGTGAATGTAGACAGAAAACAGAAACAGCTCAAGGACTGAAACTTGAGGAGCCCAAACATTGTGAAGATAGGAAAGGGGACAACAAAGGAGACTGAAAAGAAGTAGTTGGTGAGGTTTGGGGAATCTAGGAGAGTGCAGTGTCTCAGAACTCAAGAATAAAAATGAGTAAAATGAGAGCAATTTAATTTGATGCCCTTGAAAAGAGTATTTTCACTGGAACAGTGGCAAAGAAATATTGCTTGGAGTAGGTTGTGGAAAGAATGGGAGTGACATACTCAAAATATCATCTACAGAAAACTGTTTGCAGTTCTATTAAAGGAAGAAGAGAAAAATGCCCATGGATCCAGAATTTTTGCTTGCTTTTTATGTTAAGCTCTATCAATACATATGTATATGTTTATGGATAGGATCAAGTAGAGCTGAAGGAACTGATGAAGTGAGAGAAGTGTTAACTGGAAAGACAAAATCATTGTAAAAGAGAGAAGGAATGGGATCAAGATTTCATGGGAGGATTAGCCTTTGATATGGATTAACATGGACATTTACTCCACTGGAAAAAGAGGGAAGACACCAGAAATGGAAGCCACGCCTTACTGCTTACATTAACATAACTTTGCTCTTTCACTGTCCTTAGCATTTCTTTACTCTTAGGGACTGTTCAGATCAAGCAAATTGTTTGATTATTCTCTAAAGGAACTTGAGAATGACTGATCATCTCTTCAATGGAAAACATTGACAAAGAGTTTGCACCCAAGTTTCTTTCAGTTTCCTCCTGAAACTGAATTTTTGCCTTCCCATTTTTACCAGTCCTGGACTGTTGTATCCTAATTCTTACCCAATCCCACCAAGTTTCATTGAAAGACCCACCCTAAACCATACTTACAATTCTCAATAAATTTTGACCTTACCTTTCCACTCCAAGACTGTCAAAGCTTTGTAGGTGGGGTTCTCCCTTACCTCAGTAAGCAAATAATTTCTTTGTCTTATCAACAGTTTGTATTGGCGATATTTGGAGACCCAGCTTTTGACAACATAGCACGGGTAGGTATATTGATATATTTGAAAGTTAGAAGATTTGATAGCTCCTTTCTGATTGCTTCTAATTTTAGAGTGAAATAAAGTGCTAGATTATCCACTGTGAGGTTTTCAATTTCCCCTGGCAGCTAGGGAATCTTTTTGACCTAGTCTAGGCTGATGACTACCACTTACATGAGATTGCTGCTCTGGAGCTGGTGACAAGAGAAAGAGGAAGGATGATTGTCTCTGAGAATAGAGCCAGCAGTGAGAGCCTCACAATTTTCAAATGAGCAGAGCTGTGATGTTCATGGCCCAGTGCTGGCAGCATGGGGGCGGGGAGTGTACTCATGCTTGGGGACCTGGGTTGTCTGGACTACACTAGGAATTACCTTCATGTCCTCTTTTGTCCCACCTCTTTTGTTCCTCAATCTTTCAATAAATGTTTTATGGCACAGACACACAAATGTTTCTGCAATGCAATATTGAGATAAGAGAAACTGAAAGTCATATATTGCAGAAGACCATGCCAATAAGGTTGGTGGATAAAAGCAGAGAAGGCAACATGAAAATTTGCTCTGATTTAAAGGGAACAATGTCTTGTTTTAATGTGACAGAAGAAATGCATAGAAAAAAGCTGTCCTTAAGCCTGGTATACTTCCTGATTTAGAAGAAGATAACCCTCCCAAGAAAATGTCTTTTCCAAGAGATGGACAATACATGAGAATTTCCTTTTATTTTATAGATTTATTAATTTCTCCTTTAAAGGAGGCTGTCTAAATACAGATATCTGGGAAAGCAGAATGATTCTTTTCAATGAGTTTTATTTAGCATGTGACTCATGACGGCAGGCTCAGTAATTGATACATGGCATGGACAATACTGAACCAGGCTTAAGGACCACAGACTAGCTCATTGAAGAGCAGGAATCTCAATAGATGGTCCTAGTTAGCACAAAGGGATTTGCCCACACAAATTCTACCATATGTTTATAGTAGAGAGAGAACTTTTCTATTCATTTAAAAACAATTCAACTTGATAATTAGACTAATTGCAGAGACTTGGACTTTTGTTAGACCTGAATTGTGCCAGTCTGAATGGCAAAATACTGTGATAAGTTTAAACTCCCTTTACATTATAAGTTCAGATGGTCTTCTGTTTTTGCCTTCTACTTGCCCTTCTTTGGTGACACTGTGATTTTCCTTCTAGGAATAATACTTCTCCTATTTTTAATCCAGGTGGTTCAGGCTCCCTTGACTCCATATTTAAGACTTGGACACATTACTCAGATCTGGGCAATTAGAAAATTCTGTTAAGTGATTGCTTAACAGTGGTTGGCCTAAAATATTAACCTGGGATTTCTAGCTGGGACTCTTGGGGAAGAAGTACTGAGATTGACAGTTTGGAAGCAGTTAGCCTAGACTTGAGAGTAAGCATCTTTGTCATTGCTGGAAGCAGGCCATCTGAGAATAAAGCCAAACAAAGAATGGACACTTGTGAAACAGAGACAGATTTCTGATGACTTTCTTAAATTCCTAGACCCAGTTGTGCCTGAAATCAGTTAACTTTGGTCTTTTCAGTTGTGTGAGCTAATGAATTTCCTTCTTTGCGTAAGTCAGTTTGATTGAGCTTCTCTCACTTGTGATCAAAATAATACAAACAGTGTTGCCTGGAAGAAAAATTTGTCAGTGCCAAGCACTAAAACATGGAATTCACTGAAGTGAATCAGGTTCTAGGGTCATGAGTTTTCTTTCACCTCTGGATGAAAAGTTAGTGATCCTGATATGCAATGACTTATCTTTTTTTATTTTATCTTGAAACAGAAAGCACATGGCTACTAAAAATAGTGGTTCATGAGGCTTGGCAGTGAAACTTCCAAATGTTGCAGGATGTTAACTTCCTCTTGCAGCTTTTAGTGTGATTTTACATGGAAAAGGCACACTTCAAGTTCTAATTGTGTAAACTGAAAACAAAAGGGGCAAAATAGTACAACCTTACTAAGAGAGGACTTTGGCATTCTGAAATACGTGAGGGTCAAGTAAGAATTAGGTGAGCGTTGGGTAGTGCTGGGAGAGAGTGTTAAGAATTTGGAGAGTAGAATATTCCCCATCCTAAAGTTAGTGTGACCAAAATATATACAGCAAGAAACATAGCAGGGATATAATTTCAACCTATAATGTCAACTCTGATTTCCCACATCCCTATGAAGTACTTACTGCCTCTCTGCTTGATTAAGGTGACATTTACCATCATCCTAGAATCATACTAAAGCTTCCTCCTAAAGAGAAGGTGCAAGTATAGGTGAGGCAGAGACCAACATGAAAATAGCTGATTGAGTGTTACTTAAGTTTTTCTTGGAGGCCACTATATTGTTTTATCAAATCCTTGCTCTAGCCGAGGACCATTACATAACAAATTCTCTGGATTTGGTTAGTCTATTGCATGGATTGCTTTGTTTTCAGAGAAATCTCAAAACAAATTAGCCAAAAAATTGTTCAATGCCTAAGGTGAACCCTGGGCCCTCAAACCTGTACATGGAGTCCCCAAAGTGGCACATCCTTTCCAATTCTCTTCTCCATTCTCATGACAGACCTGGACCAGGGAGAGCTTCCTGAGAGCAGGGCTGGGGAAGGTTGAGTGGGTAATCAAACAAGTTATTCTGCTTCAAAGGGCGGAAGAGTTTTTTCCTAGTAATTATTTATAGGAGATGTTTTAGCATTTGGATATTTTAATACCATCCTCCCCCATCCTTTCTCAAAATGGTACCCATTGTATGACAATGGTTTTAATACGGTTTCAAAATTTCTCCATTGACTCTATGCCTTTGTTTCTTTTCATAGAATCATTTTTAGCCATTTGAACAAGAAATTTCTTTGAATTTTGGGCAACTTGATTGAGGCCCTTTTAAAAGTACCAGTTTTTCCCATGGATAGGCTAATGAGATAAGATTATTATAAGGAATAAATGAAATAATGTATTTAAGATAGTTTCTGATAATTAGCAAGCAGTAAATTAATGCTAATTTTATATATATACTCCCAACTTCTCAGATTAATCCTGTTTTAACACATGGATTACCATCTACTTCAACAGCTTTATCTCTGATATCTATGTCCTTTTGTCTGTATTTCTGCTACTATGATACTCCTATCCAATTAGATAACTTATTTAACCTATCAGTAGGCAATGGAGTCAAACTCCAGTTTATCTTGTATCTTTTCATAGTGTGCATTGGTCTGCTAGCTCCTCAATATCTGAATCCATGTTCCAAACTGTATTTTACATTTTTATCATGCCTATCCATAATTCCCATCATGTTGGCTGCTTTTCTGAAATCCTGGCATGTTTATTTCCACAGCCTTAACAATTTAATATATGGAGGACAGAGGAGCTTCAGCATGAAGGAGCACAGCATGCAGAAGGGGAATCAATGGTCACCAAAGCCCTGCATGGACAATAGAATTCTAGCAAGCAGATAGTGCAAGTGGGCACTGGAAGTAATAAGGGGGGGGGGGGAGGAGGAAGAAGAAACATTTAACTGATGATATAAAATTTTGTACAAGCACAAAATAAGACTCCTGATTAGGATATATTGCCATCTAGTGTGGACTAATTAAATGTGGCACCCTATTGCCACAGAATGTTGATGGTATACTTTGGTAAAGTTTCAAGAGCCTATGTCTCGAGAATGTGAACTGAGTGTTTTCTCGTAATGTCATAAACAAGAGACAGCACTAAATACAATACTTTAATCATCAAAAAATTTTAAAAAATAAACTTACTCCACAGACTCAATTCATTACCATTTTCACTCTTGAAAGTTTCCTATTTTCTACCATTAATGATTAGATGTGATTCTTACTATGAAAAAAATTTATATTCTTTTCTTTTTCTACCTTTCTGCCAAATAGAATTATATATATATAGTCATATATATATATGACTATTTTCTCAAGCTATAGTGTAAAGAAAAAAAAATCAATGACTTCTCTCCTAAAAGTTAAGTGAGGAATAGAATGCTACATACTTTGTATGACTGACATTGGAGCATATGGTGTAAATCAATATTTCCTTCTTGTTTTAAGACACTTCTTGAGAAGTAGAGAGATACATTGTATGAACAAAATAAAATTCCATTTTCTTTTCTTGTCTAAGACTTGCAAATTGCTCACAATTATCAATTACTTAATGATTTGGATTTAATGTACACTATTTTAATACCAAGCTAGAACAATATGTTTAGGTATATTTAAAAATATAATTTGAAAATTTCTAAACATATTTTTGAATACAAATAATGTGGTGACAGCATTGCTCCTTGCATCCTCATCTTTCTATTTGATTTTTTTATTCAATTTTATTGAGCTGTATTCACATATAATACAATCATCCAAAGTGTACAATCAGTTGTTCACAATACCATCATATAGTTACACATTCATCACCACAATCAATTTCCATTTGATTTTAATTTCATTTGGAACCACATTTTTAAATGATTCTTTCAGGAAACCCTTTCATATTTCTGATGGAAAATATCTACATTTCATTATTTTTCAAAAATTATTTAGCAGAAAATAGAATTCGTTGACAATTTTAGCACATTGAAGATGTTATTCTGTTGTTGTCTGTCCTCTGTTGTTAAGAAGTCCATTTCCAGTCAATTGGTATATCCATTTTGGGAATGGATCTTTTCTTTCTGGTAGCTTTTGTTGTTTTCCCTTCATCTTCAGTATGCTGTAGGTACACTACCACAAGTCTAGAAATTTATTTCTTTTTTTTATTTATCTTGATCAGAACTGTGTATAATACTTCGGTCTCTGCATTGTGAGTATTAATAGCATGAGTTGGCTCATTCATTCTACAGACCCTCACCTCTTCCCCATCTCACAAAAACATTATCTTTGAAATCTTCCATATGAAATTTTTGTATGTTTAGATGCAACTATGAGAGGTTTGTAAGATCAAAATGAAGTGGAGGTCATCTTCCTGTTTACCTTTGGCTCTTTCTAGTATTGAATGAGATAAAGAAAATGTTTGTTAATAGTGCAACATTATTCTAATGTTCATTTAGAGCTTTCTGGCTATCAGGAAGCAGTTGCATTGAGGCAAAGGTGGTAACTGAAGATTCTTAACTTTGACTTTCTTATTCCTTGATTTCCACACCTGGTGTTCCTGTCCTGTAATGCAATCCACTTCATAATCAGGTGTCACCTGGCCTTCTGTATGTCACCCTATAGGAATTGAGACTCAGGACACTTGCACAAGTACAGATGCTCTGGGTACTACTATTGCTGTGAGTTATAAGGTCTTTTGTATCTGGTCTGATTCAGAAGTCTTGTATCTCATACCAATACCCAAGTAACTGGAAGGTTAATATGTCAGCTTACAAGTAGAATATAATCTCAGATCTTTCATGATTTGTAACACATGGGTGTTTCTTGGTATCAGACTTTCCAGTGTTCATCTCAAATCCCTTATTTAAATGCTAACTGATATATTTTTAAAATATATTCTATCCTCTGCCTTTCACGCTAACTGATATAATAATGGTTGTGGGTTGGATTGTGTCCCCAAAAAAGATATGTTGAAGTACTAAACTCCAGTATCTCAGAATGTGACCTTATTTGGAATTAGGGTCTTTATATATGTAATTAATTAAGTTGAGATGAGGGCACATTGGAGATGAATAGGTCCTTAAGCCAGCATGATAGGTGTCCTTAGAAGAGAACAAAAGATGGAGACACGTAGAGATGGCAAAGTAAAGATAGATGCAGAGATTGGAGTTATGTTGCCACAAGCCAAAGGTCACACCCGAGGCCAACAGAAGCTTGAAGAGGACAACAGAAGCTTGAAGAGGCAACTAGAGATTCCTCCCTGAGAGCCTTTAGAGAGAGCATAGTCCTGCTGATATTTTGATTTTGGACTTATATCTTTCAGAACCATGAGGCAAATTTCTGTTTTAAGCCAACTGGTTTGTGGATATTTGTCACAGAAGTCCTAGGAATCTAATATAATATATTTTACTAATTCTGGAAATTTCTAATAAAAATATTCTTTTGAATATTGCATTTGCTCCATCCTCTGTGTTATTTCCATTTTAAAGTCTTTTTATACATATATTGATGTGTTTACTCTACTTTCCAGATCTTTTAATCTCTCTTCATTATCATCCATCATTTCAGTTCCTTATGTTGCATTTTATAATAACCCCAGTTCTATCTCCTAGTTCATCCAACCTCTCTTCTATGTCTATTTTTAAGTTAACCTGCATCAATGGGTTTTACCTTTTAGAATCTACATTTTTCATTTATTGAAATAAAATTTTGGTTCTTTTTCAAATCTGCTTATACTTACTCATATTATCTCATTCTTTGTCTATCTTTAATTCTTTATTCTATGCTTTTCATCATTTAAAATATACCCATTTTAATATTTGTTTCAGATTATAATATAATTAGCTTAAGATCCTGAACTTCTAATCATTTTTATAGCATTTGTTTATTCTAGATTATGGTTGACGGTTTCCTCATGCAATTTTGAATTACTCATATTTTAGTAGGGCTGTGGCTATCTTTTCCAAGTTGGTTTGAGGACACCTCACTCTGGAAGACCTCTATGGATCCATCCCCTGGCCCTGCCTGTACAGGAACTGCACTTCAAGCCTGTGTTTTAGAGATCTAACACCTCTCTCATCGCAGCTACAGCATACACCTACCATGGCCAGCCACCACATCATCTCACCTGCTGTTTCAGGGCACCACAGCTACTCTCAAGTTCATTGATTCACCAGAAGAACTCACAAGACTCCATAGAAGGTTATAGTATTGACTCAGGCTTGTTACATTGAAAGGATACAAAGCAAGAACAATATGAAAAAGATATGCAGCAGGAGTAAATCCAGAGAGGTCAGGTGTGGGCTTCCAAGTTCTTCTTGTACTGGGTCACACAGGACACACTTTTCTCTCTATCACTGAACTACAAGGACACGTGCAACTTGTCTTGGCCCAGAGAAGCCCTCTTGAGTCTTTCTGGCTTTAATGGAGGTCTGGTCCCTTTGGCAAATCCTGCCATACAACCAGCCATAGTACAAAACTCAGATCCCTATAGCAGGTATGTTGTCAATCTTAATGCTGGCACAAAATAATTTTCATAAGTCCTAAATATCTGGACAGCAGCATGTCCTGTTGCTCTGGGTATCAGTGACATAAAGAATATTCTTTAAATTTCCAGTGTTAGCCAAGAGTCAATTATGGTCTGGAGACATGAGAGGAGTGAGCATCCAGATCTGCCAAGCTAACTCTTTCTTTGCACATACCTTTGACTAAGTTTTCAACTTGTGTCTTTATTTCTGTTATTTGGCCATTTTACTTTCTTGCTTGTAAGCATCAATACTCAAAAAAATTACTTTTTTTATTTAAAATTTACAGGTATTCTTAGTAGAAAGGTTTTTGTTTTGTTTTGTTTCAGGTTTTCTTGGTTCTCCATTTGGCCCTTTTTATTTTTCTCTTTCTTTACAGGAAGGGTACTTATTTTAGATTAAGCAATTAATTGTGCCTGTCTATTTGATTCAACTCTTCTCAGAGTTGTCATAAAAAGCTCTGCTGAATGTGCTAAAGCTTGCCTACAGAGCATACTCAATGCCAATGTTTAATAGCAATCCTTTTCCACTTTATCTTTTGATATACATGCATTTGGTAAAGAACGCTAATAGAGATGTGTGGTCCCAGAAGTGAAAGAATTAACTCAGATGTTAAAAAGCAAAAATGAAATTAACTTGTATGTATTTTCTTCTACTATTTTATCTATTGAAATAAATTTTTAGGTGAAATAAATTTTTCTGGATATTCACAGACTCATAAATTCTACTTCAGATAAGATTTCATTTGAATTTTTATTAGTGATGTTGCTATCTTAGGGAAAATATCATGCTTTACTTAATATCACTTAATATTAAATCTTTATATTTCAAAACCTCCATATTTATATATTTCTCCTTAAATATGTTAATTTTGAACTTACTGAATTCTCATTGTCTAATAGTTACTTAACTGTTTTACACATATGCTCCTCAATTATAACTGTAGTTCCTCTAGGATTGTTTCTGCAGTTATTTTCCTCTCATCTGGCTCTTTATTTATCCTGGTTTATTGCATTGTATCTGAGGGGCTCTTAATAAAAACTTAATAACTGCCTAATTCTGTAATTGCTTGCATTTCTAAAAATCCATGAAAATATAATTTGAATAAAGGTATAACTGAAATAGCTGATATACAGGACTATGATTTGCAAATTTACTTCGCAACTTATTCCCTAGTCTCATTTGTTTTCTCATTCACTCAGCACGTATTATTGGGCAACTCCTATATGGCCAGCACTGTTCAAAACACTGGGGATACAGAATTGAGCAAAACAAATAAAAAACTATTTGTCCTCATGGAGATTGCTTTGCTATGTATTTTGGATCTATACCCTTGGAGAAAATTATCATTTAACATTAGTGCAATAATTTTGTGTAGTATGAGATTACATGAATTTTTGGAGTAATGTTACTTTACTTTATCCATTACAATGCCAAAAGTTGACCTCACTGAAAAGAAATGGATATTAAGACACATCTAAAATACAGAAAGTCATTCTCAAGGAAGTCCATTCTTCATCAAAATACTATGAATTTGCTCTCACACAAGGGTGACTTTTCAGGCCAAAACAACATAAAAATGATACAATTGCCCTTTAAACCAGTTCTGATGGTCTGTTTATCTCTGGGAAGGAGAGAATGGAATTGTTGCTTTTTCTTATTGGAATACTCTTTCTATTCTTTGTAACCTAATTCATTCTTATTCAAACTTTTAGATACAATATAACTCTAAATCTTCGAGGTCCTACTGATCCACTCCTCTAAATTCAAGAAAGTAACCATCTATCCTATGTCCTAGTACTTCACCAGGCAGTCACTTTAAAAATTCACCTGACCTATTTATTATGTTGCATTTATTTATTTATATTTGTATCTCCTTTGATATGTTGGGAATTCCTCAAATGCAAAGTCTGTTAATGATTCAATCTTTTTTTTTATTTCCTTGAAGCCCAAGGAATAGTGCCAGACACATTTTGGCTCCTATAGTAAGAATATGTTTTATTAAAAAAAAAAAAAAATAGTGAATGAGTGAGTGTAATACAAAATGCTGGAAATCCTAAGACTTTCTAAGCAGTTTTCTTACCTCTCTGGGCTTGAGTGATGTTACAATCTTGTTGATATGGTCATTCCTGTTTTATTAAAATAGGTTTGTTTCATTACTTCATGATATTTTAATTTCATTGGGTAAGATAAAATAGTTTGATCCTTTTCTTTAGAAAGCAGAGTCATGAGGGAATGTTGAGATCACATCATCCCTTGACTGGCTAATAAGTGTGTCTTACTACTAGGAACTAGAATGCAATAATTACGTCATAGACAGATTGGAAAAAAGACTGCCTGTTTTGGTAGACATTAACTGTCTAAGCATGTCATGTGTAGTAGGTTTCAAAGATAGGAAAGGAGGTAAGAAGTGAAGAACCCAGGTTAGGACATTTTTATTTTTTTTTTAACTCTGCCCCTTAAATTAAGTGAGATAACATATATTAGCTGCGTGTACAAAGCTGTACTTTTAAATCCAGCTTAAAAAGCTGTAAAGATGTTTTACACTTTTTACTTGATAATGGGCATTTTCATTTGTTTTTTCTTTTAGTAAAGGTTTTCTAAGAAGTTCTTTTCAGTCCTGCATGAGAGAAGAAAAGGAAGGCTGGAGTGATGTTGGCATAGAGTAAGAGATCCCCAATGAGAAAGAGACATTTAGGTTATAGTCATGGGAACCAGAAGCCCTCTCCACTAGGAGATTCATCTTCCAGGGTGAGTTTGGATTTTCCGATGTTTAATCAATTCAAGAACGTGATACCTCTTTAAATTCTGGTTTATAATGCCTCCACTGCCCAGTCATTTTTGAAATTGAGCATCTAGCCACAATATGCAGAAATAAGCTTAGTGATGAATATTAACACTTCAAGAAGCGTTGCCAAAGCAGATGATTTGGTCACCAAGGTTTACATCAATGAGTAGACTGAGAGCCAGAGCTGACAACCTTGCTTCATTGTTATGAATAATTATTAATTAATAGTCTGGGTGGGTAGAGCTCAATTTGACAGACAAGGAGGACTAACAGGGTAGTATTACTAAAATACCCTTTTAGACATTTCTAAATAATACTAGTAGACCTAGCTGACATTTTAAAAATTGATTTTTTATAAGGTAAAAAATGATATAAATAAAATAATAACAAAATAGCAATAATGGTACATTGTTTCATATTTTCTTGACTATGTTTCCCATAAAATATGGAATGAAATGTTTCATTTTTTTCTAATAATGTTGGACATGAGCTTAGAACTTAGAGAAAATGAACCCTATATTTCCTTGGTATCCATGATCATGCTGTCTTTAAAGCTCTCTTTCACTGTATATTAGTTTGAGCTTGTGTTTCCTGAGAAAGATCTGATTATAGTAGCTCAAACAAATAAGCTTTTATTTATCTCATGTGAAAGAAAACTAAAGGTTCATACTTAAAGACTGGAATTCTGCCTCAGTAGTGGTATTTGGGAACTTCTCTCCTATCTTCTGTTACATTTTCTTTAGCAATAACTGCTGCACCCCCAGAAGTCACCAGCATTTCAGGAATAAAGAAGAAAAAGACATTGAAGTAGCAGCAGTTGACCTCTGCTTCATTTCATGGGACAGAAATGAGTCACAAGGATACTGTTGGGTGGCTAAGGGCTCTGAAAAAGTGTAGGATATTTTTAAGGTTCTCCATTCTCTATTTTAGAGGCAGGGTAAAAAATTATTTGCTATTGAGTCAGCCAACCTACAGTATCTGTCACACTTTCTTCTGTAATACCACTGTATGTTATCACCCTATATTTCTGGCTTTTCTTATGTTACATTTACTGATTTCTCTGAATTAAAATTCATATAAGTGCTACTACTTATTTCAGAGTTGTAATGGCAAAGCACATCATCCAGATTCCCAATCAAATATCCATCAAGTTAAACAAAAACTTAAAAATAAACATTGAAATATTAGATACTACAATGTGGTATATTTAGGGGAAAAAACTACCAATGGTAGACTTTGGAATGGTTGAGAAAGCCATTTAAGGTCTATGTACTCTGCCTCTGAGAACAGCGTGAATGGCGGAAAAGAAGATATAGAGAAGATTGTATTCATTTGAACTGTCCTTTCATTATAAAATCTGCCTCCTATAACGCAGCTCCAATTTCCTACTGACTATTTCCTAAGGCAGCAAGATTTTTTCTCCCTCAGTGAGTTCTTATTTTTCTGCATCTATTCAGAATACAATAGGTATGTAATATTACTGGGGATTGAGGGAAATGGACAGTGCCAGTTCTGAACAGTGATGTATAAGTTTTTGTCAAGAAACATTATCTGTGGAGGTAGAGTTAATACCATCACTGTTTGTGATGAATGCTGGTGATTTATTCTTTTTTTATACTGCACTAGAAAAGAAAACCCCCAGAGTTACAAAATCATCTTTAGATACTACCATACCCAGAGAATCTGGCAGAAGAATGATTCAACATCTTGTTTCAGAGGACTTGCGTTAGTTGAATGCCTGCCAGGACCTGAAAAATTGCAAGGGAGTCCAGAAATTGCATTATTGAGCAACGTCACTTAAGAAGAGTGGAATATATATGGCCATGAATCAGCTATGCATTCTATCTTATGGTAGAGCCCCCAGCTTGGAAAGAAGCTTCCACAAATAAAGTTATATAAGATAAGATCTATATGGTTTACACAAAACATAGAACTAATCTAGGGCCAAAAATCCTGTATACATTAATAAATGGCTAAACAGAGGTGACAATGAAAAGTCAGTATTTTTTATTTCTTGTGATAAATAGAGAAATAAACTTTTGTTTTTAGCCTGTGTGACAGAATAACAAGAGAAATTAATTAATTGTGACTTTTCTCACATATAACGACATAAAAGAATTAGAGGGAACATACATACATCCTTCCCCATTTCCAGAAACGTTAAAAGTTTTGTGTCTTAAATGTTCCTCAGTTCCTTTGGGTCAGGAGATAATTACAAGACATTTGTTTTTTAAAGTTATAAATTGCTCAAAAATAATGGCTGAGGAGATCACACAAGCCCCCAAATTTATATTTGGTTTACATAATGTAAAAGCTTGAGCAAATGCTTTGATTACAGAAGCCTTCAAGTGAAAATCCACATTTCTGATTTCTCTTTCAAAATCAGTATTTCTAATTATACTAGTCTCACATTTCTGCATGACAACGTCAGCTGAAATTAAACAGTCCCAGTCCCCTGCACCCTACACACAGGTCACTGCAGTCATTTATATTACTGCCTGGCCTCTTCAGAAGCATCAAATAATATGAAAAATCTTAATTAAAGAGAGGAAAAAATACAGTGGACCAAGAGGAGGTTGGAATATCCCAAAACTACTCACAGAGGAGGTGGCTTGATTAGTGGGACTATTTTTCAGAATGTTCAGTACATTGCATTTAGAAAGAGTGTATTATTAGTGAGACCAGGCTATGAGTCAACCAAAACACAAAAATTTGTTCCACTGAGCACAATGCATGGTATGTTTTATTTTTTTCTCTTTCTCTCTCTATGTGTGTATGGGTGTGTGTATTTATTCATAGTTATTCTGCTATTGAGATGTGTATGAATATTGTATAAATATCTCTATACAAAGTCCTTTGTCTTCTACTTCTTTAGACAGGATTAGTTACCTAATACAACCAATAACAACATCAGTATGTCTCATTTCTTCCCTCTGCCTCTCTCATTTGATATGTGATTTTATCAAAAACATTATTTGTCTCATTATTTACTTTTATATTGTTAAAACACATGTGCAATATGCTGTAAACCATTCCAATTAAAAATAAATCACCTCTGAAAGTTTCATTATGTGAGTCAACAATCTTCACACTTCATAGAAAATATCTTTTCTAATTTTTATCATCTTTGATTTATTCTGCTTCTTTTGGAATTTAATACATTATAGAATCTTTCATGTCTGTTTTTTTTTTTCACTTAACATGCTATCTATATAACATCATCAGGCAATTTGTTGATTGTGTCAATGATTCAATATATTTTGTACCTGAGTAGTATTACAATGTATGGCAATACAGCATTGTTTTTGTATGTTCTCTTATTGAAGAACATTTTCGTTATTTCCAGTTTTGGCTATTATGAAAAAAAAACTGTTGTGGTAGTGGTTTGAAGCTGTATGCATGCCAGGAATGTTCTTAAATCTAATCCATTCCTGTGGGTATAATCCCATTTTAAGTAGGAACTTTTGATGAGGCTGCTTCAATTAAGTGGAGGCTCACTTCATTCGGGACGCGATTTGATCTTATTACTAGAGTTCTTTACAAACAGAATGAGAAGTTGTATGTTTGCATAAAAGTCGTGTAGAAACCACAATGTCTACCTCCCTATTGTTGGTACTTTGCATTGGTGTGGCACCTTTGTTACAACTGGTGAAAGAATATGAAAATATTGCTGTTAGCTATAGTCCATGGTTTACATTAGGTGTATTTTTCCCATATACCACCCTATTTGTTATTAACACCTTGTAATAGTGATGTACATTTACTTTAATTTATGAAACATTCTCATAACCACAGTCATAATCCACAATAGGGTTCACTGTGTTATACAGTCTCATGTTTTGTCTTCTAACTTTCCTTCTAATAACATGCATGATCCCAAACTTCCCCTTTCAACTACATTCATAAACATAATCAATGCTGTTGATTACATTCATAGTAATTTGCTACTATCACCACTATCCATTTCCAAACATTTAGCATCAACCAAAGAAAAATTCTGCACAAATTAAGCATAAGCTCCCCGTTCTTTACCCCCATTCAATTACCTGGTAACCTAAATTCTAGATTCTAACTCTATGAGTTTGCTTATTATAATTAGCATATCAATGAGCTCATACAATATTTGTTCTTTTGAGTCTGGCTTATTTCACTCAACATAGTGTCGTCAAGGTTAATTCATGTTGTTGGATGTAGTAGCACTTCATTCCTTCTTATGGATGAATAGTATTCCATAATATGTATATACCACAGTTTGTTTATCCATTCATTGGCTAATGGACACTCAGGTTTCTCCCATTTTTCAGTAATTGTGAATAGTGCTGCTATGAACATAGGTGTGCAAATGTATGTATGAGTCCCTGCTTTCGGGTCTTCTGGGTATATACCTAACAGCAGGATTGCCAGATCATGGCAGTTCTAAACTTAGCTTCAGGAGGAACTGCCAAACTGTCTTCTACAGCATCTATACCAATTTACATTCTCACCAGCAGTGAGTGAGTATCCCTGTTTCTCCACATCCTTTCCAACACTTGTAGTTTTCTGTTTTGTTTTGTTTTTTTTTAATAGTGGCCATTCTATCAGGTGTGAAGTTATATCTATCTCATTGTGGTTTTGATTTCCCTTATAGTTAGTGATGTTGAGCATCTTTTCATGTACTTTTTAGTCATTTGTATTTCCTCTCTGAATAAAAAGTCTTTTCAATCTTTTGCCAATATTTAAATTGGGTTGTTTGTCTTTTTATTGTTGAGTTCTAGGGTTTCTTTAAATATTCTGGGTATTAAACCCTTATTGGATATGTGGTTTCCAAATATTTTCTCCCATTGAATTGGTTGCCTTTTCCCTTTCTTGACAAAGTCCTTTGAAGCCAAGAAGTTTTTAATTTTGAGGAGGTCCCATTTATCTATTTTTTCTTTTGTGGCTTGTGCTTTGGAAAGTCTAAGAAGCTATTGCCTACCACAAGATCTTGAAGATGCTTCCCTTCATTTTCTTCAAGGAGTTCTATGGCTCTGGCTTTTAATCCATTTTGAGTTAATTTTTGTAAAGGTATGACAGATGGGTCCTCATTCATTCTTTTGCATATGTTCATCCAGTTCTCCCAGCACCATTTGTTGAAGGGACTATTCTGTCCCAGTTGAGTGGAGTTGGCAGCCTTGTCAAATATCAATTGACCATAGATATGAGGGTCTATTTCTTATCTCTTAATTCAGTTCCTTTGGTCAATACGTCTATCTTTATGACAGTATCATGCTGTTTTGACCACCGTAGCTTTGTAATATGCTGTAAAGTCAGGAAGTGTGAGTCCTCCAACTTAGCTCTTCTCCTTCAAGATGATCTCGGCTATTAAGGGCTCCTTATCTTTCCAAAAAATTTGATAATTGGCTTTTCCTTTTCTGCAAGGTAGGCTATTTGAATTTTCACTGGGATTGCATTGAATTTGTAAATTAATTTAGGTATAATTGACATTTTAACAATATTTAGTCTTCCTGTCCATGAACACATAATGTCCTTCCATTTATTTACATCTTCTTTGATTTCTTTTAGCAATGTTTTATAGTTTTCTTTGTAAGGGTCTATGCTGGTTTGAAGCTGTTATGTACTCCAGAAAAGGTCATGTTCTTTTAATCCATTCCTGAGGATGCAGACCTGTTGTGGGTGGGACTTTTTCTTTAGGTTTTTTCAATTTGAGATGTGACCCACCCAATCAAGGTGGGCCTTAATCCTTTTAATGGAGTCTTTTATGAGAGGAAAAAGGACAGAAAACAACAAAGAGGGCTACAGAGAAATACTCATAGAAGGAGAGAGAAAAGCCACAGAGATACTAAGAGAGGACCCACATAAGTTCAGGCAGGTGGCCTCTGGAACCAGAAGCTGAAAGCAGTGGAATCCAGGAGCAAAGGAACAGGAGATGATAGCCATGTGCCTTCCCATGTGACAGAGGGGTCTCAGATGCCGGCAGCCTTTCTTCATGGTCCAGGTATCATCCTGTTGATGCCTTAATTTGGACATTTTCATGGCCTGAGAACTACAAATTCTAAGTTAATAAATCCTCATCATAAATGCCAGTCCATTTCTGGTATATTGCATTCCAGCAGCTTTAGCAAACCAAAACAATATGTATGTTAGATATAGTTCATTTATCATATAAACCTTCACCAGCTCCTTCCCTGTCAGGGGTGGATTTGAAACAGTGGTCGTGTAATCCTTGACCAGTGCAGGCTAAAACAGCAGTTCAGAGCTGGGATCCAACCATCTGAATTGATCAATCAAAGGCTGTGATTATGCTTGGCCATGCCCTCCCTATTCTTGGGGAAGAGGACTACCATATCCCTCTCCATCTGCAGCAGCCAGCCAGGGTCCACACCCTAAGATGGCCCCCCTCAACTGTGGGGATAGAAACCAGCAGCCATCACAGAGCAAACTATGCACAGTTCTTTACCACAACTTCTTAGCCCTTTCTTCTCGTTCTTCCTTGGATGTTGTACAGTGCTCACTAAGCCTCCAGAGCCACAGAACAGTTGTTTCAGACAGTTTCTCTCTGCCCACTAGCTGTTTTTGAGGAGGAGTGAGTACCAGAGCTCCCTACTCTGTCATCGTCCCTGGGTGTTCCCTCCAATTTAATTTAAATAGACTAAAATAAAATTAATTATAAGGATTATAAGTAAATGCAATATGGTATAAGTAGTTATCAATTTTTTTCTCAGAATCACTGAAGATTGGAGACCTAAAATAAAATATATTTCAAATCAATTATAACATTCAAATTTTGACTTGCAAATCACCATGCATCCATATAGCATCTTTTGTTTTGGCAAGTGGAAAGAATTTCAACCTTACTCTATTTCTATACATAGGCTAAGAATCAGTAGAGACATAATCAAAACTGTTTATAAAGGAATAATTTTTTCTGCATTCATTGTGATGAACTCTAAAGCAAGTAAGAGAGATGCAACTTTAGTTCACCTCTCTCGGTTGGATGTATTTTAATCAACATAGTCACGCGTTTAATTATCTCCTTTTGGTATGATTTTTTTCCTCATTCAAAAAACAACTGCAGTTTATAATGGCTGTTATAATAAAGACTATCTTTTATTGGATTTTTTACTCTGATCCAATATCTAAGGCATTAGTCAGATTCACATACATTTGTGTGCTATGTATATGGAAGACAGAGATATACTATATAACTGTATATAAGGTATATATTCTCTCTCTCTTTCTCTCTCTCTCTCTCTCTCTCTCTCTCTCTCTCTCTCTATATATATATATATATATATATATATATATATATATATATATATTTACACAGTCTTCCTTATTAATTCTCTCCCTAAACTCGGCTTGTACATTCAACCATAAGATCTGCTGCTATATAAATATCCTTCAGTCATTAACTAAATTTGTTTAGGAAAACATCAACAACAGCAGAGCAGGTAGTCATAAAATAGTGGCCAAATATCAGCTTGTAAACTCAAGCAGGATCTTACAAGGAATGAATCTATGTGTTGGTATATGTTGTATCATCATGGAAACAGAATTCTGGAGATGATAATTGTTTATTTCATACTTTATTCTGAGATTAAGAATGCAATCCAGTTAAGTGATATGGCCAAGGATGCCTTTTTATACTAATTAGTATAAAAATACTACTGGAACTCATAAACAACAAATATTTAGTAAATATTTGGAATACCTATTTATTTTCTATTTCATGTAAAATAATGTCTTTGAGCACATCAAGATATGAAATAAAATAGATGAAGTTTTGACCAAATGTTAATGAGAAAGCTGGGACCACAAAACAGGTAGTTGTGGCAGAAAGGTGACTAGAACAGAATTTGACTCCCAGTTTAGTTTATCTCCAGTGCTTATTACTTAAAATATTAAATTGCAGAGTTATTTTTTACTTATTTATATGATCTATTTTCTACTTTTAATGAAATTATTTTGAAGAGTTTGACATTAGAAGGAATCCCAATTCCTGTAAGATATGAAATATAACAAAATATCCTCCATCAATATATGGTAGTCCAGAAATGTAAAGATTTATAGAGAAGTTTGCATCATGGAAACTGCAGAGGAAAATGCATAAGACATTTTATCCTTGAGTTAGATTCCTGGAATTCAAACTATAACTTCTGATCTGGGACATGTAATTCAAATTTTTAGAGATTCAGCGTCTTCATCTGTAAAATGCAGGAAAGCTTAGTACTTAATAGTGTAGTTCTGAGAATTATAGGATATGATAGTAAGTAAGCATCTGCAGGCTGTCTGGAATACAGAATGCCTTCAGTATACATTCACAAATATTACTATTTTATTATTATAGCAGTTAGTTACTTGTGGTTTAAGATAAAAAGAGGGATTTTAATCAAAGAGTTCTTGATGATCACTTATTCTTAATTATGGGAACATTTTAGTGAAACATAGGGTGGCTAATTAGTAAAATAAAATTTAAGTTAATTGCTGCATTTTTTAAAAGGCAATTTTAAAAAGGTAGAGTAATTAGCCCAATTTAAGGCAGGACTATTTTGTGGAGGGTGGCATAAATAGATAATCTTTTATATGCATTAATTTGAAGCATATCTATTTTATAAGACTCAACATCCACTGCCAACTGGGTGCCTCTAGTTAAATATTCAACTGTCACCTCACATTCAACATAAGTAAATTAAGACTTATGCCCTACCAACCTCATTTTCTTCTAGTCTTCCAGTTTCTTCTATAGTACTGCAATCATTTTGTTTTTTTACATTTGTGCATGCTTTTTGTTTTGTTTTGTTTTGTTTTGGTGAATGGTAGGCAGGATAATAGCCACCCAAAGATATTCAGGAAATAATTCTTGGAACCTGCTCATGTGAGGATAAAATGGTTACTTACATGATTATATACCTACATATATATACTTAAAAAGAGATATAGGCAGACACATACATAAATATATAATGATGCCTATATATGCATAGGTATATAATGCCAATGCTCGACTTACAATCTTTGCTTATGAAGGTGCAGAATGCTGTACACTTTTTCTATTTCCTGCCTAGTTGCCTTCTAAGTGTTGTGACCTCCAAATGGATGGAGAAAGAAAATACAACTATTGGAAAGACACAGTGATGTTGTGGTGGACAGAATGATGGCCCCCAAAATGTCCAGAACATGTGAATACATTAAATATAGGAAAACGGACTTTACAGATGTGATTAAGTTAAGTATCTTAAAATGGAGAGCTAATCCTGGATTATCTGGGTTTGCCCAATGCAGTCACAAAGTTTCTTATAAGTAAAAAGAGGAGGCACTGTCAGTAGCTGTCAGAGTCATTGTGTGGCTTTAGGAAAATGCCACTGTGAGAGTGAAAAAGGCACACAAAACCACAAAAAGTCATTTTAAGCAATAATGTTTTAGGCTTAGGCAAATAATGCCTTAGGTAAATAACATAATTTAGACCTCACAGACCCCTGAATGGGTCCAGGAATCCCCACAGGTACTCACATTATACTTTGAGAACTTTTATGTAACATACCCTTTGTTTTGTTTTTTTTTTTCTTTTTTTTAGTTACATATTCTCTTCTAATTCATTTTTCACTTTTATCCATAACTACTCTCTTCTGAATTCCCTTCCTTATTTCCTGTCTAGAATGTCTAGATCAGTTTCTCACCTCAATATTGACATTCAGGTTCACTCTTCCCCTACTAAACTGCATGGGAAAGATCTCTCCAATAATTAAAACAAACCTGCAAAGTGCTTACAATCACTCTGTATATGGGGCAAGATGCACATGGTATGATGCTCATTAAAAATTATGCTGTGCATTTAAAGGATATGAAGGAATTTTATTATGGGGTTTCCATGTTAGAAATCTCATATAGGTGAATATTTTAACTAAAATTTTAAAGATAAAAAGTTCATTTGGAGACTTCCTATACATTTCTGAAAGCTAAGTGCTATTTAAATTAAACAGTCATATAAAAATATACATTATCAAAATATATTGTATTAATGAGTTTTTGAAGCATCTTTAAACTAGGCTTTCTTTTACTCTGCCTCCCTTATTTAGAAATTTTCTCTGTTGGCATTTATAAAGGCTCAGAGTTTTTGTTGACATCATTGGGTTTCTAAGTCCCTCCTTTGTTAGTACACAGGTTGCTTATTCTTTTGAGAAGTGGTTTTGAATAATTAATAACATACTCAGTGTAAAGAGAGTGAGAAGTCTTTTTGTAGTTCAAAACAAACTTCAAAAATACTTCCAGGATAAATGTCTTGATCACAAGCATTTTCTACCTAATTGGCAACCAATAGTGATTTAATCTTTTAGGCCTAAATTAATACAATACATAGAAACCATATTATTGAAATATGCCAAATAAATCTCTATTATGCTCTGTATGTATTAGTTTTATTTAATTATAACATACCCACACTAAGGTATACAAATATTAGTTGTACAAACAGCTCGATATTTTTTACGTATGTCTACATCTGTGTTACCACACTCAGAATGAAATAGAAAATATTCTATTACTCAAGCATTCTCTCTCTTTCCACCTTCCAGTCTATGTCATTCCTAAGACAATGACAACTCTGACTTCTATTCCCATATGTTGTATTAATTATATTTGCAGGTCTTTGTTTAACATAGATTCATTTCTTATGTACTCATTTGCGTCTGTACTCTTCCACACAATTAAATTAATGAGAATCTAATGTAGTTTCTGTTATCAGCAGTTTGTTCTTTTTATTGTTCTGTTGAATTCAATTGGATTAATTTAACATATTCTACTTACTAATTATCCAGTTGATGGATGTTAGACTGTTTTCCGGTTTTCCAATTTTGGGTTACTGTGAGTAAAGTTGTCCCTATCTTTCATAGAGAATTTTTTTTTTAATTTTATAAGTATATCATTCATAGGGACTACCAAATATTTTTCTAAAGTGTTTACAAAACTTTACAGTTCAACAATCTGTGTAAGATAGTTCAAGATTTTCCATCCTGGGTAACAATTGACACCCTTCTGTTGGTGTTTTATGATCACGCTCAACAAGACCACAGTCATGCCTTCTAAAGGATATTAAACCTCACAGAATGAGTATCAACAGCTTGGAAGACAAGTCATAGAAAAATAGTGGAACAGTAGTTAAAGAATGCTTTTCACGGCCCAAATGATAATGTTTTATGGAAAAAAAGCAGACTCTTGGACAACTCTGAAATAAAATTGACTTAGAAGACTTGGATTCTAAATATGAAGCTTAGAAATTCCTTAATCAATTTATTATGTCATTAGTTTCTCTTTAAAGTATGTACAAAATTTACATATGGTAAATATCTATGTCTAAATGAGTATGATGAGTAATGTCAATAACTATAATACAAGAATTTAAACTGATAAATAACAGTGTCTCATTTAATTGGCCATGTTCTTAGATTCCATCACATTAGGTAATTGAAAAAATTCTTAACATATTTGCAAGCCAGGAAGGCAACATATTATATATATATATATATACACATATACGTGTGTGTATATAATATTTAATAATTAATATATATATATCTTAAAGAGAAAATTATATAATTATCTCAATAGAAGTAAGCATTCAATTTTTTTTTGGTAAACTGTAGGTTAAAGAGAATTCAACCTAAGAAAGATTTCTATCAAAACCCACTAGTCATCTTCATCATCTTAACTCTTATTGGGGAAATTGCTGCCCTGATTTTATCTTCTAAAGCCTCCCACTAATCCAAAGAAAGTATTCCTTGTGGTGATGGGCAATTACCTCCCTAAGGCTTAAAATTCATCCAGAACAGGACTTTAAACAATTAACCCTCAGGCTCTACTCTACTATGGACTGAAAATTCACTCTGTATTCTATGCATCATCTCTAATTGTTACCAGCATATTATCTACTAGGGCTCTCAGGAGGATACGTGTAATTTTTATAAATGACATCATAAAATTCCCACTAATAAAGTATTAGCAATATTAATATGTTAGTAGTATTTGTCTTTTTAAATTAACAAATTCCCAGACAGAAGTAAAATACAGAAATGAAGTATCATTCTTCATATAAGTATATATTTAATCTCTAGCTATTAATTCCCAAATCCCTCTTTCTCCAGTTTACATTAACTAATGTGATGGAATCTAAGAACGTGACCAGTGAAATGAAACACCATATTATTTATCAATTTAAATTGAATTAGAAGAAATCTTATATCTATTATGGACTGTAAAGAGAGGGGAGGGTGCTATCACCATTAGATAGTGAAAGTAGCATTTAATATCATGCCTACTTGTCACACTTAGACATTTTTCATCATGCGCCTAAGTCAACAGGACTGCTTTACAACTGTTTTCTTCCTTGTCCAACATATTCACAACCTTGTACTATCCATCACTCACCTTGTGTTCTTGATGCCACATTCTGAATTGATTATGAGCTCTCTCTTCTGTAAAAATTTCCTTTCTCTCCTTTGAATAGAGCACCAGGTGATCTGCACACAGGGAAACTTGAATTCTCCACAGTGCCTCACGCTTGCCATGTTCCTGCGGCATTTCAGTCCTGTGTCATATGAACCGCTGTCAGTGCGTGGTGCTCTGGAATGTCCACAACTTATTAAATGTGCTTAAAGATAAACTTCTCTCACATTCCCACGTTTGTTTCAGTTATCAAACATGGATCACAGATTCCTAAACTGAAGCAATTATTTATGTTTACAGAAGCAATGCTCAGAAGACCTAGAGAGGATAACTAATTATGCTGTATAATTTCCCCAAAATATTCCTTTGTTCAGCTTTAGTATTTCTCTGGGTGTTAGTAACTTTGTAACTTTAATGGCTACACTTATATTTCCTTCTAATGACTCCAATGTGGTGACAAGATAGACTTCACAGTTTCCAACTCTGCTCATGCATTCCATCAAGGAATATTTATTGAGCACATAATATGTGTGGACATTATTTAGGCAATTGGTGTTCAGCATAGAAGAAAACAGATTGTGACTTCTGCCCTCTTGGAGTGCTTTAAGTTTCTGCTGCTCTGTTCAGGCAAGCTTGGCTGACTATTTTAACATTTTAATCACCCTCTTAAGTTGGTTACCTTTTTTTGTTTGTTTGTTTTACCATAAATGGAACTTCTGAGAACATTTAAAAGGTAAAGACATTTTCATAAAAATGAAACCAGAAGTTTATCCACAGCAGAATTCCACTTCAGGAAGAAGAGAATATGTCACAGAAAAAGGGCCTGCAATACAAGTAAGAATGGTGAGCAAAACATTGATTTTTTTTTAAAAAAAGATGTAACATGAAAACAATACATAAAAAATGAAAACTGCAGTGTTAATAATATAATAATAATGTATAATTTGAAAGGGAGGAAAATTTAAGAACCAAAACACTGGACAATGGTAGCATGCAAATCAAAAAGTAGTTGATTGGCTTTAAAGTTGTCTAAGGTATTTGCATTTGTAAGGAAAGAGTATATTTAACACTTGACTTTAAAGTTGCAAAAGTAAAATTTCAAGGATAATCTTTGAAAGAAAAAAAGAGAATGAAAAAAAAGAGAATTAGAAAGTATAGGAAAAGAGGAGAAAAGCACCCTTCAAAAAAGAGAAAAGGATAAAAAGAACATGATAAACCAGACACATAGAAAGAACAGAGTAAGATGATAGGGGAAGGAAGTGTTTAAATATCCCAGTAATGAAAACAAATATGCATTGATTAAACTCACCAGTCCAAAGTAAGATTTTTCAGATTGGATTAAAAATCTGTAAACAGATACATTTATATACAAAACTGAAAATAAAAGAAAGTAAAAAGTCATACCAATAGAGCAATAATCTCAGTGAAGGTGGTACAGCTGTAAAAATATTAAATGAAACAGTAATTTAGAAAAATAAGGAAGTACAAGTATAAAGTGGGCTGCTATATATTATCACAGATTTAAACTCAAATAAAATAATTTCAAAATATGTTTTAAAAAGTGAAAGAACTATAGGGAGAAACTGACAATTTCACTATTCTATTGAAAGATTTCCTTATACATTTGTTATTGATAGAAAAGCAAATAAAATAATATTAATCAAAATGCAAAAGATTTAAACACAGTATACAAGGTTGATTTAATGGAAATACAGAGAACTCTGTGCTAGTATTAACAGATTAGACATTTTTATCCCCCAGACTCTGCTAGGTAGTATTATGGTACAGGCATTTTAAGAGCTTTCTCAGCAAGAAAATGATGGCCAGTTGTGGGATTCTATTTAGTACTCTTCTGTTAGTCCTGACCAAAGACAAGACTACCATTAATTATTGAGTAAATATGAGAAAGGAAGAAAATAACCTGCTATTACCACATAGTATATAATTTTCCAGATGGAAAACCAAAAATAACTTACAGACGCTCTATTATTTGGTTAAAAAGAGAATTTAACAAACTGTCTGAAAAAGTATCAATAAACAAAAGTCAATTTTACTTTTGTTTTCCAGCAAATAAAATTTATTTTTAGTGGCAATAAAATTATATGCTCTTGGGAATAAATCTAATAAAAGCAGTGGAAGTTTCTAAAGTTGAAATTGTGCAGATAAATTCAAAACCTTAAGGAAATGGAGATATACTGTGTATTCATTTTTGAAATAAAATTTTAAAATATCTCTAAATTATCCTTTGTTTCTCTAAATTATCCTTAGTTTCAAAATAATTCCAATCAAAATTCAATATAAGTTTTTCAAGTAACTTAAACTTTTGCTACATAAAAAAAAATCATTCCAAAAGAACCTTAAAACAGTTCTTACAAGAAGAAAAATGTGAAAGTACTTGTATAGGTGGGTATCAATATTTGTTACAAAGCTCCAGTAAATAGAACTGTATAAATTATTTAAGGAATGGATAAATTGAACCTAATGGTCCAGAACAAGGAGTCTCAAAATAGAGCACACAATCAAGGAGACTTGATGCATGACATAGGTTGTAGTGAAGGTAACTTGAGAAAGTACAGATCAATAAAGATCACAGAAACAATAGGTTATCCACATGGGGAAAAAAAAGAATATGAAACTCACTTTACATCATTTACAAAAATCAATTCCAGATGGATTTTAGAAGTACGAATGACAAAAGCTAAAAAAAAAAAAAAAAAAAAAAAAAGGAGAAAGAAAGAAAGGGGAAAATCATTATGACATTGGAAAAAACCTGAAAATTAGATCACATTAAAATGAAGACAGGTTGTTTAGCAAGAGACCAAAATAAAGGTAAAAATGCATGTTAGTAACACTTACAAGTTAAAAATGATATATACAATATATAAAGATATTTAAAAGTCAACTGGAAAAGTAAAACAAAACAAAACAAAATAAACTCCAATATAAAAATAAGGAAAAAAAAAAAAAGAATAAACATTTTGCAGTTAAGGAAACCCAGTATTGGCAATATTGGATTTAAAGTGGAAAAAAAAAAAAAAGAAAGAAAAAGAAATCTTCACTCTCCTTTGTAATAAATGATGTAGGAGTTTACAACCAATGAGAGTAAATAAGTTAAGTATGAAAATATAAGTTAGTAAGATTATGGAAGATGATCAACTATCAACTATTATATGTTGCTGAAGAATAAATTGTCACAACCACTTTGAAAAATAATTTAGCATTATCTTATAAATTTAACACACACATATGCTTCAAGCAAGCAATTTCACTCCTAGATATGAAATCTACATGGAGTCTTACACATGGGTGTTAAAGAAAAGTAATCAAGAATGGTCATAAACAACGTTATTCGTAATAGCAAAATAAACTGAAAATAATGACCATCAACAGGAAAATGCCTAATAACTTATAGTATAGTCAAAAAGTGGGACATTATTAAGATCAAAAGCAAATGAATCAGAGCTCCAAGGGTAACATGGATAATTTTTAGAAACAATGTTTGGTGTGCAAAGCAAGTCACAAAATACTACTTTCAGGATGATGATAGGGTATAAGACTTAAAAATCTGGAAAATGCCATTTGAGTGTACTTATTTATATACTCACACTCTGTAAAATATGGAAAGAGGGTAAGGGAATGATATATGTAAAATTCAGGCAGGAAGATGCAATTAGGCAGAGCCCATAAGTTATAGATGGAATAGTGGTCCCAAAAAGATGTGTTCAACAATAACTACTGGTCTTATGAACTTATTTGGAAATAAGATCTTTGAAGATATTATTAGTTAAGATGAGACCAACTGGATTAAGTTGGGCTCTAATCCAATTTGACCAGTTTCCTTATAAGGGGAGGAAATTTAGACCCTGAGAGAGAAGACAGCCATGTGACAGAAGCAGAGATTGAATTATGCCAGGGATTATGGTCAGGCCACTGCCAGATCCCTACAGAGGAAGCATGGCCTTGCTTATACATTGATTTGGACTTCTAGTCTCCAGAACTGTGAGACAACAAACTTTTTTTATTTAAGTCACCCAATTTGTGCTACTTTGTTATGGTAACCTTAGGAAACTAAGACAATACAGGTGTTCTAGTTTGCTAATGCTGCCAGAATGCAAAACACCAGAGATGGATTGGCTTTTATAAAAGGGGGTTTATTTGGTTACACAGTTACAGTCTTAAGGCCATAAAGTGTCCAAGGTAACACATGAGCAGTCAGGTACCTTCACTGGAGGATGGCCAGTGGCATCTGGAAAACCTCTGTTAGCTGGGAAGGCACGTGGCTGGTGTCTGCCCCAAAGTTCTGGTTTCAAAATGGCTTTCTCCCAGGACATTCCTCTCTAGGTTGCAGTTCCTCAAAAATGTCACTCTTAGTTGCACTTGGGGTATTTGCCCTCTCTTAGCTTCTCTGGAGCAAGAGTCTGCTTTCAACGGCCGTCTTCTAACTGTCTCTCATCTGCAGCTACTTTCTCAGCATCTGTGCATTCTTCAAAATGTCCCTCTTGGCTGTAGCAGCTGGCTCCTTCTGTCTGATTTTATATAGTGCTCCAGTGAACTAATCAAGGCCCATGCTGAATGGGTGGGACCACAACTCCATGGAAACTATCCAATCAGAGTCATCACCCACAGTTGGGTGGGGCACATCTCCATGGAAACACTCAAAGAATTACAATCTATTTAACACTGATAGGTCTGCCCACACAAGATTACATCAAAGATAATGGCGTTTGGAGGACAGAATACATTCAAACTGGCACAACAGGTAAATAAAAATATTTGGCAATGTTGTTCTTAAGTGTATGGCGAATTCAGAGCCATTCATTTTATCAGCATGTGGCATAACTTAGATGCATATTGTATATATTCTTTGCTTGGTACATGTATCACATAATGAAATATTCCATTCGGAAACATGAAAATAAGATGAAAAAGAACAGAGTTTGAAGAAGGTCATCTAGTGTTGCTTAGCTGTTTCTGCACTAATAATTTAGAGGCCAAAATGTGACATAAGAATGCTTTGCTGTCTGTACTAGCTTTAGCTGCCTTTGCAGTTTTAGCTCAGGCCTGTAGACTTGAATGAGAAAGAAAATGAAATAAGTGAAAATTGTGCAAACTACAATGCCTGAATTTCCTATCAATGACTGAAACTCTGTCACTTTTGAGGTAAGTCTTACCTTGCATTAAAGACTTTCTTTTTCTGATCATCAAAATGCTTCCTTATCCAACCCCCATCCCTGCAGTACCAGATGTGGCCAAGTGCTGAGGTCTGTTGGACACAGAAGTCTGCACAATCTGTTCACCAAGCTGTGCAGCTTGTGTTGCCCAAGTCTGTTCCTGTTACAAGCATTCACCTGCCTGCACACGTCTGCCCTGACAGCTGCACTAAGAGGATAGTTCTGGCCATGGGACATTATGGTCCCCAAACACTACTCCTTTTGCCAGTTTCACAAAGTTTCCTTGCCAAGGTCCCATGACTTAGAGTCTGAAGGTGATAATTTTGCATATACTCATAACACCAAAGTTTTGAAATAACTGAGAAATAGGTACAGAATGAGATCGAGATCAAAACATAAATGTTACATTACATTGTTATAGAAGAATACAACTTGTACCTGGGGCCAAAATGATCTTTTTAATACTTTCTTTACCACCACCCTATTCCTGTCTAGACAGTATAGGACTCATCAGAGAAGATGGATAGTTTCCCAGGCAGTTTTGCAGAGGATTGTATTCTTCTTTGAAGATGTGGAGGAAAAGAAAGTCTTGTATTTTATTGGTGATAATCTAAATTTCTAGAACCATTTTGAAAAATTATTTGGCACTAACTTATGAAAATAAATATGCATGCTCCTAGCAGAATTTTGGGATGTTCATAACAATATTAATATATATTCATATATTTATAGCAACATATATATATACACAGAATAATATACCTATGTATATATGAACACACATACACACTCATCAATGGGAATACGTACAAATAACTTGCAACATAGTCACATGATGGAATATTATGTAGAGTAACATTCTTAATAAATTATATTTCTACCACAAAGTAGAATATTAGAAACTTTGGATCTGAGACACAACAATGCTAATGTCATACATCTATAGCTTTACCTTGTATACTGGAAATCTATCAGCAAATGATGTTGGAGTCTTTCCACCTAACTAATCAAAGAAATAACATCTCATCACATGGGAACCAATAAGTAGGAGGAGCAGAGATTTTGGCCACACTATTAAGAAAGTAGATATGTTTTATACACATACACTTAATCTTATGGGCAATTATATGGAAAAAGGTTGACAATGATACTCCCTAAATTAGAGGTTAGTTTTAATATGCAGTAGGATGATCTAAGACAGGTATGAATAAAATGCCACAGTTGTGAAGAAAAAGGAATCTTCTGGAGAATAGAATTAGAAATAACTTCATATAACAGATTAATTAGTGTCCTCAGTTTTGAAGGACAAGCTGAAATAAGCAGATAGTAAGGAAGTGGAAAATTTGGTTGGAATACCAAGAAATTTTTAAATGGCTAGAACTTAGTTTTCATGATTGTGCTGGTTTGGATGTATTATGTCCCCCAAAAAGCCATGTTCTTTGATGCAGTCTTAGGGGGGCAGACATATTAGTGGGGATTAAGTTGGAAGGTTTAGATTAGGTTGTTTCCATGGAAATGTGGCCCACCCAACTGAGAGTGATAACTCTGACTGGATGATTTCCATGGAGGTATGGCTCCATGCATTCAGCATGGGCCTTAATTAGTTTGCTGGGGCACTATATAAGCTCAGACAGAAGAAGCAATCTTACTACAGCCAAGAGGGACACTTTGAAGAATGTACAGAAGCTGAGAGGGTAGCTGCAGTTGAGAGACAGTTTGAAGATGGCCGTTGAAAGCAGACTCTTGCTCCAGAGAAGATAAGAGAGGACAAACACCCCAAGTACAACTAAGAATGACATTTTTGAGGAACTGCAGCCTAGAGAGGAATGTCCTGGGAGAAAGACATTTTGAAACCAGAACTCTGGAGCAGACACCAGCCACATGGTCTCCCAACTAACAGAGGTTTTCCAGACACCATTGACCATCCTCCAGTGAATGTACCCAATTGTTGATGACTTACTTGCCTTGGGCACTTTATGGCCTTAAGACTGTAACTTTGTAACCAAATAAACCCCTTTTATGAAAGCCAATCCATTTCTCGTGTTTTGCATTTGGGCAGCATTAGCAAACTAGAACAATGATCAAGAAGAAAAATGTGAAGCCTGAGAAAAAATGAGTATGGATATGATCATGAATGACCTCCTATGCCATTTAATACTTCTCTTATGAGTTTGTATATGACTCTCTAAGTCAAGAAATTACCACTCCTAATTTTCTGCAGATGACTGACATTATTCAAAAGTCAAGCATTCATTTTTGCTATACCCAGATGCTATCTCTGAATCCTTCTCAAACATTGTTTCAGAAAGCCTCTAGCAGTCTTCTGAGAAGAACAGGCAAGATGTTTACCATTCTAAGTATTATGGCAAGTCGTGGACATATTATAAGCATGGAATTGCCACAGTCAAAAAACTTCGCTCCAAAAATCCAATTTTTCCATTCCATTCCATTCCATCAAGTTGCTTGAGGGCATTCATTCATAATAACTCAAGAATGGAATAGTGATGATAACTTGTCTTGCTGTGTTTTCAGACCATTTACCAAAACATTTTTCTCTGCACAAATGAAAGCCAATGCATACAGCTGTACAAAAGAAGTCAATATGTTTTCCAGAATTAGGTAAGTGCAGTACTATATTTAACAAAAAAAGTGTGTGAAAATAGGCATTTCTTTATTCTAAATGTCTGCCATGATTCAGAGAAGAAAGCAAGTGCTCATCTCATTACATTGTTAAGGATATGGGAATTTGTTGATGTTGGTTAAAGAACCCACTAGGAAATTTAAATAGACAAAAGCAATGAAGACCTTATTTCTGGAAATACAAAAGTGTTTCACTGCCCAGTTATTTCTAAGGAAAAACAGCCAGATATACAACCAAATAATTCATATTTCCTTGATAGCAGAAAATTTCATGAGATTCAAAAGTGGGTTATCTCAACTTCACATCAAAAGATGTAAATTCTTAAAGTTTATGTATTAACAACAAATAAAAATTCATCCATACATTTTTTGTTTGTTTGTTAGGAATGGGAAGATATATTCCTATGCAGTAATACTGGAACATTTAATTGTGACTGAGAGAAAAATTTTGTAATTTTATACTCTTTCAAATAAGATACCTTTATTTTAATTTTCAAAACTGTTTTGAATTTCATGCATACTAGCTGAAAGTGTTGACCATTCATAGTAAATGTGTTTTTTTAATGTTATGTTTTATGATGTTATCAGCATTGAGGGAGCACTTGAAACTCTATAATGCTACTATCTTACTTAGCATATCCAGCCAGTCCCACAAGCTAACGGATCATTTTCAAGGGAATATATAGAATTGAGGTTAAAACAAATATTTAAATATGACAGATGTCATCTGTTTTCTATACATTGACAGTTTTAGGGAAAATAGCTTGCAATTTATAGTTTCAAGGAGGATGAGAGAAAATATGCAATTTCATAGGCCAAAATATTCTATTTATCGTGAAGTATATAACAACTTCAATCACATTGTAGGCATAATACAAAGAACAATAATAGAAGCTCTCTGAGCAAAAAGGGGAATAGGTCTCACAAAATCCATATCCTTTTCTCAACGATATTTCCTTTTCATCTAGCAGGTTGTGTAATATTCATAAAGTTCATGGAAGAACTTTGATTTTCTGGTTCCTATTTATACCCCAAGGTATATCTCTGGATAAAAGTTATCAATTGGGAATGAAGGTGGGGCTATGAGAAATATCAGTAGTGAGAAGTGAACAATATTACTTAGAAGAGATATTTACTTTAGAAAAACCTAAACAAGTTGTAGTAAAGAGTTAAACCATGGATGCTGCATGGGTTATAACAATCCTAAAGCACAAGGGAAGTTGATATGTTAAATACTTAGTGTTTGCTAAAGCAATTTTAAGAAAGTACTCCAATTCACTAATTTATTTTTCAGATGATATCTGTAATAATCTCTTCATGATGAAGGTTTATTTTACTTCATGCTTAAAATTTTTCAATAACTTTCCATTGCTCTTAGGAGGTAATCTCTCTTATTCAGATACTTTTCTTTTTATTGCTGAAACATTTTGCCTCTATGCTTTAGGCAGTAAATCATAGCAATCTCACTCTCTCAAGATATCTTCCCCGAACGCCTCTAGTTTAATTTCTCCCAATTACACAATCTCATAGTATCTATTTTCCCCTTTCGAAATATTCATCAATTATATATGGCAGTCTTCTCATTGAAGCTGCAAATTCCATGAGGTCAGAGACAATGATTGTCTCAATTAACAGAGTAGCCCAGTAAAAAGAATAGAATTGTACAAAAATTGTGATTCAGTAGATGAAATAATAAGTGATGATGAGATAAATATTTTTTCTAACTTTCATTGAAAAAATTCAACAGACCAGAAAAATCTGACAGCTCTCTAGCAGCATACAAATAAACAAAACAAAAGAAATATTATGAAGACTCAAATGAAATTTCTAAAAATGAAAGCAAAACTAAACAATTTAGTTTGGATTATTTACAGTTAGATTGTTGCTAAACTCTAAGAACAACTGTCATTAAATATAAGCTTAATGGAACTGGTCTGAATAAGATTAATAAACTAACCCTGCTTAGAAGCAGCATGCTGATCCTTCATACTTGAAAAGGCACTCACACATGTTTCATACATTTCTAATGTTTGCCAAATTTTTAGAATTATAAGACAAGTCTAGGCAGAAAACAATTAAAAAGTCTTTGTATTACATGAAGGCTGTGTTTCAAGACACCTCTATTAGTTTCCTATTACTGCTGTAAAAAATTACCACAAACTTAGTGGCTTAAGATACCACCAATTGAGGGCTCAGAGCCAGGACCAGGTGGCAGCATAGGGAGGTGTGGAATTTAGTTAGTCCTCTGGAACAACTAGCATCTAGCCAGGAACAACTAGTAAACAGCCTGGAACAACTGTTCAGGGACATCTGTGACTGAACACATAGCATACACCAGAGTGGAATGGGTGGAACAGCTGAGGTCTCAGCATTAGAACTGTAAGTAAACTCCCCAAAGTGTGGAGTGGGTGCTCCCCCCCCAGCATGGTAGGCTGAGATGAAACACTTCTCTGTGGGGAAAAGAAGCAGTCTACTAGAAGGAAGGGAAGGTAGCTTAACCAAGCTCAAACTACAGTTTTAGTTAGTGAATTTGGAGTACTAAATACAAGCTATGAGCACAGATGAACCTGCAACAAGCAGGAAAGGGAACCAGAGGTTTCTCCTGGCAGAGAGGAAGCAGGGCTGATAGAAAAAAAAAAATACATACATATATAAAAACAGAGGCTTTTGGAGTTGGCTGAGATGAGAATACTGAAAAAGCCTGTGTGCCAAGAAAAGAGGCACACAGAACCAGGCACCAACTCTGGTTTTTGACTGGTAACTGAGGGGCTGGAGACTGGCTCTGAAAAGGGAATTTCTTTAGTTTTTTCCTTTTTTTCTCTCATTTTAAATAACTCTTTAGAGAAAGCCTCAGGCATTTTCAGTTGTCAGTGCTGACCCAGGCAAGGGTGGAGTTAAGATTGTTAGAGAGACAAAAGAAGAAGTCAACTGTAAGAGATAAATCCCTAAAGGGCTTTTCTTTCCTAAGAAAAGTGGGAGGTGGGACCCAGCTCAAGTGACTTCCCTCCCTCAGAAAACTCAGACCCCAGGTCCTTGGGGGAAAAAAAACAAAAACAAAAACAGAAACAGCTAAACAACTTAAGCTTAGCTTCTGACACTCTCAGGTCCCTGGAATGGACAGGGCCAAATGAGAATTAATTAAAGGCAATGCACCTCTTTATGCCTGTGGGGAGCTGCTGACTGACAAATGACACCTGCTTAGCAGGATAGGAAAAGTACAACATCTAGAGGCCTCACAGTAAAGTCTGACAACTTTCTGGGTCTCATCCTCAGAAACGTGGTACCGATTACACCCTCTTTCTGGGACCTGGGCCCATCTGGTCTGTGAAAATCTGATAGAGGTAATCAAGGAAACCAGATGCCTAGGCAACAAAAAATTACAAATCACACTAAAAAAAAATGAAGATATGGCCCAGTCAAAGGAACAAACTTACAATTCAAATGAGAAACAGGAATTGAAACAACTAATTAAAGGTCTTCAAACAGATGTGCTAAATCAATTCAAAAATCAAATCAATGAGTTAAGGGAAGATATGTCAAAAGAGGTGAAGGACATAAAGGAGACATTGGGTAGACATAAGGAAGAACTTTAAAGTTTGAAAAAACAATTGGCAAGAACTTAAGTGAATGAAAAGCATAACTGAAAAGACGCAAAACACAATGGAGACATACAACAGCAGATTTGAAAAGGCAGAAGAAAGGATTCAGGAACTAGATGACAGGACATCTGAAATGCTACAGAACAAAGAAGAGATAGGGAAAAGAATGGAAAAATATGAGCAGGGTGTCTGGGAATTGAATGACAACATGAAGTGCATGAATGTACATGTCATGGGTGTCTCAGAAGAAGAAAAGAAGGGAAAGGGGGTAGAAACAATAATGGAGGAAATATCACTGAAAATTTCCCATCTCTTATGGATCTTCAGCTTTGGTATATTGCCAATATATACCAAGAATGCTGCACTTCTTGCAGATCCAAGAAGTACAGCATACCCTATATGAAATAGATCAAACTAGACCTTCTCCAAGACACTTAATTATCAGATTATCAGATGTCAAAGACAAAGAGAGAATTCTGACAGCAACAAGACAAAAGCAATCCATCACATACAAAAGAAGCTCAATAAGACTGTGTGCAGATTTCTCATTAGAAACCACGGAGATGAGAAGACAGTGGCATGATATATTTAAGATACTGACAGAGAAAAATTGTCAACCAAGAATTCTATATCTGGAAAAACTGTCCTTCAAAAATGAGGGAGAGTTTAAAATATTTTCAGACAGACAGTGAGAGGGTTTGTGAGCAACAAACCTGCTCTACAAGAAATAGTAAAGGGAGCACTATAAGCAGATAGGAAAAGACAGGAGAGAAAAGTTTGGGGAAAAGAGTAGAAATGACTGTCAGTGAGAATAAAAAGAGAGAGAGATAGAAAATAATAATAATAATAATAATAATAATAATAAACAAAGTAAAATAGTGACATAAATTCCAAAAGTTAAAATGGTAGACAGCAGACATTATGTTGAGTGAAATTAGCCAGAAGAAAACGGACAGGTACTCTATGGACTCTCTAATATGAACTAACATTGATGAGTGAAATTTGAGAATTAAAGTTGAGAACACAGGTTATTAGGAGATAGAAGGAAGTTAGAAATAGGGCATTTGATGCTGCAGGAGTACATAAGGGTAAAAAGGAATGATTATATAGATTTAGAAATGGATAGCATGATACTGTGTGATGGTAGCACAATATTGTAAGTACACTGAACAAAGATGAGTGTGAAAGAAGACTATGTATGACACCAGAAGGAAAGAGAAGATAAAGACTGGGATTGTATAACTTAGTGAAACCTAGAGTGTCCAATGATGGTGATTAAATGCACAAATATAAGAATGTTTTTAAAATTAAAAGAGGGAGAACAAATGAATGTCAACATTGCAGGGTGTTGAAAACTGGATGGTACAAGGGAAAAATACAATAAATGAAAATTAAACACTATAGTTAATGGTAACAAAGGCAATATACCAACACTAAATGTCTACAAGAAGGTGTTATAAAGGAGTGATACAGGATTCTTGGTGATGGTGGTGTTGCCTGACCTTTTTATTGTATTTGATATTATTTTTATGTTTTGTCTATCTTTTATATTTTTATTCATTTTTTCTCCTTGTCCTCATTCTTTGTAGAAGTAATGGAAATGTCTTCATATAACTTGTGGAGGTGAATGCCTAACTATGTGACTATACCAGGAATCATTGGTTGTTTACTTAGGATGGATTGTATGGTGTGTGAATAAAACTGCTTAAAAAATAAACAGAGGGATGCAAGTGCTGGAGAAAATGTGGAGAGAGGGATGTACCTATTCATTGTTGGTAGGTAAGCAGAATGGTGCAGCCCATCTGGAGGGCAGTATAGTGGTTCCACAGGAAGCTATGGCCCTGCAGCTCCATTATTGGGATCTACTTGGAAGAACTGAGATCAGGGATGTGACTAAACATTGCACACTGGTATATATGGTGGCAGTATTCACAGTTCACAACGGATGGAGGTGACCTTAAGGTACACCAACCGATAAATGGAATGGTGAACTGTGTTGTATACGTTGAATGGAATACTGAGCAGCAGCAAGAAGAAATGAAGTTGTGAGGTATGCAACTAGATGAATGGACCTTGAGGACAGTATGTTGAGTGAAATAAGCCAGAATTGAAAAGATAAACATTATAATGCCTCACTAACATGGACTAACTGTAATGTGTAAACTCAGAGAATTGAATCTGAAAGCATAGGTCGTCAGGGGAAGGCTTGTGATAAAGGTTCCTAGACTGTAAGCTTTACAGCAGTTTCATCTATTCATGAGTTGTAACTGTTATTTCTAAATCCTGAGATGATGAGCTGTTTGTGTATAACCTGGTCTGTCCCTGGAACTTTGGGTATCTGTGAGACACCTGAGACTCAGAGCCAGAATTCAGCAGCTATGAATGTCAGCATCACCCCATACAGAAAATGTTGAAGAAGCTGAAATTAGAGATATGAACAGAATGGACTTGGTTAGCACTAAGGTAAACCAGACTAAAGGGAAAAAAAGATGATATTGATTGTTTTAAAACTTCAACTTCTATGTTAGAAAAAAGGAAGAAATGTTTATTTAGTGGAATATCTGTAGTTTCTGTAGCACGCTATATAATTTAAATTGTCAGTTTATTCATACACCATAGTTACATGGAACCTTGGACAGAGGGTGAGATCTGGTTGGTTTATACAGGTTAGTATGAAGCTCTGATACATCCTAGATTAATTTGGGCATAGAATAAAAATGTATTTGCAAAGCCCTCTTGATAGAACAGGGAAAAATTGGAAATATTAAACTTCCCCACCTGTGGAATTCCTAATATCATTCTCACAAGCATTTGGGACTACCATTGCAGTAGGCTACACCCTCAATCTTGGGGCTTGTCCTTATGAAGATTTTACCACAAAGGAGAAGCTAAGCTTATTTATTATTGTGCCTAAAAGTCACCCCCAGAGAACGTCTTTTGTTGCTCAGATGTGGCCCTCTCTCTCTATCTAAGCCAAAGCAGCAGGTGAACTCACTACCTTTCCCCTTACATGGGACATGACTCCCAGGGGTGTAAATCTCCCTGGCAAAGTGGAACATGACTCCTGTGGATGAAACTGGACCTGGCATCAAGGGATTAAGAAAGCCTTCTTGACCAAAAGACAAAGAGAAATGAAAGAAAATAAAGTTTTTTGGAGAGAATTCAAATGGAGTTGAGAGGTCTTTCTGGAGGTTATTCTTATGCATTTTATAGATACCCTTTTTAGGTATTATTGTACTAGAATAGCTAGAAGGAAATACTTGAAGCAGTTAAACTGCAATCCACTATCCTTCGTTCTTGAAGGTGATCGTATAACTATATAGCTTTTATGCTATGACTGTGTGATTGTGAAAGCCTTGTGGCTCACATCCCCTACATCCAGTGTATGGACAGATAAGTAGGAAAAAGGGGGACGAAAGTAAAGGAATATTGGGGGGGCAAGAATAGGAGATGTTTTGGGTGTTCTTTCATACTTTTATTTGTATTCTTTTTTTCATTTTCATTTCTTGGAGTAATAAAAATGTTCAAAAGATTGATTGTGGTGATGAATGCACAGCTATATGATGATACTGTGAACAACTGGTTGTACCCTTTGAATGACTGAATGGTTTGTGAATATATCTCAATAAAATTGCATTTTAAAAAAGATAACACTGATTTATTATCTTATAGTTACAAATGTCAGAAGTATAAAAATTGGTCTGCAGAGCTATGTTCTTTTGGAGGCTCTAAGGGAGAATCTGTTTCCTTGCTTTCTCCAGCTTCTATGGCTGCTCACATTCCTTTGCTTGTGGTGTCTCATCACTCTAATCTCTGCTTCCATAGTTACATCTCCTCTGACTCTGCCTGCCTTAATCCCTTACACAGACTCTTCTAATTACATTGTGCCCACGTGGATAATCCAGTATCATCTCTCTAGCTTGAAATTCCTTAACTTAATCACATCAACCAAATCCCTTAGACTTGCATGTTAAGATATTCAGATGTTCTTGGGATTAAGATATTGACATTTTTGGGGGAACAATATTCTGCCCCCATAGCATGAGAATATCTTAACTCTCCAACAGTCATAAGGATTTTTCCTTCTATGTCCACTTGGAGGACACTACTCTCAGAAGGCAACTATGCAGGAAATAGAAAGGAATGCATATGGCATTCTCCATCCTCATAAGCAGTTTGAAAGCCAAAGCACCGTAGATGAGGCCAGAGACAGGACATCGCTATGTATACCAAAGATTGTACTCATTTGGGTACTATGTCACTTTGAAATGTCAGAGTACAAGACTGTGATGGCAGCAGAAGTTTCCCATTTCTGATTAGCAGCATTACACTCATAATAAAACTGCCAATACTATTATATCGCTCCTTAAATTTTGTAAGGCCCTTCTCTAAGCACTAGGTAAATATGCATATATGCATCTATTATATATGTTTATTTGTGTGTCATTACCTCAAAAAAAATAGCAGAACTTAAAAGGTTTTATTAAAAAATTGTATCACATTCTCATCGGTAAATATTTATATAAGTAAACTCAATCGTATTACTTAATTTAAAGTTGCCTTTATGGTCAATATCCTTGATCATTGATTGCACAAGGCAACCTTTGCAGCCAATTTGGAAAAAACAAATATAAAAGATCTGGGAACGCCATTATAGGGTCCTAGATTTGCTGAATGTAACTCTTCCAGCATGTGAATGCCTTTATGTTTTCCTGAAACTCTCTGAGCCTCAGTTTCTTCAGCTGTTAAAATAGAAGAATGTGCCTGCCTAGTAGCTACAAATTAACTTGTGTGATTATGTAAAACATCCAGTATAATTATTGGCTTTGCAAAATAAAATATGTCTTAGTTATTTTTCTTGTATTATAAAACTCAGGAATTTAACAAAGACTAGTAATTAGAACAAACATTTTAAACCTGATACTCCCAATTGCTATGCTGACATATAACTGATAAGCTTATTTAAGTAAAACCAGATTTACAATATTATATTACATAAATACAAATAATAATTTTCTAAAATGTTTTGTAAAGATATTACTTATAAAGTAGCAAGAAGAATTCCCTTATATTAGCAACTGACTGTAGAATAAGAAGGTTTTACATCAGTAAGTCTATCCTCAGTTACAACAATTTGCAATTAAAAGCAAAATAAATATTTTTAATGTTGTTACATAAAAATCAATCAGATAATAGAGAAACTAACATTTAAATTTGTTTATTTGTAGAGAATTCTATTTACTCCAGTTCACAATAAATCTAATTTCCATTAGTATATACATATTTGGAAAACTGAGTCATTCAATCACATTTTAAAATATATGTGTATAATTTCAATGACAAACTCCCAAATATTTAATCAGTAAAGCTTATTTTGCTACAAGGAGCAGGTGATAGCTTTGGAGCTAAAATCCTTGCATGCCTCCACTGACCAACATTTATGTCTTAAATTTAAACTTTAATTATTCCTATTAATTTAGGCATTAAGTACTAGAAGTTCCTGTTGACATGCAAATGTGTTACTCATGTTAAATGCAGTTTCCAACCTGTAATCCAAAACTGTAGTCCTAGAAGCAGTAATTTCTTTACACTTTTTTTTCCTTGTAAAGTAGAAATGGACCTAGAAAACAACTAAGACTATTTCTGCTTTTGCATTCTGAAGTGATTATATGTTTATGTAATTGGAAATGCAAAAAAAGGAACTACAGCAAAAGGGAACATGTCAACAACAACAAAAAAGAACATGTAATTAAAGAAGATATGAAGAACATAAGTCCAGAAAATGAATTCGCTCTAAGTGGACACCCTGAACCTACTAAAGGCAACACTGAGTGCTTTCCAGCTACTGGGATACAGCCAGGAAAAAAATGATGAAAATTTCATCTATGTAATAAATTAGGAAAATTCCAGTATTTTTAGAAATCTAGTTTACATATAACACAAGACATGATTTTTAATTTGGTCATTTAAGGAAAAGCCATAGGATATATGAGCCAGGGCTAGGTGGTGAACTGGCAACAAAAGGGGAATGTTCTAGTATCCAGTTATCATTTTTGAGTGGGTTTTAGTTTTGCATAGTGCAGTAGAGGGGGACTCTGGTCATGGGGGATGGACAGTGCATGTTAAATCAGAAAATGAAAAAAAATCAAGAATTGTAAAAATAGAACCAGCAATGAAACAGAAATTTCACAGATCTGTTTATAAAAGGTACATGCATTTTAATGATACAAATATAGCAAGATACAGATATATGATACAGATATAGCAAGAATCAATGTCTACAGCTTAAAATAGAAAACATATAATTAAATGATGCATCTATAATTTAGTATGTACATTTCAATTTTAAGGAAAATCAACTTTACCATTTAAATATGTGTTCTCCAGTACAGCAGCATCTTGCCTCAAGTAGCTGTTGAGCATTTGAAATGTGGCTAACTGATATGTGCTTGTAAGTATAAAATAGAAGTTGAATTTCAAAGATTTAGTTCAAAATATATTTTTAAATGTCAAAATAATTTTTGTATTTATTATATGTGGAAATGATAATAGATACATTGGGTTAAAGTATTATTTAAATTAATTTCACTGATATATTTTTACTTTTTAAAAATGAGACTACTGGAAAATTTTAAATTATGTATGTATTGTATTTGTGTTGAAGGACACTGATCTAAACTGATTGCTTTGTATTGCTGTATACATCCAAATTGACCTATTATTGGTTTGCATGTTATATATTTACATGGAGTTGGGGAGAAAATTAGAAGCATGGTCCCTCAAACATTAATGTTGAGTTCTCTATATGCAAATATTCCTTTCTGAATTTATTTCTGCAAAGAATTTCAGCTGAAAATAATTGTTTATTTAAGTAAGTACTAATCATCCATAAATCACCAAAAAAAATATTTCAAATTAACAAAATAAAAAATATTTGGACAGAATAAAAACCTTAAAGTGGATGCTTTTCACTAATCTATGAGTAAATATGTATGTGGTGAAGAAGATTAAAAAATTTCAGTTTCTCAGAAAAAGGCATTGACCTTATATACCTTATGAGTACCATTTTTTAAGAGTCAATGCAAATCTTCGCTAGAAATTTTTTCACAAAGTAATATTTGCACGCATATACTGACATCTGGTGGCTATTTCGTTTATGATCTGGTGGCTCTTCAGTTTATGATCTGTTGGATATCGTTTATGATTTCTAATATAAATTGAAGGGAGGTAAATAAAGTGCACCACAGCAAGAAAAAAAACTATTTAAATTAATAAAGATCCTAATAAAGGCAACTTTTGCCTTTATATTCTTGTGAATCCAAATGTAGGAAAAATAATACAGACTCAGTCTAAAAAAATTTATTCTGAACTGAGCCTGTAGTACGTGTGGAAGAGATCATACGTAAAGCATTGTAACCTAATGTCTAACAATGGTTTGGCCAATGGAGATGCTTAATTTGGGGGCTATTTACATATCTTGTACCCTCTGTCTCAGGATAGCTAAAATTGCTACACAGTTGAAACATCTTTAGATAGAAGTATAGAGTGACAAAAATGGGAATGCTACATGTGTAGCAGTGTTTTATTGAATTAGGAAAATCTTGAGAGGTGGGGAAGAAATGGTTGATGGAGTTTCACTAAAGCACAGCATTCCAGAAGGAAGGGTACCTATTTTTTAATTCTAAAGAAGTAGGATATATAAATCAGAACACTTTGTTTTTGGAAGGCCAGTTCTGCTGCAGGATGATCTCTAGTAGGCACAAAATCCCAAAAAACTCAATATGATTTCCTTTAAAATAATATGCAACTCAGTTTTGGAGCTAATGGTGCAGCAAGGCTTTTTAGTCTCAAGGCTGGATCTTAAGCTCATAAGACTTATTTACATCAGTTTATGACAATAACACAGAAACTTAAATGCTGACTCATCTTTCCCATCCTAAAAAGGAGTAGTCCTGTGGTCCCAGATTCCTCCAAATTTGAAGTTCTCTCTTTCTCTAGGGCATGCTGAGATACCAGAACTTCCAGTTCACTACACCCATATGTCTTGATCTCGTGTGTATGTCACACTGCTCATTTGTGAGTTCTAGAAAACAGAACAAATAATAATAATAATCCTCTACTTCAAGTCATAGTTCTTGCCAGTTTTCAGATATGACCTGAGTTTGTGCCCTGGGCTGTTTCTCATATCTGACACAGAATATTAAATTTATTAAATTGGCTTGGCTGAAAAGGTATGCAAATTCAAGAACCGTTCTATAAACCCACCGATGTGTTATGTGTCCATTTCATCCTATCTAGGAATGGGTTTAAACCAATTCATAGCTTCTGCAATATCTCCTTCCCAATTGCCAATTCAAATTAATTCCTTACTCCCTAAAAAAGTTAACACATAATTTCTTATTCTTGCAATTTGCTTTTGGATATTTTTATAGAGTTCCTTATCTCTCTTTATCTTCCCTGTCTTTCCCTCTCCCTTTCCCTGCCTATCTCCCTATCTCAGTCCACCTCTGATTTTACACACTCTTCTGCCCTTCCGTTTTCCTATTCTCCTCTATGTGGTGACAGTGATATGAGAAAGATGATATTTGACATAGCAGTTACAGCTGCAATTTTAAAATCAACTGAAAGGTATCATAAAGGATATCTAGTTCTACTTGTTTTATACATTGATGAAGAATTAGATGCAAAATGATCAAATAATTTGTCCAAAGTCACTTGGAAAGTTTTCCACAGAATACTATGTGTCACCTAATCCAATTGCTCAGCCATCTTCCATTTTTCCACCCTAAATTCCTACTCAGTCCAGTCCACTTACAGTTAAAATCTAACCTTTTTTTCATGCCTTGGAAAAATATCTTCCTTCACAACTGACAGATCAGAGAGACATGCCGTTGTCATTACAGACTTCTATTTTAAAGACTGTGAATTTTCACCCCTTGTTTATTAGTTTCCTTGACTTTAAATTTTATATTCTTTAAATCAATTTATTTAGGAGTGTGGGAATGAGATAGATATTTAAGACAGGCCTTATCATTTACAGCTTATATTTTTGCATATTTTCTCCCAAAGATCTTTCCTTTCTCAGATTTGCAAATCTGGAAATAGAATTAGCTTGTTAAGGAAGTTATTGAGTAAAAAGAATAGAGATAAGGTAAATATACCCTCAAATTATCTTAGCTTCCCTCTTACAGTGAAACCATTTCTGAAAGCTGCAACTCTCCCTCTTTCTCAGTCCTTACATTTGAAAATTTTAACTTAAACGTTTATCATTACTGTTACCCCTTCTTTCCTTTTTGTTCTTTCTACCAACTAATTACTGTGAATTTCTTTTTTGCCAGGCCACGTGCTAGGAACTGGCAGAACAGAGGTAAAGGAAAACAACCCTTGCCCTTGACAAGCCCACAGTCTAGTTTGGAGACCTCCCTTTCCTGAAATTTTCCACTCTCTCAGCTTTCCTGGCATAGGACACTCTTCATTATCTTTCCCTTTTTGAGAGTTTCTGGTCTCACTCTCCCTCAAGGATCTCTCTTTATCAATCCTAAAATTTGCTTCCTTGTACACTGATTTTCTTTCTTCATGTGCTATCTTTGTGTGGTTTCATTGACTCTAGTTGTTTCAACTACTAATTATACGCTTCTTTCCCCTAAATTTATTCATCCTCCTAGACCTTCCTTTGCAGCCTAGGGTTAATTAATCAAACTTTTTGCTTGCTGTACAAACATAGACAACACACAGGAGCCTCAAACATTTCAAATTTTAACTTAAAATCTTTCTTCCGAGGCCTATTTCTTCATCTTTTCTCTATCTAGTAGAGATTTATTTACCTATCTCAGGACCTGGAATTCATTCTTAGTTTCTTCTTCTTTTTCTTTACTCCTTCCTGTGATTAATTGTCATTTTCCCTGATTTTACTCTGCATGCATTTTTACAACCAGTCCATCTCCTTCATTCTATCACTTTTGCCCTCTTCAGGCCCTAATGCTCTCACACTTGAAGAAACAGAGTTGCCCAATTAAATTCTTTTATCTCCTCTTCTTTTTCCCAGCATCTACCCCCCTCATACATGTCAGAGAGACCTATCAATTGCAATTTTGATCAAGTAATTATCTAAATACTTTCAACGGCTCCCCATTTTTATTAGAAAAATTCCAACCTTCTTATCAGAAATGCATAGTTGAGAATCATTTACTGATTTATGCCTCACATTTTCCTCTCTAATGATGTTGAAACACTTTCAGAATCATATACATATCATCTGCATAACACCTCCATACCTTTGTTTAACAGATCACCCTCTAGAATGCTTCCAAATGCCCTCACTTCACTTGCCTCACTCCAGTTCATAATTTAAGATTCCCTCAGTTATCACATCCACCAGGATGCCTAAATTGGCATTCCACATTTGGCTAAGCTTAATCTTCAGTAATTTCCTAGTACTCTTTGTATGTTGCTATCTTTGACCATCCATATCATGTCTCATAGCCAGCCTTTGCCCCCCATATCCATTTCTAATAGACTGAGAAATCTTCGAAGGCAAGGATGTCCAGTACACAAGCATAGAACCCTGTGCAAGATAGGCTGTCAAATATTCCACGAGTGAGCATTTGAAATATAAAATTGCATTATAGTGGATAATACTTTATTTGTATATATTTAAAACTTCAATCTGATCATGCCACCTTCCTACTCAAAACCTTCTACCAGCTTCTTATTAAATGTAAAATAAATGTGCCTAAAAGATATCCACGCTCCACTTTTTCAGGGCCTCACTATTCCTGTGCCTAGAATACTCTTTTCCCAGGTGCATGGATTGTTCCTTCACTTCCTTCTGACTTTTGCCCAGATTTTAACTTACCCGTGAAGTTTTCCCTTACCACAGGTCACATTCTGGTTCTTTTTCCTTTATTTTGTTCTTAGCTTAATTCTGGCTAATCTCTTGAGTAGTTAATTTTATTTCTGCACCCCCTGAGTTTACCAGAATATAGTTTCCATAATGGCTGGGGCTTTATGTATTTTCTGCACTCCTGTATTCACCTTATAGATTTAGTGTGATAAATGTGTGAAAAAATATACTTTGTTTCATCTTTGTTTTGATTTCATCTTTGCTTGTCTTCGTTTTCAGCTAAAAATAAACATGATTTCTGAAAACTTTCTAGGAAAATTATCTTAACCCAATGATTTCACCTTGATGATGGTATTTAAATTTCTGTTGTACATTTTTCGAGATGAGATGTCTGAATATCTAGGACAATATTGTAGTCCTTAAAAACATCCTATATTGATACATTTATGAACTCAATTTATACATAGTAATTCTCCTACTTAATCTATAATAAGATTATGTGGACCTTTGGATATAAGACTGAAGCACTTAATAAAATCAGAAGTCACAGAAATAGTTCATGTTTTCATTAGAATTATCACATGACTGGAAAGGCAGTGTGTATATACAAATAGAGGATGCAGGAGGAAATTATTAATTATTGAATTCCTAGTACATGCTAGGGAGGTGCATTGGGGTTTACGTACCTTATTTTTTTTTTTTTTTTTAATTCTTGTTACTATCTATTACATTCGTAAATATGGGTATAAAACCAAGATCTGAAAACATAAGATTCCATGGCTCACAAATAGCAAAGCAAAGTCAGAAAAAGCAAGTGTATATTGAAAATCACTTAATAAATCATTTAATATATAGGGCATTGAGATTATCCATTATATTTGGGGAATATAGAGTCAGAGTATTAGCTCAAAGCAATATCACACCTATTCCTTCTTTCTTTCCTTTCTTCCTTCTTCCGTCTTCTTTCACTTCTGACCTTCCTTCTTTCTTTTTCTTTCCTTCCTTCTTTCTTTTTTCCTTCTTTCTTCCCTTTATTCTAAACTTTCACCACTGCTGCCCAGCGATTGCTTTCATATCTTTATTCTAGAAATGATTTTCAGCATTCCCCTAGATGGTATGTACAAAATAATGATACAAAAAGAAATGTTTCAATGGATATTTAAGGAAAGAGTAAATCTCTAAAATGATGAGAAAATATAGAGAAAAATAAACAATTATAAAGCAACAGATTAAAATTGACCTGTTATCAGTCTTCATCTCTTATTGGTAGTATTTGTGTATGAATAATTAGAAGTTTATTATACTTGGCCTAATATCACTGTATATCGAATTAACTAGTGAAAAAAATACCAACATTTATTCTAATTCTTTCCCTGGACATTTGTCAATTATGGAGATATTGATATTGTTCTCAAGGACATGTGAAATTCATCTTAATTCAAATATTTTGGAATATGGCTGTATCAGTTTGCTAAAGCTGCTGGAATTCAATATGCCAGAAACAGGTTGGCTTTTTCAATGGGGATTTATTAGGTTACAAATTTATAGTTCTAAGGTAATGAAAAAGCCCAAATTAAGGCATCAAGAGGAAGATACCTTCTTCGAGGAAAGGCTGCTGGCATCCGGAGTTCCTCTGTACCATGGGAAGGCACATGGTGACGTCTCCTGGTCCTTCTCTCCTGGGTTCTGGCTTCAGTGGCTTTCTCTCTCAGCTCCTGTGGGTCCATGCTTATTTCTCCTGGGGCGTTTCTCTCTCAGCTTGGGCTTTTACTGTCTTTCTATCCTCTTCACAAAGAACTGCAGTAAAGGATTAAGCCCAATCTTGATTGGGCTAGGTCACATCTCAATTGAAATAGCCTAACAAAAAGGTCTCACCCACAACAGGTCTACCCTCACAAGAATGGATTAAAAGAATATGGTCTTTCTGGGGTACATAACAGATTCAAGCCAGCACAATAGTATATATTTGAGAAATTGAAATTATGTATAAAAACTCTTTGGTCACTAAACATAGCTCATTTGCCTTAGACAAAAATGCTACAGTACCATTTTATGAAAAAGATACTATTCGAAAGAATCCATTCAGTTTGGAGCATTTCAGGTCTAACAGCTATATTAGGAAGCTACATATTTGGTTAGATATTTAGAACTTTTGGTTTTTTATTTAAGATTAGTATCAGCATCAATGCAATCATTCCCAGCTACATTTTACCAAAAACGATACTCTCCCTAAATATAAACTTTGTATTATTCAGGGTGCCTGGAGCTTACTCCAGTTACATTTTCTACAAACATCTTGTGTTAAAGTGGTAATTGAAGAAAACTTCTTTTAGTGCCTCAACAGTAGTTCCCTTTCAGCAGGCAGACTAACATTGAAAATGAAACATTTTTATTGTCCTACTAGCACAGTTTCCTGGAATCCCCATAGTTGGAAGTTTTATGACCTGATTTAAAGTTGATAGGCAGGGAATGCTTAGATATTGATAATGCCTCATTAGAGTAGGGCTATTTGAATTCCCTCATTCCCTCAAGGTTAGGATTAAAATCAAACTGTAGCTGCTATTACTACTGCTGCAAGATTAAGGATGTAGGGTTATAAACTAGAAGTTAGGTGAGGTACGCACAAACAATGACCATAGAGGATGGGTGCAATAGAGGGCCCAAGCCGAACAGCTAAAATGTCTACTGCAGTGCCAAGGGGATGGTTGTTTTGAACATGATGGTTTTGCTAGCAATGGAATAGGGAAACAAGTAAGGAAGGGGTGGTAGGGTAAGGTGTTAACACTTGGAAATGGGATGGGAGAAATGTGCTGTACTCAGTGTCTATGAACAACTGGCTTAGTAAGTCATTGAGAAAGCACAATTCAGCATGTTTTACTGTATCATACTCTCATACTCTGGATGTGTTTGCATTTTGGAACAGATTGAAATTCTGCATCTCTCAGAAACAATCTTTTCTTCGTCTTCTTCTTTAATAAATCTCTGCTCAAGAATTCTGAAGAATTATTATTGGGATTAATGCAGCTGTCCTCTGGTCAGTCACCCTTCCCATGTCCAGCTGTTTCAACAGAATGATCAATTTTGCATGGAAGCTACATAATCAAAAGAACCAAATTCCAGTTATTTTTGGCTCTTTGAAACGTAGTGTGATTAATTTGATTGATTGCAGAAAAAATAAATTGTTAACATGACTCCAAAATCCTAATTATCCAAGTTGCTGCTGATTTGGCTATGTCAGCATGAGGTATAAATATTAATTTATTTATAGAAGCTAAATAAACATTTCAGTATTCTATTTACAATGAAGCAAACACAGGTTCAATTGTCATCTATTATTTATACTATTTTTCAGGTGAGGTCAGTTTAATATAAGTTCTAAAGTGATTTTCAGTAAACTAACAATTCAGATGGTTGACAGGAAAAAACAAAGCATTTGCTATCTTTGACAGTAGAAAATATTTTGTAACTTATTATTAAATTATCTGTATATATAAACAGTAATTATACTGAGAGTTGGCTAGATGGCATCTAAAATTATATGGCAGACACTGCACTTTGCTGTTTACATGTGTTATATGTTTAAACCTTCTCAATAACTCTAAAATGAGGTAAAATTTTAGATGGTGAAGCTGTGGCTCATAATTACCATAGTGGTACATTTCTTATTTGGGGGGGGCAAAACCCATCTAAATATTACATCATGTTTTCTTATAAGAAAGTTTCATTTGTTATGTGTCCCAATGTGATCTGCATTTTAAAAAAGGATTTGGGAAAAGTAGTATTTCTTCACTGATGACATTTTCAGACATTTTGTAACTGGTTAGATATTCTAAGAGAAGGAATCTTTCCAGAACATCAGAAAACGTAGAATAGAACAGACACTGCCATGTGACCAGTTATCTATTCTCATGTGTGTAATATGAGGTTAAAACTCTAAATCCAACTTACCCAATAACATTGGATACTTGAAAATCTTAGTTGAATTTGTCAGTCAACATCTAGTGTTGCTGCTGCACTGTGTTAATAATCTGGCCTCTTCAAGATGGTAGGTACAACATATTCATCCCCCAAACTCAATCTATTTACTAAGAAATTAAATAATAAATAAATAAATAGATAAACAAACAAGAAAACTTTGGAAATTTTAACAATTTCTTTTTTCTTTATCACTGACATGCCCACGACATCTCAAAATTGATTACATTTTCCTTTTTACTATTCCCTAATAATATACATTATTTTGCCTTAAAAAAAAAAATCGTGGGTAATCGTTTTATCAGCTACACAGTCATCAAAGCTGAAAACAGGGAATTGTTCTCAAAGAGTCCTTTTCCTATTCCTTCAATCACTTGATTTACATAACCCTCTAATTCTTCTCTCAGAATTCTTGAAAAATCCTTTTCCTTTTTTTATTGTGTCTTCAAACCTATCGATATTTTAACTGATGCATGATCACCACTTGCCTAAGATTCAATCCCTTCCCTGTCTTGTACATTATTGATATGGTGCTTAACCTAAAGCACAAATTTGATATGTTTTTCCCTAAAAATAAAAACAGCAAAAACCAAATAAATAAAATGAGCAAATAAAACAACAAACCTCCAATAGTTTCCTACTGATTAAAGGATAGCAAAGGATAAGACCAAGGCTAAAATTCTTAGTGATGCCCTCAAAAAATTTCATCATCTATCCCTCTCCTATCATTTAAACCCTGTCCCATTTTTCTCATTTAAAAAACATTTATAGACCTCCATACTTTATTCTAAATACTTTTCTACATATAAGGGATATAGCAATGAATGAAATAGACAAAAATTCTATTTGTGCATCTTTCGTTTAGTCCCACCAAAAGACATTGTCTTCAATGACTATATTGGGCTGTATCATCAGCATTGTTATTACATATATTTTAAATGTTTTCTGAAATGCTCTTTTCTTTCTTCACTTACTGCAAGCTTCGTTTCAGACTTCACAATTCAGAACATATGTTACTATTCCCCAGAGACCTTTCTTGATTTTTGAATTAGAGTTAGTTATTATGATAGTTTTTTGTTCACACTGGTATTTATATTATCACATATTATGTAATATGTAATCATTTGCTTATCTCAGTCAGTGGTTCTTAAATTTTTGGAGTCATTGAACTCTTTCAGCCTTGGATGGAAGTTATAAAACCCAAAACTGAATGTATGTACAAAATCAAATTGTTGAGTGTAATTTCAAAGGATTCCAGATTTGCTGAAATTTGTTAAACTAACCAAGGTTACCATAATAGCATGCATTTGCGAGAGCACTGATTATCCTGTGTTTGCACTGAAGGCCACTGCATACCAAATATTTGTTGAAGAAATGGAGGAACTTACGATAAATGCTGCTGGAGGTTCATATGGCATGCATTTTAGGCACAATGTCTCCCTTCTAACTTTTTGTGCATGTTTTTCTGAAATTTTATGAAATTAGATCTAATGATTGAAATATTCCAATAAATATGTGACAGCTACCCAAGCACATACTTTAAAAAATACTTTTTACATCATTGTTTTGAAAGCTGCATTTATTCCCTTCATTTATGAACATTTCTCAGATGCACTTCATTGTTTTCAACCAGGTTTGATAATTTGAGAGGAAAAATAAATTTCCAAACGGGCATTGAATGGAGCTTACCTCCCATCTCTATTTTAGGGTGCATAGGTAAGTCTGCTCTTGAAAGCTTGCATGCCTGCTGTATGAGCTCTTTTGTGAATGACAGCATTTGCAATTTAAGTCCATCTGAAACACCTCAAGCATTCAATTCATTTATTAACTTATTACCAAGCTTGGCCTGTGAATCCTCAGACTATCAGTGAGGCAGAAAACTTAAATGAAATTAGATAAACAGACTTTCATAGAACAGTATGTGCAATAGAGATACTGAAAAGAGCTTCCTGTTTTTCATTTTTAGTAGTGTCCATCTATTTATCTCTTTGATGCCAGATTAGTATAAATTAACTTCCCCTATACTTTGCAGCAGATTACAAGACTACTGTAGATAAAAAGAAATGAAATAACTGTTGTGGCCAGAAGAGGGAGATCTTGTAAAAATATTGGAAACACCAGTTTAAAAGACATTTGAGACTGTCATTTATATCAGTAAGGAAATGATTCAAGTTTCAGACTTTAATGCTTTCTGTAAGTAGACCATTTCATTTTGCAAAAAAGTTTTTGGAAAAATGGAGAATAGCAATGTGATTTATACAAGCTTTCATATCTAATGTATTGTTTATATTATTAAAATTAAGGAATAATGTTAAAATGTAATATATTAAAATTAAACATGGAACAGTATTAATAAATGCAATTGGCTTTATTTATAGAGCTTTGCTTTTACTCCTTTAAATTAAATCATTAACTTTAAATCCCTTATATCCTTAAATCTCTATGAAAACAAATATAATGTCAATACAATGGTATATAAAAAGAAGCAATTTTAACATTTACTATTAAGGCAATAAACGTTAATCAGGTGTACACACGTATACTATATTGGGCACTTATTAGGGTTACTACAAATATTCTTTCCTCTCCATTTCCTTCTCGTCCCCCCCTTCTTTCATCCCCCCTCACACATATATATTACAGTGTTGAAATCATTTCTTTGCCCCTCTTCTGATAATTAAAAAATATATGAAAACAATCACAGATGGGGCATTGACTGTATCACTTTGAGGGCTTCACTTGCTGAATTTGTGGCATATGAGAAATTTGTCACTGATTGTTACTAGTCTTTTCTCACAATTAAGTCATATAACCCAGGAATTGGCATTTATTTTGTTTTGAGACCCACTATTAACACTTAGAAATACCCATAGGTAGTACAAAATGTATATCTGTCTGTCTTGTGAAGGATCCTTGTAAACATATACTGATATTCTTAAAAATATATGTTTAGTTTTGCCCTATGCATTTGGATGCATTTAACAAGCTGTTCGATAAATTTCTCTTCCTGAATTAGCAGACCCCACCTTTACTGAATCCTTATTTCAGAACTAACATGCTGCTTTCCTTCTAATCCCAAATGAGTACCTGGAACTCCAGAGCAAGATCTGGAACACTTTTCACCAAGACCAAACTTCATTATACTCATCCAAACTGGAGAAAACTGCAGGTGTTTGTCAGTGGTGCTGGAGTCCTTTGAGTACCTGGTACAGGGGGCTGTTTTCAGAAATGGTGAATGAAATAATGCCTCGAGTCCATGTAGCTCTGGAATCTATGTGACTTACCCATTACCCAACAAATCTCAGCTTTCTCTAAAGAGAAGTGATGCATCAGAATCTTCCTTAAGGGGCTGGTAGGAGTTAACAATAGACTTTTTTTCATACAGGGTAATTTAGTCCACACTGAATCATCCTAAAATACACATCTGTACATCATTACAACATTATGCAAACTTCCTCTAAAAAACGATTTGTATATTTTTCCATCACAAAGGGACTCAACATTAAAGACCATTGAATATGAAGGACTGTACTTACTTTTACTTTCAATGTCATACATTTATTTTTCAAGGTAAAGCAATAACATTTATTTCTGGAGAGAAAATCTCCATATTACAGAACAGAAATACAAGAATGAAAACTTTTAATATTAAATGTGTTTGGGTTTACAAAAATCCATGCCTCTCTGTGGTGGTTGGAAAGGGGAGTAGCAGAAGCATACATTAGATGACATTGATACTGTGTTACTGTAAGTCAAACAATGACATACATTGCTTAGGGATAGATGTGTATGCAATAAAAATATAAAAACATAAGTGTGATTGATAAACCCCATATTCAGTATACTAATCACTACTGAAGAAGAAGAGAATCCCAACTCCATTTGGAACATTTAATTTTCTAAGCTAGGAGTTGGTTACAGAGATACCCATTTTAGAGTGTTTTATACCTAATTTGTGTCTTAAATGTTGCATAATAAATATAATTAGAATTTTTAGCTAGAATTTTGAGGCATTATTTCCTCTATTTTTTGTAGTTGCTTTACATTTCCATGTCAAATTTGCTTCTACATTTTAAAGATTCATTCATAGGTCTCCAGTAGAAGGTAATGGAAACCAATCTGCAATTTAACCAAACTGAGAATCAGCTTGTTTTTGAAAATAATGAACAACATGAAGGATGGAAAAGCAGTAGAGTCTTTGCCATTTCGCTGTGGAAGTACAGAAGTAATGCTACTTCTTAAAAAATGGGTTTTCCTTGGCTGTGGTAATGTTAAAGATTATGATTCCAAAGAATTAATCTCACTGAGCCATCTGTGTGATCTCTCTGGTTTAGCAAAAACAATATTACTATCAGAGAGGTTCCACAGGTTTTATTGGTACCCCCTGAGGACCAGTGACATTTTCTACTTTAAAAATATTCCTTTTGATGCAGTCTGCTAGTCACACTGATTGTTATTCCAAAAGCCTGCATGGTTTCTACTGATTAGGAAACACATGTGTTTGTCCATTCTACAATCTGGTGACTTAAAAACATATGTATGTGTTTTAGTGCATGTGTATGTGTGTATATGTGTCATTGTGTGTTACTCCATTTTAGACTTTTGCTAAATTAAATTCTTCCTTCTAAATGTCTCTGCTACTTCCCTATAAGTAAGTTTTGTCATGCACTGACATTTTTGTTCTCCTGGTAATTAGAAATTTCGAGATGAGAGGGAAGTTCAGCTAGATTCCAAATAGCATCAAGAATTGGAATAAATCATTCATGCTTTGCAATTATAACTTTAGTGTTACAATCAGACCTGGGGGGTGGGATATGGGGAGGGGAGAGAGGGGAGAATCTAATTGGCTACAAAAGCACAGAGAGATACTATATAACATATTTCTTCCCTTATCTCATACATCAGCTGAGAATCAAAACCAATTTCTTTATGGTCCAGGACCTACTTTCTAGATGGAAAAGTAGCATTGTGACAATTTTTCAGCAAACAAAATGTTCACTGGCAGACTGTATGTGGGTATTTGTCTGAGACTGACTTATCTGACAAGGGGGCAGCTTTCTAAGAAACAGAAAAGAGTATATTTCATTTGTGCATTTCCTTTGATAATTTTACAACTCAGAAAAATCTTTATTCAATATATTACTTTATAGCAAGTTGATTCAAAATGCAACTTTAAATTCAAACTCATAAGTAATATAATTATATTATTTCTCAGACTAAATAATTCAGCATGGGTTTCACCAGCATTTCCAAATAAAGGCCCCCTTCCTCCCTGAGGCCTGTGTGGCTTACCAACTCTTGATCTGTCACTGATAAAAGATGTCAAGGTTCAGTGGAAAGAGTAACAGTCTGTGTGAAAGGACTTGTGCTTTGTTCCTGATTTGTTACCTACTAACCATCAGGGTTTGAGGGAGTCCACTTAATATCTTTGCATTTTTGGTCTGTCGTCAGAACAAAGGGGCTAATATTGACTTTAGAATCCATTTTTAATTATTATATGCCAAAGTATATATGCAATCACATTAAATAAGTAAAAGATATACAAATATGTAGACGATGGTGCAAAAATAATTAATGCATGATTTTCTTAAAGGCAGTTTTTGAAACTCTAATGCAGGAGATTCTAACTAAATAGAGTCTGGACATTTTTTCATCACTTATATCACTGAAAGAGAGAATAAATTCCCTAATGAGCTTAATAAGCTTCTAAAACTTTATGACTTACAAAGTTCATTTAACAACTCTTCATTCCTACTATTACTTCCTACTCTTCTTATGTTCTGTTTTCTCATCTTATTTTTAATTTTGTCATTGGTATTCAAATTTTTATTTTCTTAGTCTTAATTTTTGTGAGACTGCATCAATTCTCTCCTTTTCAACTGTGAAAGGAGTATAGAGAAAGTACCTTTTCTTTAACTTGCTAAATTACCTTTAAAATTTTTATTGCCATTGGCATAATTATTTTAGATTTATAAATACAATGATAACCATATTGTACCCAACCATCTAACCTAATGTTACTTAGATTCTACCATCTGCCTTTTTGTATGTTTATGAAAGTTTGTTGTTAATGATGTAGTTTCATTTCTACATTCATTATTTTTAATATGTGCACTAAATTTGACAGATGGTATTTGTGTATCTATGGAAATTAACTATATATTCTCAATTTTAACCTGATATTACCATAAAAAGCATTGAAGAGGAGAAATACTATAAGAGAACCATCAACATAGTTTATCATCTTTCATTTTCTTCTCTGTCAGACAATTTTCTGGTTTTGGATAATACTGTATAAACTGGGATCATTTAATTGCAACATTGCTATTTAATGTTTGCATGATTAATATAATTTAGTTGCCAGTTTCTGTAATGGGTTAGAATTTAAATCAACATAAAATTATGCCCAATGTTAAAGTTTGAATGTATAGGTAATATACTATGCTAGTTTTTCTTAATGGTGATAGATAAATACCTGTATCTTTATAGACAAATAGCTGTATCTTTATCTGTTTCTATACCTATGTCCCTATCAATCTAAGCACTTTTTAATCCAATGACATTTGTGCTTTAGTAATTCCGTTTTAAAGCAAGAGAAAGAAAAACCACAATAGCTATCATTTATTGATACCTATTATGTGTCATGCAACAAAATCAGTGAAAAGTAATTGTCTGCAGTGCCTATATATCCAGATTTCCTGTACTCTACCAATATTTAATGAACCTATATTCTCTAATTAGCACCACAGTTGATTCTTTTTTTTTTTAAATCTTCATTTTATTGAGATATATTCACATACCACGCAGTCATACAAAACAAATCGTACAGTCGATTGTTCACAGTGCCATTACATAGTTGTACATTCATCACCTAAATCAATCCCTGACACCTTCATTAGCACACACACAAAAATAACAAGAATAATAATTAAAATGAAAAATAACAATTGAAGTAAAAAAGAACACTGGGTACCTTTGTCTGTTTGTTTGTTTCCTTCCCCTATTTTTCTACTCATCCATCCATAAACTAGACAAAGTGGAGTGTGGTCCTTATGGCTTTCCCAATCCCATTGTCACCCCTCATAAGCCACATTTTTATACAATCGTCTTTGAGATTCATGGATTCTGGGTTGTAGTTTGATAGTTTCAGGTATCCACCACCAACTACCCCAATTCTTTAGAACCTAAAAAAGGGTTGTCTAAATTGTGCGTAAGAGTGCCCACCAGAGTGACCTCTCGGCTCCTTTTGGAATCTCTCTGCCACTGAAGCTTATTTCATTTCCTTTCACATCCCCCTTTTGGTCAAGAAGATGTTCTCCATCCCACGATACTGGGTCTACATTTCTCCCCGGGAGTCATATTCCACGTTGCCAGGGAGATTCACTCTCCTGGGTGTCTGATCCCACGTAGGGGGGAGGGCAGTGATTTCACCTTTCAAGTTGGCTTAGCTAGAGAGAGAGAGCCACATCTGCACAGTTGATTCTTAAATAGCTGTTCTATACACCATACCTTAGGAAAAAAATGGACATTACACTTTCCATACTTTGATAAAAACGGACTTTTCTGATACTTGTAACAATACATTTTCAAATTGATTATTACCATCCTACTTTTTACAGTTAAGAAAACTGAGAATACATCATTTTCAGAATTTGTCTGAAATCACAGACCTGGAAATGACTGATCCGTGATGCCAAATAAAGTCTATTTGACTCCAAATTACATAGCTTTTATGCTGCACAATGTATATATTTTTTCCTGTGTAGATTCAAATTAAGGCATTCTGTTGAAGTAAACAAAAATCATTTGATAGATTTGAAGTTTCTGTGGTAATGTAGTGTAACAAAAGATGTAGTATACAATGAAGGGAGAGAAGGATAGGTTTTTGGAATTAGGCGTGTTTGAGCATTTTTTTTTAATGGAGCAAGCTTTTATGTGAGAAGCATGATTTAATTATTTTATTTATTTATTTTTAAAATATTGAACAGCTCATGAATTTTCTTATCATCCTTGCTCAGGGGCCATGTTAATCTTTTCTGTATCATTGCAATTTTAGTATATGTACATCCAAAGCAAATGCTAATTTTTTTAAAGAAAAAAATTAAAAACCTATGGTCTTAATTTAGGTCACACTGATGCTTTGCTATCAATTTCCTTATCTTCTCTGAACTCTCTATATTGTTTTACCCACATTGACTATCCCAAATGATTTCAATTTTTCCAGTCAATTTCTCAAATAAACAGTATAGTCATGATTCTAAACCAGAGGTCTTTAGTCCTTTTTCTTCTTGTTCCACTTTTTTTCATTTGTCTTTGAATAGAGTTTCTTCAGCATCTATGTTATAACATTCATAGACCTGATGTTACTGATTTCTATTATCTGTTTCCTGTATCTTATTTGCATTTCTAATTTTTCCCTCTATCTTGCCTTATCTTTGTCTAAGAACATGCAGTCACTCTTAGGATTCAGATTGCTGCAAATAACGGGAAATTTACAACAGAGATTTAAATGAACAACAAAAGTTTGAAAGGAATCTGTAGTTAGGAAGTTGTGGTTGTTAAGGGAGCCCTGCCAAGTCTAGGAGTCAGTTTCCTTCTTCTTGGTTTGATACGCCTGCCGTTTTCTCCCATGACTTATGCTCCAAAACCGCTGCTAAAGTATGAGACATTGCATCCACATCCAGGAAGCAAGGCAAAGTAAGAGGAGAGAAGACACATCCATCTTTATAAAGAAGGGTACACATGCCTCTCAACACTAGCATCACACTAGCATTTCATTGGCCACACTCAGCTGCTAAGGAGATTGTGAGATGCAGGGATTTAGCCAGGCTTTTCTGGTTGTGCTTAATTTCTGTTTGTTTTGTTTTGACTAAGGAAAAAGAGGAGAATGGATATTGAGAGGAAAGTTTCTGTCTTTAACCAAGTATTCTGCTGTATTTGTGGTAAGATATTACTAACTCCCTTAACTGTGCTAATGATCCCAATTAACCCTTTCTTTCCTTTCCTAAGTTTTCCAATTTTTAAAATACTTTCTTCTCTTACCTCAACTCATTGAAATATTTTGTACAGAAAAGAAATCACTAAAACTATTTAGAAAATTATTATTTTATGTTAATTTTTAAATGACTGTGTTTTCTAGTTGAATTATGCACAATTGAAGAAAAGAATAAAAAAGAGGCAAAAAGATAACGTTGGGTTCGTAGTTGAACTAAATATTTTTGGTTGGTGGATTAGAAATGAATTATTTGTCCAAACATATTGTAATAATTTACTACTGTGAAAGAACGATTTTATGGGACCCAAAATCAGCATTGCAACTTAGCAATAATGGAGAGCTCATCTACAATTCAATGTGAATGCTTTCTTATTGCTTGGTACACTTTCTTATGAAATTTTTTGTGCTTTTAGAATTTGATTTGATATATTTATAAGGGTAATGGTTTATTCAAGACTGTTCTATATTTATAAATAGTTTCAAAACTGGTATTATTTTTCAGCTCTGAAGGATGAGATAATTATAGCAAATCATTCCAGAATTTGAACTATTAATTAATATTCATATTAGAATAACATTTATTATTGGGTGTAGAGTTTGAAATAGAATTTTAAGATTCCTTTTGCTCTGAAAGTCTTATGATGCTAACAGATTCATTTTATAATTTTTCCTAAAATGTTAATAATTAATATGTTTTATGAATTTTTTGTTTACCTTTACTTGATCTAAAATTTTAGCATTAATTTTCCTTTATTGTATTTTATATCAGGACATCAGTTTAAACAAGTTATAATTTATGTCAGCTAGAGAAATATATGAAATGCAGTATTCCACAGTGGTTACCATAGCATCTAATATTTCACAGTGAAATGTAGGTGCATATTATTCACATAACTGAATGCTGATTAAAGTGTCTACCAATTTATTTAGGTTAATAACTGTGAGCTAAAAAACAACTCATGTATATATTTTCAATTGTCTTTTGGAGCCTAAACTGATCCAGTGGTGGAGAACAAAAGATAATGCAACCAGGATATCGTGGATATTCATCAATAATTGAAAATGAACTAAAGAATATTTTTCCTCTCTCATAATTAGCAAATGAAATTTGTAATATAAGGACCCATCAACTGACTTTTTCTTTAAGAACCTATGGTATATTTTTGCAGGCTACAAGACCCTTAGCAGTTATATGGTATGGATCAGCGAAAAATTACATATGTGGTTTAAAATAATAGAGGTTTTCTTATAAAAGATGATGAATTAAAGTTATTTTTTAAAGAACTCTATCCCCTTTTTGAAAACCTATGCACTTATGCAATTTAGAAAATTTTTTAAACTTCTGAAAACCCATGAATACAGGACCCTATCTTTACCTGAAAGTATTCTACTTTTTTAACCTCTCCATGAGTTTCTTAATTCGTAAGCATATTTCTCGAGATCATCTTTTATGTGTTTCGTTTTCAAATTTACCTTTATTTATAATATATTGTTTTTTTGTGTTTTTAATTCTTTTATGTCTTTAAGCTTACACATGTTCATTTTAGAATTTTTATACACTAATGATATGATATTTCATATGGTCTAATGGTATTTGGGTATGTCTTGTGACTTTCCCTCATGGTAGATTGTTTCCCAGTATTTTATAATTTTGTGTGTGTGTGTGTGTGTGTTTGTGCGTGTGTGTGAGATCATCTTCAATGAAAGGTTATTCATGACAGCCTGGGTACAGGAGCTTTCCCTCCAGGAAGGATTTTCATTTACCCTCATAAGATTGCCCCTCATGTGTGTTATCAACTAGCTCAAATTTTTATTTTATTTATTTGCTAGAGGTTTTATGTATTTGACACTTAGTCAAGGTTCATTTATTATGTTCAAGGCATATTAGGGATCTGGACATTTAAAAATGCCCAATTCAGTCTGAATCCAATAGGCCAATATAACCTTCCTTATGTTCCTAACTTTTTTTTTCTTTTTACCAAGTCCTTTATTATTATTACAGTTACAGACAATACCACATATAATGTTCAGTTGGGCTAAGTGTGATATGTTGATCTTTATATCTCTTTAGAAAATCAAGAATAACTTGGAGGGCTCTTACATTTTCTCAGATTCAGCAACTTCTTGTTATATTGATACTTATGATTCCTGAATCTAAGTAAATTAATATACTATTTAATATTAATGTGAATAATTTTGTTTTCAAATATCTGCAGAGATGAAAATAATGCATCTTCTGAAAGTTGTTTGTTAAACAGACAAACATAAAATTTAAGCACTTTCCTCATAGTTGAAGATGTTATAAATGGTAAATAATCTTTCAGTCTCAAACACCCCCTTCTAAATTTTATTTTGTGTTGCTTAGCCCCGGACTCAGCAAACTATATTTCTCTTTTGTTACTCTGTTTCCTATTAGGCTCTTTCATTAAGGGTTGCTAGATAAAGACTGGAAAGCAGGAGGAGGAGGGAGGGATGTGTTTTTTTCTGTTTGATTCTTATTTCTGTTTTTGCTTCCTGCTTCTGTCAGTGTCACCAGCCTTGCTTTTTCAACTCTGCAAGGGGAGTTTGTTCCAGTCCACAGGTTTCCCAGCTCTCACAAAACCAGCCTTGCTGTGCCCTCTGAGAAAAATCAGCATCAGACTGCTAGTGCCCCTTTCTCAGAGGTTTGGTCCCAACACTTTGGGATCCTCCTCTCAACTCAGAGGCACAAACACAATCAACCAACACCACCATCTTGAGTAAGAATTTCGGCTCCATATGGCCCCTCCTTCAATCCTCTAATTTTGAATAATAATAGCCTCTTCCTTGGGCCCCCAACCCTCTGGGTGATAGCCACTTCCAGCATTTACTACTTCTGTAATACCTCAGTGTTTCCATTTTCCCTTTTTAGTTCTTCAGGACCTACAATGTTTTATATTAAATTAGCAAGTTCAGCTTTTATCTACAGACTATATCCTAACTGATTTCAAGATTGCATATTACATGATGTAAGGAAAATGTTCAGAGATAGATTGTGGTGATGAACGCATAACTATGTTATCATACTGTGGACGGTGGATTGTATATCATGGATGATTGTATGGTATGTGAATGTATTTCAATAAAACTGAATTTAATAAAAAAAAAGATTGCATATTACATAATAAGGATTTGGTGAACAGTATTTCAATGGGTAAGGTCTAAAAAACGATAATAAAATAGATAAAATCAGATAACTACAAAGATCTAATAAGAGATACCAAAATATCCTCAGGTGAGAATAAGATTGTATACTGTAGTATGTAAATATATATTATGTTGGAACTTCTCAAGTGGATCCAAATTGAACACAAAGTTAACATTTTTTGCCATGGGTTAGCCAATTTCATTTCCCATGACATATTCCAACAAGATACATTTCTAAATATAGCTCATTTGAAAATATTCTTTGAGTTCCATTATACAATTAAAATGTCTCAAATATGAATAATATGAACTGCTTTCCACTAAGTTTCCTGAGAACTATTAAAGTCCCAAAGTTAAATTCCTATTGAAATTAAATTCCCAAAATATTTTTGCCCATTTCTTTCTGCTTCATGACCAGTCACAGAGGTCTCATTAGTGTGCCTGTGAGATTTCTAGCTACTTTCTTCAGCAGTTGACTTCCTAACAATAATACCTCAAAAGTCAAATTAAACCAACTCCAAGTTCCCCATGCCTCTTACTCTCCAAAAATTCTCAAGTCCAAAAATGTACATAAGACTGTCATAGCAGGAATCCTAGTCATCCAAAATGAGACCACAATGCTATCCCCCTCAACCCTACAACATTTCCAAGCAAAAGTTGGCACCATTCCAAATGTGGAGAGCAGAAGTATGGTGCAGATGCAAGACTTTTAATCAAGACATAAAACTAGGATTTTCCCCAGATATTTACTTTTCACTGCATTTGCTAATGTTACAGAGTTCTGCACTGCCAAAACAATGTCTGAAAATTCAAAGAAAGAAACGGTACAATGGAAAGCCTCATCCATCCATTATACATTATATTAAAACTTTATTCACATGCTACTCTTTATAATTTCACAGTCTTTTAAAAAGTTATAACAAAAGAGTTGGAATTTTAAACCTGCTGCAAGGTCTTTAGATTTTTGGTACAGAATTCCATTAAATAGCATTTCCACATTTTTATCTGGGTTCATTCCTCAATAACATAAGCCCATCAACATTTTTTTTTGTGGAAGAGTTGCATACTTTTCAGGGAAAATAAGTGGCTCAATGTCAAAGAGATTTTTTGTTAAGGTTGTTGGTTCCTAAATGAAGTCTTCAGTTTAACCAAGAATCCCTTGTTTCTCTTAATCATCCAGTCTTTCCTTGCCCCAGTTATTCACCCAAATAGATCAGAAGGCAGACATCCCTCCTGCCACCTCAAATGATGCCAATATTATTGCCCAGAAGTGGTTGGCAGGTCCTGTCAGAAGGCATTGTAACCTTCTTAAAAGTCTGATTTCTTCATTGATACTTTCACCAAGTATTTTCACACTTTTTTTCTGGATTTCCTGCTCTAGAAAGATCCCATCTTTTATTTCTTAATTTTTATTTATTTATTTATTTATTTATTTATTTATTTATTTGGTCTTCATGTCAGTGTGTTTGCTGCAGCTTCCTAAAGGGTAATTTTAGTTCCATGATTCCTACTTCCTAAGGTCTTTTCCTCTTGACCTTATTATTTCTCTATTTGAGAATCAACCTCAACACTACTCCCAATTAAACCTGCCGGCTTTGGAACTTTGTGGACTTACGGGTCTAATGAAAACCTCTACAAGTTATGCTGTGAGATACACCCTGAAACCTTTTCTCTTCTTCAGTGTATATTTTAATTTCACAAGGCTTGAGTAATATGAGCTATTTCAAAGGCATCAGAAACATCCTATCTATAACTTAACTTCCTATGAATTCTTTCTGTGTTCCATTTCTTTCTACCAGTCTCCTGCAGCTTTCAAGCAGCCATGATGCAATAAAAAGCAAACTCACCTGCTTTTAACCTTAGTTCCATTCCTTTTCTACCTGATGCAGGAGAAACACTATTTGCTGCATCGGATGGATCATTTTTCCATCCTTTTCATTTCGCTTTGGATTTAGATGTCTGTTTTACTACTGAATTCTTTCTGATTCTGTCTTATGAATCTCTTACAGTGAGAAATATAGTTTTTGAATTTGGAGTGTGAAAAAATATCCATTAAAGAAAACAAACAAACAAAGAAGCAAAAAAATCCTTTCTCTCTAGATAGTGTAATTCCGCTGAGGAGGTCATCAACTATCTTTCCAGAATTCTAAAAAGTGGATTCAATTTTTTTTTCATGTTTTGTTTCCCATTTATGTGTCATCTTCCAAAAAAAGTTCCTTTTATAGTCTTGTGTTCCCTTATGGCACAGGGATTAACTGCTTTACACTACTTACATTATTTTTTTTAATCAAGAAACTCAAAAAGGGCTTGAATTTCATACTGATATTCTCAGACTTTCTCTCTGAAATATGTTCATGTCTTACCTAATGAACTAGTGTAATTGTTCCAATAAATAAAATATACTTTAAGTGGATATCTTTCTGTACTTTTCTGCCTTCCAGCTTTCGTATTGATGCTTCTAATTGTTTTGTTGTTAAAATCTTGACTGGCTCACTGTGTGGTATGTCTATAGGATCCTGATCCAGTAACTGCAACTTTGCTAGTTTTGACTTTGAAAGCTGTTAAGTATGGGTGCATTATCTTTCTTCTTTCCTATTTGTGTAGATTGCTGTTTAAGACCTTCACCTTTCCTCTAAGCAAATCTCTTTTATTCGCTAGCTAAATCAGCATACCTTCCTTTTTCTTTCATTCTCAACACAGTTCCAATTCTTCCTATAAAATAAAAAACTGTTTGTTAAACTGATTTCATTCTTCACTATATTTCTGTGCAATCTTATGTTCAACTGACAAATTGTTCTGAGAAGAGTATTTTAAAATTATCACTTAGCCCTTGAGCTTTCAACAATTACAATGTTTTTTCCCCCTCTATCTTAGCTTAATGGTAGAAATGCATTTTTTATACCAGTAGCATATGCATCTGCTGATATAAAATCTCTATTCCATAGTATTTGTTCATTGAAGAAATCCATCTCTTGATTTACTGCAGATAGTATGGGTTCCAAAAATTCACATTGTAAGTTGGGTGAATGTCAGAGCCAGTTTGGAAACACGGACTGGGAATGCAACTCCAATAGCTTCTGTGAGTTTACTCTTGCCACAGTCCCTTCTTTGGTCTTGAATGCTCATCAAAGGAGATACAGAGGGAAACACTATGGAGCAGTCCAGGGCAATTACTGCTGCCAATCATTGCCTTACACTTTGTATATCCCCAAGGTTGTGTGTCACATACTGTATAGCTTTATTCCTAATGGGACAGTTTCCCTTTTTTTAGTCCTATTTTGCATACCTGGGTGAGAAAAATAACTGGAAACAATAAGCTGAGATAGCAAAACGATTTTACTAACCAATGTCACAGATTTTCCTTGGCTTTGCCTCTTTTGAGGTGAGTTTTACTAGAACAAAAATAATTTTCCTAATATTACAGCAGCAGACTTGTTTAAGATATTATATCTGCAACATCAAGATCGTCTGGCTCTTCTCACAAAACTTTGCTCCTAAATGCATTTCTTTCTGTATACACTCATCTGGGCTCAAGTTAAGCCCTAACATGTTAGTAGTTGAGGTATACTGTAGTGTCCTGATCCTTCTCATGTCCCTCCTTACCTGTCAATTGGGAAACAAAGATGATTCTAAGGACTTTCAAGACTTCAGCCCCTTTCTTCTCTCTCTGCTCAATTTCAGCATTTCTCTGGATTGACTGAGTTGGCTATTGACCAGTGTGAATCTTATTTTAACTCACTGAAACTGTGTACTTTAAACTCCCCAAACTAAAGGAAAATTCACACCACTGCAATAAATGAAAAGCCCAGTGTTATTTACATCCTCATTGACAAAGGAAGGAGTTATATAGCAGGAAAGGCATATTTGCTCTTTCTCCTAGGATTAAATAGTCTTAGGTCACCTAGCTCCTGGCCCCTAAGCCTGGTGTACTTAGAAAAGAGCTTGGACTGATTATTTGTGGGGAAATGAGAGCAGAGAGGAAATGGCTAGGAATCCCCCCCCCAAAAAAAAAGTGAAGATATCAGGATTAATTACTCAATTAAGAAACTTGGAAACAGGGAAGTTGAAGAGGAGTAAGGAATGTTAGTGTCTTAAGTTCCTAGGGCTTCCATAACAGAGTACCACAAACTGGGTGGCTTCAAGCAACAGCTATTGTCTCACAGTTCTGAAACCCAGAAGCCTGAAATCAAGGTCTGGGAAAATCCATGTTCCTCCTCAAGTCTGTAGGGAACAATCTGTTCTGTGCTTCTCTCCTGGCTTCTGAGGGTGGCCAGCAATCCTTGGTTGTCCAATCTCTGCCCCAGTTGTAACAGGGCTTTTCCCCCTATGTCTGTAGGTCTGTGTCCAATTCTCCCCCTCTTACAGATCTGCTAATCGTATTGTACTAGGGCCTACCAGAATCTAGCTTGGCCTCATCTTAACCGACAACATCTTCAAAGACCCTTTGTCTAAGTAAAGTCACATGCAAAGGACTGGGGATTAGGATCTTAACGTGTCTTTTGGGGGGACATAATTCAATCCATAATAATGTCTTTAAAGCACCATAATTCTGCCTATAGGCAAATATGCACCAATCCATGTCTTAAACTCTGAAAATAGATTAGAGCTTTCTGCATGTGAGACAATAGAAGAGAGTAGGAAAAAGTGTGAGTAGCAATGTTTGCTCATTCTTATGGAGAGACAGCACAAAATGACTCTCTCCTCTCCAAAAACTCTATACTTGGAGACCTGTCAATAAGTCAAATATATTAGTATAGTTGATATTAGTGAACTTATCAATGGAATTCATCACACAATCAGTAAAAAAGGATTTAAGACACTACATAATTATCTATCAAAAGATGGAAAAATGCATTTTATAAAATTCTACCTTTATTTCTGATAATATGCTATATAAAATCTTACCTTTATTCCTGACAATGTTTTCTGAAGGTGGTTTCTGTGAAATAGTAGAAAAATCACTGGCACTTAGAGTCTGAAATAATTGTGGTTTTTTAAGTTTAAATAACTTACCATCTGTGTTACCTTGTGCAAATTTCCAAATTACTCTGATTCTTAGTTTCTTCATTGGTAAAATGAGGATAATAAATTATCTGTCTTTAGGATTATCATGAGAACCACAAAAAATAACTTATGTAATAAGCCTATTAAGTGACATGCATATATTTGGTGTTCTGTGGATACAAATTACTTTTATATCATGCTGTATATCTCTCAAATTCAGAGCAGCAATGACAGAAAATAGGACCACAATATACTTTTCATATACAAAAAGTTCTTTGTTGTCATTAATATATATTTCCAAATGTCTTCCTCCCCTTACATTCTTAACATTTTGTCTCAATAAGACCAAAGAGGGAGGACAGAGGTAGTTTCTTATTTATAAGCATAAGAAAATATATTTATTCCTTAGTATTGTGTCTAGTTAGTAAGAACTAAGAAGACTGATAGGTGGGAGAAGCACAGATTAATGTTTAATACAAGTTATTGTGGAAAGAAAAGTCCTAATTTGTAGCAATTGTCCATTTTCATTGTGTAAATACTCTCACAATGGCCAATTTTAAGCTACCAAGAGGATGTTACTGAACATTAAATTTTTAGTGTGTTTCCAACTGCATGCTTAAACATAAATATTTTGTTCTAACAATTATCGCTTAGGAAAGCAAACCATATTTTTCAACATTGAATTTTTTTCTTTCTAAAAATTAATAAATTTCACACTAATATTATGGAAATTGGGTTTTCAATTGCTTCAAAGAAAGATTTTCCATAATTTGAAGCTTTTATTTCAAACAATACCAATAAGGAAGGAAATAACTATGGCATATTTGGTTATGCAAATTATTATTTATTTAAGCTTGATCCATATGTTAATATTTCTGTTTATTGCCCAGACATCAATTTGATGTAAAGCATACTTCTTTAAGCTGCTTTGTAAGACACCTGGCATTAATTATTTCAACAAGATATACAGTTTCTACTTTGTTAAGCAGTGTCCTAGAGCTAGGGTTTCAGAGATAAGTGATTTACTGTGACATAGGAAAAATAGACATGTAAATGAATTTATTTCTTCTGTGTTAGCAATCCAATAGGATTATGTACTGAGTCATACAAGGACTGAAAAAAATGATCATCTAAGTTTTGCTTAAAACTTTGAACCTGAAAATTGCTTTAAAAATGAGTAGGTATTTGCAAGGCAGGTGAAATGGTAAAAACAACAACAAAAACAAAATGAAAACCTATTCAGAATGATTTTCTTGCAATCAAGATTTGGTAAATCTTTCGTGCTATAATTTTCAAAATTGTAAATTGCAACGCAAAATAAAACTGAATGATTTTCTCTTCATCAAGAACAAATCAAGTCTTAGGAACCATTTTTATATAATAGGGACAGAGGGGAGGAGTATAATATGATGCTGTATGCAGGTCCGGAAGGGGGTCTTAGTTCATGGCAGAATATGAAAAGGAACACCTGGTACTGTCCCAATGCTCATTACTACAGTTCTGTGATGCTTTCTGACACTTTATTTAATGTGCAGATTCAGCAATTAAGGGTCTACTATTTTTCAGCATTGTGATGTTGTACTACTTTCAAATAGGTAACTAATCAGAATGTTCGAATGTTGGGACCAGGGCAGAATTTCGTTCCAACAAACAATGCCATGCCCACTTGGTTGAGGGACAATTCCACTCAGAAAGTAAAATGGGAGCATGTGGTCAGACTGCATCACTGGGTTTGTGGTCTGAGTGAATGGCTAAAACGTAATTCTCACTAGGTATATGGTTTTAGATTTTTAGTATCCATTTTATATCTTTGTTCCCATTTGACTGACCTTCTGTGGTAGGCCTAAGCTAAAAATTTGTAACCCCTGAGGATCCAGATAGGAGCATTTATGGAATGCAAAGGTAAAGATAAATGTGGCCAGTATGAATGTGTGTGTATGCATAAAATATATATATATATGCACATGTATGTGTGTGTTTTTATGTATGCAGTTAAAAAAGAAAAGGCCTGATAGCATATTTTTGTCAGGATTAGAGAATTCATTTTTTCATAATTCTTACAATGGAAGTGGAAGAGAAAGTTTTCTTTCTTTTTTTTTTTTTTTTTTTTTTTTTTAATTCTTAAGGGTATTGCAAAGCATTTGGTTATAGCCTGCAGAACAGCAGGGAAGACTTAGTGAGATTATGCAATTATAATAAGATCAATTCTAGTTCTTTATTATTTGAATATGTTTTCCATATTAAGAAGGATGATGGGACAAATTCATTTCTTGACTTCTGAGAGCTAATATTCAGGCTCTATGGCTCTGTTCTTGTATATAGAAGGCAATTAGCTGAAGATATGTGGCTTGCCCAAGATCACCCAGCAAGTTATTGGCATAGTAGGAATGTGAACACATGGGCTCTCAGGTTCCCATCTGTTGCCTGGTTCATTTGGCTGCTCTGCTAGGAGTGGGTGTATGCATGTATCTTTATGTAGTGTTTCAGGAATGAGCAAGGAAAAGTGGGATGGCTGGTGCATTGTTTCAAACAGACACAAATAAATGGGATGACAGCATTTTTTTTTTCTTTCTCTATGCATTAAAAAAGATATTGAACACGGTTCTAACATTCTGAAAGAAAAATTGGATGGCATCGTAAATCACCACATCCTGTATCAAGCATTTGGGTGTGCAATTCTGTATTATTTTAGATATATTTAAACAAATTAGTGAAAACTGATTGTATGCTCATAATTTCAATTCTTAATGAACATTACATTCATGTGGATTTTGAAAGTGAAGATGAATAAACTAAACAATGAGCCTATCCTTTTCCTAACATGCTAATTTCAATTTACCAAAGCCTTGAGATCTGTTAAAATATCTATATGTGCTCAACATTGTGGTAGATTCAATTATGTAGCCCCCAAAAAGACATGCTCTTAATCTTAATCCATGTTCCTGTGGGTATGAACCCATTTGTAAATGAGAATCTGTGAAGATGTGTTACCAGTTCAGCTGTGGATTCATTTTTTGTATAGAACTTCTAAGATCATATTTGAGTACAGCCCAGCTGAATCAGGATGGACCTTAATCAGTACTATTGGAAGCTTTATAGAGAGAAGCTGGGAGTCAAAGAAAGACATAGGGATAATCTGGAAGTCAGCAGACACTAGAAGAGCAAACAGGAGAAGAGAGATCATAATGTGATGAGAGGAGAAGATTTCATCAAGCCAGCCCCAGAATGCTAAAAACTTTGGGGAGAAACCATAGCCCTGCTCAGGCCTTGATTTTGGACTTCCAGCCTCCGAAATCACCAGACAATACATCTCTGTTGTTTTAATCAACCCATTGTGTGGTATTTGTCAGAGCAGTCTTGACACACAATGGTTGGTTGAAGACATACATCATTACGAAAGTACTGACTTTAGTATAATAGGTAATAAAATAGTTTCACGTATAGTCAGAAAAGAGATTGTATTTGTTCTGGATGGGAAGTAGGTTGAAGATAGAATTACTTTGTGCTAAGCAAAGCTGAAAATAAAGGGAAGAGTAGAAAGTAGGGAAGCTATAAGAAGGAGTTACAATCAGAAAGAGTAAGGAGAGGAAGGATAAGATTAATGATGGAGAATAAAGCAATAGGAGGAAGGGAATAATGGTGGGGAAAGAAGGGAGAAAAGATCAACATAGTTGCAACTTGGGCAAGGTTAGTGATGGCATTTAATGGTATTTAATGTTTTGTTTCGTTCTTTTCCCTAACTTTTCTTGGGAAAGAGAGCCTTATGTAGAATAAAAAGACTGTTATGTGAAAATTGGTGCATAGTCCTTAATTGGACCTTTGAGGGGATGATTTGTAAACATATATAAATAGAATACATTATGTATGTGTCACTCATACTTCCTTGTCTTCTACCACAAATAAGGAAAAGGAGGAATCTGCTCATCCCATCCATACAGAATATACTCCTACCCCTCCAAATGATGCCTTTTTTGCCAACCACATGAAGACCACAACTGGGAGAATGATAAACCATATTATGCATATGGCACAGATATAGGAGAATGTGATTTAAAGCTAGAGCAACCCTCAAAGATATATGGTAAGTAGGGCTGCTCTTATTCTTTAGAAAACATGATTATACTCTTTTCCCACCTACTTTTTTAGATTAAAAGCACACTCAGTGTCAGAACCATTAAGAAAGAATAAAAAACCACTTCAAATAAAACAATGGTAGCTATACACAAAATGTTACCTAAAATGTTCCTCCTAACTTCAAATAATTCAAATAAGTGGGAAGTTTTAATGTAAGAAAATATGTTACTTATTTTGATTATCCAGAATATATTACATTTTCTATTTAAGGCACCACTGTATTTTAAACAGTTTAATTATTTTAATAGTTATGCTTTCTCAGAATACTTCACTTTATAAGACAATTTAAAAGGGCAGCACTAGGTTAAAAGTAAAATTGAAGTCTATTGGGAAATTAATAGTAATTTTCAATTATTAATGATCCCTAATGGTCAGACATAAAATTATAAATGTCTAAATAATTATCAATAACGTAAGAAAATTAAAATTAAAGAAATTTCTTTATAGGCTTAAAATCATAAGTCAACTAAAAGTACAGTCAAATTGTATCCTTATCTCTAGATAACTTTAATAATCTTAAAAAAATAATCTATGTAGTTCTGTAGTCAACACTTGGAGCTACTTGATTTTTTAATAGAAAGCAAAGCAGAGAAGTTACAATTAAATGCTAATCTCTCTAATCACCTGATGACTTGATTATTAAGCAATAATTAAAATAAAAGAAATTTAATTAAACTGATGACATAATTTGTGGGAATGTATGGTATATCAATAATTTATAAAGACATGGGAAACATTCAACACAGTAACAACTCAAAAATTAATATTTGCTATTCTACTCTTAAAATGATTTCATGTAAAGAACATTATTCATTTGAACTATGAATCAAGACTGACTTGTTGAAGGTCTTCAGTGTGACCCTTGTGTTTTCTATGGACCAACCTTGTCACTGATATGTATCCTCTAAAGGATGCCAGCTATCCAAGGTGCTCCTTAATAATCTTGTTATAGTGTGTAGTTCCTATTTTTACCATGTATGTGTCAACTTCAAGGATTTTAAGGTGACTCATAAACTTTAAATTAACCTGGTGAGTATAAATTCCTAAAACATGCCAAAGGGAAGAAACGAGCACTTATTTTTGTTGAGTTGTAGCATTGTGCACAAGTGATTTGGCAGCAGTGACAAGTGACTTAGCATATGACACTTTGAGGGCAAACAGCTTCCAGGGAGAGTAGGATTCCAGTTTTTTTTTTGTTGTTTTTGTTTTTTTTTTTGCTTCTAGGTTGGGGGCTATGGTGCCTCAGATAAGTGACTTTCAAGCCTCAGGCAGCTAAAACTCAAGGAAACAGAGGATAAATGGTTTTAGCAGTGATGCCAGATGAAAGAATACAGTTGAACTCATGGTAGCCTATTTTTATCTTTCCTACTGTCTGAAGTTCTTCCTCAGAGATCTTCTTTCTTTCTCTTTACCATTTTTTTATGCAAGACTATTAATGGAGTATGCAACATCAATAACACAACTAATCTGTGAGGTAGACACAACAGACTTTTCTATCACTGAGGTCTAAAAGTAAAAGCACTATTAATAGGAGTCAAGTATATAGATTCCAGTCTTCACTGTGTTATCCTGGGTAACTAACCAAATTCTGGATATCCTTTAGTATTTTATAAAATGAGAAATTTGTAGTATTTTTTCGGTCATAATTTCCTGCAGTTCTTGTCATTTTACATCATCACTTGTTTCACCCTTCTTTGTCACAAGTTGCCATCTTTAACATTAGTTCTTTTGATAACATACCTCTCAAATCATAATCTGTATCTCTGAGTATTCTGGAACTCTATACTTCTTTCCACATAACATGTCAATATTTTGACTGAAGTATACACTAAAATTGTCTAGTTATTTATACATAATTGGTATTTGTATTATTTATCTTCAAGGATAATAAATAAGTGATATTTTCTCACAACCAAACAGCCTGGCAATCCACACCAAATACAGAAATTGGAAATTATGAAATATATGAATTTTATTTACTAAGTTGATGTAAGAAATCATTATATAAAATCCCTACACAAAATATTTCACTCAATAATCTGCATCTCCCTTCCTCCAATCCTGAGAGTCCAGTGTCTCCTAGACCAAACCACTGTATATTTCTGATAAACTATTGTGCCATCAATTCCTACCGAGTATGCACCAAGAAGACCATTACCATTGTATGTTCTTTCAAGTTTCAAAATTTCTTCCTTTACTCATTTTGTTCTGTCACTGCTATTATTTTAAAAAATGTTATAAACATATCAGTTGATATTATGCTTCTAATTTCAAAAGCCAATTATCAGTGATTTTACTACAACAAAATTCCACACATTTTGACACCCCATGGTCTCTTTCTATTTTGATTTGAAATTATCCTTACTTCTCTTTGGCATTGTTTCTTGTTTAGATCTCAAATACCACCTCAGTGTACTTTTATTATTCATGAAAATTAAGTAAATTTTTACATTTTTGTTCCCAACCCATATGGCAATTTTCTGGCATCCTTCAAAAAGCTTTCACTTTAAAGGAGGACAGGTGACAGGAAAGCACTGGTAAGATCCAAGTGTTTTATGGTACAAAAAAATATTCCAGTTTTAAAAAGAAATATTCAATAGTATTATTCAACACATGCCTGTAAATTTGAAAAATAGTTAAAATAGATACTTTCATTTATCTATAAAATGCTAAAATTGGCAGTGAAAGAAAGAGGGAACTTCAAGAAGAATAATCATTATGGAAATTAAAATGTTAGGGAAAAATATTCTACATTCTCCAAAAATCCCAGGCCTATAGGAGTTTATAAGTGAGTTGTGCTATGCTTTCAAGGAACAGATAATCACTGTTTTATAGAACTTTTCTAAAATGTAGGAAAATAGGAAAAATTCACAATACATTTTACCCAAATCAGATAATGTCAAATGAAGAAAAGGCAATTATAGACTAAATTCACCTAGTAATTCAGTGCAAAATATGCAAATTCAGTCTGAATCCCTTCATATAATGAGAACTCAGAACCAATCAACTATGATCAAGAAGAGTTTATCCCAGGAATACACAATTATTACATTATCAGAAAGTTTACCAATACATTTCAACACAAAAATGGACTGAGGAAAAAACACATAATTAGTTCAATAAATATCACACAAACAAGAGCAAATGCTTACACAGCCATCATATTGGACCTCTTATAGCAGTATTTGCCCAAGAAAGCTTATGGAAACAGGAGTGGGAACAGTTGTGTGGATCCTCCTTGCACATTTCATTCTATGTAGAACACAGTCTCTGACAGGGCTGGATATCAGGTCCCAGAAGAGAGACTTCAGTGCTTGGGTTATTGCATGAATGAGCAAGGGGAGTCAAAGACTTGGAGGTAACAAAAATTTATTGCTTCCAGCATGGACTGTAGCTGTTTTCCTGGATTGTTTTAGGAGGCCAATGCCTTTACTTGCAGGCAGGTGTGCAATGGATCAGTTGTGGATAAGTTAACATTTACCTTCAATGAAAAAAACAAAAAGGAAAGAAGGAAGGGAGGAGAGAGGGAGAGAGGGAGGGAAGAAGAAAGAAGGAAAGAAGGAAAAGGAAACAAAGAAAACCTCATAAGTTAATACAGTATTAACAAAACCTGTATTTAATACAGAAATTCTAGATGTTTTTCCATTATAGTCAGGGACTAGACAAAAAATTCCCTATCATAATTACTGATCTTATTTTATTAGAGGTCCTGGTCAATGACATATGATAAGAAAATTAAATAAGTGGTTTAAAAGTTTGAAGATGAGACAAAATTGGCATAGCGTATAGATGGTATAATTTACACAGAAGCAATATACAAACAATTAGAAGTAACACAAAAGTTCATCAAAGTTGCAATTAACAGTATTGGTTTATACTGGCAGTGACCAACTATAAGTGTTAAAAATATAAAATATCATTTAGGTTAAAAACCAAAGTAATATGGCTTAGGTTATAGTCTAACAAGGAACATGCAAGTCCTTACTGTTGAAAATTGTAAAACTTTATTTCAAGTGGGAAGGAAAGAGTTTGTAACAGGTAGAAAATTAAACTACTTTTTCCTGTTAAACTTACTAACCATACCTCCTGCTGCTATTTACTAGTGGAAAGATAATGAAGAGTCCTAAATTATGTGATATTTAGCAGAATGTATCTTGTCTCTCAATTTGCTTATTGTAATTAGCCTGGAATCCATGGTTTTACGGGAGCTGTCTTCTGAAATATGTTATATAAACTATGTAATTACTGGAGTATGGAAAAAAAATTTCATAATCATAATCACTCCTTTTGTGCAAGTTGTGCCATGTATGAATTACTTGGAGCCTCACATGTGAAATCTAAACCACAGTACATTCTAGCACATGAAGAAAAGAAGCAGGGAATTGGAGAATTCTCAGACAATATCCATGATTTATCTATGTTTTGTGATTGCTTGGATCCTTTAAATTATTTTTTTTTATACTGGTGCTTAGACAGTGTATGATTGCTTTGAGTCTGATTTGAAAATTTGATCCTTTTAAAGAGGACCCACATAAAATGCAAAATCTAATATGTTCATGGATATGCAAACAATCTTAAATATGTTAACTCTACAATATTTCATCTTTAACTTTATAGATTTTATCTATAAACTCAGGGAAATTCCAGTAGAATTAAGGGAGAAACATCTGGGAAATTAAGCTTATTCTATAATTTACATGGCAGGATAAAGTTCAGGATACCTATGATAAATCTAAAACAAAAAGCAAATAATATATAGAGCACTATTACAAATTAAGACACTTAACAAACACATAGAAATAAAAAAAATGTAGTTCCTGTACTAGAACAGACATGTAGACCAGAAAGAGCTCAGAAACAATCTTAGGTATATATGGTTACTTCATATATGAAAATAGGTAGTTGTAATGGGGTAGAGGCTAATACTTTTATAAGTAAATGATATGGGGCAATTTGGCTCAGCATATGGGTTTTAAAAGTTGAATTCCAAAGTTGTACTAAAAATTACTTTATACAGATTAAATACCCAAATGTCAAAAGTAAAACTATAAAGTTAATGACATCAAAATATACCAGAGCATTTTTATGGCTGTAGAGTTGGAAAGAAGTTTTTAAACACACTCCTACAATATAAACCAGGAGTGATAATTTGTTATTTGAGTTATATAAAAGCGAAAGATTTTAGTCACAAACTTTATCACAGACAAAGTTAATTGTTTAATTACAGATGGGGGAAAGGTATTTGCTGGGTTAAACACAAGCAAATGTTTATTATTTTTATTATTAAAGAAACTCATTCAACTCAGAAAGCAAAGAAATATTTATAAATATGGGCTGAAGATATGAATAAAATTAACAGCTAGTACTTACATAGCAATACTACGTACTAGACACTGCTAAGCATTTTATATACATTAACTTATTTAGCACCACCCCCCAGGGTCTGTGAAATAGATGTTATTAGCCCCCTTTTACAGATGAATAAACTGAAGCCAAAGAATTAAATAATGTTCCCAACCTTAATTTTGTTTAAGTAACAAGTAAAGGCAGGATTTTCCCAGAAGCTGGGTTTGTCCAGAATCTGTGTCTACTGGTTTTTTATATTGATTTTGAGGAGATACTCATATATCTAATATGTACATGATCAGTTCACTAGTAAAGATGGAAATATGTATTAAAAACAAAAGTACAAGTAGTATATTGGAAAAAATTTAAAGGCAGTACCCAATGAAATGTAAGAATATGGAGAAATTGGAAAGTACAAGCATTGCTGATGACGTGTAAACTTGCACAGCCATTCTAGAGATATTCTGTAACATCTGATAAAAGGATATATGTAAATACCCCATGTCAAGCAGTCCCACAACAGAATATATACCACCCCCTAATCTTTCCCACAGGTTTTCAAGAAGCTATTCATAAAGGCATTCATCACTGTGGTGTAGTTCTTAGTAGCAAAGAGATATAGGCAACCTATGAATCCATTACTGTGATATAAATATATATGATATATAAAATGAGACATATGTATGATAAATGACATGCATTAAAAAATGAGTTTTATTTATAATAGAAACATGGAAATATCTCAAAAATATAATGTTGAATGGAAATGAAAGAACAGGATAAGATTTTTAGGACAATTACTATTCAGGAAAATGAAAACTCACACCTCAACCAAATCTACTACTTGTTAAAGATACATTTATACATAATTCAACATACTTTAGATGGGTTGAGAAGACATGCATTCAGCACAATAGAGCAGATGCCAATGGGTTGTTATGTGGAAGAGAATATGGGAATTAGCATTTTATGAAAAAAAATCCAATGAAAATAAAAGAGAACAGTAAAAAAAATAAAAGAATTTTAACTTATAAACTTGCACCTCTGTGTTATTTAGAACATTCATATTTATTTTTGATTTGTCAAAAACAAAATCAAGCATTCTTTAACATATCAGTTTCTCTAAGATCCATTTTCTGCTATGAACAGAGAGAGGCAGTGATTTTAAATATGTTCTTATCATCATATTAAAGTCAATAGCAGATGTCCTTGTAACCATTTGAAATTTATATCTATATATTTTTTGTGCAGCTTCAAGCTTTAATATACCTCGGCATTTTTTTTTTTTTTTTTTTTTTAGCCTAATGCTGTTAAAGTACTGGTGTTCCTTAAAGACTGTGAAGCATGACATGAAGCAGGACATATAATTGTCTTATGTATTTTAATTTGATTAATAATAAAAAATGTTTTAACTAAGATAAATATAAAATTAGGTTTTTCAAAAGTAAACATAAAATTGTTATTTTACAATATATCTAAATGTGAGGCATTTTACTATAAGATACTTTGAAAATGAGAAATTAAAATATCCATAGTCTTAATCTAGTTAGTTTTATAACTTATTTTTCCAAGTGAATGTAAACAGAATGAGAGTGTTTAATCCCTAACATTGGCTCTTGAGAGTTTTCCTTGATTTCAAATACGATGTGAAAGCAGCATGACTCATTCAATATGATTCAGTGCCCTTGAGGAAGGTGGAATAGAATAGCTCAAATAGGGAGGATGAATTCCCTATAGCATCTCAGACTGTAGCATTTTTAAAGGCTAGAAATATTTTTCTGCACAACTAGCACAAAATCACATTGTTGGAGATTTGCCTTCAGGTCATTAACTAATATGTTCACTAACAACTTGCACAAAGTGGGTTGGAAAAAGATTTTTCTCTCTGAGCTAGAACTGTGACTGATTTCAAATTAAACCATTTTTACTGGAATTCTATCAATAGATTTCCACTTTCAATCTTTCTCTTGTAACCCTGCAATGACATTCAAAAATGTATTTTCCAACTCGTCTATTTCTTTAATATCTAAATAATTATTAAACATTTGTTTAATTCTTTAATATTTCATTCTGCTTCTCTTACTAATAGAGAATGAGCCATTCATCACAGATATTAGAACAATCTGTGGGTTCTCTTTGTAAAAGTTTTACACGTGTAATGCTGCAGTATATTTACCATGAACAGAGGAACATATTAAATACTTAATATATACTTAATATTTTGACAAAGACTAAAATTATAAAGAAAAAGAATATGTTCTTTATGATGAAAACTGTCTAATAACCAACAAAAACTATTAAAAAACCCTGCAAATTTGAAATTTGAAAAAAAAAACAAAACATTTTAGTGATGATGTCAGGTTCCAGTATGTAAACTCAAATACCTTGGATACAGTGAATAATTTTCTAAAATTAAGCCCTAAAAAGCTTATTAATAGTTCTTGGATTAACATGATCTATCAGCATAAGTGGGACAAGGAATAATTTGGAAAACATCCTTAATAGGGACACAATTCCATGCTGCAAAATAACAGCCCAGTTCTTCTTAATGTCCAGGGATAGGACTGAGAATTCTCATATGCCAAAACTAGAATATAATATCCTCCCAATTTATAGGGTTCTGTGAGAATTAAAGAGAAAATACATTTTTTTTATTAAGAAGGATAAAGTGATGTAAAGATGTATATAGGAAATCTGTGAGATTTACTGGCAAAGTAACTCACTTCCATCATTTAGCCTTACAACTGATGAAGATATTAAAGAGTGTGCCTCAGCAAAATTATGAATTAATTGCTCCAAATAGTGAAAAGCATGAGGGCTCACAGCTGGCTCAGGAGCACTCCTCACAGCGGTACTGATTCCCAAAGAGGTATTTAGGATTAAGTTGGGAGCTTGAATACCCTCTTTCCTTTTTCCTTGGTTTATTCATCCGGACATGCTATTGCAGATAATTGGGAGGGCAGGAAAATGGCAACCAGCAGCAAGTTCCCATTGCCCAGAAGTGAGCTGGAGTAACCTGCCAACTGGGGCTCTCCTCTTCTGATAGTGCAGTCAGCCTCTTAAGTATGCTAGGAGAGAAGTCCGCAGCTTACGATAGGTAAACTTGGTCTTCCTCAGTTACAAATACAAGAGCTGCTGCCATCTGAGCCACAGGATCTGATTATTTCTCTATATCCCCAAACTGTATTTAAGGTAAATGTTTCCTTTAAAAGTTATTAACTTTCAGACAATTGTAGTCTTAGATATTTCTTAAATGAAATCATTTGAAGTTAAACTTTTTATAGTTACTTTAGTAAGTCCTTTGTGTTGTTGTATTGTCTACTATACTATTAAAATACATCAGCCACTAGAGAATTATTTATGATAATTTTAGCATGTATATTATGATAGTGCTATAGAAACAAGGTATGACATAATCCTATGACATAGAATTTTTCCTAAAATAATTAGAAATAAATCTTTTTAAATAATAGCCCCTACCAAAAGAAAAATGCTTCTGTTTCATTTCAAGGCAGCTCTGATTCAAGCTGTTTGCATTTTCTCTTTGCTGAAAGACTTATGAACTTAAATGCCAGTTGTAGGTAGTGAGCCTATTTTGAAAGGCCATATCCTGCCAAGATTTTGCGGTTGAGTCATTGCAGAATCATACATAGAAAATCCTAAAACTCCTCGTAACTCGTGTCTGTAGACAGATAATTTCTAAGAAAATAACTGAAAATATTCTCACCTTGGTTTTGATGAACTTAGTAACTTTTGTATAGAGTGAGAATTCTGAAGAGGAGAAAGATATTTCTCAACCATGTCCTCAAAGACACGTGTGATTTAGGGTCTATATGAGGATTATTATGCCTGGTTGGGAAGAAAAATAAAGAAAATAATGCATTTTTAAATAACTGTTCATATGTCTGCCTATGTGCATGAGAAATAAAGTCTTTGTCACTAAGATTCTGCAAGTAGTTTTGTATTAATACAAGATTAGCAGCAGTGGGTAGTGGCTAAAAGCATGGATTGAGAGCCAGTCAGTCTTTCTCTTAATCCTGGCTCTGACATTTACTGGGTATATGATCTAGGGAGATTACTTAACCTTCCTGGGCCCCAGTTTCCGCATATACAAAATGCAGCTAATGAAACTAAAATGAAAAATATTGTCTTATGTAAAATACATTACATTACCTCCTGGGTTCTGTCAAGTATGCTTGATCAAGAAGTACTTTTAAATGGCTTTCTGAATTGACAGCCAAGTATTTCAGTTTCTAGTACCTGTTTGAAAATTTCCCAATATTTACCTTCTGCCACATTATAATGATTTTCACATGCAATTTCTCAAATTTATATTATTTCTGTGTTTCTTTGATGTAGGAAACAATGCTATGCATGTAGTATTCCAATAGAATCGTTGATCAATAACTTCAACCTATTTTGGTGTGATATGTGTGTGAGAGGATTTTTCTCTAGGGAAAGGTAGTAGAATGAGTCTTCTCACAGATATGTCTCACAGGTTTAAGATTATTTTCTTTCTAAATTTAGTCATAGTAGGTAAAATTAAGTTTATTGTATGTGGTGGACAGACTTTCAGGTGATTCCCTTTATCCCCACCTCCTGGTGTCCACATGCTTGTATAATCTCTTCCCTTGAGTGCAGGCAGTGTGTGTGACTTCCTTCCAACGAGTACACTATGGCACAGGTGATGGGATGTCACGCTTATGATTACATTATATTGTTCAAGATTTCATCTTGCTAGCAGACTCTTGAGAGTCTTATTCTCCTTTAATGCTTTAAAGAAGTAGTTGTCAAGAGTCCTACAGCTGTGAGGAAAAATTAATTCTGCCAACAGCCTGAGTGAGCTTGAAGTGGCCCCTTACCCAATCAAACCCCCAGATGAGAACCCAGTCCCAGCCGACATGTTGATTGCAGCCTTGCAAAGGATGCTACTCTTTTCCATGCCTGGACCTCTGAACCCACAGAATCTGTGAGATAATAAATGTGCCTTGTTTTAAGCTGCTAAGTTTGCAGCAATTTTCATGCAGATTGAAAACTAATGCTTTGTATTTGTTCCTGCTTGAACTGTATATAAATTCATTTTCAATTAAAATTTTTAAAATTAGAATCATTGAGTTGGAAGATGTTCCAGTTTGCTAATGCTGCCATCATGCAAAACACCAGAAATGGATTGGCTTTTATAAAGGGGATTTATTAGGTTACAAATTTATAGTTCTAAGGCCATAGAAGTGTCCAGACTGAGACATCAACAAGATGATACCTTCACTGAAGAACAAGGATAGTGTCCAGAACACCTCTGTTAGCTGGGAAGGCATGTGGCTGGCATCTCCTGTTCTTTGCTCAGGGGTTGCTTTTCAAAATGGCTTTCTCCAAAATGTCTCTGGGTTTCTCTTAGCTCCTCTCAGCTTCTTTGCATCCCTGCTTGTTTTCCCAGGGCATTTCTCTCTAAGCATCTGGGGTTTCCTCACTTAGCTTCTTAGCTCTCTTAGCTTCCTCAGGACCAGCACCTCCAAATGTCCTTCTTTCTGCATCTCTAAGCATCTCCAAGTGTTAGCTTTCAAGGGCCGTCTCCCAAATGTCTCTCTCAGCTTCTCTTGGGGCGTTTTGTTCTCTCTGCTCTCTGTATGGGCTCTCTTTAAAAGACTCCAGTGATCTAATTAAGATCAACCCTGAATGGTCCACACCTCCATAGAAATAATCTCATCAAAAGTTTCCAACCTAATCAAAAGACTAATAAATCTACCCCTACAAGATTGTATTGAAGAACATGGCTTTTCTGGGAGACATAATAGATCCAAACTGGCACAGGAGATATCTTAGTATTTTCTTCACCATGTAAATTTTAAAACAAATGTCCCCATTTGGGACTGATTAACTGACAATTTAAAATCAACCTGGAGTATTTCTGCTGCACAGTTGTCATGAATTTCTACATTTGTTCCCCTTGTTTTGGGCTTCTTGATTATACTTTATTCTTGTGTTTACCCTGATTTTAAAGTTTAAGATTGGTCTCTCTTTTACGGGACTTGCATTTATCTCAGATTTCAGAATACAATTTCCTGATTTCAACTTTGCTGTTCTTGGCAATATGATTTCCTCTTCTCCCTTTGACTGTTACCTATTTTGGTGATTACAAGAAACTTCCTTTCAAAAAAAAAAATAATAATAATAATTCCTAATTTCTGTTGAGCCACTCCAGCAGCAATTGCTTGTGCAGTGGCTTAAGGAAACACACCAGAGCTAAGCAAATTCATTGATCAGGAGGATCCGTTAGAATATTTAGGAAATTTCTAGTCAAAATTCGATCCAATGTCTCAAAGCCTCCATTAAACAGTACCCTCTACTAATCCCCTATGTAATTGTCACACCTGCTTTTGAATGACCTCTGTAATGGGAATTCAATACTGTCTCTAGCAGCACATTTGGCTTTCAGATAGATAAACTCTATCAAATTTTTCCTAAAGGAGCTGATATCTGTCTCTCTCTAGTTTTTATTCATTATTTTTATGTCTACTCTTTAGAGTCATAGTTTAAAAAATATATATTTATTCTTTCAAATTTGAAGACATTTTACTGTTTGTACAAATCTCTTCTTACAGGTGAAAAACTTCTACCTTCTTCAGTCAAATGAAGTGATTTCAGGTTTCCTCATCCTTCTGCCTAACATTTACTGGAAGCAGACTCTAGTTTATTAAGCTCTGTTTTTCTTATAACGTTCTTCTCAAAAAAAAAAAAAATACATTTGTGACTGTTCAGCTAAGATTGCAACTATATTTTCTCTCATTTTGGTTGCCTTCTGTGCTCATTACTATTTATAACTTTGTTTTGGGAATTTGTGTAATATCCTGATTCATATTGAGTTTATTACAAATAGTTAAAACTTTTTATATGTTTTAAATAGAACTTACCAATGCTAAATTTCCTTCTTTTATGCTTACCATTGAGTATATGAATTTTTATTCTGTCATTAACATATTACTGATAATTGTAGTTTTGAATAATTTTAAATTTAATGCCATATTATCAATTTACTGATTCCTAACCCAGAAAAGAGCAACTTACAAACTTTTTCTAATATTATTATCAATCAATCATTATTTTGATGATATAACTATTAAGCTAGTTAAGAAGATATTCAAATATTTTTATTCTTCTTTGCAAGGATATTTCTGACTCTTTTCAAGGATTTTGTAAATTTACTGGAGAAGTTGTGGGTTTATAGAACAATTTTCTGGTGGGTTCTAGTATAAGGCATGTTGGAACTTTGGGAATTCATGACCAGCTTGAAAAGGGAACAAGTAAATATCTTAGCTCTCTCTAAATAATGAAATATGGGGTAATGAAAATCTAAGCTGATTTTAAAAGGTGGCCATTACTTAACATCTCTTAGAAACATTAGATACATTATGCAAAGTGTACACCAAACTCAGACATGAGTGGCTTATCAGGGATGGAAAACATCTAATGTTTAGTTTCCTTTCATATTTCTTCAGTTTTTAATTGGTGGGATCTTTGTCTTCTTCATGTTAATTTCAGTAGCTATTTTTGGATAAATATTAATCAAGTCTATGGTATGTGCATTGCAATTTTTTTCTTCCAGTCTTTGAGTGTATCCACTGTGCTACTAGTAAATTTTGACAGGGAGTTTTTTTTTCCCCTTTTAATTTTAAGTAATCAAATCCATAAACCATTTTCTGTATAGATTCTAAATTCTTTTTTCCTTAAGATGGCATCTCGTAAAAATGTTATAGCTTTATTTGTTATGCTATGATCTCTAATATGCCTTAAAGTATATCCATATCTTATATACAGATGTAGGTATAGATACCTAGATATTATACATACCTATACACAAATATGTTGAGTTTTGGTGGTACAGATAACAGGAAGTGTACAATGTACCAAACTTCATTTTCTCTCAGGTAATAACCTGTTGTGAGAGTTAAATAACTAGTTCATCTTTTATCCAATATTATATGACACTTCATGTATTAAATTTCCAATATGCACCCAGGCCTGACTGTGAACTCCGCATAATATAGAAAGCTATATGGAGGCTTGAATACCCTTCCAGCAAAGGGTACTTGGAAACATAGTGATTGCAGTTGACTGTAAAGGTCAGAATTAGGTTAGGAACTATGGGGCCCATGACTAAAGGCTGCTGTGGAAGACAATGGTGAGGTGTGGCAGCCATCCAAAGAACTCAAAACTAGGTAAGAGATAGACTACCTTGTTTCTACTGAAAACTGACTTTCTCTGCCAGAAAAACGAAGTGAAGCTAGTCTATAAGAACCCAGTTGTGAGTCAACTTGCCTCAATTATGGTGTCCAGCATTTGGTCAAACAAGCACTGGCCTGATTGCTACTGTGAGGATATTTCATAGACAGATTAACACATCACTCAGTTGATTGCATCTATGGCTGGTTTCATCTACAATTAACTAAGATTGCCTTCAGCAAACAGAGAGGTCTACTTGTCCAATCAGTTGAAGGCCTCAAAGGAAGAACTGATTATTCTAGCAGTCAGAAATAATTTTTATCTTGACTACAGCCTGCCAGCTTCTTCTTGGGAATTAATTATCACCTACATTAGAGTTCCCAGCTTATGATTTCTCCCGGGGAATTCAACATCACCATCAAGTTCCCAATTTGGGGCCTCTGCCCTATGTCATTCAGACTTGCCAATCCTCACAGTTGCATGAGAAAATTCCTACAATAAATCTCTTAATATTTATATATAAATATCTTCTAAGTTCTGTTTTTCTGGAGAATGCTAATTCACCAATTTTATATAGCTATGCTGACTCCTTTAGATCATCTGATTTCTTTTATATGAGTCTGAAAATCATCTTTCAGATTATATTTATCAGAATTGTTCTGATGGAAATTCAGATGAGAAATACAATTTAGGTGTATTTTTTCTTTACTTTTTCTAGAATTTATTTGAATGCTTGTACTTCTCTCTTGCCATATGCATGCAATTAGTAATACATGTTACCTTGCCTTCAGTTTGAAATAATATGTATCCTTCTGAAATTTTTCATCCAGTAATAATATAGTGTTTATTCTTTCATGTAAATTTAACAGCCTGTGAATAGTTTTTTTAATTCTTTTATTGAGATATATTCACATACCATGCAGTCATACAAAGCGTATAATCGTTCACAGTACCATTATATAGTTGTGCATTCATCACCAAAATTAATTTTTGAACATTTTATTAATAGTTTTAAATGGTGGTATCACTGAAGTTTTCAGTTAGCTGTGATCATTTGCTATTTAATAAAATCATTTATGTAAAGAAATTAATTTATCAGTAAATTTATTTCATTAATTTTATAAATGTACAAGACAAAACATATAATTTCATTAGTTAACTGAAAATGCCCTGAAAATAATATAGAAGAAAAATTTGTCCTATAATCGTCAAGTAAATAAAGAACATATAATAGAAATACAGGATAAATAATTTAGTTTAATCAAATATTTGTAGCCTTAATTGCCTCAATGATGCACAATGATTGTGTAACATCTACCCCAAAGTCAGTGACTAAAATCAATAAGCATTTATTTAGCTCACAGGACTGTGGGTTGATGATTACGGCTAGGCTCCCCTGGGTTGTTCTGGTCTAGACAGACTCATACGCATGTCTGTGAGTCAGATGGCTGTTGGCCTCCAATGAGATGCTTAATGGGAATTGGCTCTGCTCAACATGTCAGCTGTTTATAGCAAAATAGCACAGGAGTATTCTCAAGGCAACTGCTGAAGTGGTAATACACAAGTGAAGGTATTCAAAGGCTTTTGCAAGGCTCTGCTTGAGTTACCTTCTAGTACCTTTTTGGTCAAAGTAAATCTTGCAGTTAAGCCCAGATTTAGTGTGGGAGAGAAACTGGAGTGAACACACAGAGTGATGTTGAAATAAGCCTGTTTTTACAACTTTTGTGCTTGGGAAATTGAATTCCTAATATTTATGGAGAAAGTTTCTAGAGATCCTTTTATGTCTTATTTGTTTTGGTATTATGTTGCAGTGATTCAAATTTTATCTCTACCTTTATATTCCAATCAATCTAAATCAGAAATGTATTAATAAATTTTACATATTCACTTAATTCTCTATGCAGTGATGATAGTGATAGTTTCTATAAACTGAATGTTGCTCAGTATTCTTAAAACGAACAGAAATCATCTCTATCAGTGTAAACTAACTGCCTCAAAAATATAACCTGGGATTTTAGTTGGAAAATTAATGGTTGGAGCAGAATCATAGGTGACATCAAACATTCCACTTTAGTATTATTAAGCAAACCTCTTATTCCTTTAGTGAATTTTTCAGAAATAACACCAAAATTATCTGAATAGTGATTGTTAACTTTTTTATTTAGCAAAATAAACATCTTAAAACACTGTGTCCTTTGTTCATCCAATTATATGGTTTTTGGGGGGTGCTTTTCAGTCTGAATTTACTTTGGTTTATCTCAACTCCCTCAGTACAAAATCTATAATTTCAGACAGCTCTAATATTTTCCTAGCATCCCTAACTACACAATGATTTCCCTTCGGAGACCCCTAATGAGCCATTTTCTCAAGATTGCTGTCTTGCCTATTACATTCCCTGAATATAAGGTATATTGTCTTGAGCTTAAAATAATTGGAGAGCCATGCTCAATTTCTTCTAGAACTTATTTATATTGTTTTTCAATTACTTTCATTCATTTCCACAAGCAAAATTATATAATAAATCTATTTTATATCATATTCTGTAAAATATTAATAAAGATTCTTATATAGTTATACAGATATTTTAAACAGGCAATAATACAAAGAAAATAATTATAATAGTCTTTTGGAGGAAAATGGCTTGCTTCATTGTTTCAATTATTACTTGACTTTTCCTGCTTAAAATGTGAATCATGTCGATAAGTGGTAGATCAATAATGTTCTGTGAAATTTCTTTGAAAGATACTTAATGCTATGAATAACTGAAACCAACAGGACAAAATTATCTAATTTATATAAAATACACAATTGATACATTCTATTATGTTTTCTTTCTTTATGCAATTTTCAAGTACTTTGACTATGGTAGAAAAGTAAAATGCTTGACAATTGACTTTACGAAAATTTTTTAAAAAAAGTAAAAAGGGAAAGAAAAAGTCCTAATTTAAAGTATTTCCTGATTTTCCTGGTGTAAATTCTTCCACTGTGGCCAAGTTCAGGTTACCTAAATGGTGCTCTGAATGAGGAGGTTCTCCAGCACACCAAGTCCTTGACTGTCTTCTCTCACTTTCTTCAAAAAGCAAAGGTATCAGCTGGTATAGCTTTATCCTCACAGCGATTCTGGCAATGGAGAGGCCTACAGGGGTTGGTAATCGAAATTATTTACATGAGCCAGGATTAAGTAGAGGTTGGCATAATAGGGACTACAGTGAACTAGAGAGCTTATTACCTAATCTGAATGGGGCCAAGATTTACTCAGCTCTGGAATATTTCTAGATATCACTTATTGTAAAATAATATTTATTAGATGCTATCCCCTTAAAAAGACATATCTTCATTGATGGCTCCTCTATGTGATAATAGGTTCCTGGTTTGTCCCTACAGATAGGGGCTCAGCAAATCATTGTTCCTTCTTAACTAACAATGGTCTTATTAGTTTAATTAAAAAAAAAAAACACTAAAATATTAAGGAATTGTTGATGATTTCCTGGACAAGATTCATGGTTCAAAATTGGATATTAAATTAATTGAGCATAAATTTATTCCTAATTGTGTAAACGATATTAAACATCGGGAAGTTATATGAAGTGAAGAGAAAAAGAAAGGACTTGATAGACCCGAAAAATTTAAACTGTCATTGGAATGGAACATGATGGACTCTAAAGCATAGTTACACAGCAAGTGAGGAAAAAGGAAAATTTACAAAGTCCTAAACACTTTTACACATTTATCATATGTGATCATTCTAAGAAATCTTTGTGAGGTAAGCAGGAACTATTTGATTGTTCCTAGAGTTCAAATCTCTCCTCTGCTACTTTGTAGCCATTTATATCGGGGCAAGTTATTTGTTCTTTTAAGCCTCAATTTCTTTTTCTGAAAAAATTTGAATAGTAATTGTACCTAATTATAGGATTGAATAAAATAATGTTTATAATGCTCTTATCATAAGCCTGCTCAATAGACATTAGCTGTTAATACCTCTAATTTAGTGTTGATAAAACTGAAGCTCACTGAATCCAGTTGCTTATTCTTATGCACAGTCTTTACATATGCAAGCAGATGTACACTCCAGAAGAAGGCAATATCACAAATCCATATATCTTGGACAAAAGTATATAGTTCAAAATAAGAACATCCAACTGCTAATAAGGCACAGTAGATATAAATATAATACATTTTTCAGGAAAAAAATGGATAAATTGTACTTTACATTTAAAATGTTTTCTTCGACTTTCACTTTTGAAAAAGTGAAAAGGCAAACCACAAACTGGAGAAAATAATTGCCACACAAATCTGTCAAAGGGCCTGTGTCTAAAATAGAGACACACTTTATGTTTCTTTATATTTAAAGAACCCTTACAAGTCAATGAAAATGACACACACTCTAATAAAAATGAACAAAATAACTGAAAGAGACTTCCTGAGAAGATGTTTTAATGACCATTGTGCATATAAAAATATGCTCAACATCACTTGTCATCAAGGAAATACAAATAAAGCCACAATGACATACCACATCACATCCACTAGAATGACTAAAATTTAAAGTGACTGGCTATTATTTTAAAGTGTTAAATGTCAGAGAATGCAAATCAAAATAAACTCCTTGAGAGGAAAACACAGGGTGAAAATCCTGAGCACACGCGGTGAGTTAATCTTTGAAAGAACAAATGCATTTTCCTTGCAATAGGAAGGAAGATATGCACCGAGTAGATAGAGTTGTATTTATGGTAAGTCATTATGTCATAATTCTCCTTGATAACTCATATTTTCTTAGGGATCCATGGAGAAATCTATCATCTGAGAGAGAGAGATATGAGAGGTATTAGAGTTAGTGGAGAAAGGAAAAGTTGAAATCTAGTAATATTGAAAGGCAGAAGTGTAGGATTGCTGGGCACTGGTGAGTCACCATTTGCATTCTGAGTGATTTTTATAGTGCTAATGCTTAGTATTTTGCATAGACACTGGATATTGTACAGGGTGAGTTGACCTGTCTGGAGTCAGATGACGTGAATTCAAATCCAAGCTCTGTAATAAACCACCCTTGCAATCTTGGAAATGTCAATATTTTCTTGGGCTTCTATTTCCTCATCTGTGGAAATATAGTGGGATAAGAAATAATGGGAATAATGACAGTACTTAGACTTTTGTAAAGATGGAGTGCGTTAATATATGTAAATGCTTAGAAAGTCTTAGCATATAGTGCCATCTCTGTAAGTGTTAGTAATAGCAATTCTTCTGCCCATGTTCAGCTGTCCTGGCAAAAGCATGAGACACGCACATCTTTACAGTGACTCAGGGTTGGGGATTTTTCAGGTGAGTGCAGTGAAGAGTGAGGCAAAAGAATATAGAGCATTAGCAAGGATGTTATAATGAACCATGGAATCTAAGCTGGATAAGGAGAGAAGTGAGGATATGAGGGCTGATAACAAAGAAATAGTCAGGTGGAAATAATAAATTGGATTTCTAGATGAATTGTATTAAGTAGAGAAAGTGAGGTAGGAAGTATGTTCAGAAAGTGGGAATGTGAAGATCTCTGCGACAATATCCTTGCCAGTCACAAAAGTTTTAGGATGTTACCACAGGTTGGGGCCTGAGGTGCTCTTAGTGTTTTTCTGTAGTTAAGATCAAGGAACTGAAGGGCACATTTCTGGATCCATCTTTCACTTGTGGTTTGAAGTCATAAAGAATGATGAAAGCAGTAGGAGTGGAGAAGACAGTGAGCCAGATTCCAAAGAGTTTAATGAGTGAATGAGAATAAACACAGAGTCTGGATATAAAGTGACACATGGGACAAAAAGCAGTATAGACTAATACCATGTGCTTTATTGGAGATGAATCTTTTGAAGGAGGAAACAGAATAAAACTTACAGAAACGCAGTGTAGAAATGAGGAAAACTCTAGCTCCAGTCTTGCTGATGCCTAAAAACCTTCACCTGAGAGGTATAGAGAGAAGGCAATATCACTGAGATATATCCAGGTTAAGATGACAAAAGGGTCTCTCAGAAAAGAGGTTGAGGATATTGTGCGTTGATAAAATAAGTTTCAGGAAGGTAGGGAATGATGTGAAATTGGAACTAATAGATTAGATGATAAGTAGCGCAAAATGGAGTACAAATCAAATGAAAAAGTATGCACCTGGGAGGTGGGGACTTCTGGGACTTGAATAAATGGAACATAGCAAATGATCTTAGACCTGGAAGGCAAACATACAGTCTAAAAAGATATTTGTAGCATCCATGCAAATATTCTCTCCCGCCGTTAGCCACTGTTTACTGGTGTGGAGGAGGGGCAATGCTGACCTGGAGGAAGATCAATCCCACTGGAAGCACCAGGTATCCTGATGATCCTCAGGTGACCACCCCTCCTGGAAGCCAGGATGGAAGGGGCCTTTTCTCCCTTGTTCCCTCAGTGTATCAAGAACTAGCCCAATGTCTGACATATAGAAGGTCAACCATGAATGGTAGTATTTGAATAAATAAGTTGATATGAAAATCAAAGAATAATAGGGAAGAAGTTCAGAGAACATATTTTTCTTTACTACTACTGCTTAAATTATATAAGAGTATCTCACTCTGGAGACAACTTCTAATCTGTATTGATTTTCTAGGAAAATAAGTTCAAATTCATTTACCTGTTCTTGAAGAACTCCCCAAATACATCCCCAATACATATTTTGAGGCTTATAAATTTTATTTCCCTTAAGATTAGTCAACCCAACAGCAAACTCAATGATAGTTCCTGACTTTTCCTAGTATTTTATTTTTCCTATAATTTCCTTCTTTACTTACTAAGGCCCAGACTACAAGGAAACCTTTCCTTGTCCTCTATCAGATGTAAAAATACTCCTTTCTAACCTCCATAATAATATAATACGTACATATTTTAAACTTTTTTGTATTTTGTTTTGTAGCCTTGTGTTATGGTTATATTGCTGTGATGCAAACTCTTTGAGAGAAGCAATGTTTTGCTCACTTTCATATATTCTAGAATTGCACGTACAATGTTTTGTATATAAAGGAAAATTAAAATATTTGTTGGATAGGATTAATTGATTGGGGAAGAATGGAAAGCTACAGGAACTCTTTTAAGATTAGGATTTTGCATATCTGGAAACCTAGCTATCCAAACTATTTGGTAAAATTACTTAATAAAGCTCTTGAAATAAAAAAGAAAGATCAGATAACATATACACTACTGTTCTTGCATTATAAGCATCAAAATACCCCATTTTTCATTCAAAAAGTATTTTCTCTCTTTTACATATAATTTCATGTTTTAACAATATGTATGAAAACTTTTTAATGTACACCTAAATATATGCAATTTATTACATGGGATATAAAATATAGTTTCTGTATAGTATTTCATAAATATCATGCTAACTGAAAAATTTGGTCTGTGAAGGTGAAACATCATGGACAATGTGCTGAATGATAACATAAATTCTGTTTTAACCCATTCCTTAGTTATATAATTTCTTACCTTTACAGTACACTAAAATATTAGTCAAAATTTCTTTGAAGTACTATGATCCTCAGCTCAGCATTTGAATTCAAATTGGAGAGACAAATTCTGATCAGCATGTCCTCTGCCTTCAGTTTAACATAACTGTGATGCAATAATGTCTGCTTTCAAGCTGAGAGGGGTCACTGACAACTGTATCCATTCCATGGGCACCACCCTTCTTGACTTCATCACTGAAGAGTAAAAATAAACCGTTTCTTCCTCCTAAAAACTGCAGCAGTGCATTTCCAGAGCAAGGACCCTTTCCTGTGAATAGCAACTTTTCAAAATCACCTACAGGTAGTAGAGTGGCATATTCACAAATCCTAAGATACTAAAGTTGGCTCCTGGCTACAAGATTCTGCCACTCCTTTTGTGGTAGGAACAGTGATAAGGGCTTACTTTGTACCAATTGGGCTACAAGTCAATCAACCACATGTCTATAAATTTGCTTTTTAAGCTTCCCCAAGGCTGAATCGTTTTATTTAAACGGTGTCTATTTAAGTGCTGTGGAACAGTGGTTGAACTGTATATCAGGCAGATGGACTTTGTTAAGGAATAAAGTAACCATGTTTAAATATTTACCTTCCTCTACAGGTTGTGAAATTCTTAAAATCAGGTTACATGTCTCTTTTCACTTTTCATCCCTAAATGTATGTGTATAGCTTAGTAGATTGTTCATTAGAGGTGCTCAAAAAATGCATGTTGACTTGTTTCAGGAGTGGCTGCTTTATAGTAAAACCATCAGCAGCACGGTGTGGGGTAGGGGAGAGTCTCTTCCTGTACATTTTTGTATCCCCATACCTCAACATCAGACAAGAATCATGATGACGTATGGCTTCTGTTATTCAATAAAAGCCCATTAAATATTTATCCTGTATTAAGGGTTCAAAATATACAGTGATTAAAAAATAAGGACACTAGCCATCTAGCAGTTTGTAATCTACTGTTCTGCAACAACATATAGCCTTAGTAAATCTTTGAGTCCATGTGACTCAGTTTTCTTAATAATTACTTTTAAAGAAAAGCATTGGGTTAGATAGATCAATTATCAATATTAACACTTCTGCAAAATCCTTTCCTTCCTTCCCTAATTTTCATTGACTACAAACTGCTTCACAGATTCACATTCTAAGCTCCAAAACCCCTATTGTAGTTTTGGAGAATCATTTTTTCTCAACTCCCTCTTATGCCTCTTTAATGCTTTATTAGGTGACACACTCCCACTCCAAGCAAGAGGCAGAGGAAAATAATTGAGAGGAAAAATAAAGAAAAAGAGAGGAATCCCGTGAACACTCATTCATTACTAATTTTTGTAATATCATATATTCTTTAACTTCTTATTTTAGTGCTACTCTTCAAGAAGATCAATGGAGTAAGCTTAAGAGGCAGAAGAGATTTTCTTCTATAATATATCTTTGTTCACAATAGATATGAAACAAAAATGCAAAACACTCACTGTGTTGTTCACGGTTCTAAAAGCAAGTTTTAAGACAAATATTTCCTCTGTGCTCTTAATTTCTTAGAAGAGGAATCCATGATATTTACCCAGCATCTCTGAAAGTGAAGAGCAAACTCAGCTTGCCCATGAAGTGCCAAATGTTTTGACTGATACATCTTTTGCCTTCAAAAATAGTTTACCAATAATAGTAATCTAAAATTTAAATAAACCTAAAGAACAATTTCCCTTTTGACTTTTCATAAACTTTATTTAGTTTCCAGGATGAAATAATGAGCACTGTAAATTTCCAGACTTTTGACTCTGATCTCAACAACAGTATTTCACCTTTGGAAGCTTAAATTTTTTTCTGGAATGTCAATGATTTTCATGGTTTGCTGGTTACATCTTCAAGTCACACTTCCCCTGCTCTACTGTACTATTGTGCATTTCCCAGCAAGCATATGGTGTTTGCTGTTATTTCCCTGAAGGATCTTATTCCACTCCTCAAGGACTTTAGCCTCCCCCAGAAGGGCATCCTTCTCCTCTTGAAGGGCACTGTTTTCTTCTCTAAGAGCCTTGTTTTCCTCACGAAGAGCCTGCTCCTCCTTCCACAGAGCCTGCTCTTCCATCTTAAGGGCTATTCCCTCCTTCATCAGGGCCTGTTCCTCCATTTTGAATGCTTTTTCCTGGTGTTGGAGGGCCATGATCTCTTTATGGAGAGACCTGACTTCTTCCCGAAGAGCCTTTGCCTCATTCTGGAAGGCTTTCTCCTGTTCCTTGAGAGCGTTGATCTGGGCCTCCAGGGCTCGATTCTGTTGCCAATAAGACTTTCTTTCTGTGTTCAAGGCATTGACTTTTTCCCCAGATGATTTTTGGCTCTCTAAAATCATGCTTTTAACCTTCCAGAGAATCTGGTTTTGCTGTCTCAGAGACTGGTTCTCTTCCCTGATTAACTGGTTATCCATTCGGAAGACTTTGTTTTCTCGTTGAAGGGCTTTATTCTCCCCCCGGAGGGACTTGTTTTCTTTTCTAAGTTCCCTGTTCTCATCTCTGGATATCTTATTGTCTCTCCAAAGATTTGTTTCCACCCCATGAGATTCATGTTTGAGCTTATTTCCATCTTGAGTGCAAGAGAAAAATGAGGAAAACAAGCACAGTATTTTTCTTCTATTTATCCACTTTGATTCAGAGACAGCCATTGCTTCCTTAATGTTTTGTCTGAGAAAAGAAAAAGATATCTATTTATATAGATAGATATATACACTCCAGGTGAATTTATCAGATGCTGGGTTCAACCAAAGATGAACTAATGATATTTATAGAAGAAAAAGTCCTGGATTTGTTGAGAATTTGTTTACATAGAATTGGTAGTTGTGTCTACTCATTCAAGGAATATGGCAGGGATCTAAAAGAGGCTCTGTCAGGCCCACTGCAGGAGAACAAAGTGAAAACATGAATAGAAGTCCATAAATTAACTATTAGGTTGATATAATCAAAACTAAATGAGTTTGAAATTCAACACATAAATTATAACTTGCTAACTTTATTATAGATTGCATACTGAATTTGATTGAGAGTAATGCATTGAATTATCTGTGTGCCTATGAGCTAAACATTCTGCTAAATAAATTCTGTTTAATTTCTATAACCTAATTACTTGCCATTGATATGGAATTATACCATGCATTTAAAAAACATTCCTGGCTTTGTAAGAACTAGAAAACACTTTTAAAGAAGTTATACACTATAATTTTATGATATTTATTTAGGTTATTAGTAGTTATATGAAATATACAGGCAGTAAGACTTACATTTGAGTGGTCTCTGAACTCCCTGCAAGTCTGATTTTTTTTGTAGTACTAAAAAACAAGTAGGCAACACTTTATGTCATCTATAGTGATGTCATTTAGTGTTGACCCTAGTAACATAATGGGTGCTATTTGTAGTGTTTGGTTTTTTAGTGTGCATTTTAGGTTAAAAAGTTAAACCCATTTAAAAGAGAAAATGCTGAAGTTATATTGGGTATTGCTACCTGTTATTATATAAGTATTCACTCCTGGAATCTATCTAAGTTATTAACTTGATTAAAAACATTGATTTAGTTATTAGCAAAGCACTTCTAATTATTATATTCTAGGAATTGAAAAATACTAGAAAACTGTTCAATTATGAAATATTTGAAATGATTTTATGATCACTGTTGAATAATCAGTATTGGGTAAATTTCTATATTGCAAAAATAATGAGATAGCACTGGAAAATTTTTAATTCTGGCAATCCTATCTAAGATAAATGTTATATTATCCACTATATGCCCATTGCTAAGTCATAAAACAACAGATACTGACTGTCATAATTTAAAAAAATTGCAGACTTTTGGAGAGATGTTAAAATATTGCATGTCAAAAAGGTTTAAATTGATTATCATTTTAACTTTCTAATTGGTAAAAGTGTAAGCTTGAAAACTAAATACACAGTAGCATTTATAAACCAAAACCACTTACACCCAAAAGGAGGTATGCCAATTTATTCATCTTACCAGATTTCTCAGCAGCTGTTTACATTTTATCCATTTAACAAGGTTGAAAAAATAAGGATTTTCATGTCTCATGCATTCATAAAATTCTCTCTCTCTCTCTCTTTCTCTCTCTGACTAAAATAATATGTATTCTTTTGTGTCTGGCTTATTTCACTGAGGATAAGTTTTTTTGAATCATCCATGTAGTAGTATGTATCAGAATTTCATTACTTTTTTATTGCCAAACAGTATTCCATTGTGTGAAAACAACTTTCTTTTTCTCTTACTACAAATAGTAAGAGAAAATCATAATGGCATGAAAATGATAGTTAATGTAAAATTAATAAGAGCCACATGAAAAGTTTTTATTTTCTTTGTCTTTCATTTATTGAGTGTGAAATATCCATTTAATTATCTTCATCTATAACTGAAATGGGGAAGTATTTTATGTGAATGTGTGCCAGTTTTTTTATGCTAGAATTTCTATTTTTGTGCTACTGCTACCATGGTAGCTCAAGATTCAAAAAAAAATTGGTCTAAAAAATAAAGAATTCTGTGTATTCTGTATTGGAATATTGTGATTCTTAAGATTTAAAAGGCAAACTGGGAAGTAAGAAAGAAAATTTCTGTTGTCTTTAATCTATTGCATAAATCAAAATCATAATTAAGAACTTTCCCACAAATAAACTACAGGCTCAAATGGCTTCATCAGTAAATTATTCCTAATATTTAAGAAAGAAATAATACTAACTTTTCCATGAATTTCTTCCAGATGATAGAAAAAGAATGAACAACTTGTGTTGAGGCCACATAACCCTGACATAAAAACCTGACAAGAACATTACAAGAAAGAAAAATTATAGCCCAAAATATCTCATGAAAGTTATGACAATGCAGAAATCCTAAATAAAAGAATAATATACTGAGTCCAGTGTTTCAAAAAATAAGTAATATATCACCACCAAAGTGGGTTTAATTTATGCATGCAGGATAGCATTAACATTGGAAAGTCAATTAATGTAATTAACCTCGTTAACAGAACAAAGGAGGAAAACCTTATCTCATGCTGAGATGAGAAAAAATATTCTAATAGGTTCAGAGAAAGTATCTGAATTTTTAAAAAAGTCAACCCAATTTCATGATCCAAAATTAAAGCCAAACCACCAACACCACTGACAACAACATCTTTTTAGTCACGTAAGAGTAGAAAGAAACTTCCTTAATTCAATTTTGAGTATTTTAAAAAACATAACTGCAGAAACATGCATGATGAAATAATTATAGTTCAAGAATATAAGGATTTCCATTGTCATCACTTTCATTCATCATTGTACTGGAATTCCTCACTACTGTAATAAGACAAGAAAAGAAATATGGATTAGGAAAAAAAAGTGTGTGTGTGTGTGTGTGTATATATATATATATATATAGTGCTCACTATTTGCAAATGGTATTGCAAACATTAAAATTCAAATTAATCTAGAGAAACGATTAAAATTAAATGCAATTTAGCAGGCTTATTGGATAAAGGATCAATCTAAAAAACCAGCTTTATTTATGTAATGAAATAGCACACACTTGGAAAATGAATTTTAAAACCATATATCATTTACATTGGCAACACACATAAAATACCCAGAAAAAAAATCTATGCAAGATTTCTACACAGAAAAGTACTAAAATTACTGAGAAAAATTAGAGATCTAATAACAGGAAGAGTAGAATATATTTATGAATTGGAAGATCTTAGGTCTTCTCAAATTGATATGTATGTTTAATGGATACCCTGAAAAATAATGGCTGAAATGTGCTGTGTGGGTGTGAATATGTGTATTCGTAAATTGAAAAGTTGATTCTAAAATTTTTATTAGAAGGCAAAGGGCCAGAAGAAGTAAAGACAATCCTAAAAGAACAACTTTTTAAAAAGCCATAGTAAATCAAATTGTGTAGTGTTAATTCAAGGATAGAAAAGTAACATGATGGATCATAATAGAGAGCTCAAAAACAGACTCACATATTCATGAACACTTGAATTATGTTAAAACTGGCATTTCAGAGCTGTGGGGTAAGGAAGGAGAGTTCATTACTTTTTCTAGGTCAACTGCCTATTCGTCAGAGGAAAATGAATCTTGGTCACACCTTCTACCCAAACAAAAAAATCATATCCACTTGGACGGTAAATGTAAATGTGAAAGTTGAAATGATAAAGCTTGTAGAAAACAACAAAGGATAATATCCTTATTACTTTGGGTTTGGCAACCGTTATTTTGAGCAGAAATGCAAATGTATTTTCATCAAAGGAAGATTAAAGAAATGAACTGCACTGGAATTAGGAACATCCGTTTATCATAAGACACCATTAAACAAGTGCAATAGAAACCTACAATTAGAGAGAGAATATTTGCAAAACTTATACCTGGCAAAGGATACATAATACAGAATATGTGAATAATCTCTAAGAGAAAATTTAAAACACAGACAACCTAATATGTAAAAAAAAAAAAAAAAAAAAAAAAAAAGAATGGGCAGATGAACTGAGCAGATATTTCTCAAAAGAGGATATCAAAATGAAAACTTAGGATGCTATGCTCAATTTCTTTACAAATCAGATAAATATGAATTATAACCATGATGATACATCACTTGTTAAGCTCACACATACAAAACAAGGCAAGGCACGATTTGACCAGTAAAGATAAAACAAGCCTCTTTTAGATCTAGGCAGTTTATTACATCTACAGTGAAAAGTACCTGGGAGGTGATGAGAAACCGTCTCATGACAACTTTCCAGGGGAAATAGGGAGGACAGTGTGAGATGACCTGCTGGAAGCCCCTTAAAGACCTGCTATCTGTTCATGATCTGGAAGAAGCGCAAGGTGTTCTGCCCAGACGCAGATAAGCTGTGGTTCAGCCTTTGCCTTTATGGCTATGTGCAGGGTCACCAGGGTGCCTTGGTGGCGTTATTCCCCTACATTACTATATACCCAGAAAAATAGCAAAAATTTAAAAGACTGACATTACAATATCAGAAAGAAGTTAGTTAATTTCTAATAAAGAAGAAAGTTAATAACTTATTCAAATAACTTCTTGGCAGGGACATGAAGGAACCAGACTTTTATGGGTATGGAAACTGGTGCAAACACTTTGGAGAACTGTTAGGCAATATTGACTAAAGCAAAACATATGTATAACCTAAGACCCAGCAATTCATATCTATAAATGTGTACAAATATATGGAAAGAGAGATCATAGCAACATTATTCAAAATAGCTGCAATCTGGAAACAACACAAATTTTTCATTTAAAGAGAATGTTAAACAAATTCAGGTATATTCAAACAATGGAACACTATATAGTTATGTAAACTGATGAAATACTGCTACATAGAACAACACTGATGAATTTCATAAGCAATAATGCAAAGGGAAATAACACATTTCATATCATTTTACTTAAATAAAATCCAAAAGCATGCAAATAATCTATGTTACTGCGAGTAAGAGTAGATATTACTTCTGAGAGGTACAGATGCGTTAATGATTGGGATGCTGGTAGTGGTCAACTGTTAATTCTGGGTGGTGTTTCCATGAATTTGTTCATTTTATGATAATCCATTGAGCAGCGCATATGATTTGTGCACTGTGCTTGTTTTGATCTTTTAACATATGACAGAAAATCCTGTGTTCCTTTTAATCCAGTCTTGTGGGGGCAGACCTCTTGTGGGTGGGACCTTTTGATTAGGTTGTTTCCATGGTGATACAACCCCACCTATTCAAGGTGGGTCTTAATCCCTTGCTGGAGTCCTCTATGAGAGGATAAAAGGCAGAGACATTTTGGAGAGAGCTCAGAGAAGCTGAGACAGAAGCCCAGAGACATTTTGGAGAAAGCCACTGAAACCAGAAGCTAAACCCAGGAGAGAAGGAAGAGTGGAGCCAGCCATGTTCCTTCACGTGTGACTGAGGAACTCCATATGCCGGCAGCCTTTCCTCAGAGAAGGTACCTACCTTTTGATGCCTTAATTTGGACGTTTTCATGTCCTTCCTTAGAACTGTCAATTTGCAACCTAATAAATCCCCATTGAATAAGCCAATCCATTTCTGATATATTGTGTTCCGGCAGCTTTAGCAAGCCAAAGCATGCATTTTTGTGGATGTATGCTTTCTTTTAACAGAAACATTAATCTCAGAAGGCAAGAAAACACTGTATTTGTATGGATTTTGATATATCTTTGCACCTAATAATTTTTACAGAAGTCTGTCACTTGATAGCATTGTTGTCTTAGCAAGTTATTAACTTTTTCCTTTCAGTTTCATCAATGGTATAAAGGGGAATATGTGATATTTTTCTTCTGAGAATACAGTAAATTAAAAAGCATGTAATAAAACAGTAAAATTAAGAAGAAAAAGAAAACAATAAACAGCAAAATAAAAAAAAAAAAAGAAATAAAATCCATGTAATAAATTTAGAAGATGGCCTGGGACATTAGTGTGCATCACCATTGGCTGCAGCAGCAGCATTGCTATTTTCGTATTTTTTATCAGAACATTATTCCACAGCTAGTAGTGAAAAAACCTTTGTAGAGTATCTTATAACTACATCAAATGTCACTAGTATTATTGTTCCACTACCTTGCTCCACAAAATTTACTTCATTTCCATATTTTCCAAAAATTCTAGTCAAATTACCCTTTCCATTATTGGCAAATACATTATTTCAGTTCTCTTCAGAAAAACTACATTTCAAGGTGGTCTTGACTTTGTTATCTTTTAAACAAATTAAATAGAAGAGAGGTAGGCAAAGAATATTTTGTGTGATATTTAATATTATTACAGTTAGTAATAATGGAAGATCTAGATAATTCCTAGATTAAGGTAAATAAATGTCTCATTTAATAACAACATTTAAGAAAGGAAAGTTTCCCACCACATAGTTATTTCTAAATATCTGTCAGCTTGTAGATTAATTATCTGGCTTTGGACTTTTCATTTTAGCCAGTTGACTGGCACCATGTTCCATCTAATTTTGGAACACTTCATATAGTTGCAGAATATTGGGAGAGTAGGACACAATGAAGAATCAAAATCACATCTTCAGGAAGCTTTCTGCAGCTGGTTAGGAATCATAAAGCATCATTTTATAGTCAACATTGTTTATTTTATGAGACATTTTAGTTGAAGACTTAACATGTACTGGTTACCATAAAAAACTTTATGGATGGATATGCAATACCTATTGTGTTTAAATACAACAACATTCTAGAATTACAATTCCCTAAGACTATTAGTACAGTTCTGACCCTGGATCTGTCATTGTCATATGCACTGGTCTCTCTGATAGTGAGTTTTCTCTGCTCTAAAAAGGCAGCCTAAATATCTAAATTGAGCTAAATTTGAGATGAAGTTGTGAATTGCTGGGTCATAGAATATGCATATGTTTTGTGTTAGTCAATATTACTTAGCAGTTCTCCAAGGCGATTGCACCAGTTTACCTTCCCACAAAATAAAAATCATCTAAAGTTAGCCAAAGCTATCACACGAACAGCCTCAGGAAGGACAGGACCAAGACTTTAGGAAGACGAGAGGAGGGGTGGAAGTGACATCTTAAAATCTTAAATACTTTTAAATCCTCAACATTATTTGAGTTTCCAACACTGGGAAATTAGCCCAGGGAAAACAAAGGACAGGCATATGTATTCAAGTATGATAAATATGGCATTATCGGGATCTTGTGGAGCCATTCCCAAATAGCATCATTCTTCCCTGCTCAAGTTCTGGATAAATTTACCTGTGAAATTAGACCCAATGGACTCGATTTAACAACAGTAGTTTACTGTTGACCCTCCCTATGCATTCCAATTTTGTACCACCTCCTAGTTTCCATTTTCTTTCAGCCCAACCTTTCTGAAACCCCAGTTCTATATTCAGTTTGGACTATCTCCAGGCACTCAACATTCACACTCTCTTGTGAGTGGGTTATTTTCAGTCTTGCACCAGAGTGGCTGGCTCTTCTGCTGCCTCCATTGATTTGTTTAGGCCTAAGAAATCTGTCTTTAGGGAAGCTTCTTTCTCAGATGACCTTAACCAATTCAGGACTAACTTCATTTCGTGTGGTTCTTTGCACTAGATGGATGCAGTGAAAAGAATATAGGCCCTTAATGTTTTCCTTCTTGATACTGTTTATAAACAGGATTTAAGGCTGCTAATCTAGCCCTGCTGATACAGGCTTGGCATTAAAATTTAGAGCTAGAACTTTGCTGGTTCTCTGAAGAGAACTCAGATTTCAGATGCCACATAATACAGAAGAAGAAAATATTTTGGCAATCAGGGTCTCAAAGAACTGTAAAAATGTAAGATTCTCTTTTGCTTAAAATTGAATCATTGCTCCATATATGCCTGCTTTAGAATATCTGAACCTGTGAAGTAAGCAGTGAACGTTTGCATGTTGAAGCCAGTCATGCAAATAAATTTTCAGTTATTACCTTGAGGGCAAGCAATGATTAGCATTTGTAGAAGACAGCCTTGTATTCTCCAGGCCTACTGCTTGCTAGGCCCAGCAACCATCTGTGATTTATTAGATGTCATTTGGGTTCTGCCAGAGGTTAAGCCCATGTGGTTGGTCTTGTAGAGCACTATAGTGCCCCAAGTGGCCCACTGTGAACTCTTCCCGTGGTACACATGACTTTCCCAAGCCTAAAGATGCCCAGCATCTCTCCTGAAGGCTAGGCATCTCTCCGTTAAGTGATATCTTTGCTTAAGGCCCCGCAGTCACCATACAAATGACTTAAACATCTTTCAGAAGACTAAAGAGTTAAAAGACAAATAAATGCTTTACTATACAGCTCACCTGGACTAACATAAGCATCTCCCAAGTTTGAAATAACCTGTGCACAAAATAAAACCCAAGGCCCAATATCATACACATTCTGCACACAGGTAGCCTTCATCACTTCCCCAAATTACTTTTTTAATTTACTTTTCAGAATATATAACTAGTGCACCAAGTTTTAGCAACTCTGAAGTTAGAAGAGCGGGACTTTATGTAGTGTACACTATGGTGGAAATCAATTAACAGTAGATACTCACTGTGGGTGAAAAGAGTGGAGCTTATCCGTAATGCATGTGAAATAAATCACTCCATCTTTCCAAGGCAGAATGAGTAAAGTAGATAGAGAGGCCAGAAAGTACACTTATGGAGAGTCTTCCAAATGGAGGTGAAACAGAAATGCTCTCCCTAAGAAGTAGCCAATGAATAGAGACCTACTCTTGAGGAAAGCTATTCACGGAGGGAGATTCAGGAACAGGTATGTGAAACTCAGGTCCTATAAGAATACAGGATAAGGGTAGGTAATGCAATCATAAGAGGCTTTTTGCACAATAGCCAAAAAATCAAGTTCCTTGGAAATGAGGTTCAAGGTTACCAGACTAAGCAACAACTATCTTTCATTTGTTATATCTGTTTGACATGGCTACTCTTGACCTAGATTGTGGAGACCAATTAGGATATGTTCCAATTTGATTATCAATTTCATTGAAATTCCATTATTGCCTTAAAACAAAACAAAACAAAAATGATAACCAAAAACAACCTCTTAATTTTAACTTACATTCAAAGAACATTTCCTAAAGTTAAAGAAAACAAAATTCAGTCATTTCAATGGTTTGTTTAAGTGAGTATCTAATTACTTCATAGAAAATTACCTTTCTTCCTTAAAACAGTATGAGGCTGCCAAATGCACTCCTGTTGTGATGAGGAGCTTCGTGCTATTTGGCTTCTGGGCTCCATCTGCGTTTGTCGGCATCTGCTTTCATGCTCCTCAAACCCCTCTCAAAAGGAGCATGGAGAATCTGCAATTCATGTCAGGGCACCCAGCCAGATTAGAAGCTGCCAAATATCAACATCAGGTTTTGTGAGAAGAATTAAGTTACTTAAGCTTTCTCTAGCACAGCAATGCTGTTGTCAGATGAAAGGTTATGTAATTTGAATCTCTGTTTCCACCCTGCTGGGAAAAGAAAATTTGGAAGTGAGAGTGTGAGGCTATGATGTGATTTGGACATTTTACGGTGACCTAACCACTTCTAGTGCTATTCTTACTGTGTCTGATTTTGTTTGTTAGTGATTTTTTAAAAATCATTGTTCTGCAATTGTTACCCTACAATGTGGAGTATAGAATATGAATACCTTCAAGTCTTATATTTTAGGGGTTTTGTGGTTCTATGAATATCTTCAATAATTCATTGCCCTCTATAGCAAAAGTGCTGACATGCATATGTTTCCTCTTTATTAGCACTCTGGATATTTTCTTCCCAAAAATGATTTTGGATGGATTGATGAGAAACAAAATTTAAAATTTGAGAATAAAACCAATAAGAAACCTCTCAGGGCCAAATGCTGAATTGGGGCATTTAATTAATATTTCCAATATTAACTTTTCTCATCAGTAAATGGGATTAATAATAATATATCCTCATGGCCTCATTTTGAATATTAATCAAATTAAATATATGTAAAAAGTGCTAAGAATACACAGTTAGTGCTGAATGAACTTAGTTGCAATTTTAATGCATATTGTGAATTGCAAATAAGAAATAAGTGGTGTTAATAACAGTAGTAGAAATAATATGTTAAGTGTTTATAATATTTTGTCATTGGAAAAAGTGTTTTCATGTGCATCAACTCATTTGAGCATAGGAAAACGTCATAAAGATAAAAATAAATTAAAAAATTAAAATCTAATTACCTATTTCTATTCATATCCTTGGAAGTTAAGAATAAAATATTATAATGACTTATACAAAGTCACTCAGTTACTTGTAAATGGCAGAACCCAAGGATTTTGACTACAAATCTCTAGATCTTTTTCTTTGCTGTGAGTTCTCACAGAGAAGATGGCATAAGACTCTGTATTTGGGGAAATTTTTTTTTCAGTCTACATTATATGGAGGAGCAAGATATTTATCTGCTTGGCTACTAAGTATAATTAGGTGATACCTCCAAAAGCACTTCATTATTTTATATTCGAGTATCCACCTGAATTTAAAGGACATCCTAGGTAAGAGGACAGACAGCTTTTGATGGAATAAAATAACAGAATAGATATGCAGACACACTGTCACCCAAGGGGCTTAGTCTCTGAAGATTAAAAACAAATAAATAAAAGGCTTTGTTTTAGATGTGAGTGTAAGCAATGAATATCAGGGAGAATGAGGAAGCTGGCTTATGTTATTTTATTATCGAGGGCCTCCCATAGGTCCTTAAATGTGTGTATTTTATCTTGTCCTACATACACTGAAAAGCACAGTACTGTTGTCTCATTATCTTACTTTTCAAAGATTTTTTTCTGAATTTTGAGGAGAGGCATCACAATAGGAAGCTTTCATCATGTATTCAGCTTTCTGTAAAATTGTGCAACTAAGAAGAGATTCTCAACTATTTCTAATAAGTCAAAATTGTGGAAATTAATATATTCCTTCATTTTATTCATCATAGATCACAGATTTTCATGGTCCACAGGATTGGAAGGAATTCAGAATGGATCTCTCTTGATGTCCCAATAAGAGAGAAAAGATATAAATGTTTTGAGCTAAACTATTGGAAACATTTCTCCATATTCTTTCTAAATCATTTCCATCCCACAAATTCATATGATAAAAGAAGTGGAAGCAGAGGTTCATTATGCTATCATGTCCAAGTCCCTTGTCTCCGCTAATATTTCATAACGAGCATTTCCACCAATTGGTTCTGCATTGTGCTTTTAAAAAAATCAAGTTTTCATATTTACATTTCAATGAAGCTGTAGCTCAAAAGTGAGATGCACAAAATGAGGGCTATTCTAAAGCTATTGCTTAGGGCAATTTCAATAATAAAGGAAATTAATTATGTAAATGTACAGCTATTCTCAGCCATTCAGCCTTTTTGAGCTTCAGCAGAAATAGGGAACTTGGTACATCTCTTGCTGTTTACTTCAATACCCTATGAGAGTGATATTCACTAGGGAGAAACTGCTCAATGAAACTGATAAATTTACAATATATAAATATGCTCCTGGAACATGTGTTGTGGAGAAAAGAGCACGAGTCTAACGTATTTATAAAAACATCATAGATGTTAACAGTTGAAAGAATAGAGGTACAATTTAAAAATAGAGGAATAGTTTATAACTTACAGTAATAATAAGAAAGTGCCTTTTTATAGCATCTACTATAGCTGGAAGGGAACTTAGAGATAATTGAATCCAACATCTTTACTTCAGATGTAGATGCTGATGTGGAGAAAAGGCTAAGTGCTCTTGCCTGAGGCCATATGACTGGTTAGGAACAGAGCCCTCGCCAGATGGAGGATATTTGACACTGAGACCAGATAACTTTCCAGCCTGTCATAGGTGACTTTAATTTGAGTGATAAAATTGTTTTATTTCTTCTTAAATAGTGAAAATTCTGCAAGGGTTTTTATTTTGTGATTTAAGGAGTCTTTTTCTGTTTCCTAGTTTTGTGGTCCCCCAACTTACCTAGGCAATCCATGAATCTGATCCTCTGTTATAATATGTAGTAGCCTTGGGGTCCCAAAGTACTTGTTTCTGCTTTAAAACTCCTGTAATAATCCTTAGGTCTGACTTACACATTCTTGTATTTCTCTGAGAGAAATCAGAGGTACAAATTTTGAGCAGACCCACACTTAAGAGTAATAGCAAAAGGAGATGAGGGAGAAGAAGAATGGAAGCAGTTCATTTTTTCTTTATGATAAAGAAAAAGAAAAAAAAAATGATTTCTCTTTAGGAACTTCAAATGCATTTAACAGATTTATATTGCACTTAGATCCAAAGTACATAGAATATTCTAAAAATGGGTCAGCTATGATTCCTGCCCTTAAGTTACTTGAAATTAATCAGGATATTTAGATAATCAAATAGGAAAAGCATGAAGCAGAGTGTTAACTAAAAGTGTGCTGTGAAAAAACAGAGCACATAGCACGCTATAGTGCTGAACTGATATTTTCAGAAACTAAACCGGAATGTGAGAAACACTGTAATAATACTTGTAGGTTAGCATAACGAAAAGAGCATTTAAAGTAGGTCTTGAATGAACAGGTGGAATTTTAACTAATCTAGGCATGATAGAGAAAGAACAAATGAAGGAAGCAGTGTGAGGAAAATTAGGAAGGCAGAAAAGAAAAATGTAGGCATGTCAGTAACCAAGATTAAATGAAATTCTCTAAAGATCTGTTCCTTCACATTGATCATAAACACTCATGTAAAGAATCTAGGTATGCCAACCCTTACCTAAAATGAAAACAAAATTGGCCTTGAGTCTTTGGTCTGTTTTCATTCCCTCTGCAAACAGCCTTTCTTTCAGAATTGTGCATTTTGATAATGCAAACCTAACTACTTAATAACAGTCTTTTATACATACATAATTTTTCCCTCCCTTCTACTTCTTGTTCTTATTATATGTATGCTACCAACATTTGCATTATTTATATCTTTGGAGACTAAGCATGACCTGTAAATTTCCACGTTTGTTTTGTGACAGTCTGCTGAACAATAGTAGGCTTATTATAAGCAAAGAAAATCAACACCTTCTTACCAAAAGACAGATTGCCTTAAGTAGAACAACAGTTATGAAAAATGAAAAAAATAGTAAAAGTCCCAACCTAACAACAGATGTTGCTATTTCTGCCAAATATTGCTTTGTCTCTTAGCCACATTTCTGGAAAAAAGTGAAGTGTGTAAGTTAATCAGCCAGATATAATTTTATTTACAAAGTTCATATTGATAATCCATTTCAGTGCAGTGCAAATTCTTGGAAACTGATCTAACTCATTAATATATTTTCTGCAATTAATATATTGAATTCAAAAGTTATTTGTGACCTTGTCATTTGAAAATGAAATTGTTGACAGAGACAGTTATTTTTTATTCTTTAATTGAACTGACTGCAATATTTTTGTTAAAACTCTTATTTAGCTTGAGTAGATTCAAGAGAGTCCCTTAAAAGAATTTTCACAGCCTCTTTTTAAACACGATTTTCACTTACAAACTTGTACAAGTTATCAGGCATAGGTATAGGTATAAGTGGATATCAATTGATGTAGATTGGTGTGCATTCCTATATATATATATACACACACGCATACCTTTAGATACATATAGATATATATATATATGTGCATACTGAATGTGCTAGAGATATCTTTGTTACAGAACTTTCTCTAAAGTTCCATTGTTTTCACAAAGGCAATTCTGCCAAAGTTGAGTTGCATATAGCTTTTCTACAGGAATAAGAAATATTTCTTAAACTAAAACTTTTTAATCCTCACTTCTCAACCCTCAAATGACTGATGTGTATCAAGTGATAGTGATTTGTGTCATATGTCAGATTCCTGATCATGAGGAAGTGATTCAAAAATCATTGATTGTGTCTACTCTGTGCCTTTGGTTGTACTAAGAACTGTGAACTATACATGAATCAGATATATTCCCTATTCTCAAGGAGTTACAATTTTGCAACAGAAAAGAGTCAGTGCTGTCATGTTTGCATATACAAAGTACAGTGAGACAACAAAGGCAGGGATGGGGAGTTCTACTTGGGTCTGAGGAGAAGATGATGTTTTAAATGAATCTAGAAAAAATGAATGGGCCTGGATTCCAAGAAGGATAAAGAAGTCATGAGTAATTTCAGGTTGATTGTAAACATGAGTAAATCCTTCTGTATTTAAAGAACCACAATATATGGCTGGGACATAAAAGACAGGAGTGAAAAAAGAGGACAAGGGAGATGGAAAGGGAAAAGGGATCAAGAAATTCTATATTGAAAAAGTTGAATGTTTTTAATGGAGAATCAGTAAATATTTTAAACTGAAACAGGCAAAATCAGCTTTTTAATTTAGGAAACAGTTTTCATTCATTCTTGTTGCTGATATTTTTGAGAACATACTGTATTCCAGGATTTGGAGATATATTGATAATACATTCCAAAGAGCCTTCACACTCATGGAGCCTAATATCTAATAATCAAACTATTAAAATAAATTGTGATCAGGGAGATTTTTAGAAAATCACACTTCTCAATGAGAAATCAGGGCCATGAGTTCAGTTCTAAAAACTGAGCTGAGTCTGAGGTGCTTATGAGTCATATAAGAACTAAGATTTATACAGATATTTTGGTGCTAGTACTCAAGAAAAACTGTGGGTTTTTGAGATAAAGATTTATCTATTAAAAATGGAATGCAGAAAAAAATCAAGTAAATAAGGTAATCCAGGGTGAGTACAGACTGTTCCAGGAGAGCAATTTGTTGCAAGCCAGCATATAATAGTAAGCACATAAAGTACAGCAACCAAAGCATAACTAATAAGCAAGGTCAGAGAGGGAAAAAAATTACAGAAGAGAATAAAGAGGTACAAGAAAAGGATTATGATCGAGTAAAGTGAGAATGTGAAGACAGCAAAATTTTTGGTGGCTTTGTTAGTATAATTTCAGTGGAATGATATAGAATTGAATAACTGCAGTTGGTTGAAAAGTGAATGAAAGGTTAAACTGAAGCAAGAATTATGCAGAATTATTTTGAAGAACTTGACTTTGGAGTAAAAAAGGTTGGTAAATTACTGGATCATGCTGTTGATTGAGTCAAGGAATTTTTTAATTAAAAATGTTTGAGAAAATGCATAGAATAGTTCCACGTGGGGTAGAGGAGAAGGTAAAATGTATGAATGAATGTGTGTGTATCTGTATGTGTGTGGAATTATATAGAAACATGTAGAAAAATTCCACATAATTCAGTTCCATTATTTGAATATCTATCTTGAGTAACTATGTGATGCCAGTTATCTTTCTAAAACCTGATTTTCTTAACTGCCTCTATCTCAGTAATTGGATATTTACAAGTATTTGTTACTGATTTTTAAGTCTTTTCTCTAGCTCCTTGTGTCTGGCCAGTATGTCTCCAGAGGTCTTTGAATGTGACTTTTTAAAATTCTAGGACATAGTAACCACCAATAGAAGGTTTAGGAGGGAGCTGGAACTTAAAAGAAAAGAAGAGAAGTGAAAAGAGAAGAGGGGAGGGGAGACCAACCCTCTGAGTGTTAAAACTAAGGAGCCAGAGATTTTGAGGCTTTGAAATCTTGATGGACCATATGGTTGGCTCAAGAAATTTTTCAAAGTATGGTACATTGAGAGATAGGAACGATTCTTGTTTTCATGCTTGCAATAGAGTAAAACTACCAATATCAGGGATTACTTTAGTTCAAATGTGTTTTAAAACTAACATGGAAAAATGTATTTCTTTTAAGCATTAAAATCTTTTTTATGGGAGATTTCAACATCTGGCTACAGAGAAATAGCTTGTATCAGCCTAAACTACCCACTGAGAATACCTGTAGAGGCTAGATTATAAATTTTTTTAAAAAGCAAAAACAACAACAAAGCAGCTGTTTGAAGGTATCCCAGAGCAAACCAAATAGCCAGGATTAAACAAATCTGAGTTTTAATTTCCCCAACTAGAGAATGGGATCGACAATTCCCACTTTATAAAAGCTGATGATGATACTGAAGATGATGATTGCTGATATTTATTCAGGCATACTCCAAGCCTGTATTGTGAAAAAAAAAAAAAAATGCGTCGCTTGCTTTATCTCATTTAATCCATTCAACAACAGCTGTTATCCCTACAATTATAATCTCTATTTTACAAAGAAGAAAATATCTAATGAGTGGCAGAGCCTGGATGTGAATTTGATTTCCTCTGGCTCCAGGGAGTTAGTGTTTGCCTAGTCCGTCTTGTAGCCCGTCTGCATGTCAGAAAAAGCTGGGCCAAGCACCTAGGCAGTGCCTGGGTCACAGAAGGTGCTCCACGTCCACAAGTCTGTTCTACCTTAAAGCCCTAGCACACTTGCTGTTCCCTATTACTTATCCCTTGGCCTGCAGTGCTCTTTCCCCAACAATTTTCAAGATTTGTTTACTCATTGCATTTAAGTCTCTTGAAACATCATCTCCTAAGAGTTCATTCCCAATTTCTCTGTCTGAATTAGCCCTTCATTATTTCCACCACCTTACCTTGCTTTCTTTTCTTTTATTACACTATCATTATCTGACAATATACAAATAAACATTAAATATTATGTGACTCAGTCACACACTGTAAGCTTCATGAGGGCAGAGGCATGGCTGGTTTGCTCAATACTTGAGCACAGTATCTAGAACAGTGAATGCCTGACACATGATAGGTATTCAAAATATTGTTGACTTCATTAGACAGATATTACTATTTTTTTACTGAATTATTGTAAGTTGAATTTATAAGTGAATATAAAGCAAAGCACAAAATAATGAAATATATAATGTATAATGGGAATACCATAAAGTATAAAATATGCATATTTTGATATCTACAAATGAGTATAGAAAAAATAGATGGTAAAAATCATCTTATTCCTTTAGGGTTATGAACTGTCTTATTGTTTGCTTCTTTGTTTATTTTTTGATTCCAAAAGAAATAATTAAATGATTATCACTCATCATTCATTATATCATTTAATTATAGATAATACCTCTAATTTGTAAGTGAGGAAACTAAGGTTTCACATAAAGTGTCATGTATGCTTTAAAAGATTTAACCAAAATCAAATTTGTACCCATGTTGTGAGTCTGAAAACTCCTTTAATTTTGAAAACCACTATCAATAATTGTAACTTCCTCTAATGAATACCACATCTAAATATTTTATAGCTAAAGTACATATTAAACCTATTACTATTTTTTTAGTTTTATGCCAACTATGCACCTTCTGTATTATTAATATACCCTTAGTTATTGAAGACATATTGTGTTGATATAGCTGATTTTTAGGGTGTCTAGAGCAAGCATTTTCTCTCCTCTGTGGTTACAAAACATAGATTGCTTTTAAAGGGGACGGGAAAGTGGGATCAAGTGACAAAGGCATTTTACCTGTCACAGACGAGGAGCACACCACAGAGAGCAAAACTGATGATTCTGCGCATCTGTGCATTCAACAATTCATGGCTCAAAGCCACTGGACTCTTTTCTGCATGACCAACTGACTAATTGCTGTACTTGGCCTTTTCTATTCTCCTCAATTAATGCAATGCACAATTGCACATAGCAACAGAGTCACCCATACAGAACAGACTCTGGGCCAGAATTAGGCTCTAAATCCCAGAAGCACCTGTTACAAATATAAAGAGTCCAGATGGTCCAGTCTTTGTGAGAAAGTGTCAAGCACTGACTTATCTGTCTTTCTTACTTTTGGTTTAAGGTCAAAAACATGATCTGTTGGAAGCAGGGAGGCAAATAAAATCAGGAAAAATACCTAGAATTAGTGCAGAGACTTCTTCATTTGTTTATCTAAATCTTTGTTGCCCAGTGGAGCGCACTGTTATCATTTGTAAGCATGCAAATGGGATTAGTCCATGATTACATGGCAGGCTTCAGTATAATTAGATAGATTTATTTAAACACAGCTGTAAATCATTTAAAAAATGAAAAATATTTAGTGATTGTAAGTTCAGCAGTTTATATATTCAAACCTTAGTCTTCAATCAACAACATTGTTCTGGTTTTGTTTGAAACTCTTGAAAATGCAAAATACTACCTTAGCTTACCTCAACATTTTATTGTTTTCATTTATTTGAAGGACATAGCAAAAGAAAAGGTGCTACATTGTATGTTTCAAGTGAAACCCAACTATACATAGACCAATAAGTAATAATATAATTGAAATGATATTCATAAATGAATACTATTTTCTATTTCTGTCTTCATCTACTACCTCTCAAACCACCATGCCTCCCACCCCCATTGCCTCAAAAAAGAAAAGGGAAGATAGTTTTACAGATGATTTCTACTAAATTTTAAGGAATTTTTCATTATTATATTATACAACTTGATCCAAAAAATAGAAAGTGTAATGAAAAAGGCATTCTATCAGCAGGTCCTATAGTCTTTCCTCTAGCTTCAAGGACACTGAGGTTTTTACCCACATCAATTACTGTTGCAACAGGAACTCAGGGATTTATAAGAGAATTTCATCTTGACCCGAGATAAGTGGGTATTCTGCTGAAGGCTATGTAGCAAATTGATACTTCATGTTGAAATGGAGTAATGAGTAACCTATATTGATGAGATGTACATAGTCAGGAACCCAAGGGAGAGCACCCTGAGGGTCTTCAAGATTAACTAGGTATACAACTTAAAGGGTCTCCGGAGCTGATATTGTGCTTCCCAGAACTGTTTGCACTCAGTGATGTCATCTTTATGAACACAAGACCCAAGTAAGGAATTACTAGGGCATTGGAAGCTGTGCCAGCGAGTCACAAGACATTTTCTATATTGTTACTTGGCAGATTCTGTTGTTTCTTGTCTTTCATTCTTCCTTAAAACAAAGTATACTTTGTGTTGAGTGAAGCCAGTTTTGTCTCATGGTTTTTATTGTCAATCTAAATCTGAGATCACTGCTACTAGTGCAGAATGGGTGTTGAAGCTATCTGCTCAACTTATAAGGCTGATGCATTTTCGTTTCCAAACTAGCTAATGATAATATGATAAAGTAAAATTATAAGCCTCTTGAAATATTTATTCCGATATGTATACATAAATAATTAGCTAATTTAATCTAAGAATGTACTTTAAAATAATATGCCAATCAATTAGTATTTATCCCAAGAATGAAAGGAGAGTTAAGTTAAATATCAGAAAACTTATCAAGTAATTTGCCACATTATAGGCCAAAGGTAAAAAAAATAGAAAGAAAAAAAAGATTATCTCCATGAATTCTGAAAATATATTTTAAAACATTCAATATATATTCATGTTAAAATATTAGCCAACCAGGAATAGAAGGGAACTTCATTCATGTGGGAAGGAAATGTTATAAAACATAAAAACACAGTACCAACACAATATATATTATGCAGATACTTTAATTACATTTCCTTTAAGATTAGAAACAAGTAAAGGATGTTCTGGGAGGTCCTGGCCAAAACTATAATGAAATTAAAAGAAATTAGAGGTGGAAAATTTGGGACTGAAAATGTGAAACCCTACTTATTTTCAGATGATATTAGTTGCTTATTAAAAAAAATCAAGAGAATTAAAAGAATTGTTAAACAAAGCATGAGAATTTGAAAAGTTTGACAAACACCAGATTTACTTATGAGTTAAGAGCTTTTCACTATTTCAGCAATAACTACAAAATAAAGTTAAAGGAAGAAAAAAAAACTAATTATATCTGTAAAACAATAAAGTATCCAGAAATTAACTTAACAAGCATAACACCAGATATGTGGAAAATATTTTAAATCTTAGTTAAATTGTAGAAGATTATATGAAAAATTGGAGTCAAGAACATGCTTTTGATTGCAGTGACATTATAAAAGTATCATTTCTCTCCAAATTAATGTGTAAATTCAATGAATTCACTAAAAAATTCTAGATGAGTTGAGGAATCCATAAAAAGTTACATATATATGAAAGAATAAAGGTTCAATTACTGCTAAATCAAAATTATAAAAGAAGAGTAAATAAAAGTGATTGGCAAAGGCAAAGTAATAACCAAAGTTTAGCACTTTATAAAAATGTTTGAACAAATAAATGAATAACTTCATTTTTATAATAAATTGCCTGTGAGAAAGTATTATAAGCCCCCCAACTTTTTTTATTACTTTTTTCTTTCTGATATCTAGTTAAGTTCTTGACATTTAAAATGTTTCCAATAAGTGATATTAGCATGATAATGTAGTAATTGAGAATTCACTCATCCTTAATTGCCACATCCTCCTGCACCACTGAAGTGCCCTCTTATTTAAAACCCAACTGTCCTAGATTATCTATTTCTGAGGTAATATATTCTTGTAATACTATTTTTTGAGAGAAGCAGAAAAACAGTAAATCCCAGTCAAACAAGTTTTATAGGAAACAAACCATGAGAGATGCTCATTAATGGGATGGCTGAGGAGGATATTAGAAGAGATCTGTAGTGCTCCATTCCTTCATGGTTCTCATACATGAAATTTTCCTTACTTTTCCTAAGATCTAATTGTGTTGATGGGATTTGAGGAGACCTATATATAAAACAAATTCTTCCTTACTTCCTGTGCTATGTTCTATCACACTGAGAATTAAATTCAAAGTCCTTGCCATGTTCTACCCAAGCATTCTATGAACTTCATTTCTTATCACTGTCATCTGCTTTACTTGAAAAACACTAAGTATACTCTGGTTTCTGGGACTTTGTCTTTGTTATTCCCTCCTCTGAGAATGACCACACTCTAGTTATCTGCACCTTAGCTTCCTTATTTATTCAGGTCTTCCTTCAACCTTCCTAGAGTTCTTTCTTGAGCATCTTAAACAAAATAACAGAATACCCTCAATCACTCTCCTTGTATCTATTTCCTTATCCTATTTTACTTTTAATCATAAAACTTGCCTAGCACTAGACTATGTATTTATTTATTTTTTGCCCACTACATAGGAATGTTAGTTACCTGAGTGCACAAATATTGTTTGGCACATACCTCATTTCCAGTGATTAAAACTACAATATGCATGTAGTTGGCAAAAATGTTGAATGAATGAATGTGGGGACCACGTTGTTGTACGGTGTGTTGTGGGAACACACACTCAGGCCCAGCAGAACCTTTCAGCAAAAGATTTATGTCAGGATCATTCTCTCAAGGAAATCTTATATTTGCTTTTCCATACTCATGTATAATAATGAACTTACAGAAATTTATCAGCATCTACTGATTACATGAGGTAGATTTTATACATTTCAAATCATAACAGTTAAGATCATGGGAGTATGTTGCGTGAAGATGTAGCATTAGCAACAATCATACTTGGGTGTGAATTTCATCTTTGTCATTAACACTGTGGCTTTGGAGCCCATGAAGCTCACTTCCTCATCTTTAACCCTCAAGACTTTGAGATTGTATAGGATTAAAGGAGATAATACTGCTATAACTTTTGGTACAGTGCCTATTATCTAATAAGCCTTTAAAAAGTTAAATATTATTATTCCCGCTCATTATTTTCCTTATTCAGGTTAGATGACATGTAATGTAAAGGAGAAAAACAGGTTTTTAGGGATTGAAACACATTAGATTTAGAAAGTATAAACTTATCAGATTCTCTGTTGAGTATAAATCCTTAATTTGTGTTTTAAAGGACTCTTTCAAGGAAAAAAACTGAGTCAGATGAACTGCATCTCTCAAAAGCAGTAGGTTTAAAAATAGAAGAAAACTCTAAAACCAATTTCCTAGCTTCTAGCAGCTTATTATTCCCAACCTCCATCCTCAAGTCATTTAGCACTGCCTTGGATATGTAAATATCCACTGCACATGCTTTAAGACTATTAATTTATACATGAACATATTTGAAGACTATCCATATACTATACAAATGGTGTTCTGGTTCTCTAAATTGTGATAAACTCATCAAATCCATCACTTTCTACCTGGTTCCACAGAGGTCAATCCATCACCTTGACTATTTTTATTTGTAGTTATTGAAATGCTACCAGAGTTTTGGACTCATTTTTGTGATCCTGATGAGAGTGACCATGTCCTAGGTATCTTTATTTCAGGAATTCCAGGGAGTGTATTGTAATTAGTGAATACTTGAATGAATATTAAATTAATTTGAATTTTGCAAAGTCCTTTTGGCATCAATAAAATAGTCACCGCCAAAACTAAAAATCCAGCAGTATGGGAAGATAGTGAAAAAATGAATACAACGATAAATTATTTTAATTGTTATTATGATGTCAATTTAAAGAGAGACTCAGATACAGTGTTTAGATGACTTCTTATTTGTGTTTCTTTTCTAATATTCATTTTTCGCAAAATATGTATTAAGTACTTTCTTAATTGACCCCAGAAATATTGGACAGGTATATTGTTATCACTATACCTGTCACCCTTCTGGCTGATCGAACATGCCAGCAAAACTTTCAGATAAAGAATTTGGGGCAGAATAATGCATATTCCTCTGGTTTTTGAAGCAGTGAAAGTTTGGAACTCTATGAGAGAACACAGTGAATAATAGTAGTATGAAGTGATTTTTCCATTCAAATCAATTCACTTTGAGTTGATTTTGATTATGGATCATTTGTGAAATCATGTATTACATGAAAAGTAGGTTTTATAATTTTATGGATATATTTTTAAAGGATACACATATATACATAAAAGAGGAAAGAATGCATCTTGACTTTCAGCTTGTTTGGGCTATGTGAGGGGATAGAATATTTCAGTATGTTTGATTAGGATAATGCAATGACTAAATGTGAATATATTCAGCTGTTTGACATGGGGAGATTATTGAAAATTTGTTGGCATTGAATTCATCTTTTTAAAATTTTCATGTTTTGCATATCAGACTTGCAGTTAGATATTATATTAATCATTTCATATGGCATTGCTAGAAAACATTGTTATTTTTATATTTCAGTAAAGTGTTAGTAATTTTATTGAGAATTTAAAAATATGCCAGTCCAAGAAAATTTGGACTAATTAATTATATTAGGTAGTGCTATAAAACCATAGCTAAAAATATTAGAAAATCATTGTTTTGTTTTATATATATTAATATTATCTACTTGCTGCAATTGCCAATTTATGATCTGAGACAAGGAGGACAATTTTGGTTTAATTATTCATTTTAGGAAATTCATAAAAGATGCAACAAAACTCCTTGATAATGAATAACCAATCTACATGCATTGTGCTGTATAATAGCAGAACATATGTAATATTTTCAAGTATGATTTGCAGATAAAACTGTAACAACAGCCTGATATAGTAAGAATGCTCTCTTTCATGTTTTCCCCCAAAATGACACTCAGTCCCTAACTTCACAGATGTGATATTTTTCTTCTTTTTCATTTATGCTATTGAATTTTATGTTCATTTCAGTGTGTATAGTCAGATGATTATAATGGTATATGCTATTTAAGACAATTGTATGAAACTGGTTATATCACTGAATGTCAGTGCACTTAGAACAGGTGGCTTCCATTGTTTAGAGTAAGAATATTAATTACTGTTATTTATAGATTCTGTGCAAGAAACCCATCTCTAAAATATGAAATGTAAGGTTAAATGCTAATGTTTAAAATGGTTAGTACCCTAAATGAGTATCAAAATATACAACATTGGTTTCTTGTTATATTTAAGGTTTTGCACTGCAGTGCAAATCATAACACTTAAAGGAGGAGTTTGTTTAGTTTACATCTTTAAGTAAACTATTATGTAAATCATATATTCAGTGATAAATGTGCCTAATCATTAAAAACATCTGTCTGTGTTTAGCCCTATATATTTGTTTTTCTTTAGTAGTGAAGAGTTAATGGTCAGGAAACAAGAAGTCCTCAGTTGCCCTGAACTATGCAATAGAGCTGTGCAATTCTAACGTACTTTTTGACACTCCTGTGTTTATCATGTTACCAAATCAATTTTTGCAAATGCCCGACTTAATAGTATTAACATTTATAATCACTATATATTTTCAAGATATCTTTAAACTTCTAAAACTATTTTCTTTCAAAAGAAGTGGCATAAATTCACTGTAGAAAATTTAGAATACTACAGATGAACAACAAAAGGAAGAAAATCACTTACAATTTTTACACAGGGATATTTTTTAATAATATGATTTTTAAAAAATTCACATATACACATTATGTGGCTTCGTGGGATTTACAATAAATGGTGGAGAGGATTGATTTAAAAAAAGACAAATAAAATAATTGAGATTTGCAACAAAATATATGAGGAAAATAACTTAGATACTAACAGTATGGAGAGGGGAGCCTACATTTTAAAAAGATGGTCAGAGAAGCTTTTCTGTAAAGGTGATATTCAAGCTTATACATAACCGATGCAGAAAAGATAGTCAAACAAAAGGAAAAGAGGAGGAACACTGCAGGTTGCAAATTTCACGCTGACAAAAGATCCTGGTATATTTGAAAAGGTTAATCTAAATATCGGTGCTATTAGGCATGGTTGGTAAGTAGGCGTGATGGTAGGAGAAGTAGAAGAAAGATTATGCAATGCATTCTAGGATGTGGTAAAACTAGGATTTTATTCTAGGTGAAAAAGAACAACCATGAAGAATTGTGAGGAGAGCATTTGGAAGGCTCTTGAAGTCAGGCTTGAGTTGACTATGGCTGGGACTAAGGTAAAAATGAATCTCATTTATTTTGGTGGAAGAACTGAGAGAATGTGGTAATGGATTGGAAAGTGATTAGAGAATGAACCGGGAGAATAATTTGTCTTCTAAAAGTCTAGTTTGAGTAAGTAGATATAAGCTGTGCCAGTTTGGATATATTATGTACCCCAGAAAAAGCCATGTTCTTTAATGCAATATTGTGAGTGATGACATATTAGTGTTGATTAGGTTGGGATCTTTGGATTAGGCTGTTTCCATGCAAATTTGACCCACCCAACTGTGGGTAATACATTTGATTAGATTATTTCAATGAATGTGTGGCCCCACACATTCAGGGTGGGTCTTGATTAGTTAACTGGAGCCCTATAAAAGCTCACAAACAGAAGGACCTCGGAGTAGCTGTGAGTGACATTTTGGAGAGCAGCTTAAAGAGACATTTTGAAGACAGGCATTGAAAGCTGACACTGGCATTTTGGAGAACACCATTTTGAAACACAACTTGGGAGCAGGCTGATGCCAGCCACGTGCCTTGCCAGCTAACAGAGGTTTTGCAGATGCCAATGGCCTTTTTCCAGTGAAGGTACCCTATTTTTGATGCCTTACCTTGCACACTTTATGGCCTTTAGACTGTTACTTTGTAACCAAATAAACCCCCTTTAAAAAAGCCAATCCATTTATGGTGCTTTGCAAAATGGCAGCATTAGCGAACCGGAACATATGCTAACACTTTTTAGATCAGTGGGGAAAATTTTGGAGAAGGACAGATTTTGTGAGAAGAAATCAACAATTTAATTAAATTATGTCATGTTTAAGACCATTTTGGTTGTCTGAATTGAAGTGCACACTTATGGCTTATTTCTTACAATCACTTTACTAATGCTAAATATAACTTCCAAAACTTAGGGAAAACATAAACGCATGTTTTTTGGATCAATAATTGCGTATTTGTCAATGTGGTCAGAAATTCCCTACCTTAAAATTGTTCTACTGTATTCAGTAATAACATTTTCTTCCAAAACCTGAAACTGCGTAAATGGTAGACCTCTTTTCTTCCTTCTATAATTTAACCTTTTGTGTATAAATGAAGTTCTCTAAAATAATAGAAATTGTGTTTCAAAAATTGTTTTGGAAGCTTTCCAAACTTTTGTTTTTAATGCCTATAGCACTGATATTTATTTTGTGCAGTCCTTAATGGAATTAGGGCAAAAGGTGCCAATATTTATGTGGAGGTTGACACGTATTGAGCCATACACCTGGTTTTCTCTATGGCCCACTGTAATTGTGGAGAGTTCACTGGCCATGTTTCCAGTGGGAATGTGGGCCAAGTTTTGTAACTGAGGTTTCCAGAAAAGCACTGTAATTGTTAATTTCATGTATCAACTTAGCTAGGATATGGTGTCCAGTAGTTTGGCCAAGCAATCACTGGCCTGATTGTTACTGTGAGGGCGTTTGTGGTTTTAAAGCATTACTCATTTGATTGCATCTATGACTGATTACAATCACCAAAGGAGATTGCCTTCAGCGGTGAGAGGAGTCTCCTCATTCAAACAGTTGGAGGCCTTAAAGGGAGAACTGAGGATTTCAGCAGTTAGAAAGAAGAATTTATTTCTCTACTTAATATAGACAGCTTTTCCTGGGGAATTCAACATCACTTTCATCAAGGGTCCAACTTGCAGCCTGTCCTATGGAATTTGTTTTTGCTATTTCCCAAGATTGTGTGGGCCAATTCTTATAACAAATCTCTTAATATTTATGTATATGCATTGGTTCTGATTCTCTGGAGAACCCCAACTAATATAGGCACTGATTGGAAGCTTTTGGAAATATACAAGAAAAATCAACCATGATGATTTTTACAGACAAATTTTTCAAAGTATCTACTTCCCTATTGGAGACTGATTTTGAGGTGAGTGCAGAAAAGATAAAATGAGTCTGGAAAGGAAAGAATGTAGACCCCTTAAATGAAGACTGATGTGAAGTGAGAGATCTAGTAGACTTGGTCGAATAGCTTTGGAATCAGGCTTTATGTCAGAAGTGTTAGAATGATGTTGCAAGAGAAAGGAGGTTGGTTCTCTGTAATTTCAATGATAATTTAGATGATTATGTAAAATATTATGATTTTATAAAAGATTGGCTTCATATGCTACATTTAATGTTTGAATGTATGCATTTCTGTTGATGAAAATTGTCTTATAGTTTCTTATTGAAAGTCTATGCAAATGGGAACACAAACCATTTAATATGTCGGCAGTGACCATGCAATTTGTATGGGGATATTTTTGAAAATAAAATGGAGTACTATTAATTATTCCATCAGGCCAACTGACATAAACTGACATTTAAGCAAATGAAGGCATACGGTCAACTTAAGTGTGAAATAATTTCTCAGGTGTTCTGAGTGGGGAGTAGGCATCTCGATATTCCTCAAAACAATAACCTACAACTTCCTTGTAAGGTATGTTTGTGTTTAAATTTCCTTTATGTGGAACTGGGAAAGATTTGGTTTAAACCATGAGAATTGATCGAGAAGTTACCTTGTAAATTAAGGAAAATTAATCAATAGCTTTCTGGAATAGCTCAATTGTGAGGATTGTAACTGTAAATTGCATGTAAATGGGCACTTTGCTGCAAATGCAAAATATTAAAACTTTGCCAAATGAAAACACTACTGTAAAGTAACACTTATTTTTCAAAACAGCAAATCCATGCAGTTAAACATATATCTATTCTCTATTTTTTTTTTTTTATTAAATCCTTGGAATCCATATTAGAGGTATTTGGAACTCAAATAATTTTCTCAAAATCATATATATCATAATCTGCTATGGTGCAGAGATTTACATGGAAGTGAATTTAAAATGCAATTGGATATTAATATCTACACTGTTTATAGGCACCAGTTAGTTTGTTACCAGACTCTGTTATGTTAAAGCTGATTCTCTAGTCCTTGCTAGCCTGTGGGGGAGGGTGGGAAGTCAAGGCATAAGTTAATTATAAAGCTCTTCTTCATAACTCAGCTCTAGGGACCACTTTGCTGAAAATCTAGTTCCCTCTAAATCATTTCTTCGCTCAATAATAGGAGGCACTTATGAACCCTGAGGTGTTTAAAGAACTACCATTTTCCCTATATTTGCCTCCCACTCAGTAGAAGTCTCTGTTTTCATTACAGAACTCATTCCCTAAAGTCATTGTTAGAGGCTTCCTCTAGCACCAGTAATGTTGTGCCTTGAACCAGTAGGGTCTGTCACGGGCATTGAAATTTAGCCTGTGAAATAGATATTTCCCTTGCCATCAGCCACCGTGACTCCACCCCACCTCCCACCCGCAAGACACATAAGACTGAAATCTTTTCCAGTGTTCTATCGTGTGAATGGTCATTCTGCCTGAGAGGTTACAATCAGTTTGAAGTCCATGTCTATGTTTAGCCCTTTTCCCTAATCTTCTCTGAAACACAGGCTATTGTGCCCTATAATTGCCTCATGCTTTATTGACCGCTGCACGACTTTTAGTGCCACTCTTGCTATGAAAAACATTTTCCTTCCCCATTTACCAGTCAAAACATCTCCCATCACACCTTATAGGTAAATTAATGAATCCAACTAAATCTTATATATTGGTTCAAAAATGTTGTCATGTTTTATCCCACTCATTAGCAAGTAGTGTGGAGGATATTATAGAGCTGTAAATATTTATTTTATAAGGGTACATCTTTTAAGTGCAGCTCAATATGGTATGACAAGATAAACTGAGTATTTAAAGTAAATATCTGTAAAATACTTTAATAATTTTAAAAATAATATTATTTGGCCAACTTCCTTTAAACTAGTGACAATCATGCACTGCAAACAAATGAGATAGCATGACAATTTAAGTAAACATGAGAAATATGTTATTAATTAATAAGTGAAAACATAAAAGGTTGTCTAGTAAGAGATGTAAACTTTATAACTATTTCATGTACTTTAGGAAAAATCATACTTGATTTTGAAGGAATGATATTTTAACCCATAGAATTGGATTACTAACCAAAATTTAAATTGCTGAACATTTATTTCATACCTGATGAAATTTCATAGATAATTAAAAGTTTATTTACTTAGTAGATTATTAAGGTATTAAGTGGAATATTTCAGGTTAGTGAACTCATGTTTAACAGTATTTCTCTGACATTAAATTTTAGCATTTGCTATACCAATAGCAGCTATGTTTTGAAAATTGGATGTATGTTATGATCTTAAACATTTAACTATTTACTAACTCCAAGAAAAATAATATAGCAGAGGGAACAAAGCATTAGGATTCAGACGATCAGGATATAATTTCTGGTTATGCCACTGGAGGCTTAGGATATTGATAAACTCTTATCCCGGAGAGTATGAAATGGTCAGTAAACATGAAGGTGTTATTTTTCAGGAGTATTAAAAATATGTCACTCAGGAATAAAAGCCACCAAATATTCTAATTCAGGTCTATATTGAGGATTAGTCTAAAGCAGAAGTATCCACTGTAATTAGCTAAGACACAGTGTTCCTGCCCCACAGAGTTTACAATTTGGGGGATTACAAAGAAGCAGGTGGGCAACTGCAATATACTTTCTGTTGGAAATAAAGCAGTACCTGTAAAGGAGTAAATGCTCACTTGATTCTGGAGAAGAAAAAAATTTATTTACAATCTTGCAAGAAAGGGCGCACAGTCAGAAATGTGGTGAGCTGGCAGGCAGGAAAAAGACCATGGTGATATAAATTCCTCCCCTAACATGCAGGTCCCTCCCCTGTTTCCCCATTGGCTGGGTACTCCAGAGGTTACAGCCTATCTGAGAGAGCTAACTAGCCCATTTTTGAGATTTTGATTTGTACAGCCTATCCAAGAGAGCGCATTCAGTTTAAATTCCCTGCTGGGAGCTCCCGCCTCTGACTATACCCCATATCCCTTTACATTCCAGTAACCTTGGTTATTTTTCCCATATAAGGAGCTGACACTGATTCTAGGCTTACCTCATGGCTTTCTGTCTCCTTCCCTTTACCACAGAGCTTGTTTAAGCCAGTTCTGCCACCATTTTCCCTATTCCATGTTGCCTTTATGTGAAAGCTAAACTTAACCATTTCTTACACTTCCCTAAATGTTATCATGTGGGAAGCAGAGCATTCTATACTGACACATATGCTCATGGGAAATTATCATCTAGAATTACCATAAAATTAATAGGTAAGACTCAAATATAAATAGATCTCTACTAGGTATTTTAGCCAAAGGGGTATCACGTGCAAAAACTATAGGACAGTGAGAACTTGGGACATTCTTAAAAAAAATTCTGAAATATTTTAAGCAGACAAGTGATATTATTAAGTTTTCATTTATAAAATTAACTCTTTTTAAGTGTGAAGAGTTCTTTAGAAATGGCCAAAACAGGAAACAAACTGAAGAAACCATTAAGACCAAGTTCAATCTTTTTTCATTCATTCCTCTCCAAGATTTTTTTTTTAATGAACACAGAAGCTTTTCATTATTCAGAATTATGTCTCAGATGCATATTGTTGTTTTTTTTTTTAATTTTTTTTTTATTTTCATGCATGTCTTTATTCTATTACTTATCTACCCATACACTGGAAAATGGGATGCAGTCACAAAGTTCTTATAGTCACTGAGTCACAAGATGAAGGCTATATAATTATACAATCATTATCAAAGATCAAGGCTACTGGATTATGGTTCAACAACTTAAGGTATTTCCTACTGGCTATTCTAATACACTAGAAGCTAAAACAAATATCTATATAATGAGTTAGTAGTCACAATCATTTGTTAAATCCTAACTGTTCAGTTACAACTACTTCCTCTCATTTGATCATTCTCTCAATCTTCAGGGATATCTGGGCGACGACCATTCTAACTTCCTCATGCTGAAAAGGGTGTCAATGTTATAGGGCAGAGGAATGAAACTGGTTGTTCTTGGAGAGATGATACCTCTGGGTTTCGGGGCTTATCTGGCATAGGAGCCATCTGGATACTTTGAGTTTCTGAAAAGATAAACTTAGTAGGTAAAATTTTTAAAGAGTTACAAGATGTTTTTGAAAGCCTACTATGTGAAATAGTCTGAACTGAAGGAGATGTAATGGACAAAAAGCAAATTAGACAAATTTATGAGTCATTTCAGAAATGTATTTCTGAATATATATATGCAAATATTAAGAAAATTATTATAGGGCTTGACCATACAATCTTAGAGAATGGCAAGTCCAAATTTCATAGGACACGCCCCAAGTTGGACACTCAATGAAGGTGATATTGAATCCTCAGGAAAAGTGGTCTGTCTGAAATAGAGATACAAATTCTATCAATATATTTGGAGAGGTAAAGTATATGTGCAAAAAATATGCTAATGATCAAACAAAGGAATGGATGGTAATGACAATTTGTGGTTTTTTTGTTCTTCAAAAATTTAGCACTGTAGTAGTCCTCAGGGGTTTTCATTACTTAATGGATATTGATAAAGAGTGGGACCCACACTCAAATTGAAAGTTTAACACTAGAAACTCACTTTTCTAACCCCTCTTCATCTAAAACACAGGTTGATTAGGTATTAGAGTCTAATCAGCCAAAGATCACCAAGACAAACCTGTAGTCCCACAAAATCAGGTTTTTTGAATAGCAGCAAGAGAGGATACTTCAGGGGAACTTCCCTCAAAGGGGAAGTAGGGAGCTTCTTTGATAAGGTTTGGGTTCCTACTGAAGGATCCCTAGAGGGTGCTTTAGACAAGCAGGGATCCGTTCTGGAGCTTGCTTTTCTCAGTTAGGATTGGCAGCATCAAGCATAGGGTGGTTTAGCAATTGGGTGTGCTCAGGAATGGTTCACAAGAGCAAAGTAGATCTGGAGGCATTGTTGGTAAGAAAGCAGGAATCAATCAAAGAGAAACTGTGTGATATTTCACAGCTTGTGGATGTCCTTGGTACAGATAATATTATTGGATAATTTGCAGCTGGCTTTATCTGTGTCTCCGATTAATGGCAGGGCTGCTTTTTTTTTCTTTTTCAGACTGTAATGATTTTTCACCTTTTCAATTTTGAATGGTTTTTATTATTTTTCTGTTTTATGCCAATTAGATGAAATGACCCACGCTTTGACTCAGTAACCAGGCAATCATGTGGTATGGATGTGGTCTGTGAAGAATCAGTTCTTCTTGTCGGTGGGAGCCCTGGTGGCAGCAACATGCAGGTGGGAGGTGGGGGGCTGGCAGAGGCACAATCTGAGAAGTCCCTGTTGGCAGCAGGGGCAGCAGTTCTAGGAAGACGGGTTTTGTGCTGTGATTTGGGCTATCATGCAGCTTCAGTCTGCCCCACACTCATGTTCCCCCACATGTGTCAATCATGCATCTTCACAATTTTGTGAGTTTCCTTGAGGCCTTTAAATAACCCTTTTCTATTGCCTTTGATACATGTTCACCAAGATAATACAAAAGGAGGAACCAATTTCTGGCTAGATCCAGCCTTTTAGTGTGTGACTTGATGATTATAGAGTTTGGGGAGTCCTGTTTTTGTTTTGTTTTTAAGAATACAAAACTATTTTTATTCTTTGCATTTTACAAAAATATATGACACATGTGGAGACATTTCTAGGACCCATCACAGAGCCTTAGAAAGTTCCTTTCCAAATAAGGAGTCTTGAGAAGCTTTATGACATCAGAGTAAATCCATCCTTGGAAAATGTAGAAGTCAAATTTGGAAATATAGACAACACACCCTATTTCCCCTTGAATATTGAATTTTCCTTTAGCTTGCCATGCACTCACCCATGTTCCCTCTCCTCAATGCCCAGCATAGTCTGTTGTAAGGTGTCGTCTAGACCAATGCTGGGTTTCATTGGCCTAAGTTCCCTCTTAGGTGGGGAGCTTATCAAATATCTCCTCTTGTATTTTTACAATATTTGGTATAAAATTCATGAAAGAATATTAAAAAATATTGTGAGCAAATGAAGATCAGGAAGAATAGTGGAGAAGCTATTTGGGAGCAGGAATGTCTTACAGATCAAAAGTCAATTATTTATAAATATATTTGCTTGAGAGATAATATCTATTTTAATCACATAATTTATGACTGAAATAACTTGACAGACACATCACTGATAGTTTTAAATAGTTGTAGTAACTTTATTAAATGATAATATTTATAACCAATTTAAAACAGCTGTCAAAACATTAAAATGTATAAGAAACTCATATGTACCAAAAGCCTTAATTCAAGTTTCTAAAAGAATTAGTCGAATTAATGTTGAAGGTAATGAATTCCTTTAAATGCAACAGACAAAAAGTTGTAAATCTAATATACTACAATTTGTTAATAGTATTAGAATTGTCTTTACTTTGGGTAACATAGTTTTAATAAGGTTTCAGAGTTAAGCAATGTAGAATTGTTATTTCATACAATTGCTTTTTCTTGCAATCATTATTTCACAGGATCCCAGGTTTGGGTTTATTTTGGTTTTGATGAACATGTGTGCATGGCCCATCCTGAGTAACAGCCTAAGGGAGACGAGGGAGTCTGGCTTATATCTCTTAAAGATCTTTTCTCCTGCTCTCTTCTCTTTCCTCAGCTCCACCTCCTCCCCAGTTGTCTCTGATCCCTGCTACCATATTCAACACATCTTTATTAAAAGACAGTTCATCCCACATTGGTTTACTAGTTGCATAGTAATGACTTCGAAGAAATCTTATTTTAATTAAAAAAAATGTAATCCTGAGGCTTCATCTCCCTGCTCCCCTTTTAGAGTGCTTGGATTATCCATTTTCTTACACTTTCAGTCCCTTCATCTGTGTTGGATCATAGGTTAATACTATGGCCAATCAGTTATGTGTAAGGCCTACTTCTCCTCTCAAAAGTAAATGGCTTTACTCACAGTTTATTACTTATGCAGGCAGAGAGAAGTTAAATACATGAAAAGTTAAATACATATATTTACTTAGAAGAAATAGAGCACTTGTGAGTATCCATTAGAACTGTATATCCATAGTCCATGGACAGGCATACAACCAACACAGAAATAATTATGTGATTATTCAGTTTGTGTGTTATTTTCTTGGTTCTGCAAAATGCAGGTAAGTAGAGCTTACACTTCTGCTTTCTACCATCATAATGTAAGAGAGAGGAAAAGAAAGAGAGAAAGATTAGAAACTCATTCATAACAAAAATGCAATGTTTTTTCTTTATGTTATTAAATAGCTCCTGATTACTGGGAAATCATATGTAATATAAATGCTATAAGTTAAATTAGGAAATATATTATTAAATCTAATACATTAAATTCAATGCCTTTAGAAGGAAAAAGAATAAATTATTTTTTAAAAATAATATTTAGAAAACATGAATGGTTTACCTATAATTGTGTGTAACTTAATTTAGTAGTCCAAGCTAAGTGTAATACAGGGGGACCAGTGTCCAAAGGGTATCAACAAATATCTTTTAATTATATCTGAAATAGTTTTTTTATCATTTTTAAATGGCAAGACTTGGTTTATGTATTTAATTACAAACATGTTCTTTAACTGTAACATTATCTTTCCATGAAAACAACTATTTATAATTTCATCACTTTAAAGTATATTAAAAGACTATTTATTAAACCACTATTCTCTGTTTGTTAATGCTACCAGTAATAACTGACAATTACCCAGTCTCTGCTTATGTATCTCCATGGAAAGTGACTCATTACTGCCTGAAAGAAGCCATTCCATTTGTAAGGAATACAGATTGTTACAAATCTTTCCTTGATACAGTGCTTAAACTATTTTTTTTTCAGTATTGTCCATTCATTGGAGATAATCTCCACAGAGCTAATCCCTCTCGTATATGATAAATCTTGAAACATTAAAAAATTGATATAAATTTTCTCTTTACAAGACTAAATACTCCTCATGTCTTCAACAATTCTTCATACATGTTTGGAAATTCCCTTAATCTTCTCACTATTTTTCCTTGAATAGGATTCATTTTGCTTTAATGTATTTTAGCAGGTAGTAGTTAGAACTGAAAGCAATACCATATTATAAGCACAGAGTACCCTCCGCTTTGGTACCCAAGAGAAAATGTTTGATTAAAAGGGAGAAGGCAAAATATTACTCTTATTATCTTGTCATTAAAGCAATTAACTAACTTCAGACCATGTTTAAAGTGAAACATGTGAATACCAGGAAAGTACCTTAGCTGGCTAATGACTGGGAGTCATTTAAAAGGTGCATATTTTAGTTATTTAGTCAACAGTTACTGAGATGAAGGTGGTGTTTTGCATGTGCTGAGAGTAGAAAGATAAGCCATCTGGAAGTGGTACTCAGCTTCTCCAAAGCTGTCCCTAGCCATTCAAACAGTGCTGATAGTAATGTAAAATGATATTTTACATATCAAATCAAATATGCAATATCAATATACAATTCAAATGGTGTTAATTGCATTCACAATACTGTGCAAGCATTACCATCATCCATTACCAAAACATTTACATCAACCCAAACAGAAACTCTGAACCGATTCAGCATTATCTCATTTCCCACCCCTGCCCCAGCCTCTGGGAATCTATATTCTAGTTTTGACTCTTTGAATTTGCATATTCTGATTGTTTCATATAAGTGTGATCATACAATATTTGTCCTTTTGAATCTGGCTTATTTCACTCAAAATGTTGTCTTCAAGGTTCATCCCTGGTGTAGCAGGTATCAGAAATTCATTCTTTACAACAACTTAAAAACTATTTCAGTGTATGTATATACCATATTTAGTTCATTCATTTGAACGACACTTGGGTTGCTTCACCTTTTGGCAATTGCGAATAATGCTTCTATAAACATCAGTGTGCAAATATCTGTTCAAGTCCCTGTTTGCAATTCTTTGGGGTGTATACCTAGAAGTGTGTTGCTGGGTTGCATGGTAATTATATAACTTTCTGAAGAATTGCTAAACTGTTTTCCACAGCAGTTGCACCATTTTACATTCCCACAAACAATGAATGAGTGCTCCTATTTCTCCAAATACTCTTCAATACTTACTTCTGTGTGTTTTTTTAGTAGTAGTTATTCTAGTAGGTGTGAAAGATAGCTCATTGTGATTTTAATTTGTGTTTCCCAGATGGGCAATAATGTTGAGCACCTTTCTATATGATTATTGGCCATTTGTATATCTTCCTTGGAGAAATGTCTACTCAAGTTTTGTTTGTTTTTAATTGAGTTATTTTTTTTGTGTACATGGCATGAGATGTGGGTCCACCTTCATTCTTTTGCATATGAATATCCAGCATTCCCAGTACCATTTGTTGAAGACACTATTCTTTCCCCTTTGAGTGAATTTGATATGCTTGTCAAAAATCAATTGCCCATAGATATGAGGATTTATTTACAAACTTTAAGTTTGATTCCATTTGTCTGTATCTGTCTTGGTGCCAGTATCACACTGTTTTCATTGCTGTAGCTTTGTAATTAAAAGCTTTAAAATCAGGGAGTGTAGGTTCTCTAACATTGTTCTTTTTCAACAGGGCTTCAGCTATTTGAGGCTGCTTATCATTTCATTTAAATTTGGTGATTGGTTTTTCCATTTGATAGGGATTTCATTAAATCTGTAAATCACTTTGGATAGAATTGACAGCTGAACAATACCTAGAGTTCCAATTCATGTTCTTCTATTTATTTAGGTTTTCTTTCATTACTTTCAGCAATATTTTGTAGTTTTCCATGAATAAGTCCTTTACTTCAATGGTTAAATTTATTCCTAGTTATTTGACTCTTTTAGGTGCAATTGTAAATGGATTTTTTCTTATTTCTTCGTCAGATTGTTCATTACTACTGTATAGAAACACTATTAATTTTTGCATGTTGATCATTGATCTTACCTCCTGCCACTTTTCTGAATTTGTTTATTACCTCTGTTAGCTTTGTTGTGGATTTTTCAGGATTTTCTATAATAATGTCATCTGCAAATGGGGAAAATTCTACTTCTTCCTTTATAAATTGGATGTATCATATTTCTTGTTCTTGCCTAACTTCTCTGGCTAGAACTTCCAGTACAATGCTGAATAACAGTGGTCACTATGGGCATCCTTGTCTTGCTCCTGATCTTAGAGGGAAGGCATTCAGTCTTTCAACATTGAGTGTGATGTTAGCTGTGGGTTTTTCATATATGCCCTTTATCATATTTAGGATGTTTCCTCTGTTCCTAGTTTTCCAATGGTTTTTATCAAGAAGGGGCATTGGATTTTGTAAAATGCCTCTTCTGTATTTACTGAGATCAACTTATATGTTTTTTTTTTCCTTTATTCTAATAATATGGTGTATTACATTAACTGATTTTCTTATGTTGAATCAACCTTGCACACTTGGGTTAAATCTCACTTGATCATGGTGTATGATTCTTTTAATGTGCTATTAGATTCTGTTTGCTAGTATTTGGTTGATTTTTGCATCTGTATTCATGATGGATATTGGTCTGTGATTTTCTTTTCTTGTGGTAACTTTATCTGGTTCTAGTATTAGGGTAATGTTGGCCTTATAGAATGAGTTAGAAAGAATATGAAAAATATTGGTGTTAATTCTTCTTTGGATGTTTGCTAAAATTTACCAGTGAAGCCTCTAGTCCAGGCTTTTCTTTTTTGGTGGATTTTTGATTCCTGATTCAATATCTTTACTTGTTATTTGTCTGTTCAGATCTCCCATTTCTTCTTTTCTTTATTATGCAATTTTATTGAGATATAATCACATAACATACAATCATTCAAAGTATACAATCAGTTGTTCACAGTATTGTCATATAATTGTACTTTCATCACCACAATCTAACTTTGAACATTTTCATTACTCCAAAAAATAAAATAAAAATTAAAATAAAAAAGAACATCCGAAACATCCAATTCCCCTCCTCCCCCATTGTTCATTTACTTTTTTTAAGCATAGTTTAATTGAGATATATTCACACACCCTACAGTCATCTACAGTATACAGTTATTCACAGCACCATCATACAGTTGTGCATTCATCACCAGAACCAATTTTTGAAACTTTTCCTTACTCCAAAATAAAAATAAAAGCAAAAAAGAACTCCTGTTTCCATCCCCTCCATCCCACTCTATTCTTCATCTAATTTTTGTCCCCATTTCTCCACTCATAAACCCCCATATACCTAGCTTCTTGTATGACCACTGTACTTTCCTCCAGATAGGCTACACCAAGTTCTCTCCAGCACTTGTGTTCCTCTGTTTATTTTTTCCCCTGCAATTTTATAGGGATATATTCAAATTCCATATAATCATCCACAGTGTACAATTGTTTACAGTATCATCATATGGTTGTGCATTCGTCACCACAATTGACACACATGTTCATTACTCAAAAAAAGAGAATTGAAACAAAAGAATAATAAAAATGATAAAAGTAAAAGTTAAAATAAAATACAGCAATAAAGTCAGTAATAAAAGGGATAAAAGGATAAATTAAAACAAGATAAAATACAGCCACAAAGAAAGAGGAAGGGGCAAAAAAAAGTAAAAAGACAACAAAAAAAAAGAAAAAGAAAGAGAAAAAATGGCAACTAAAAAGCCACAAAATAAAAGGCTAAAATAAAGTAAAATACCATAAAAAAATCAGACAACAACATTAATGCCAAGAATCCCATACCCCTCCCTTATGTCCCCTCTAATAGGCATTTATTGCTTTGGTTTATTGCCTTTGTTACAATTAAAGAAATCATATTGCAATGTTACTGTTAACTATAGACTCCAGTTTGCATTGATTGTGCTTTTCCCCCAGTACCAACCACCCCCTTTTAACACCTTGCAAAGTTGACATTTGTTTGTTCTCCCCCATGCAAAAACATATTTGTACATTTTATCACAATCATTGACCACTCTAGGTTTCACTGAGTTATACAGTCCCAGTCTTTATCTTTCCTCTTTCCTTCTGGTGTCCTACATGCCCCTAACCTTTCTTTTTCAACCATACTCACAGTCATCTTTGTTCAGTGCACCTACATTATTGTGCTACCATCTCCCAACACTGTGCTCCAAACCTCTCTCTCCTGTTTTTTCCTATCTGTCTGTAGTGATTCCTTTAGTATTTCCTGTAGTGCAAGTATCTTGTTCACAAACTCTCTTATTGTCTGTTTCTCTGAGAATATTTTAAACTCTCCCTCATATTTAAAGGACAGTTTTGCTGGATATAAAATTCTTGGTTGGTGTTTTTTCTCTTTCAGTATCTTAAATATATCATTCCACTGCCTGCTTGCCCCCATGGTTTCTCCTGAGATATCTGCTTCCTTTGTATGTGATGGATTACTTTTCTCTTGTTGCTTCCAGAATTCTCTCTTTGTCTTTGACATTTGATAATCTGATTAAGCGTCTTGGCTTAAGTCTATTCGGATCTATGCTGTTTGGAGTTCACTGTGCTTCTTGGATCTGTAAATTTATGTCTTTCATAAGGGATGAGAAATTTTCAATGACTATTTCCTCCATTATTGCCTCTGCCTCTTTTCCCTTCTCTTCCCCTTCCAGGACACCCATGACTGGTACATGACTTGACTTCATGTTGTCACTCAGTTCCCTGAGACATCGCTCACATCTCTCCATTCTTTTCCCCATCTGTTCTTTTGTGTGTCAGGTTTCAGATGTCTTGTTCTCCAGTTCATGAATCTTTTCTTCTGCTTCTTGAAACCTGCTGCTGTATGTCACTATTGTGTCCTTCATCTCTTGTGTTGTGCTTTTCATTTTTGTATGTTCTGCCAATTGATTTTTCAAACTTTCAATTTCTTCCTTGTGTTTCCTATGTTCTTCCTTGTGTTCCTTGTGTTCTTCCTTGTGTGTGCTCAATGTCTTCTTTATATCCTTCATCTCTTTTGCCATATCTTCCCTCAACTCATTGAATTGATTTTTGGATTGATTTTTAATTGATTTAGGAGATTTGTTTGATTAATTAGTTGTTTCAATTCCTGTATCTCAGTTGAAGTATAAGTTTGTTCCTTTGACTGGGCTATATCTTCTTTTTTCCTAGGCATCTGATTTCCTTGAATGTCCTAATCAGATTTCCGAGAACAGAGAGGCTCAGGTCTCAAGACTCCTCTGTGTATTCAGAATTAGGTTTCCCTGAGGGTGGGTCCTAGAAGATTGACAAACTTTCCCATGAGGTCTCTAGACTCTGTGCTTTCCCTATCCAGCCCAACAGGTAGCACTTGCCAGCCTGGAGCTCCCCACCAGTGCAAAGAGGTGTGGTCCCTTTACTTCACAATGGACCTTGACCTGGTGAGGCGCAGAGAGCAGAGAGTGTCAGAAGCCAAGCTTAAGTTATTTCAGGTTTGTTTGTTTTTCCCCAGGCCTTGGGTCTGAATTCTATGAGGGAGGGCAGCCACTAGAACTGGTCCCACCCCCCTTTCCTTAGGGAAGATACACAGCCAAGGGAGTTATCTTCTCCATTTGAATTCCTCCTTTGTCTATCTGGCTCTGTTAACTCTACACTTGTCTGGGTCAGCAGGGAATTGAGGATGCCTGAGGCTTTCTCTAATGGGATGCTTAGAATGAGAGAAAAAACTGGGAAAAGAGCAAAGGCCCCTTTTTCAGAACCAGTCCCCAGTCCCTGAGTTTTCTTGGGACACAGCCCAATGTCTTCCAGTATTCTGAAAATCTCTGTTTTTATTTATTTTTACTTTTTTTTCCCTGTTAACCTTGCCTCCTCCCTGCTGGAAGGAATCTACTTCCTTTTTTGCTCCATGCTGGTAGCTTGTATTCAATAGTCCAAATGTGTTAATTAAAACCATAATTGGAGTTTAGTTGAGTTATTTTCCCTGTAAACTGTTTCTTTTTTTTAACAGCAGTGTTTCAGCTTGGCTTTCTCTGTCTGAGAGGGAAGTGGCTTCAGCTTCAGCTTCAGGTTTGCAGAGCTTTACTTATGATTCTGTGCTACAATCTCAGCTGCTACACCCATTCCAGGCTGGTGTATGATGTGTGTCCCTTCACAGATATCTCCCAACAGTTGTTACAGATTATTTACTAGTTGCTCATGGTTGTTTGCTAGTTGCTCTAGAGGAATAACTAAATTCCACACCTCTCTATGCTGCCATCTTTCCTATTTCTTCTTGAGTTAGTGTAAGTAGTTTGCACGTTTATAGGAATTAGTCCATTATGTAATTTTAAATTATGTAATTTATTGGCATAAAATTGTCCATTGTATCTTCTTATAATCCTTTTATCTGTTAGGTCAATTTTAATGACCCCTTTCATTTCTGAATTTAGGTGTGTGCTATTCTTTTCTCCCTTTTTTTTTAGTTTGTCAGTCTAGCTAAAGGTTTGTTGATTTTACTAATCTTTTCAGAGAACCAATTTTTGTTCTTGATTCTCTCTCTTGTTTTTGTTCTCTGTTTCATTTATTTCTGCTCTAACCATTGATAGTTCCTTCCTTCTCCTCCTTTTGGGTTTGTTTTCTCTTCTTCTAGTTCCACTGGGTGCAAGTTTCTCTGATTTGAGATCTTACTATTTTTTAAATGTAAACATTTAGAGATATAAATTTTCTTCTCGGCACTGCCTTTGCTGCATCCCACAATTTTTGTATGTTGTATTTTTGTTTTCATTCTCTTTAAGGTATTTCCTAATTTCTCTTATGCTTTCATTTTTCAATGATTGGTTGTTTAAGAATGATGGTTTAATTTCTACATATTTGTGAATTTTCCAATTCTCCTTCTGTTATCGATTTCTAGCTTCATTCCATTGTGGTTGGAGAAGATACATTATATGATTTCAAATTTATTGCAATTTTTTGTTTCAAATTATTTAAGTTGGATTTTAAATTTTGATCATTGTGGAGGTCAGGTATGACACAATGGGAAACTGAGGCCGTCATGTATGAGAAAGTCCTGGATAATGTCATGAGGGTTTGAAGGAGCATGATTAGCTAGAGCGGCTCATCCTGCAGGTGAGTAGCTCGTAAGCAGGGAAAGAAGAAGACACATGGGCTTTGCCTTTATTGTGGTCCAGGAGTGAATGTTAGTAGATTTCCCACTGGAGTCCAGGGTTGGTTAGTTTAAAGCAAGCATGAACCAAAAGGAAAAGGGCTGAGGGTCCCATGGTGGTGGGGCAGGGAGCTCATCATCTGGGACCAGCTGTGTGTTTTGGGTGAGCTGTGTGTGTGGTGTGTGTGGTGATCACAGATGTGGGTTTGAATTCTGGAAGAGTTAATGCCCAAGTCTGAAAAGCTGTTTATTAACTAGGCCAAAGGTCAGTGTTAAGGTAAGTGGCTTAGCCAGTAAAGATAGATACTGAAGCTGTTCACAAAAATGTTGATAGTTAAAACACTTGTTTTTGTGATCTAACATGTGGTTTATTTTGGAGAATGACACTTGCACTGGAGAAGAATATGTAGTCTGCTATTGTTGTTGGTTGAAACTATGTATGTTTGTTACAGCTAGTTGGTTTATAGTATTGTTCAAGTCTTCTATTTTTTTAAATTGATCTTCTGTCTAAATGTTCTATCCAATATTGAAAGTTATATATTCCTCTTACTATTAATGTGAAATCATCTATATCCAGTTCTTTCTGAGTCATGACACCAAACTCTCAAAGACACAGCACACCAGCCTATTAAGGAGATTTTTTTATTCAGCCTATTGCAATAAGAAGAATTTTCATTAATAAGGCATGCCCAAAGAAATGGAAGATGGTCATCTTTGAGTTTTATGGAAATCATGAAGAAGAATGGAGGCAGTATTTATCTTAGAATATATGAGGGCAGCAAAGTCCTTTGTGGATAACCATTTCCCAGACCACAAAACTTTTGGGATATATTGAAAAGAAAAGATGGGGTGAATTCTTGGCCATCACTATTTTCCAAAGCACATGTCTCAGGCAATATTCAACATTGTTACCACAATGAAAAACAGTTTGACTGGTAAATAATTTACTAATTTTATGATTCAACATTTATTCTCCCAGATATTATTGCAAAATAAATTATAATATTTGTCTACAAAATGACTTGTGTTTGAATATTTACAAGTTCTTTATGTTAATTATCAACTGGTGCAAATACATACCAATTTTGTATATTCACATAAGAGAATACTACTTAGCAACAAAGGGGCATAAAGTGTTGGTGCATGCAATTAAAATTGACTAATCCTCCAAAACATTTGCTGGCAGAAAGAAGTTAAAAACAAAATAGTGCATACTGTATTATTCCATTTATATAAAGTTCTAGAACAAGCAAAACTAATCAGGAGTGGTAAAAAGCAGATCAGTAATTGCCTGGAGGAGATTTGAGAGGTTTAACTGCAAAAGGGCACAAGGAAATTTTCTGGGATGATAGAATAGACTAGGATTATGGTTAAATATTTATTAAGTTTCCTACGACTATAGATTTAAAATATGTGCATTTTGTATGAAAATTATGCCCCAATAAATTTGACTGAAAAGAAACAAATTTGATAAAATATTATACTATATCTTAAAAATGTGAAATGCCTGGGGGAAATAGAAATAAGTGCTTCCCGTGCCCATTCTCTATAACAATAATCTTTCCTTTCATTCACTTTTGTTTATTTAAGAAATATTGATACATACTAGAGTGGAATGTAGGGCAGTCTGATGAAGCGGGTTAAAGAGCAGGGGTTGGAGCTATATTTCGTACTTTAAAATACTAGTTCCATGTTTTCTAGTTGTAAGACTTTGAGCAAATTTCTTAAGTTCTCTGTAAATGGCAATGATAATAGTAGAATGTATCATATATTGTTAAGGTTAAATGTTATAATATGTGAAAAGCACTTACACATATACCTCGAAAATAGTTATGTTTGTTTTACCTATTCTTCTTGCCCGTATTTTCTACATTCTTCTTCTTATTAGAATTGATAAAAGTACTGTAGAACTGCACTAAATACTTTGTGCTATAAAAATAATACAAGGAATTTCCTCATAAACGCCTTAAGTCTACGAGAATAATGTAGAAGATGCTTGTAATTAAGTTAATAATTCAATTGATTAAAATAATTTGTAGTTTGGTAATAAATTTCATGAAATACTCATTCAGTGCCACCTTAATAATCTCTTGCATTCTTATCTATTTAATTCCTTCTACATGCATTCTTCAAGAAATCCCAAAATCAGGATGGTTATTCTTATCACTTAAATATCTGAATAGAATTGAATTAATATTGTTTAACACATAACAAACATAGAAGGGAATTTCATTTGGAAACTGAAATTCTTCTGAATTTTAATTCTAAAATATGGAGGTCTGTCTACTTGGTCTCAATGAGAAGGGGATTCTCTTAGCTTGCTTTTTTTTTTTTTTTTTGGCTTTAGTAAAACGGGGTTTATTTGGTTATACAGTTACAGTCTTAAAGCCATAAAGCGTCCAAGGTAATGCATCCATAATCGGGTACCTTCACCAGAGGATGGCCAATGGCAACCAGAAAACCTCTGTTAGCTGAGAAGGAATGTGGCTGGTGTCTGCTTGCTCTCAGGTTGCATTTCAAAATGGTGTTCTCCAAAATGTCTGCATCAGCTTCCAATGGCCATCTTTAAAATGTCTGTCTCAGCTACAGTTCCGTTCTTGAAAGTGTCCCTCTTGGCTGTAGCAAGCTCGCTCCTTCTCTCTGAGCTTATATAGTGCTCTAGCAAACCAATCAAGGCCCATGCTGAATGGGCGGGGCCATACCTCCATGGAAACCATCCAACCAGAGTTATCACCCATAGATGGGTGGGGCGCATTCCCATGGAAACAACCCAATCCAAAAGTTCCAGCCTAATAAACACCAATACATCCTCCCAGCAAGACTGCACCAAGGAACATGGCTTTTTCTGGGGGACACAATACATACAAGCCGGCACAGCAGGTAACCATTTCGTTTGTAACAAAGCACTCAGTTCCCCCATGCCACAATCAGTTCATTTCTTTGCTTGGGGTACTCTCTCTGGCTCAAACAGCAAATGTTATGTAAAAAAAAAAAAAAAAAAAGTGGCAAAATGGTACTGTGTTATGATCCTACTTTTGTATATTTGTTAGTAAACATGAAGAAGAAAGCTGGAGTTAGGCTCATTAAACTTTTTTTTTTATTTTTTAACAGTTTATTTTGGAATAAATTCAAAGTTATAGGAAAGTTGCAAAAACCATACAAACCTCATACACAGAACTCCAGCATTCCCTGACCCCCTGATACCCCCGATACCCCCCAATCCACAAACTTTAACATGTTGTCCCACTGCTATTTCTTTCCCTCCCTTCCTCCCTCCCTCCTTCCCTCCCTCTCTCCCTATCTATCATCCATCATCTATTGCTCGGTCTTCTGAACATATGAGAGCTAGCTGCACATCTCCTTGAACAAACACTATAATTCTCATATACAATTCCCATGAACAAGAACATTGTTTTATGCAATCCCATTAAGCACAGCTAAGAAGTACAAGAGATTCAACAATGATACAAAGCTTGCATTCTATATTTCCTTTTCCTTATGTCTCAACTATGTCCCTTTGAGCTTCCTATCCTCCATTGTCCAATCCTATCCAGGGTCATCCTTGGCATTCAATTGTTGTCTATTTAGACTGTTTTTTTTTTTTCCTCAACTGTGGAAACATATATACAGCCTAAATCTTCCCATTCCACCCCCTCCCTAGCCTTCCATTAGTGGGATTAATCACATTTAGAATGTTGTAATGCTATCACCTTCCCACCCTCCATTGCTAGAAATTTCTCTTCACCTCAAACAGCAACCCTACACTCATTTCTTAACTCCCCAGTGCCCCTTCCCCCATTTCTCTTTGATACCAGCTTAACTTCTGTAGGACACATAGACTATGTTCCTATACTCCTCCATACCCCCACCTTTATATATTTCTTCTCAAAAATTACATATTTTACGTTGAGTTCAAAACCACTGATTTGTCCTTAGAGTTTGTGTATTTTATATCATGTAGGAAGTAAATAGTGGAGTTACAATTCAAAAAATTATTGATTTCTATTTGTATTCCATTGTGGTTGGAGTATGTGCTTTGTATATATTGAATTTTCTTTTTTCTTCTTAAATTTATTGAGGCTTGTTTTATGTCCCAGCCTATGGTCCCTTCTGGACAAAGATCCATGATCCCTAGAGAAAAATGAGTGTCCTGGTGATTTGAGATGTAAGGTTCTATATATGTCTGTTAAAATTCTCTATATCTCTTTCTACTTTCTTTGTATCTCTGTTGGTAGGGCTCTCTTTAATATCTGGAGTAGGGCAGGTCTTTTATTGGCAAATTCTCTCAGCATTTGTTTGTGAAAAATTTAAGCTCTCCCTCAAATTTGAAGGAGAGTTTTGCTGGATAAAGTATTCTTGGTTGGAAATTTTTCTCTCTCAGGATTTTAAATATGTCATGCCACTGCCTTCTCGCCTCCATGGTTGCTGCTGAGTAGTCACTACTTAGTCTTATGTTGTTTCCTTTGTATGTGGTGAATTGCTTTTCTCTTGCTGCTTTCAGAACTTGCTCCTTCTCTTCAGTATTTGACAGTCTGATCAGAATATGTCTTGGAGTGGGTTTATTTGGATTTATTCTATTTGGAGTTCGCTGGGTTTTATGCTTTGTGTATTTATATTGTGTAGAAGGTTGGGGAAGTTATCCCCAAAATTTCTTTGAATACTCTTTCTAGACCTTTACCTTTCTCTTCCCCTTCTGGGACACCAATGGGTCTTAAGTTTGGACGTTTCGTTTTATCTATCGTATCCCTGAGATCCATTCTTTCTTTTGTTCTTTCATTTTCTGTTCTGTGGACTTCTAGGACTTTGAGTCTTTGTTCAACTTCCTCTAATCTTGTATTGTGAATATCCAGAATCTTTTTAATTTGGCCAACCGTTTCTTTTATTTCCATAAGATCTTCTGTTTTTTTATTTACTCTTGCAATGTCTTCTTTATGCTCTTCTAGGGTCTTCTTTATGTTGCTTATATCCTGGGCCATGGTCTTCTTGATGTCCTTTAAATCCTTTGCCATGTTTTCATTCTTCGATTGTAGTTCTTTGATTAATTGAGCCAAGTACTGGGTGTCTACTGATATTTTGATATGGGTGTTTGGACTTGGGTTCTCCATATTGTCTGGTTTTATCATATGCATTGAGATTTTCTGTTGTTTTTGGCCTCTTGGCATTTGCTTTGCTTGATAGGGTTCTTTTGAGTTGTTAAAAAAAATGCCAATCTAATTTTTCAAAAACACAACATGCACGTTCTCTAGCTAACCAGCAGGTGGTGTCTGTGAGTCACCTATACCCCTCAAGTCAGCTCTCCCCAACCTTGTCCCCCCGGTCTGTGGGGAAATGATTCTTGTGGGGGTTCAGTTGGCGAACTCAGTTTGGGTGTGTTGCTAGAGCCGTCCGCCCTGAATGTGGGGCGTGTGTCCGGGTGGCCAGAGAGGCAGGGCAGTTTTAATGTTCAATCCCCCTAGGTTTTCCTGGAGATTCAAGGCCGTCACAAGAGTCTAAGCCTTCATTTCGGATCCATACCAGACCCTCTCTCTCTCTGACCTACAAACCACCGGACTTGGCGCAGCATCCCTGGGTTTTCCGAGCGGGCCCTCTTTCTCAGCTGTGATCTTCCAGGACCTCTGCTGAGGGAGGACTGTGCTACATTACAACTGTGCACCATCCCTCAAGGGAAGCCCCGGGCCGCCCTGCCGTGCTGGGGCACTCTCAGCCCGATGCAAAAATGGTTGAACGGGGCGTCTCCACAACCCCCTCTCTTCACACAGTTCCTCCTTCCCAGCTCTGGGACAACTGGCAGGGCTCTGGGCTGTGTGCACAGTTCTGGGCAGGAGTTTATCCAGCCCTCCGGGGATCCAGCTACAAGCCACGGGGCTTCTCCCTCCCTCCGGCTCTCTCCTGCACTCCCCTGGTCCGGAGGGTGTCTGCCGTGAGCTATCCTCCACGGCTGAGACCGAGAGGCTGGCTCAGCTCGCTCCTGTCGTGTTTCACTGCACGGTTTCCACCATCAGCAACTGCAGCCATTCCTGGGTTTTTCCCCTTTTTTTTTTTTTTTTTTAAAGAACCAGTCTGTCTCCAGCCCCCAACCCCTGGCTTCCCCACACTGCAGCACGGCTGTGTGACTTCCAGCTGGCTTACTCACTCATTTCGGAATGCAGACTCCTGGTTACACCAAGTATATGGCCCCTGTGGTGCTAGGAGGCCTCATCCAACTGGCGAATTGCTGAAACTGATACTGAAACTAGGTCACCTTCTGTTTTTTTTCTAGTATTTTTCACAGAGATTTTTTTTGTCCTGTCTCACCTAGCCGCCATCTTAGGTTCTCATTAGCTTGCTTTTTAAAGATGTCTGCCTGTTTCCTTCAGATCCGTTTCCCAACTTTCCACTGGTGTACTCTAAAATTCAAAAGCAGTATTCCTCAAACTGCCACACAACTGGCTTTAAAGTATTTTGAACCAATGTGAAGCATTGGCTGAAGATTGGGGTGTGAGAAGAGATGATAAATCTGAGTATTTCTGTATCTTAATCTCAGTATAAGGCAGCATCTCTGGCCATTGCTAAATCTCCTCTCCCACCATTCATTCTCTCCCTTCAGTAGCATCTCCTGCTGGGCATGATCCACAGTTCTTCTAGCACTTGACAAATTAGCTTACCATTTAAGTTGTTAGAATACCTTTTCTCTGATTTTCCACTGAAGTCTGGAGGTGGCAGATTTCCTAATATTTTTAATCATCAACCTGTATTAAGGTTCTCAAGAATTTCCACAAATGTGGCAACTTCTCCTTTGTAAACTATTCTATATTGAATCCTCTCTGCCTGGAAATTTAGACTGTTTATTTATCTTAGTTTATCTTGACTGATAAAATTCTCTAATATATCTAGGGAGAACTGACTTAGTGATAGTTTTTCCTTAAAGGGACAAAATTATCCACTTTAAGTTTTAGATTAAAAAAAATGTTTATCATTAAGGTGGTATAAGTTTTCCATAAAGTACTTGCAGGGATTTTATAAGGTTTATTCTTTAGCATTTTATATGTTGATGCTACTCTAGATAATATTTTTTTATTAAATTCTACAAAGTTTTTCTTTTTATTTTGCTAGTCTGTTTTCCCTTTAAAGAGCATATCTGAGGCATGGCACTTTGTTTATCCATTCACCTGGTAATACATGTTTAGGTTTTCTCCATTTTGGGGTTATTGCATATAAAACTACAATAAATATTCATGTGTATGCCTTTGTTTGGATGTATGGCAATTTCTCCTGGGTAAATGTCTAAGAGTGCAATGGCTGGGTAATATGATAGATGTGTTTTTTTCACCTTTAAGAAACATCAAATGGGACTTCCGGGAAGATGAAGGAGTAGGTGAGGCAGAATGGGCTTCTTCTCTGTGAAAACAACTAGAAAGGAGCCGGGGGACATCGGGGACTATGGTTTCAGGGTGTGGCCAGTCATAGAGCATCCCTATAGTACCTGGAGGGGACACTGAGAAAAATAGAAGAGAGATGGCAGCTCAAGGGATGGGGTGAGTTTGTTCCCTGTTGGAAATGCCTCCTCACAGGCCAGCAGTAGTGAGACTGCCACTGGGCAAGGAAATGAGCAGTGGCTCTACACTCCAATGCACCTACCTTGGCAGTTAGCTGGGCAGGTGAGCCTCTGCAGCCAGATAACAGAGAGTTCCCTGAGGGAACCTGCCAGGCAGTGTTGGCTCTCCCCCTATGGAAGTCCAGAAGTTGAAAGGGTGCGATGGTGAGAAGCGGGGAATGGAAAGGTGTCATACCAACCATCAAGAACCCCTCCTATACCCCAGAGACTTGCAGGGGATGGGGCAGGCAGGCAGGGCCCATGTTCCATCTGTGGGGTGCCCATGAGTGGTCTCCCAGCCTACTTGCTTAGGACCCATGTAGCAGCCCCAGGACAGGCAGTCCTTAGTGCACATGGAGATCTGGTACACTGATTGGTTGCCAACTGGTTTGGACTCTGCCCTCTGCACAGGAGAAGTTTGGAGAAGACCTACTTGGGAGTGCCACCTGCTGATAGGTTAGGAAAATTGCATTCCAACAAGCTGTACCTCCACAGAGCCACCTGTTGGTAGGATCAGGAAATTGCACTCCAGCAAACTATAGCTTTACCAAATTGTATATAAATACTCAAATAATCCTACATTTCCCAAAATAACACTATCAAGACAAGCAAATACCCTAAAGCCAACAGAAAATTATAAAGCACTTGAAGAATCTAGAAGTATGGATAAGCCAATCAAACAAATCAAAGACCAAGAAGAGACACAAAATTTGGAGCAAATAATTAAAGAAGCACAAACAAATCTCCAAAACAACTTCAATGAGATGGCTAAAGACATAAAGGAAATCAAGAAGACTCTACAAGAGCATAAAGAAGAATATGAAAGAGTAAATAAAAAAATAGCAGACCTTATGGAAATAAAAGACATAGTTTATCAAATTAAAAATATACTAGAGACACACAATAACAGATTTGAAGAGGCAGAAGAAAGGATAAGTGAACTTGAGAACAAGGTAATTGAATGTGAGCTACTTGAGGTAATAAACAAATTTTGCAAAGTGGCAGGATATAAGTTTAATGCACATAAATCAGTAATGTTCCTATACACTACCAATGACCTAACTGAAGAAACAATCAAAAAAAAAAAAAAAAAAAAACAAACCTCCATTCACAACAGCAAGTAAAAAAATCAAGTACCTAGGAATAAACTTAACCAAGGACATAAAAAACCTCTACAAAATAATTACAAAATTTTACTAAAAGAAATAAAAAAGATCTAAATAGTTGGAAAAATAATCCATGTTCATAGATATGAAGAGTGAACATTGTTGAGATGTCAATTCTACCCAAACTGATCTACAGATTCAACAAAATTCTAATCAAAATTCCAATAACCCATTTTGCAGACTTGGAAAAGCTTGTTACCAGAAAACATACTAAGAAAGAAGAATGAAGTGGGAGCACTTACACCTCCAGAATTTGAAGCCTGCTATAAACATACTGTGGTCAAAACTGCATGGTATTGGCATAAAGATAGATTTATTGATCAATAGAGTCAAATTGTGAATTCAGAAATAGAACCCCAGATATAAGGTTGACTGATTTTTGATAAGGCCCCCAAATACACTGAACTGGGTCAGAACAGTCTCTTCAACAAATGGGGCTTGTAGAACTGGATAGCCATAACAAAAAGAATGAAAGAGGACCCCTACCTCACACCCTATACAAAAATTAACTTAAAATGGATCAATGACCTCAATATAGGACACAATACCATAGAACTCCTGGAACATAATGTAGGGAAACATCTTCAAGACCTTAGGAGGTTGTTTGTTAGACCTTACACCCAAAGCACAAGCAAAAAAAGAAAAAAAAAAAAAATAGATAAATGGGAGCTCCTCAAAATCAAAAGCTTCTGTCCCTCAGGAAACTGGCAAAATGGTGAAGAGTTAGCCAACTCAATGGGAGTAAATATTTGGAAACCATATATTTGATATCTGCATGTATAAAGAAATCCTCCAACTCAACAACAGTAGTACAAACAGCCCAAATATAAAATGGGCAAAAGATATGAAAAGGTATTTTTCTGAAGATGAAATATAAATGTCTAAAAAAGATGAAAAACTGTTCATCTTCACTAGCTATTATGGAAATGCAAGCCAAAACCACAATGAATTACCATCTCACACCAATAAGCCAACAGGAAACAACAAATGCTGGAGAACATCTGGAGAAATTGGAACTCTTATTCATTGTTGGTGGGACTGTATAATGGTTTAGCCATTCTGGAAGATAGTTTAGTGGTTTCTCAGAAAACTAGATATTGAATTACCCTATGATCTGGCAATTCCACTTCTCAGTATATACCCAGAAAATTTGAAAGAAGTGACAGACATTTGTACACCAATGTTCATAGCAGCATTGTCCACAACTGCCAAGAGATGGAAACAACCCAAGTGTCCTTCAACAGATGAGTGGATAAACAAAATGTGGTATATACGTATAATGGAATACTACGCAGCAGTAAGAAGGAACAAGGTCCTGAAACATATGACAATATTTGTGAACTTTGAAGATATAATTCTGAGTGAAATAAGTTAGACACAAAAGGAGAATAATTGTATGGTACCACTTCTATGAACTCCCTGAACAATGTAAAATCAATGTTGTATATACAGAATATTGGGGACCTAGCGATAGACAGTAGCTAGTGAGCAGGAATGATAAGCTAATATGTTTTGATATGTTAATGATAGTGTATTCAAAGGTACGGTAATAGATAAAGGTGGCAATTGTTTGTTAATGGAACTAAAAGTATCAGAGCTGTATTGAAATTGAATAGGATTGACAGGGATTGTTTAAAGGTATGTTTCCCACAGATCAGCACCACAAATCTAGATAGGGGCTTGTGTGATACACTTCTAAGGTATAACACTAACACAGAGAGTTGACGACAGAAGGGTATATGGGAAAAATCTAAATATTGCGTACTAGAGGCTAATAATTAAGGGCTGACAAGAGCTACAAAATGTTTTGGGTCATCAGAAATGTTTAAAATGGAGAGTGATGAGTATTGTACAACTGAGTGATGATAATGCGAGATATGGATGGATTATCATGGCTAAAATATATGCTATGTGAATTTAGGAACCCCTACTTTATAAGCCAAGCCCTAGATCTTGAGTCTTATTAAAGTGAAACTTATAGTTGTAAAGGAGACGCTAAGCCCACTTACACTTATACCTAGGAGTCACCTCCAGAGAACCTCTTTTATTGCCCAAATATGGACTTTCTCTCTCTAAACCTAACTCTGCAAATAAATTCATCACCCTTCCCCTGAAGTGGGACAGGACCCCCTAGATGAATGAGCTTTCCTGGCAACACGTGACATGGATTCCGTGAATGAGCTTGACTCTGGCATCGAGGGATTGAGAATGCCTTTCTGACCAAAAGGTGGAAAAGAAAGTCAACCAAATAAGGTTTCAGTGGCTTAGAGAATTCTAATGGAGTCATGATGTTGTCCTGGAAGTTACTCCTATGCAAGCTTCACCTAGAAATGCCAAATGATCACAGTATGATAAGCCCAGGTCAACAGTAGTCCCCCAAACCCTAAAGAATACCCAGATTCCCATCTGATGCTTTATAAATGTTTCACTCACTAAGCTTATTCTTCAGTAACTTAAATCCTTCAGAGAACTCCTATGCCAGCTAAGCCCCAAACCCAGAGGCAATAGCCTCTTCAAGAACATCAACTAGATGTGTCCCCTTTTCTCATAAAGTTGACACCACTTTTCAACATGAACATCTTAGGGTGGTCACTGCTTAGACATCCCTGAAGATTGAGAAAGTGATTAAACTAGGTGAAGAGTTAGCAAGACAAGATGGAATTTATCCAAGAATTATGAATACTGAATCTTTTATAATTTTCTTTTTCTTAGTTGCTGGGGTAGTAGAATAGCTAGAAGGAAAGAGCTGAAATGAGGGAACTGTAACCCATAGATTCTTCGAAATTTGCTATATTGCTACCTGTTAAGTTGTAGTTCGAAAGTTCTCATCTTTTTGCATATGTGTTATATTTCACAAAAGGGAAATAACTATAATCATGGAACTGTAACCCATACCATTCTTTGAAATTTTCTCTCTACCTACTTGTTAAATTGCACTTGGGAAGTTATCATTTCAATGTACATATGTTATATTCCACAATTTTAAAAAATGATAAAAAATACCATTGCATTATAGAACCTGTACAAAGTAAAAACTTATGTTACGTATCAAAAAATGCAATGTAATAGTACTGACATATATTACACATGTTGGTTACCTTTACTGAAGATCTTTATTTATTTTTTATGCTGTTTCTATCTATTGTCTAACTTCCTTTCCACTCAGTCTCAGGATCTCCCTTTAGCACTGCTTTTAAGGCACATCTTGTGATGACAATATCCCTTAGTTCATTTATCTGGGAGTTTATCCGGAATGTCTTAATCTCTCCCTCAGTTTTTAACGATGGTCCCAAGCTATATAATTCTTGGTTGACAGTTGTTTTCTTTCGGCACTTTAAATATTTCCTCCCATTTCCCTCTTACCTCCGTGTTTTCTGATGAGAAATAAGTATTTAATCTTCTTGGGACTCCCTTGAAAATAATATCCTATTTATTTTTCAGCTTTCCAACTCTCTCTTTGTCCATGGCATTTGATGTTTAGAGTCTATGTATCCAGGTGTAATTGTATTTGCATTTATTTTGTTTGAGTGTCTTTGAGTTCTTGAATATGTATGTTCATGACTTTCATTAAATTGGGAACATTTTCTGCCATTATTTCTCTGAGTATTCGTTCTGCCCTTTCTCTCTTTCTTCTTCTGGTACTAGCACAATGCACATATTGGTAAAAACATTATGTATCACCATACTCTGTCTTTCTTATTTTTAATATAAATAGCAAGTTGATATATGTACATCACACACACACATGCACCTGAGTATGGATAAATAACTAGGAATATATTTGCAGATTTTGCATTATTTGTGTGTGTTTATAATTTACATATTTATGTATATATATAGAGAGAGTACATGCATTTTATATTTTAGAAATGCACAGAAATAAAGATGGGAAAATTTTTCAAAATCTTATTTCTGTGACTTCTTGGGTTTGGGTGTGGGTGCTATTGATAGTGTGACACATTAGTTTACTGTAATTCTATGCTAATGGAATTATTAATATTGGTATTTTTATTAAACACATAGTACCATTTGTTGACTAAAAATGAAAAAAATAAATAAGTGGGCAACATGTAAGTTACTTAGGTAAAAATGACATTCATTGAAACAATATTTTATAAACTCCTACTATGTTTTTTCCTTTTTCCCTCTAGGCACCAGACATTTCACCCTAACTTCTGTGTAGTGTTGTGCTGTTATCTTTCTGTAATAAAACATGAAGATATTCTTGTGCTTTTAAAACAAAAAAATGTTTTGCTAAGATCGAATAAATCTGCCCCTTTTAAAAGAACACATATTTAAGCATATCTTTTTAAAAAATTTGAAATGGATTTATGAATGTAAATGAGAGTCCATTAGAAATTTGCACAGCATGATCCACATTTGGATTTTCTATATATTTAGTTGATTTCTTTTACCTTTTCCATAGTGTTTTCCATTCCTGCTGGGATAGTTGCATTAAATTAAAACACACCTTTTTATCTGCTTCTAAACTAGTTCAAAATTGACCTGATATGTTGTCACCATCAGTAGATTTCTACCAAGAATTGCTTCCACTAATATCACCTGAACAATTATTAGTTGTGTGCTTTGAGATATCCCTTGTAATTTACCTACTTTTGATGTCCCTCCAGCTCTCTTTATAATTTGTGTTTCCCTAGTTTTGTGTTTGTTTTCCCCACAGTGCCCTTTTTGGGTATTGACACTTCTTGTTTGCTAATATTAAAATCAACCTCATGACTGTGATTCTTATGTAACCATTTCTATCATTAAATTTCTCCCCACACAAGTAAGAAAATTTACGCTTCTTAAAATAGCCTAGTTCACCCCACAATTTTGGACTAGAAAAAAAATTCTGTAAAGCTTTTAAATCTACTTATTCAGTTCAGAGAAATATTTTAAAAAGAGAAAAAGAGCAGAAAACTGATGGCAACAAGGGAAATAAGGTTACAAACGTGTAGTATATTATCGAGTAATTCTGAATTATATCAAAATGTGGTCACTTAGAGTTGGAAAAAAAAATAGTCATATGATACTCAGGAGGTCCAGATGATATCATTTAATGAACATGAACAGTTGATGTCCTCAGAAAACATTCTAAACTATCATAATTATTTTTTGGTTTTCCATTCCTGGTTTCAGAATACAGGGATGGATGAAATATATCTGACAGAGTTAAAATTACCTTTCAAGATTTCATGCTCAGTGATGTTCATCCTTGATTTTGAAGAAAATCTCTTGATCAAAACTGACATATTCTCTAAAGGGTACAAGTTGCTACAATATTATCATTAATTCCCTTACATTCTCTATTTTCTCCATTCTTTTCCCCAAATATTCTTTTCAATTCTTCAGAATCATTGCTTCAAAATCATATTTATTTAATTTTACACTTTTAAATGCAATTTCCCCTATAGATACTTTAAATTAGGTACATGTTACCATATTGTCTCAAATTAGAGAACCAAGAAAAGTTTGGTGTATATATTTTGAAACAAAGTTGAAAAGAGATAGTATTGAGAGTGGGACAGATCATGAAATAACTTTCTTCTAAAATAATTATCTTGAAAGGATTGAAGAACAATGGATTATCAGGACATACCAAAATAGTTTTGCCTAATTTACTCATTTGTGAATTAAAATAGTGTAATTGTAGTTAGGTCTGATTATACCTGTATTAATTTTTTCTCTATGGTGATTTAATTTTTTTCACTATCCAAGAAAATATGTGTATTATATTAGTGGTTTTTGATGCTATATACATCTTTCTATATAAAACTATTATCAATATGAATTTATCAAGCATTTACACTACACCAGTAACTATTAGTGACCTACAAATAAATTAAGACTATGTGGAATTGGAACTTGAAAATACGCAATCTTATTTTGGTTTTCACGATGTTCATTGATGCAACTTTACAGCTGGAGAACAGTGGTGAAGGGAATTCTCCCAGTGAGCAGAACTTCAAGCAGTTCACCAGGTTTTTTATTTTGCTTAGAAAAAGAAAAACTGGAGGTATGTTTCTATACCAATTCATGGGCTATGACCAATGATTTGGCAGGGTTGTCAAGGACTTGGAAGGAACATGCTTGGAAAATTGGTGACAAAAAGTCTTGGGGAGAGGTATGTAAATAGACCTGAGTGGACAAAAAACACAAACTATTTGTATCAGATGTGACTATTCACCAAAGGGCAATGGAGTGCTAAATGCTCAGCAGAGGAGGATTTTAATAATCACATAGAAGGAATGACCCATTCTGTGGCTACAAAGCAGCCTCTTTCTCCAGCCACTCCAGTCATTGCCCAATAGGCTCCTGAACAAATTGGCCACGGGGGTAAGTGTGGATGTTGTGCATGGGCTCAGTAATGTGGACTTCCAATCACCAAGGCTGACCTGGCTATAGCAACTGTTGAGTGCCCAATCTGTCAGCAGCAGAGACCAACACTCAGTTCTCCATATAGCACCATTCCCTAATATGATCAACCTGCTACCTGGTGGCAGGTTGATTACATTAGAATACTTCTGTCATAGAATGGGCAACATTTTGCTCTAACTGGAATAGACACTTACTCTGGATATAGGTTTGCCTTCCCTGTATGCAATGCTTCTGCCAAAACTACCATCCATGGACCTACAGAGTGCCTTATCCACACCATGGGATTACATAGCATTGCTTTTGATCAAGGAACTCACTTCATGCAAATGAAGTGTCACAGTGGTCCCATACTCATGGAATTCACTGTTCTTACCGTGTTCCCCACCATCCTGAAGTAGCTGGCTTGATAGATTGGCGGGATGGCCTTTTGAAGACTCAGTTATGATACCAACTGGATGGCAATTCCTTGCAGGGCTGGACCATTGTTCTCCAAGAAGCTGTATATGCTCCAAATCAGTGTCCAATCTACAGTCCTATTTCTCCCATTCCCAGGATTCATGGGTCCAGGAATCAAGGGGTGGAAATGGGATCCACTAGACAATTTTTGCTACCTGTTCTTGTGACTTTAAGCTCTGCTGGTCTAAAGGTCCTTCTCCCAAAAGGAAGAGTTTTTCCACCAAAAGACACAATAATTATTCCATTGAACTAGAAGTTAGGACTACCACCTGGCCACTTTGGGCTCATATGCCTCTTAATCAACAGGTAAAGAAGGGAATGAGTGCACTTGGTGGGGTGATTTCTCCTGATTACCAAGGGGAAATTGGATTGCTACTACACAATGGAAAGAAGAGTTTGCCTGGGATGCAGGAGATCCCTTAGGGCATCTCTTAGTACTTTGCTACAATGTAATTAAAGACAGTGGAAAAACTACAACAACCCAATCAGGCAGACTACAAATGACCCAGACTCTTCAAGAATGAAGATGTGGACTACCCTACCAGGCAAATAACCACAACCAGCTGAGGCACGTTCTGAGGGAAAAAGGAATACAGAATGGAAAGTGGAAGAAGATAATTATAAATACTAGCTATGACTTGTATGCACGACAGTTATGTTGGGCAGAGCTATGACTATGCTATTGTCTTAATTGAAGTTTCAGTATGATTTAAGAAGATGTATATAGGTGCAACGTCGACAAGGGTTGGACTGTGATGGTTATTTCTATGTGTCAACTTGGCTAGATTATGGTTGAACAGTTGTTTGACCAAGCAAGCACTGGCACAGATGTTACTGTGAAGGTATATTGTAGATAGAATTTTATCTGTAGTCGGTTGTTGCATCTACATCTGATTACATCTTTATTTGAAAAGGAGATTTTCCTCAGCAATGAGGAAAGTCTCCTAATCCAATCATTCAGAGGTCTTAGCTAGAATCAAGAATTTCAGAAGTCAGAAAGTAGAATTTTTCCCTTTTCTTCAGCCAGCCAACTTTACCTGGGGACTTTAACTTCACTGTCATTGGAGTTTCCAACTTGAGACCTGCCCTGAGAAATTAGGATTTTCTAATTCCCAGATTAGCATGAGCCAATTTCTATGGTAAATATCATACACACACACGCACACACACACACACACACACACACACACACACACACACATACACACATACTGTTAGCTGTTTCTCTGGGGGACCTTGACTAATACAATTGTATATCCAACAATGGATTTATCAAAGACCATATGCTTGAAGTATGTTGACAAATGGACAAATTAAAATCAGGAAAACACTACTGGGAAAAATACAGTATCTAGGAAATTACCTCACATAAATGATCATCAATGAAAATTTGTCTTAATTAGAAAAACACACAAAAATCTGAATTGTGAAGCTTATTTTTTTTTAATTCAGTTTTATTGAAATATATTCACAAACCATACAGTCATCCATGGTATACAATCAACTGTTCACAGTATGATCATATAGTTATGCGTTCATCACCACAATCTATTTCTGAACATTTTCCTTACATCAGAAAGAATCAGAATAAGAATAAAAAATAAAAGTGAAAAGAGAATACCCAAACCATCCCCCCATCCCACCCTATTTGTCATTTAGTTTTTACTCCCATTTTTCTACTGATTTTTTTTTCAATTTTTTAACTTTGTTTATCAAAAAATTAAAAACAAACAGGCAAACAACAACCAAAAAAACCCCACAACATTTCAAACAAAGCAATGGATTAAGGAAAACAAATAACCTAAAATAACTACTTTGCTTCCAATATGTTCCTACCATACCCCAAGAAAATTAATAAACCATGTCCAAACAGAGGAGTAAGAAAAACAAATAATCTAAAATAACTACATTGCTTCCAACATGTTCCTACCATACCCCAAGAAAATTAACAACCCCTAAGAAAACAAAGGAATAAGAGAAAAAAAAAAACCTAAAATAACTCTATTGCTTCCAACATGATCTTACTATATCCAAGAAAGTTTACAAACCATAATCATTCCTGAGCATTCCCATAACATTGAGATTACCCTCCATAGTTTATCTGTTCTTATTAGATTATCATTCCCCCTCCACTAATTGGTATCTCTAGGTCCCCTACATTCTACAGTATAAAACATTGTACATTTTTCACAGAATTCACATTAGTGGTAACATACAATATCTCTCTTTTTGTGCCTGGCTTATTTTACTCAGCATTATGTCTTTTTTTTTTAATCTTCATTTCATTGAGATATATTCATATACCACGCAGTCATACAAAACAAATCGTACTTTCGATTGTTCACAGTACCATTACATAGTTGTACATTCATCACCTAAATCAATCCCTGACACCTTCATTAGCACACACACAAGAATAACAAGAATAATAATTAGAGTGAAAAAGAGCAATTGAAGTAAAAAAGAACACTGGGTACCTTTGTCTGTTTGTTTCCTTCCCCTATTTTTCTACTCATCCATCCATAAACTAGACAAAGTGGAGTGTGGTCCTTATGGCTTTCCCAATCCCCTTGTCACCCCTCATAAGCTACATTTTTATACAACTGTCTTCGAGATTCATGGGTTCTGGGTTGTAGTTTGATAGTTTCAGGTATCCACCACCAGCTACCCCAATTCTTTAGAACCTAAAAAGGGTTGTCTAAAGTGTGCGTAAGACTGCCCACCAGAGTGACCTCTTCGCTCCTTTTGGATTCTCTCTGCCACTGAAGCTTATTTCATTTCCTTTCACCTCCCCCTTTTGGTCAAGATGTTCTCCGTCCCACGATGCCAGGTCTACATTCCTCCCTGGGAGTCATATTCCACGTTGCCAGGGAGATTCACTCCCCGGGGTGTCTGATCCCACGTAGCGGGGAGGGCAGTGATTTCACCTTTCAAGTTGGCTTAGCTAGAGAGACAGGGCCACATCTGAGCAACAAAGAGGCATTCGGGAGGAGGCTCTTAGGCACTTTATAGGGAGGCCTAGCTCTCCTTTGCAGCAACCGTCTTCCCAAGGGTAAAACCTATGGTAGAGGGCTCAACCCATCAAACCACCAGTCCCCTATGTCTGTGGTCATGTTAGCAACCATGGAGGTGGGGTAGGCGAATACCCCTGCATTCTCCACAGGCTCCTCAAGGGGGCACTGCATCTTTTTTTTTTTCCTTGTTTTTCTTTATTTTTTTTTTTTTTAACTTTCCCTTCTTTTTTAAATCAACTGTATGAAAAAAAAGTTAAAAAGAAAACAAACATACAATAAAAGAACATTTCAAAGAGACCATAACAAGGGAGTAAGAAAAAGACAACTAACCTAAGATAACTGCTTAACTTCCAACATGTTCCTACTTTACCCCAAGAAAGTTACCTAATATAGCAACATTTCTGTGAACTTGCTCCTACTATATCCATCAGAAATTAACAGACCATAGTCATTCCTGGGCATCCCCAGAACGTTAAATAGCTTATCTGTTCTTCTTGGATTATTGTTCCCCCTTCCTTAATTGCTCTCTATTGCTAGTTCCCCTACATTCTACATTATAAGCCATTTGTTTTACATTTTTCAAAGTTCACATTAGTGGTAGCATATAATATTTCTCTTTTTGTGCCTGGCTTATTTCACTTAGCATTATGTCTTCAAGGTTCATCCATGTTGTCATATGTTTCACGAGATCGTTCCTTCTTACTGCCGCGTAGTATTCCATCGTGTGTATATACCACATTTTATTTATCCACTCATCTGTTGAAGGACATTTGGGTTGTTTCCATCTTTTGCCAATTGTGAATAATGCTGCTATGAACATTGGCGTGCAGATATCTGTTCATGTCACTGCTTTCCGATCTTCTGGGTATATACCGAGAAGTTCAATCGCTGGATCGAATGGTAACTGTATATCTAGTTTTCTAAGGAACTGCCAGACTGACTTCCAGAGTGGCTGAACCATTATACAGTCCCACCAACAGTGAATAAGAGTTCCAATTTCTCCACATCCCCTCCAGCATTTGTAGTTTCCTGTTTGTTTAATGGCAGCCATTCTAACCGGTGTTAGATGGTATCTCATTGTGGTCTTAATTTACATCTCTCTAATAGCTAGTGAAGCTGAACATTTTTTCATGTGTTTCTTGGCCATTTGTATTTCCTCTTCAGAGAACTGTCTTTTCATATCTTTTGCCCATTTTATAATTGGGCCGACTGTACTATTGTCATTGAGTTGTAGGATTTCTTTATATATGCAAGATATCAGTCTTTTGTCAGATACATGGTTTCCAAAAATTTTTTCCCATTGAGTTGGCTGCCTCTTTACCTTTTTGAGAAATTCCTTTGAGGTGCAGAAACTTGTAAGCTTGAGGAGTTCCCATTTATCTATTTTCTCTTTTGTTGCTTGTGCTTTGGGTGTAAAGTCTAGGAAGTGGCCACCTAATACAAGGTCTTGAAGATGTTTTCCTACATTATCTTCTAGGAGTTTTATGGTACTTTCTTTTATATTGAGATCTTTGGTCCATTTTGAGTTAATTTTTGTGTAGGGGGTGAGGTAGGGGTCCTCTTTCATTCTTTTGGATATGGATATCCAACTCTCCCAGCCCCATTTGTTGAAGAGACCATTATGACTCACTTCAGTGACTTTGGGGGCCTTATCAAAGATCAGTCGGCCATAGATCTGAGGGTCTATCTCCGAATTCTCAATTCGATTCCATTGATCTATATGTCTATCTTTGTGCCAGTACCATGCAACTGTGGCTTTATAATAAGCTTCAAAGTCAGGGAGTGTAAGTCCTCCCACTTCGTTTTTCTTTTTTAGAGTGTCTTTAGCAATTCGAGGCATCTTCCCTTTCCAAATAAATTTGATAACTAACTTTTCCAAGTCTGCAAAGTAGGTTGTTGGAATTTTGATTGGGATTGCATTGAATCTGTAGATGAGTTTGGGTAGAATTGACATCTTAATGACATTTAGTCTTCCTATCCATGAACATGGAATATTTTTCCATCTTTTAAGGTCCCCTTCTATTTCTTTTAGTAGAGTTATGTAGTTTTCTTTGTATAGGTCTTTTACATCTTTGGTTAAGTTTATTCCTATGTACTTGATTTTTTTAGTTGCTATTGAAAATGGTATCTTTTTCTTGAGTGTTTCTTCGGTTTGTTCATTTCTAGCATATAGAAACATTACGGACTTATGTGCGTTAACCTTGTATCCCGCTACTTTGCTAAATTTGTTTATTAGCTCTAGTAGCTGTATCGTCGATTTCTCAGGGTTTTCTAGATATAAGATCATATCATCTGCAAACAATGACAGTTTTACTTCTTCTTTTCCAATTTGGATGCCTTTTATTTCTTTGTCTTGCCGGATTGCCCTGGCTAGCACTTCCAGCACAATGTTGAATAACAGTGGTGACAGCGGGCATCCTTGTCTTGTTCCTGATCTTAGAGGGAAGGCTTTCAGTCTCTCACCATTGAGTACTATGCTGGCTGTGGGTTTTTCATATATGCTCTTTATCATGTTGAGGAAGTTTCCTTCAATTCCTACCTTTTGAAGTGTTTTTATCAAAAAGGGATGTTGGATTTTGTCAAATGCTTTTTCAGCATCTATTGAGATGATCAATTGATTTTTCCCTTTTGACTTGTTAATGTGTTGTAATACATTGATTGATTTTCTTATGTTGAACCATCCTTGCATGCCTGGAATAAACCCCACTTGGTCATGGTGTATGATTTTTTTAATGTGTCTTTGGAATCAATTTACAAGTATTTTGTTGAGGATTTTTGCATCTATATTCATTAGGGAGATTGGCCGGTAGTTTTCCTTTTTTGTAGCATCTTTGCCTGGTTTTGGTATTAGATTGATGTTAGCTTCATAAAATGAGTTAGGTAGTGTTCCATTTTCTTCAATGTTTTGAAAGAGTTTGAGTAAGATTGGTGTCAGTTCTTTCTGGAAAGTTTGGTAGAATTCCCCTGTGAAGCCATCTCGCCCTGGGCATTTATTTGCGGGAAGATTTTTGATGACTGATTGGATCTCTTTGCTTGCGATGGGTTGGTTGAGGTCTTCTATTTCTTCTCTGGTCAGTCTAGGTTGTTCATATGTTTCCAGGAAATTGTCCATTTCCTCTACATTATCCAGTTTGTTGCCATACAGTTGTTCATAATATCCTCTTATAATTTTTTTAATTTCTTCAGGATCTGCAGTTATGTCACCTTTTTCATTCATTATTTTGTTTATGTGGGTCTTCTCTCTTTTTGATTTTGTCAGTCTAGCTAGGGGCCTGTCAATCTTGTTGATCTTCTCAAAGAACCAACTTTTGGTGATATTTATCCTCTCTATTGTTTTTTTGTTCTCTATGTCATTTATTTCTGCTTTAATCCTTGTTATTTCTTTTCTTGTATTTGGTTTAGGATTGGTTTGCTGTTCATTTTCTAGCTTCTTCAGTTGATCCATTAGTTCTTTGATTTTGGCTCTTTCTTCCTTTTTAATATATACGTTTAGTGCTATAAATTTCCCCCTTAGCACTGCTTTTGCTGCATCCCATAGGTTTTGGTATGCTGTGTTCTCATTTTCATTCGTCTCTATATATTTAGCAATTTCTCTTGCTATTTCTTCTTTAACCCACTGATTGTTTAGGAGTGTGTTGTTTAACCTCCAGGTATTTGTGAATTTTCTAAGTCTCTGATGGTTATTGACTTCTAATTGTATTCCATTGTGGTCAGAGAATGTGCTTTGAATAATTTCAATCTTTTTAAATTTATTGAGGCTTGTTTTATGTCCCAGCATATGATCTATTCTGGAGAAAGTTCCATGAGCACTAGAAAAGTATGTGTATCCTGGTGATTTGGGATGTAATGTCCTGTATATGTCTGTTAAATCTAATTCATTTATCAGATTGTTTAGGTTTTCAATTTCCTTATTGGTCCTCTGTCTGGTTGATCTATCTATAGGAGAGAGTGATGTGTTGAAGTCTCCCACAATTATTGTGGAAACATCAATTGCTTCCTTTAGTTTTGCCAATGTTTCTCTCATGTATTTTGTGGCACCTTGGTTGGGTGCATAGACATTTACGATTGTTATTTCTTCTTGCTGAATTGCCCCTTTTATTAGTACGTAGTGGCCTTCTTTGTCTCTCGAAACATCCCTGCATTTGAAGTCTATTTTATCTGAGATTAATATTGCTACACTTGCTTTCTTTTGGCTGTAGCTTGCATGAAATATTTTTTTCCATCCTTTCACTTTCAGTTTCTTTGTGTCCCTGTGTCTAAGATGAGTCTCTTGTATGCAACATATTGATGGTTCATTTTTTTTGATCCATTCTGCGAATCTATATCTTTTAATTGGGGAGTTTAATCCATTTATATTCAACATTATAACTGTGAAGGCATTTCTTGAATCAGCCATCTTATCCTTTGGTTTATGTTTGTCATATTTTTCCCCTCTGTCTATTAATATCCTTTATTGTACCCATACCGAATCTCTTTAGTACTGAACCTTTCTCCAAGTCTCTCTGTCCTTTCTTTGTTTCTCTGTCTGTAGGGCTCCCTTTAGTATCTCCAGTAGAGCAGGTCTCTTGTTAGCAAATTCTCTCAGCATTTGTTTGTCTGTGAAAAATTTAAGCTCTCCCTCAAATTTGAAGGAGAGCTTTGCTGGATAAAGTATTCTTGGCTGGAAATTTTTCTCACTCAGAATTTTAAATATATCGTGCCACTGCCTTCTCGCCTCCATGGTGGCTGCTGAGTAGTCACTATTTAGTCTTTTGCTGTTTCCTTTGTATGTGGTGAATTGCTTTTATCTTGCTGCTTTCAGAACTTGCTCCTTCTCTTCTGTGTTTGATAGTGTGATCAGTATATGTCTCGGAGTGGGTTTATTTGGATTTATTCTATTTGGAGTTCGCTGAGCATTTATGATTTGTGTATTTATGTTGTTTAGAAGATTTGGGAAGTTTTCCCCAACAATTTCTTTGAATACTCTTCCTAGACCTTTACCCTTTTCTTCCCCTTCTGTGACACCAATGAGTCTTATATTCGGACGTTTCATATTATCTATCATATCCCTGAGGTCCATTTCGATTTTTTCAATTTTTTTCCCCATTCTTTCTTTTATGCTTTCATTTTCCATTCTGTCATCTTCCAGGTCACTGATTCATTGTTCAACTTCCTCTAGTCTGGTACTATGAGTGTCCAGAATCTTTTTAATTTGGTCAACAGTTTCTTTAATTTCCATAAGATCATCCATTTTTTTATTTAGTCTTGCAATGTCTTCTTTATGCTCTTCTAGGGTCTTCTTGATTTCCTTTATCTCCCGTACTATGGTCTCATTGTTCATCTTTAGTTCTTTGAGTAGCTGCTCTAGGTGCTGTGTCTCTTCTGGCATTTTGATTTGGGTGCTTGGGCTTGGGTTATACATATCGTCTGGTTTTTTCATATGCTTTATAATTTTCTGTTGTTTTTGGCCTCGTGGCATTTGCTGAACTTGATAGGCTTCTTTTAGGATTTGTAGACCGATTGAAGTCCTTATCTCTAATTTATCAGATCTACAGCTTCGTGGAGTAGACTTTCTCTAACTAACCAGCAGGTGGCGTCCACGAGCCACCTGTTCTACACAAGCCAGTTCTCCCCTGCTTAGCCTTTTTGGTGAGTGGGGGAGTGAGTCTTGTGGGGTCCAATTGGTGTACCAAGCTTGCGTGTGTAGTTGGTGTTGCCTGCCCTGTATATGGGGCGTGTTTCTGGGCAGTCAGGGAGGGGGGGGGGTGGCTCTAACAATCAAATCTCCCTGGTGATCCTAGAGTTTTAAAGCTGCTGCAATAGTCTAATCCTTCAGTTCAGTCCTGCCACAGTTTGTCTCCGCCACTGACCCACAAGTCCTTGGTATTGGCATATGGCTCCAGAGACTTGCAAGTGGGCCCCTCTTCCAGGCCGTGCACCCCGGGTCCTCTGTTGAGGGATGACTGTGCTATGTCACAGGTGAGTGCCGTCCCCCCAGGGCAGTTCTGGGCTGCTGGGCTGTGTAGGGAGGCTCCCAGTCTGCTGAAATGATGGCTGAATGGGGCTTTGTTAATTCACACTGCTCCACCTTCCCAACTCTGGGACAATCAGCTGAGGTTGCAGGGAAGGCTAATGTCCACGCCCAGTTTTGTGGTGTGTGCCTGTTATTTGAAGCACTTCCGTCACACTGGGTTGTCTGGGGCAGTTCTGGGCTATGGGGCTGGCGATGGGCAGGAGTGTTTCCTGTCCAGCAGGATGATGGCTGTGAGCGGACACCCCCCTTTTCTTGGGAAGTTGTGGTGTTTAGTGAATTTTCTCAGCCACTGGATTATTGCGTTTTGTCTCAGAGCCCTCCTAGTTCTGTTCTTGACTTGACCTGCCCAAAGAGTAAGTCTTTGAAGCTTTCTATATTGGCTTCTTAGAGTAATTGTTTTAGAAAAAGAAAAAAGGATTAAAAAAAAAAAAAGAAAAAAAACGGGCCCTCCTCAGAGATGTAATGGGTTATTGAAATGCTAAGAGACAAAGCAACCAGGGCCATTAAGGAAAGGTCCACAGGGCAGAGAGATCAGCTTTTCTTCGGGATTTGCATATGCGCCTCAGGGCCCTTCCCCTTTCTCTGTTCACCAGAACTCCAAAAATCCTCCGCTTTTATTTTGGAGTTTTTCGTGTTGTTTTTTTTCTATGCCTGTCTCCTCTCTGCTGGGCTGGCTGCTCTCAGATTCTCTGGTGTCTGGTCTCAGTCTATCTATGGTTGGAGTTTGGATCAGTAGAATGAGTTTCCGATAAGGGCTGCCACTGCACTTCTCCCTTCTCCTTCCCGGAGCTGACAGCCGCTCCTCCCACGGGACTGAGCCTGGCAGGGAGGGGCGCGGGTCCCCTGGCCGCAAAAACTTACAGATTTCGCTGATCTCAGCAGTTCCACGTTTTCATGAGTGTTGTATGAAGTATGCCCAAAGTCAGATTGCTCTGTGGTGTCCAGTCCACGCAATTCCTGGCTTTCTACCTAGTTTCCTGGAGGAGTAACTAAAACATACAGCTCACCAGTCTGCCATCTTGCCCCGCCTCGAAGCTTATTTTTTAAAAGCTTTGAAACCATTGAAATGTTCTTTCATGGAGCAGGAAATAGAACCTGGACCTTATTCCAGCTCATTTTGACATCTTAGAACTTTCTCTCTTCTCTGGTAATACTATTTCAATGTCAAAAATGTATAGTAATATCAAAGTAGCTGCTAAAAACACCATTTCTTTGTTTGCACATTTAGGAAAAGTGTCCCCAAATAAGCCTGAGCATCTAATAGAGCAAAACAAAAATAAAACATTTTTTTGTTGTACTTTTTGAGGAGTGACTGATTTTATTTTATAAATATGTAGGGTAAAATGTAGGCTTTTTATTGAGATAATAGATAATTTTAAGGAATGGAAATTTACCTCCTTGTAGTGATGTGATTTTTTTTTTTTTTTTTGCTACCAAACATGGAATCAAGAGAATTCTCACTGAAATACTTTCGAATTCATAAATGGTTTAGATTATGCTATTAAAGCATAGAATATGGACTATATGTAAATGAAACTGAATATGTATCTAATATTTCATTAATATTCATAAAACAACTAAACGGACATTTTGATAATAGCTCAAGTTTGGATATTTTTAATAAATAAAATTAAGTTGATTATTAGTACTATAAATCAACCATTAATGAATTTGCTAATTCCTTTACCCAACTGTCTTTTAGATTCTTAGTGAGCATGCTCTTCTAAATGAGTAACCTAATGCTTCAAGGTGGTGACCAAATATGATAGTGGTATTTGTCACTAAAGTGTCTTGGAAATAGAGTCTGCCAGTAGCTCAGCTTTTTTTTTCCAACAAAACTTGCTAGCAGGAATGACCCTGCTGCATATTGGCAATTTTCAAAGAATATTTCTGAGAACTACTCTCATTTTTATTCAAAAATATTGGAATAGCCAAATAAAATGAATGAAGTCTTGGCTGAATCATTTCGAGAGTGAATAAATCAAAGTTCAGAAGTGTGACTAAGTGACTTTAGTTACAAAAAAATGTCTCTAAGGTTTTACAAAAGAAAGGCAAGCTTCTATCCAGTCATTATGTAATACAGGATGCTGTTATTTTTGATGATGCTTCTAAGGTTTGTAGAAACAAAATCATTGAAACAATGAGATTTATTCAGTTTCCTTTTATTCAAGGTCTAATGACGTGACACATCTGAGTTACTTCTATGTGTTTGGGTATGTATGTAATTATGTATGTATGTATGTGTCTGTCTATTATCTATCTATACATCTTTAAAGGATTTGGTCCATTTGGCATGAAATCCAGCAGTAATATAGATGGTAGTTTTAATTGGAGGTCTTTAAAATATTGAGGAAATGTCTTTTAGGGAATATCTTTGCTTTTTTCAATACCCTAAGATTTTTGAAATAAAATAAAATAAAACAGAAAGCAGCAAAAATCCAGCAAAAACTGTTAAGAGTTTACTCGGAATTCTGGGTATTTTCTGAGCCTTGTTTTTTTTTTTAAATAGTCCAATCTTGTTATAATCAAAATATTCTACAGTCATTTAAATTTTTGAATTCTGTTCATTGAAATGCACTCAAGAAACAGACATTGATTGCTTAGTACTCTTAGATTTCTTCAAGAGACAATCCATACTCACAGGTATTTGGAATTTCTAAGTAAAGTAAATCCCTGGTTACCATTCTTTAGAATCCTTAACTTTTCAGCAACTTTTCAATATTTCTTCTACTTGGTTTACTATTTCTGTTCATTATTTTTAAGATAATTCCCTTTTGATCTTAGTCCCCAATGTTTTCAAAAATCAAATAATCAATTTCTCATGGGTGTTTGAATGTAGCTATAGTTAGACTTGGGTTCCTGTACCAAGTATGCTACCTATTGGCTTATGTAAACTTACCTGAGATACTTAATGACTTTTCTCTTCATCACCTGAGAATAGTTGATCATGAAGGACCCTAACAGAACTTAAATTCTATGATCCATGAATTTGCAGTAGGATTGGATTAGGATGAGAATCAAACCTACCATGTTTACCATAATACAAAAGTTTTACTTTGGTGCTGTTGTAAGAGCCATGGGGCTATAACAAATAGGAAATTGTAATATGTATATATATCTATCAAAATGTAGCTTCATTAAAAAACAGGTCTGTAAATACCACTGTATAACTTTGCTTTTTGTGTATATCAGATAACTGACTCTAACCCACCACAGCCTGGTTTTAGGCATCTATATAGAGTTATTTTTTATAGAATTTCTTTAACTAGAACATTAGAAACAGTAATTGATAAGCTTCACAAGAATAATTGGATGAATAATCTTAAAACAAGGGTTAGAAGCAATTTACTTTGCATACCTACGTATAATTTATTTTGTGTACCTATATATGATGGTCAATAATGATATATACTAGGTTTGGTTGTAAGTCTTCACACATCCTAACTAAGAGAAGTCCCATCCCATAAACACCTGGACACCTTTTCTAAGATAATGTTACTTAGTTTTCAGATGCCTAACCACTCACAGAAATGGTAAAATCACAACATTGTCCACTGCTGAAGAGGGGCCTGAGGGCCTCCCCAAAGGAAAGCTTGAGGCAGCATGATCTGTACCCAGCATATAAAGATATTGTTTCCATTTTTCCTGTGACCTGCTGACAGAAGATCTGACCCTATCTGTACTTGACGAGAAATTATTATTGGGGAAACATTGACCCCTCTTCTACATCATCAGATTGTAACAGTCTCTACCTAAGGTGGTGAGGATCTATTACTGCAAATTGCACGTTGTAAGCAGGGATCCTTCTAATTTTTCCTCAGTAGATTCATGGGGTCAGGAAGGAACATTAAAACTTTGCTTATGTAGTTCACCATTAACTGTGAGTCTAATTAACTGAGTAAAGGACCACTCATATAGGACGTAAATATATGCTTTAAGTTTCATTATTGGGGTAGAAAATTAGTCATATACGTTTTACCACCTCTTGGTGGTTGGGGTCTCTCTCTTTGTCAATGTTAATCTGATTACTCAGACAAACAGAAAGGGGTTTGCAAACCCAAACTTTTAGGAATACTCTTCTTGAAACTACAAGTGTAGTCCTCAATTTACAGAATACTACCACTAAAATGTTCCCAGGTAGCAAAACTTAGGGTCACTACTACTGAATCATCTTTTATCTTGTAATGAGTGGGTCCAAAAAACTTTTATTAGCCATTGGAAAACAATGAAAGCAGGTACACATTGCTATTCCCACACTTATTTATAATATGCTATATACTATTTATGGCCTATAAATGAGAAGATTAAAACCCTTAATATAGTATAGACAAACATTGTAGCAGAGGAGACTGACAGTATTTACATAGATATACATATACAAACACATAAAACAAAGTTATGATTGCAGTTAAGATGTTATAAAGGTTAGATAGGGAGAAGATAATTTAGACTAGGTGGTCAGTGAAACCCTACCAAAGAAGTTGTATTTGAAAGGTAAAAGATCAACCCATAAGAGCCCAAGGGAGAGAACTGCAGCAAGAGGATATACTGCAAAGGGACTTAGGCTGGAAATAGCTTTGAGTGTTGTAAGTTATTATGACTGAGCACAGTGAATCTGTTTTCAGGTGAAGATGGATAGTTACACAGGGGGTAAAAGCCATATGTTTACTATGCCATTAGTTTAAGAATTATATAGGATGAAAAAAATTAGCATTTCTTGATTGCACAAAATCTAACCCTTTTATGAGAGATATTAGTAAATTTAAAAAGATTTACGCATAATCTAGAATGTATCTATTTCATTAAAAAGCAATGCCTAATTTATATGTGTTTGCTGAATGATTTGCAAGTACATGAGAGTAATTGTTCCCCAAACTCAATTGTCTTTTAATTTCAGATGTTTTAAATCATTTATGAAAGGAATAAAATATTCTCCATTTCAAAGGTTCAAAATATTTTTCTCACTTCCCTTAATCATTTTTACTTTTCTCAGTAAGTTAATGTGTCCTGTTACCATGGAAGCATTTGGTTTTTTTTGCTTTTAAAAGAGTTCAGTAGCTATTCTCAAATTTCAGTATTGTAGTATGCTTTTAAGAAGCAAATTATAAATCAAAAATTTCTCCTGATAACTTTATTCAATCAAAATATGAGCTAATATAGGAAGATATTTCAAACTCATGTTTTATGTACCTACTTTTCTTAACCTGTTGTATACTCAGTAAAACAAAACAAAACAAGGCAAAATATGTAATTATATTTCCTGTAGAGTTAGATATCCTATGGAACAATAACTTTAAAATTAATTAACATTTCTAAAAAGTAAACCATTACTATATAATAAATTAAAATGAATAATATTTACATTTGTAAATGCAGATTCAGCAATAGACAGGACAGAGGAGAATTTATCTGGTAATGATAATTTCAAATATTCAGTTATGGTAGGGTAAGGTGGAAATAAGAAAGGTATGATCCCAAAAGGACAGCTTGCAGAGTGATGACAAGCCTTGGAATGAACATGATGGCTTTACCTCCAGGTGCTAAAGTCCTCAATTTATCATAAAATGTTACCAAGAATGTAAAGGCTATAGAGAGAGAGAGAGAAAAAAAAAAGATTTATATTGTGGAGTTCATGCAGTTTTAAAATCAGCGTATTTCTTTCATTGGAGTAAAGGAGTAGTGACAAAAAAGTTTACAAGCAGAAAAAAAGGAAAAAGAAAAACAAGAAAGAAAAAAGTTTACAAGCAGATAAGTTTCAATAATCACCTGGTAGTTGGGGAAAGTCATCTGTTGGGAACCAAGAGTGCTGTTTTGGATATTTTATATTCAAGATAATTTTTATATGCTTCATTATATATTATATACTATCATAATTAAATATAATATATACTATATAAAAGTGTCATATTTGTTAAACATATTGGTTATAAAATATATTATAGTTGAATTTTGTATTATAGGTCATTAGAAATGTAGAATATGAGTTTGGAGCTCAGGGTTGAAGCTGAAGGAATAAATACATTTGAAATTCTGAGCAAATATATTTATAATGGAAAGCAGTGGTGTTTAATTAAATCATGTAGGGAATAAGCATGGATGAACAACAGGGGTATGGATTGAGCCATATGGCACTCCAGAATTTGGAGTTCTGAATGAGAAGAGAATTTGGGAAAGGAGACTGAAGGTGGGAGGTGGGGTTGGAAAGAGAGAGAGAGAGAGAGGGAGAGAGAGAGATGTCTGTGACTGAAGCCATGAGAAGCTGTTTAAAAGATAGCAATACATCTGCAAATTAAAATGAGGATTAAATTACATTTTACTGGTCATTGGTGATCTTAACAGATTTCAGTGAGATGGTGTAGAAGAGAGTCTGGTAAGAGTTCAGAGTATTATGGGAGGGTATAAAAAAGCAGCTCTAGACGGATCTTTGGAGAAATTATGCTGTAAAGAAAAGATAGCAGAGAAATGGGTGGCCGTTCGAGGGAGAAGTCTTTTTGTTAACTGTTGTTTTGTTTTTTAAAAGATTATTGCTGCCCCAGCATGTTTATATGAAGATACATATGAACTGGTAGAAGTGAAAATGATGATGAGGAGAGTGCAGGTAGGAGACTTTGAAATACAAAGCAGAAGTGGACTGTCTGATTTTATATATGAATAGAAACTGCAAACTGTAGTAATGGAAAGGACACAAAGAAATCTCTTTTCTTGAAATGATTGATTTCCTTAAATACAGATTTTACTTCCCTTTATGCAGGGAAGGAATTATAAAATAACATAAATAAAAAAGATATCTGAGAAAAGTATTGCAACCTGATTTCTGATACACTTTAAATAAAAGGGGTGTGAACACTTTGAAAGAGAGACTAAAAGAAGAAATGGTATAAGAAAAAGAATGTAGAAATAACACAAGGAGTATGTGCCAAACAAGGCAATAAGTACGAGGGATAATATAAAAAGATTAACATGGAAACCATGGAAGAGGTTTGGTCTTTAGGCAAATTTTATATTATTTATAATCTCATAAAAACATTATTTTTTACATGATACAATCTGGATAATTTCTCAGAATCAAGAATGCGGAAGTGTTTTAGATATCACCCTAACGTTTTAGGTGAAAAATGTGTACAACTAAATCTCAACTTAGGATGACGTCAATGAAAATAAATCTTTATTTTTCCTAAGAACTACTTGCAATTACTTATAAATATTTAATTTGATCTAACTGGTAAATGTTGTTAAAATTTCATATTGGTTCTTACTGAGATTATTTTCAAAATTAAAAATTATGGGGATGAGTTTAAAGTGGAAATTCTTAAGTCTGAATGATGTTTACTTATTATTCTTATGCCAAAGGAGACAAAAACATCCATTTAGATTTACTAGGTGAAAAAAAAAGACAGAGAAATATATTTATTTATTAAAGCGATGATTGCAATAATACACACACTTAAGATTTTCTAATATTTAGAATGGACAGTGGAAAGTAACAAACCATTATTCTAAATTGAATGCGTTTTAAAAGTACTGGATTTTAAAAAAATTGCTCCTTATATCTCCTTTTAAAAATGTATCTATTTCAATTTTTAAATTTATAAAAATGCAGCATTTTTCATATATCTTACTGGACACTTAAAAGTCTTTAAAATTTATTTTCCTTCGCTCTCATCAACAATCCTATTTGAATAATTTCAAAGTAGTATTATTGAATAGACATTTGAAACTTCAACTCTTCTTCTGAAATTCTGGGTTATTTCTCTCATCTTCCAACTGAAATAGTAATTAAAACAATGAAAATGGCTTTGTAATATCACACAACAAAGTAATTCCTATTACATCAACAAAATCATGTTTATCCATTTAACTGGAAAACACTTGTTCCTCCTAAAGTTGCCCCTACTACCACTTCTGCCCACTTAAAATGGTCAACTAAGCAAGTGACCTTGAGTTAAATTAAATTATTGTGTGGTTAAGTCATAATAGACCAGAGACTTCAATCTCTGTTTTCTTGAACAACACAAAATAAATTTTCATTGTCGAAACATTGAGTGTGTTTGACAGAAAATATTTTTACATGATTGTTAATCTGTCTCTGCTTTTTTCAACACTCTGATTTATTTGATTTCTGCCATAAGGAAAACACTGTAGAAATAGAGCATGTTAAAAGAAGTCTTTCTATGATCAAGCCTACTGCACTGTTTACATATGGATTTCATAAGACCTCCTGAATATAAATGTATAATCAATATACAATCAATCAAAAAAAAGAAAAAAAAAACCTGTGTAAATGTTTATTGTGGAGTGTTTATATACCCGAGTCTGTAGGTGAAATTAAATTTAGGACAATTATTTATGAATGATGTCAATACTAGCAACAACAACAACAGCAACAGCACAACAAATCTTTCTTACATGGAAACTACACCCATAATTGGTGACAATTGTAGCCATGATTGGCTGCAAAACACAAGTTCATGAGAAATGTTATGTTTCTGTTTTCCTGGCAGAAACTACATGTGTTATGGGAAAGCATTCTCAAACTGTCGAGCTTAGAGAGTGATAACGGTAAATAAGCTGATGTATTTAACTGGGTTTAGTGGAACAACATGTGTTTCTGATTTTGCAAAACTGGTTACAAAACAACTCAATATCAGCAAAAGAAAGTATACTCCTGAATAGGTTGGCTCTGAAAATCAAAAACAAATATAGCATAAAAAAAAAAGGAAAAAAAGGGAAGAGAGTCATATGAATCAAAGGCCTTCAGATATCTGGGCAAAGTATTGCAACCTGAAATTGTGAAACTTCCAACTCCATAACCTATTGCAAGAAAATATTTGTGATCTGATAGCCTCAGGACATTTTATATGGGCATAGAAAACTAAATCTCTCTCTCTCTCTCTATATATATATATATGTAGTATATGTATGTATATATAGTGTATTGTGTATATAGTGCATGTATTTATACACAGGAAGCCAGGAAGAAGTGCTTTTCATAGCAATAAGCACAACAAGCACCCAAATCATGGTTTCTAAATATCATTCTCAGGTGCCAGGGACCAGAGATCCTTGGATAAATTGCTAATTCCAGAACTGGGGAAAATAATGTACAGGATAAGTTTGAAATAGATTTAAAACAGAAAGCAATGATTTTCTCAAAACATAAGAAAGGTATATCAGAAGATACATAAGCCAGCTTGAAGTGGCTATCATTCTAGGCATCATATGAGCATTAAAATAAATGACATTGAATGATTTTTGCCCATCAATTTAAATAGCAAACAATGAATCCATATTGATATAAAGAAAAATGAATGAATGAATGAGTCACTAAATAGAACATTGGTTAAGGAATGGGTTATTTACATAGTTTCAAATTACTGGCCCTCAAAACACTACATTATAAAGGGAAAAAGAATAATCTTGCATTACAGGAATCTGGTAGGAACAGCCTTAATCAGTTGATCAAAGGAGACATCATTATCACTGAAAAGATTTAAATCCTGGGTAAATTAGTGGGATGCTTTGAAAAGAACACAACATTGCTTACATAATATTCTGCTCAAACATGAAAAACATGAATCTAGTCATAAAGGAACACATCAGAAAAGGCCAAAGTGAGAGACATTCTAAAACAGGAACTGGTCTGAATTCTTCAAAAGTGTGAAAGACTTGAAAGTCAATGGAAGTTTGAAGGCCTTTTCCAGACTGATGTAGACTAACAAAACTTTACAATTAAATGAAACATGATTCTGAACTGGGTCCTTTTGATATAAAGACTTTATTGTGTCCATTGGCATATCATGAATGGGGCCTAAGAATTAGATGATAATAATGTATTGACATTAATTTCCTATTTTGTTGCTTTTAGTGTTGTTATATAGGAGAATATCCAAGTTTATAGGAAACACACTCTATTTAGGAGTGATTAAATATCAGGGTGGTAACATACTCCAATTGTTTCAGAAAAATACAAGTTCTTTGTTCTATACTAAAAATTTTTCCATAAGCCTGTGATCTTTTAAAATAAAGCATATATATACAATTATTGCATATATATACAATTGCATATATATACAATTATGTGGAAATAATATTGCAAGTAACTATCTCAAATAATCAAATAGATGCAGTTCATATTGATATTTTCCTATATGGCAGCAGTGGCATTTAATAGCACAACGATTTCCTCCTTTACCTCTCAGGTTTCTTTTTGACATTAACTATGAGATGTTAATTTCATATGTAAAGAAAGTGTATATTTGAATCAAGGAAACAGAGTAAAATAGAAAAAAAAGGACTTTAAAAATATTCTTGTTTTTTTATTTTTCTTTATTGCAATTCCAGGAAATTGATACTGATGTTCATGGAACACCATCTTCATCATATTAGAACAGGCAAAGGTTCTCTAAATAAGACACAAAAAAAGCATTATTCATGAAGGGGAATATAATGAATATGGTTTTATTAAGACAAAAAGTTTAATTCCTCAAAAGTCATTATTAGATATATTTGAGACACATATGTCTGACAAAGGACTCATTTCCATAACATATATGTATGTATCCATCCATCTGTCATAACCTATTTTTCTATCTATCTATCATCTATCTATCTTGTCTATCTATATCTATCTATCTATCTATCTATCTATCTATCTATCTATCTATAGTATATATATGTGCAAATACAAGTCATTAAGATGAGGAAAGACAGTCTAACAGAAAGATGGGCAAAGTAATTAAACTGGTACGTCATAACAGAGAATATCAAATATATATTGGATAAACCACTTTAGAAAACTGTTAGGCATTATCTATTACAATTGAATATGTGTGCTGCTGCTTTATTTCACTAAAGCTCAGGAAATGCAATATACCAAAAATGGGTTGGCTTTTACAATAGAGATTTATTAACTTACAAGTTTACAATTCTGAGGCCATGAAAAATGTCCAAATCAAGTCATAAGCAAGCAATGCTTTCTCCCTAAGAGTGTCTACTGGTGATCCTCAACGCCTCTGTCACATGGCCAGGCCAATGGTGATGTCTGCTGGTCTCTTCTCTTCTGGATTTCTTTGCTTCCGAATTCTGGCTTCAGTTGCTTCCTCTCTGTTTCTGTGGTTTCTTTCTGTTTTCTCTGTGTCCTCTCTCAGCTTCTCTACATTTACTCTCTGAGTTTCTCTGTGTTCTTCTCTGAATTTCTTCTTTTAAAAAGGACTCCAGTAAGAGGGTTAAGACCCACCTCAGGTAAGCCTCAGCTGAAATAACCTAATAAAAAAAAGTCCCACCCACAATAGGTCTACACCCACAGGAATGGATTAGCTTTGGGAACATGATCTTTTGGGGTACATACAGCTTCAAACCATTACAGCTGCATATGGTATAAGTATATTCCCTAGGTGTGTGTCTAAGAGAAATGTGCAAAGATATTCACAGAAAACAGATTCACATATATACATAGGGGTATTCTTTATGATAGCCCCAAGCCAGGAGTATCTAAAGATAAAGAAGAAAGTATACTTTTTGTTTTTCCTGAAGTAATGAAACTTAACACTAGAGCTTCAGATAAATTCTGGCCAAATGCAAATCAAAACTCAAAAGTTTTAAACAAAAGAGAAAAACATATAAATGATATTTCCACATCAACAATATTCAGAAGATTCAGATTTTACTCTAAATTTTAGATAATGCAATTATCAAATATACAGTATGGCAATACTTTGTTTAAACACTTAAAGTAATGAGTAATGTTCTTAATTTTGGTAATGGGAAGAGCTATCACATTCAGATAAACACTCCCACTGAAAATAACTACAACTCTTAGATAAAGAAAGAAAATAAAATACTATAAATTATTGTGCAGCATTCCATCAGAAATTTATAATACTTGTGTGGTTAAAAGACTTTTAAAATCTTAGACCATAAATACTGATTGAAGAGGCCTGGGATTAGTACAACAAAGTTCTAGCAGAAGTATCCTAAAATAATATGAGGGAATCCCTATGACTGTTAGGCCACAGAATTATTTCCATAAATAATTTTCAAAGGAAGCTAATCAAATCACAATTAACACACACACACACACGCACACACACACACGAGAAAAATCAAGCACAAATAGCAACAGTGTGCCATGGGCAAGAACTAACATAAAATGGACAGCAGAAACAGATTATCAAAGAATTCATGTCTAGAAAATTCTAACATAGATTATGATGAAACTTTGCTCTGCTATATTTATGAAAATAAATGACAAACCTGCAAATGTCTGAAAGAAACCTGAAAATATAAAACATCTCCAGCATATTCAACAAATAATAGAATGAAGCTTAAAGTATGATAAATACAATAATTGATAAAACTTAAAGGATAAGTTCAATATAAATTAAAAAGAGCAAAGGAGTTTCTCGTAATTTGGAATATTGGTGAAAAGAAATTACCTGTAAAAGAGCAGATGAAATGAATTAGATAAAATTAAAGGAAGTTGAGACAATAAAAATAAAATGAACAGTTCTAACATTTATGTAATCAGAATTTCATAATGATTTGAAAAATAAGGGCAAAACATGTATTTTAAGAAATAATGACATTTTATAATTTTGTATTATCAAGAAACCACATATAAAAGGTGGCCAAGAATTTTTTTTTTTAAGATGCATTGTAGGATGTATTTCAGATACATCAAAGGATAATTTAAGAAATCAGTGAGGGGAAACAGATACAAACACAACAAGAGGAAAAATATAAATAACATCAAAAGTATACCAGGTAGATTGAATGATAACATTGAAATAGCAACAAGGCAAGAAACAACAAAAAGGAAAACAATGTGCTGAGAGAAACTAGCATTCTATAGCAATCAAATGATCTTTCCGTAATGAAAGTGTAATAAACGCGTTTTAAGACACACACAATAGAAAGCCTTTCCACCAGCAAATTCCCAATTAAAGTCATTTTAAATGCTTTATCACAGGAAAAAGCAGAGTTCCTTTACAGAAGGTCAGAGATTCAAGGAATAATTTTTGCCATGACAAAAATATCACATAAAACAGGAGAGATAAATAAAGTTCTAAATTCCTGAAATTGTGTGGAATGTGACTAAATGTATAACCATATTTGGACTACAATATGTAAATATACATGCTCTAATTTCTAGATTAACTATTAAAAGGGAAAAATCAGAAATATAAAATAAATATAAGAAGGAAATAATTTGAGTGTTATTTTTAAATAAGAAATTTAAGAAGTAAAAGAAAAATTGGATATAGAATAAGATAAACATTCTAAATAAATGTTGGAGAAAATACATGTATATGCATAAATATACAACATATAAGTCAATTTACATTATATAAGCATACACATGTATATGAATATGTATTATATATGTATACATACTATGCATTTATTACATATATTTGAAGGAACCCTAAATGAAAAAGTTCCAAAACTATTAAAAAGTGTCAGACCAGAGATCCCCCAAGAACTGGAAATCCAAAGTAAAAGAAATAAAAATAAATTCACATCTAGGTATATAACAGTATATCTGCTGAAAAATAAAGTGAAAACAATAAAAATATTTGGAAATGGAAAAAAAATAGAAGTAAATTTTCTTCAGTGAGCAGTTATTAATTTTATAAATGACTTCTCAGTAGAAACAAGTGAAATCTGAAGAATATGCAATGCCTCTCTAGGAGTTAAAATAAATTCCCATTGGAATTCCACATCCAGTAAAAAAATATATCCCACAATGAAAATAAAATAAAGAACATTTAGAACAATAAAAAGTAAGAGAATTCATCAGCAGAAGGCATACATAAGACAGAGTCTCAAGCATTTTGATCTCAGGAACACTTTATACCCTTTCAAATTACTGGAGTCTCAAAATTTCTTATTTATGTAAATTATATCTATTATAAATTAAAATTTGAGAAATTTTACAAACATTTATCATTATTTTATGAAAAATAATAAATCCAGTACAAGTTAACCTGAATACCACAATTTTTAGGAAAAACAATGTTACTAAAAAGCAGAAGAGTTGCAATTTTTCACATTTTTTGCAAATATGGGTAATGTCTGGCTTCATAGATAACAGCTGGATTCTCAGATCTTTTCCTCCATTCGCTCTAAGTTGTTTTGATTGAAGTAGATGAGGAGAATTCTTGCTCACATAGATATATAATTAGAAAAGGGAGGAGTATTTTAGTAGTCTTTTTAGATAATTGTGGACATTTTATTTCACAAGAAAACCTGACAAATGATAGTTTTTTACAAGTTAGTTGAAATGTAGAATCTGAAAGCTTATCAATAAACTTTTCATGATCTATTACATTTTAATTATTGGTCTATAATGTACAGTGGTTTTTTTACTCACTCATGACTGTTTCACATCAAGCATTGTTCATTGGAAAATATTGGTTCACTAAATTATACAGACGTTCTAAATGTTGGCATATTTAATTTTACAATATAATGATATTTATATCAAAGTATTAAAATACCAAATAAATCAAAATTAAAGATGTCTGTAGTTAGCTGTAATGCAAATAAAATGAAAAGAAAAAATCTGCATATACGAAAAGTTAAACAATAGATGGAAAATAGTAATATAAAAACTTGAAAAGTTGAAAAATCCTTTTTATGCATCATGATGTGTAGTCAATAATGGGAAGAAATACTTGCAACTAGATACAGTTCATAAAAAAGAAGAAATTCAATTGGTATATAAGGTTTTGATGAAGGAATTAATTTCATAACAATGGGCAATGAAAAAATACAAACAAAACAAGGAAGCACTGTTAATCATCAATCAAATAAGATAAAAAAACAAAACTTGCCACAAAAAATTCAACCAAATATTAAATTCATTATATACTATGGAATTTTTGGCATAAAGAGGAAATATTAAAAAAGGGATAAAATTTTATTGAGTGTTTCCTTGCCTATATTTAAGAATGTATAGAATAAAAAGTTATTTGCTGAAGTTGTACGTTTAATTTCGGTACATTTGTATTTTATTAAACTTTCAAAAATTTCTAAGATTATAATTTTATAAGCACAAAAACAAGTAAGGAGGGTCACTAGAGACTAGCTTCTAAGGGGTTATTTTAAATGAATTTAAATTTATGTCATATTAGAAGTCAAATATTGAGGTCAGAGTGGGAGTCTTTTTTATAATTTAAGACCTTTTATCAGTAAGTGTAGAGCAGAATATTTTCCTTTTGTAATTCATATGCACTACTGTTCTCCATTCCATTCTTTAGTAGTATGACATCTGTTCAAATTTTGACTATTAATTTGTCATGTCTCCATTAAATTGAATAGATGTGAACCAATGAATTGGAACTATTGGTTAGTCTCTCAAGCTTTATTAAAGGAGAAACCTATTCAAGAAAAAAATTCTGTGATTTTATTTTGATAACATTTAAAATTCCTGCAGTCCAAAATATCCAAAGCAAAGCCAGTTTTTTTTCATTGTGTCCATAGACCCAATTTATGAATAAAGCAGTAATAGTATTTTTTCCAGTTGGCTAATGCTGCTGTTATGCAAAATATCAGAAATGGACTGACTTTTTAAAAGGGGATTTATTAGGTTACAAAGTTACAGTTCTAAGGCCATAAAAAGTGTCCAAACTAAGGCATCAACAAGAAGATACCTTCACTGAAGAAAGGCCAATGGCATCTGGAACACCTCTGTGTCAACTGGGAAGGCATATATGGCTGGCATCTGCTGGTCCTTTGCTCCTTGATTCTGGTTTCAAAATGGCTTTTTCTAAAATGTCTCTGGGCTTCTCTATTTCTTAGCTTCTCTCAACTGTGCATCCTTGCTTGTTCTCTAGGGCCTTTCTCTCTAAGCATCTGGGAGTCCTCTCTTAGCTTCTCTGGGACAATCTCTAGACTTTATCTCTTAGCTTAGCATCTCCAAACATCTTTCTGTCTGTGTCTCCAAGCATCTCCAAGCATCACCAAGCATCTGGGTCTGTGTTGGCTCTTATCTTCTCTGTTAAATACTCCAGTGTACTAATCAAGACCCACCATGAATGGGCAGGGTCCACACCTCCATGGAAATAATTTAATCAGAGGTTCCACCCTAATCAACAGACTAATCAGTCTGCCCCCACAAGCTTGCATTAAAGAATATGACTTGTCTGCAGGACATAATATATCCAAATGAGTATAGTATTTTTCAATTGCTGTTTTATTTATTATTTTGTTAAATTCTTTGTGCCAATTTGAAGCTGTTATGGACCCCAGAAGAGCCATGATCTTTTAATCCAATATTGTGGGGTGGGGTCTTTTGATTGAATGTTTTCATGGAGATATGATCTACCCAGCTGTGGGTAAGACCTTTTGATTAAGCTATTTCCATGGAAGTGTGAACTGCCCAATCAGGGTGGGTCTTGATGATTAGTATACTGTAGTCCTTTAAGACAGCTTACAGAGAGAAGGAGCTGAGAGAAACTGAAAGAGAAGCTAAGATATGTAATCCAGAGTTGGCCCCCAGGAGAAACTAAGAGCTGACACAGACCCAGACACTTGGAGATGCAGACAGAAGGATATTTGGAGATGCTAAGCTAAGAGATGAAGCCCAGGGTTTGCCTCAGAGAATCTAAGAAAGGACTCTGTGACACTTAACAGAGAAATGCCCTAGGAGAGTCAAGCAGAGAGCTGAGAGAAGCTAAGAGAGACAGAAGCCCAGAGACATTTTGGAGAAAGCCATTTTGAAATGCAACCTGGGAACAAAGGACCAGCAGATGGCATCCACATGCCTTCCCAGCTGACAGAAGTGTTCCAGACACCATCAGCCTTTCTTCAGTGAAGGTATCCTTTTGTTGATGCCTTAGTTTGCACACTTTTATGGACTTAGAACTGTAAATTTGTAACCTAATAAATTCCCTTTACAAAAGCCAATCTGTTTCTGGTATTTTGAATAAAGTCAGATTTAGCAAACTGGAACAGCTCACAGAGAAGTGGGCTGCTGCTGAGTTTGCAAATACCCAACATGTTGGAACAGGTTTTTAAATGGATAAAGGGAAGGACTGAGGATTTGGTAGAAAAGGCCTAGATTGCTTTGAAGAGAAGGTTGATAGAAATGACTCTAAAGATACTTCCAGTGAGGCCTTTGGCAGGAATGATGAATGTGTCGATACAAACTGGAAGGAAGGTGATTATTGTTTTAAAGTGGCACATAATTTGGCAAGACTGAGTCCTGGTGTAAGGTGGAAGGCAGAATTTGAAAGCAAAGAGCTGGGATACTTAGCTGAAGAGATCTTCAAACTAAATGTGGAAAATGCAGCCTGGTTTTTCCTTGTAGATTATAGTAAAATGTGAGGGGAAAGAGATAAGCTGAGAACTGAACTCTTGGGTACAAATAAACTGAAAATTGATGGTTTGGAAGATTCTGGGCTTCCAGAAAGTGAAACCCCAAGGCTAGTGCTCCTCATGAGGATATAACAAAACATGGAACTCCCTCAGCCATTTCAGTACAAGCCAGGATTGGAAATGGAGTTATCCAGGAAGGATTTATGGAAAGTCCCATTGTCTGATGGTTTCGACCCCTGTATGCTTCATGACAAGCCAACAATTTTTTTTTGTGAGATCTGTATAAATGGAACCACTGCCAGTCTGGACTGGAGGGAATGGAGAAGGACCAAGTTGATGGAAAGATGATTTCAAAGACAGAATCATGGAAGCTAAGGTCTGGATTCAAGAAACTTTGGGCCAGGAGAGCAGACCAACTGAAGCATATTGATAGAGTGAGTTTAAGAGTATTCTGGAGTTTAAGAATGCTGCCACCTAAGTTGCCTGGGGAATTGAGGGGAACTTGGCCACTCTGTTGTTCAGAAAGAGTGCTGTCACCCCAGTCCTCAGAAAGTGTGGAGCACATTTCCTGGGGATTGGGGAGCCTGGCCACCACTGCACTGTTCTGAAGGGATTGAGTGTGTGCCTAGGAAATGGCAAAGAGTCTGGGTGGTGCCACAATGCTTGAGGAGGGTGTGGCCAAGAAGAAGGTGGTCTCCTCAATGTGTGGATATGTTGGAGCAACCATCACAGTGTTTAGAGAGAAAAGGGCTGTTGCAAGTGCCCTTGGAAAGTGTGGGACTGCTGTTTTCTCAAGCCCCAAGGATAAGACATCATTCTATAACTGACTCTTGGATTTTGAAACCTAATGGTGTTTGCCCTGTGGGTTTTTAGAACTGTTTAGGTCCCGTGAACCCTGTTTTCCTTTGTTTCTCCCTATGGCAATGGGAATGTTTATCCTATTATTGTCCCTCCTTTGTATATTGGCAGCAAATAGAAGTTTCACAGCCAGAAGGGAATTTTGCCTTTGGACAAACTACAATATTGTTATGGAATGAATGTATTTCACATTTGGAAGGAAAATGTCTTTCTGGAGTCCAGAGGGAGGAATGTGCAGGTCTGAAGCTGTTATGGACACTATTCTAGCATAGTTTGGATAATACCTCTTTATAAATAACTTTTGGAATATTAAATGTCCCCTTTTTAAAAATAATATAATATGAAAAGTGAAAATATTTTGGGGACAGATTTGATCTTGCCATGCCAATAGAATGATACTTACCATTTTATTATACTACAGAATACCATATTTTCTCAATCCCATATTGTCATATTTTCCTTTCAGTTGTAAATAATTAAAAGAAACACTCAGAACATAATTTCTCCTTAGCCTAATGCAGCATGGATGAACTTTAGAAACCAAGCAAGAATAGATAATGTAGGTGAAGATATTTGAAATGTATTCAGTTATATATACGGTATCCTAGTAATATAATGCTGGACATTGATTTTCTCATTCAGCAAAATGTATATCTTTATATTCTGTGTATATACAAATTTGTAATATGTATGTATTAGGAGATGGGGACAGAGAGAGAATGTTAATTGCAAACAATGTTAATTGGTGAATCAGGTAGTTGAATGATAGACAGCATTAATACTAGGCTTTCTACTTTTTGTTGGACTTGAAAATTTTAAAAACAAAAGAAAAAAGCAGTAATGAATAAATGGTAAAGGAATTAAGAAACAATTTAGAAATGGAAAAGGAATTGAGAAATAAAATATATAGTTTGCATTTATTCTAGGCCATGTCAGATTTTACATGATTTAGGGTATTATTAACTCTAAGATCAATTATTATGGACAGGTATTTGTGTAAAACTTTTATTAGAGTTCCATTACAATCTTTTCTGTCTACCATCAGTATGTTCTCTTAAATCAAATGTTCTGAAAATGTGGTCCATTAACCAGCAACATCAAAATCACCAGAACCTTGTTAGAAATGCAAATGCTTAGGATAGAGCCCCAAACATTTTGAATCAGAAATTTCAGGGATGGGGCCCAGGAATCTGTGTTTTAATAAGCTTTTCAAGTGGTCTTTATGAACATTAAATTTTGAGTACTATGATCTAAAATATTGGTTCAATCATTTAGACATTTTTGTATTCATTCAAGCATCCATTCATTCATCTATTCATTTTTTTTTCATTTAGCAAATATGATAACAGCTTTTGCTACATAAAAGGTAAATTTTTGAATAAATAGAAGTGGGTAACTCAAAGTCCCTTAATTAAAGGATTTCTCAGACTAGTGGATAATTCACTTCAAATATCCTAAAAATGGCATATAGTAGGTGCCGAAAATTATATGTAAACATGGAAGGGTTTCTTCTTGTGATATTAAGGTAATATCCTCAAAGACTATGATAATTGAATGGATTCATGAAGAGGTTGTGATAACTGAGTACCATGGTTTCCCCATGGTTAGTGGTGTAAGCAGAGGTACAGGTATGGGAGAAACTTGGATTTAATCAGTGTTAAACTAGCTAGTTCAATTAGTAGAGCCAACCAAGAGAGGGGCAAAGTTTTCAGAGGTAGGTATACTTATAAATTTAAGCTGGAAAAGGAGGAGAAAGAAAGATGATATGGGGAGGGAGAGTAAGGACAGTATAGAGTACTGGTAGAATCAATGAATTGAATGTCCCAGAGGATTAAATGATTTCTGAAAATGAAATGTTTTTTGTGGTGAGCAGAAAGATAGGAAATCATGGCTAAAATGTGGGACAATTAAACTCAAGAAATTAGAGTTGTTAGAGATTTGCATAATAAATATCTAAGCTATAAATGCTGGAGTGAGTCATGGAAGTGGGATGATGATAGATCAAGCCTGGAGACAGTCCAATAACTGAGAAGCAAAGTTGCAGGTTTCCTTTAACTATGATTGGAGTAATTTTGGAAGAGTGACTATTAATCTTACAAATTTATAATTTTAAAAATTATAATTTATATTTTTTTAAATTAGAGAAGTTGTAGGTTTACAGAAAAAAACATGTAAAAATATAGCATTCCTATATATACCCCCCCCCATTATTAAGACCTTGTATTATTATGGTAACTTTGTTCATGAAAGAATTGATGAAAGAATATTTTATTTTTACTATTAACTATAGTCCATAGTTTACATTAGGGTATATTTTTCACATACACTCCCTATTATTTACAGCTTGCATTAGTGTGGCACATTTGTTATACTTCATGAAAGAATATTTTTATAATCATACTATTAACTATAGTCCATTATTTAAAATAAGATTCACTGTGTTCTAGAATTCTATGTTTTATCATTTAATTTTTATTCTAGCAACTTATATAGGACCTAAAATACATTTTGTTTAATTTTTTCGTTGCTAACGTATAAAAATAAAATTATTTTTTCTATGCTGACCTTGTATTCTACAATCTTGCTAAACTCACATATTAGTTCAGCAGCTGTCTTCAGGTTCTGCAGAATATTCTACACAGAGAATTATGTCATAAGTGAATGCAGGGAGTATTATTTTTTTCTAATGAATGTGTCATTTATTATTTTTTACTTGCCTTCTTGTTTTGGATAGGGAAGCTCTTATATATTGTTAAATATGAGTCGTGATGGAAGATATTTTTAACACTCAAGTGTTTCAATGTTATATATAATGTTAGGTCTAGATTTACTACAGATGGTCCTTTGGTATCATGTCCCTTCAGCCTATAGAACGTCCTTTAGCATTTCTATTAGTGCAGTTCTGCTGGCAATGATTTTCTTGGGTTTCCTTCATCTGATGTCTTTATTTTACCATGATTTCTGATCTAGAATTGTGTATATAAAATTCTGGGTTGACAATTATTTTCATTCAGCACTTTAAGATGTTGTTCCACTGTCTTCTTGTCTCCATGGAAAATCTAAATTTTATTACCAGTTGTAATGTATCATATTTTTCTGACTTCTTTCAAGATTTTATATACACACACACACACACACACACACAAAGATTTCTGTTTCAAGCAAGAAATTGTAAATAGAAAGAAAGGTAGAAAGACAGATAAATAGACAGACAGAAAGATAGATTTAATATATCATTATGATGTACATGATGCATCTGCATCTGCCTGGCAATGGTTTTCTTAGAGTTTAACCTTCAGGATTAACTGATCTTCTTGAATCTGTAAACATATATCTTTCACCAATTTAGGAAGATTTGGGCCATCACATCTCCTAATATTTTTTCAGTAGCCATTTTTTTCTCCTCTTCCTCTGGGATGCCAATGGCATTAATTGATGGTTTCTCTCTCATCTAGGATACTCTCCATACTCTCTGGCCTTGAGGAACCCTTTTTACAAGTTATTTAGCTAGAAAATTAGGGTTTCTCCTGGAATCTTAGGTATCCCCATTGCTCTTATGCATTTCTGCCTTTGGGTCCACTTTCAGTCAAAGTCAGGTAGTTTCTTTCATATTTTATTCAGTGATTTTAACTGTAACCAGTGAAAAAGATTTAAGTGGGACTCTTCCTTTTTTTTGAATGGAAAACAAAGATTTACATTTTAAAATTGTGTTTTAACTTGAGACCCATTATGTAAAAAAATGGAAATAAGAGTTGGAAAGGATGTGGAGAAATAGGAATAGTTGTTCACTGTTGGTGGGAATGTAAAATGGTGCAGCTGCTTTGGAGAACAGTTTGGCGGTTCCTCAGAAAGTTAAACACAGAATTACCATATCACCAGCAATCCCACTTCTAGGAACATACCCCAAAGAATTGAAAGCAGACTGGAACTGATATTTGTACACTAACATTCATAGTGGCATTATTCACAATTGCCAAAAGATGGAAACAATCCAAGTGTCCATCAACAGATTAATGGATAAACAAAATGTGGTATATACATATGATGGAATGTTATTCAGCAGTAAGAAGGGGTGAAGCCCTGAAGCACACAACAATATGGATGAACATTGAGGACATTATGTTGAGTGACATAAGTTACACACAAAAGGACAAACATTGTATGATCTCACCAGTATGAACTAATTATAATAAGTTAACTCACAGAATTGACATCTAGAATATGGTTTACCAGGAGATAGAATGAGGGTAGAAAGTGGAGAGTAGATGCTTAATGTGTGCAGAATTTTTAACTAGGTTGAATTTAAATATTTGGAAATGGATAGCAGTGATGGTAGCACATTATGGTGAGTGTAATTAACAGCATTGAATTATGCATGTGATTGTGGCTGAAAGGGGAAGTTTAAAGTCACATATGTCAATAGAAGGAAAACTAGGGGATAAAACATGGGACAGTGTAATAGTGAACCCTGTGGTTGACGGTAACTGTGATTAATAGTACAAATATAAAAATGTTCTTTCATGAACTACAACAAATGTGTGTTACTATCACAAGAAGTTAGTAATAGAGTGGTGTATGGGAAAACACATCTATTGCAAATTAGGAGCCATAGTTAACAGCGATATTTTAATATTCCTTCATCAACAGTAACAAATGTACCACACCAATGCTAAGGGTAAATAATGGGGGCAGGATTAAGGGGGATGGGATTTTTATTTTTTTGAGCAATGAAAATGTTCTTAAATTGATTGTAGTGATGAATGCACAACTATGTGATGATACTTGAACCACTGATGTTTTAGTTTGGATTGATTGTATGGTGTGTGACTGTATCTAAATAAAACTTTAAAAATTATATTTTAATTTGAAAAAGAAAAACATTTATTTTTACTGTTCCTATAAATGATACACAAAATTCTTCTGATGCTTTTACCAGTATTCAACTCCAAGGGAAAGACTCTTCTCAATGTCCATTGAATTTGCCTTAAGTCATACACCTCATTGTTACTGTCATAGTCTGACATATATCTACTCTCTCTTGAAACTCAGCAGTGATGTAATTCTGAAGAATTTTATAACTGTTTTTAGAAGCTTCCTAAACTCTCAACATGTACCATTGCAAATGATCCCATCTTTCTTAAAACTTTTTTCCCACTTATCCCCAAACATTCCCTCTTATGATTCTGTCCATTGCCTCATCTGAATTGCACCCCTCAACCAATAGTGTGCCTCTAAAATGAGAACCAGAAAATGACATTGTCTTGTCATCTCTAGGAATCTGTGATCTAAAGCTTGTTACATACTGAAGATGGAAATAATGCATCATTATGTTATTTCTTTTCTGTTGTAAATATCCATATTTGCTCACTGTTTCTGTATATTGCACAGGTTTACATGCTTCCAAATGCTGCTAAACATCCAATTGCTGGGCAATGCTTCTCTTAAGGGGTAGCAATGAGTACCCCATACAATATATTACCACTAAACAATGAATTCACTTCTTCCCTTTTTGCTGAATTTATTTTATTAGAAGTTTTTGAAATGTCCTACACTAATGTCACATATTGAGCTTGCAGTCAGTTGAGACTTCCTAGTCACAATTTATTTCCCTTGACTTGCAAAGTTGCCTCCATTCTGTACTAAACAGATTGGTTTTAAAAGCCAAATATTGTACTTAATATAATCCTTTCAAATTTCCCTACATAGGTATGGGCTTATTTTCCCATAACATTTTGTTTTCTGCTTTTATGAGCTGTGAGAATTTAATACTGCCTTCCATCTTACTATCTGTTTTTCAGGATTATGTCATATATTTATTTGTAAGCAAGCCTTTTAAGTGTTCTCATGAACACTAGTCAAAACTACTTAAAATGTCAAGCCAAAGATACAGACTCACTTCTCAGGTTACATTAACCCATTAATCAACACTTTGTGGATACAGTTGTTCAGCTAATGGTGAATCCTCCTCCTAAACATATTGCAGTATCTGGTAGAAAAAAAAAAAAACATAAAATATAATATAACTTTACTTTAAATTTCTTTGTCATCCATTTAAATATGTGTTGCAACTGCTTATCTTTTTTCCCACATACTGTCTGGTAAAACTGCCTTTTTCAAAAATTAGAAACCTCTTCTATAGGACAGATGCATAAACTACTTGACAGATGTTGTATCCCAGCTTTAGCTTCCCATTCACTCTCTTAGATGGATTTACTGCTTTTCAGTGCAAGAAGTGCTGGCTTTCAGTAAAGATGTCAATACTTTCATATGCAGTGACCTTGGCATGAAATAACTTTTTCAAAATTGTGAAATCGCAGCTGTGTGAAACATTATTTGCTTTACACTCAGTATGTTTACTATTTTCTTCTTAATTTTTTCATCATAAATATAAATTCAGCATTTTGGTTATCTTGAAGTTGCACATAAAGAAACTGTGTATGTGCTCATGTTAATGAAGGATGTTTAACGCATCAGGATTCTAACTGCAAGCATTTTCTTTGGAGAAATGTTTAAGCATCCACTGTAAAATGGGCCGAATAATCATAAAACGCCTATTAAAGTGGGTCCCTTGTGTTCCTCACATCCTTTTATACTGTCTTAGGGAATAGAGAGCAGGTCATAAAAAATGTTGCTTTAATTTAAGGCCCCAACAACTCTTAACAGAAAAATCACAAGCATTAATGCATATTCTCACAAAATAGTCCCATAATTATCATTGAAAATTGGCTTCTTAAGAAAAAGTGCACCTGTGATATCTTTATAAAGGCCCAGATATAAGAAAAGAAAAAAATCCTAATATTTTTTTCTTAAAATATATGACACATTAAGCTTGACATCATGAAAGTTAAGTTGTGACTCAGATATACAATAGGAGGAAATAACATTCACCATTTAATGTGATGCCATATGTAATCTAAAGGAAATATAAAGCAATGAGAGCTTGGAGTAAATTCCCAAAGTTGTGATTGGTGGCAGCTGAATGATCTTTATTTTTAAAGATGATTTGGCTTTTGATAGGCCTCTTTGACTTTCTTTAACAATTCCGTTTCATAGATTTTAGTGATTTGTATGAGGTAGTCTGATATACTGAGATTGTAGAAAAATAAGAAAATCCATTTTTTAACAGTTTTTCTGAGAATTCTAGATAAAAAATGTGCTAAGATAATATCATTTTCAGGCAAAAATAAAGGATAGTATTTTCATTTAATAGGTATGAAAACTGCCAAAACATCAATTAATTTTTCTTAGTTACTTCAGCACCTATTACAATAATTAGAATTTAATATACTAAACAAAATTTTATTATTATTAAATAATAGAACACAATAAAATGCAGAAACAAACAGCAGTCCTTATAAAAGTCCTGTAAGCCTTTGTTTTAGTATCTTTTTCCACACTCATATGTTTTACTCCTGGTTCTTGGCCCATTTTTTAGCCAATATCCTCTCTCAAAGAGACTTCAACCTTACTTCATTTTCCGTGGCCATTTACAAATACAGATTAGAACAGTCCTTGGAATATGGGGTCCATTTATCTGTCTGCGTGATCTTTCCCCTAGAATGTCTCACAGACAATTAAAAGTCAACTCAACATGTCAAAACCTGAATCCATCTTTAGTGGCCCTCTTTATCCCAACTCATGACACGCCTGGCATAAGTCTTCTCTGCTTTGTGCCCATGTTCTCAGTGAGTAGAATCACCCTCTCCTTCTAGAATCCTAGAGGTCATCCCAGACTCATCCTTTCTCTCACTCTTGTATTCAAACACATATTCCTATCAGTTCAACTCCTAAATGCATCTAAATTTCATCCACTTGATGCCATTCTCAATCATTAATTCCTTGGCTAGCACAAAAGTCCTCTTATGTTAACCATCTTAATCGTTGTTCAAATGGGAAACTTTTGAATGTGAAAGGGCTGATACAAGTAATTACACCAAGAAAACTTACATAAACAAGGACTGGACTGTCCCTGACAAGCTGGGAAATGTCCTCTCTACTTAAAGATCTCACCTTATCAGCATTTGCACCATTTCCCGTCCATTTGCTCCACTGAAGTGAGAGTCAGTTTTAAAAATGCAAACTCATAGTTAGCTTATTCACACTAGTCTTAGGATAAATGCTACAATTCTTAATATGGTTCATAAGGCCTTGCATGATCTGATACTTCACTACCTCCTCAAATACATCCTAGGCTTCACTCCATCTTGCTCATTGTGTTCCAGCCATTATGCCTTTCTTCTTCTTTCTTAAATGCCAGTCACCTTTGAATTTCAGGCTTTTGTATGAGGTATGGCCTCTGCCAGAGGCTATCCCTTCCATCCCTCTTGACACAGATAATGTCTCTTCATCCTTCCAAACTCAGGTCAAATACAACTTTCCCAGAGAAGTCTTCCTTTCTGAATAAGCTCAGTATCAAACCAAGAATCACTTACATTAATTCTCCTTTTTAACCCTTCTCAAATGTACTTCCTATTTATGTACCTATTTATATATAATTTCTGTTCCCTACTAGAATGTTAGCTCCATGAAAGAAAGAAATCTGTCTGTATCATTCTTTTTTTTTTTGTTCTCTCCCTCATGCTTTAAGAAGTACATTGCAGAAATGAAAAATTCTGTGTGGCAAGAAGCAGGCCTACAAAATGTTGACGGAAGCTACTTCCCTACTAATATTTTTCTTTACTTTTGAGTTTGATTTGTGGTAATTTATAAGGATCCATCCTGATAAGGACGGGTACAAATAGACAACAAGCATAGGAAAGGAGTTGGGTCACTTCTGTGTTTATGTCTGTACTCTAAATATCAAATTTCTACCACTTGGCATTCTACCAAGATTGCTTTCACACAATGGACTCCTAATTGGCAAATCCAATAGATTATCTTCAGCTGTCATTTTCTTAAGCTTCTACATTATTGGCAACAACCTCCTTTTTTAGGATTTCTTTCACATGCTGCCACTGCCTGCATTTTGTTTTACCCCTCTGATTGCTCCTTCTCTGTGATTTCTTCTGTCCTCTACATTTAAACATTCATGGAGATTTATTTACTCATTTAATAAATATCTACATGCCTACTTTTTCCCATCACAGTTTTAGTTACTTATTTTTTCATTAATTCTAGTTATGCTTCTTGGATATTTCTTAATGCCAGGGACTGATCTGTACACTGAAACCAGCAGTGAACAAGTCAAATAAAATCCCTGCTCTGCTGATGCTTGTATAGAGATAGAATAATGAATAAGTTAGGCAAATTTCCTGATGCAATAGGGCTTGTATGCTTGTATTTCATTTGGAAGAAGAGGAGAGAGAGAAATAAATAATAAAATAAATTAAAAAGTTAAGTAATATTGTTTTGTTAAGAATATAAAACAAGTTATGTGCTCTTTTGGACACTTTACCAGGGAAACTTAATAGACTTGGGCTTGCTCAATTATTGAAAATACCAGAGTGGATGGAATTTAGTAGGCAAGGAAATGGTGAGAGAATCACTATCTATACTTGTTTCCACTCTTTACTCTTTCACAGATTCCGCTCAGTACTTTTGCTGGGAAAGTCACAAGTTGCATCTCATCCTGGACTTTAATAAGCAAATTACTTTATTATAATATGGGGAATAGAGTTCAATCTTATGCAACCTTGTTTGTTGCCAGTATAATCCTTTCTCACTGATGGCCATAATGTTAATATTTTTCCTAAGTGTCCACATAATGCCTTGGGGCTCAATATTATATAGAAATAAAGTTTCACTCTCCATTAGAGCCTGTGTGTTCTATTATTTAGCTTATTAGTCTTTTCTCCCCACTCTCTCTGTATTTTTTTTCCTGCTTTTTGGTATAACCCTGCATTCCTTAGATTTCATTTTGCTTAATTTAACTTACTTTTTAAGACTGTAAAAAAGTAACTACTGCATTTCAGTCACCTCGTTACTCTCCATTACACAGAGAGGAGATAGTAAAAAAAAAAATAACTTCACATTTTAAAAATGCTAGTTAACTCACCAGCCAATTTGAAAAGCCTGCCCCTTCTCAGCCCTTAACAGACCTACAGACCTGTATACCTGATGATGAAACATGATAATACCTCCCGTCCAACTGTAAGTAGAAAATGAAGATTTGAGATTGAGGAATAGGTAGGATTAGAAATAGAGATTTGAGAGCCATCTCTATAAACGTAATGACTGCCACAAAGGAAGTGGATAATATTGCTAAGGGAGAGAGTGTCAAGAAAGACAAAAAGTGTAAGAATAAATTTACCTCTCCAGCTTTGACCTCTGAGGGCTTCATCCATGATAAATTATTGCATGGTGTTCATGCCCATTCTTTCTTCCACTGCTATGGCTGTTGTCCATATAAATAAATCAGTTACCTTGCTCACTGTAGCTGCCATCCTAGCCTCATGAATGGATTTTCTTCTTGGAAATTCCAAAAATGAAAACAAAGCTTATCAGGAATTGGGATTTTAGTGATAGTGGCAACCTGCAGTCTCATCTGCTCTCTTTGTCCCTTATCATTATCAGAACACATTGAGACTACTATTATAGCAGCTAAAGAGGTGGATGCCAACTACATTTCTCAAGTTTTTCTCCCATACAGCTTCATATAGCATCATTTAGCCATGATTTTAACCATTGTCTCACTCCCCTTCTATGAGCAATTAAAGCCAAGTACATTTTAATGTAAACTCAACATCTTTTCACACATGCACATTCCTCCTGAATTTTTTGATTTTGTGATTGCACTTCTATTGCAATTAGGCAACTATATTATAAATATATATGACACCTAGCTCTCTTTGTCTCCTGTTTTAATCAGCTAAAATCTCTAACCTAGGGTGTATTTAAAGTCTACACACTCATTCCCATTCTCGGTGTCATCTTGTTATTGAGCCTCCTAAATGCTCTTATCTCTACTGTCATCTCCATCTTCATCTATCATGTGAGTTTCATCACCTGGAAACAGTTCCAAACATGCCTCTCTGATTTATAACATTTAATGGATCAAATGAGTAGTCATTTTAGTCAACATTCCTAATTATAGAAATAATGATATTCTAAAATATGGCCCCATACTATACTTTTGCTCACATCTTTTACTACTTTTACTTGCATACTTGGTTCTCTGGCCAATTGCATTATTTATTTATACTTTAACACACTTGGTGCTTATGAATCACACTCTGGGTTCATTTCGTAAAATGTGTTTTCTTCTGAATATGTGCCTTATGAACACTTTGTATACTCGGAGACCGATGTTAACTACCACTCCTCCAAGGAGCTTGTACTGTACTTCATGCTGATAGTTTTTTTGTTGTTGTTTATTCTGATGCTTTAAACACCCATGGTTTATTGTGAAAATCTTTAATTTTCATATTCAAGATATTATATTCTTCTATAAATTGTGCTTGTCCAATAATTAATTTTATGTTTCTATTACATTTTAAAATTCTTCCATTTTATAATAGTGTTTTTTTTTTCTTTTAATTGCAGGAGTAGCATATTTGTAGTCACCAGATTTTTGGTAAATATATACCAATTTGAGTTTAAAATGTGAATCAAGGTCTTTAATGTATGTGCCTCAAGTAAAGCTGTGGAGTATTATTCCCAATAGGAGTATTTTTATTGCCATATATGATCCTCAACTAATCTTGAGCTTAAATCTGTCTGCTATATGTTTATTTTTATAGTGCATGTGAGTAAGCAAACTCAAAGCAAATATGAATGTAAGCATATAACTCCATGCTTTATGTATCCATTTCTTTGCTTTATTGTATGTCTCATCTTTATTCCTTTCTTGTCTTATTTATAGACAATAAAAATACTATATATAATGGGAAACAAGATGCATGCCTTCATCAATGATTTGTAAGTATTTCTAGTTTCCAAAATATATTTTACAGAAATGTGACAGTTTGATATTTGAGTGTTTTTAATGCTTCAGATAATTTTTATTGTGTCTATTTTTTAAATGACAATAACCAAAATAAAGGAAAAATAATTCTTTATACAATGAATCTACAAAGAGTGAATTCTTATCCTATAACTTTTTCTGTACTTATTCTATAATATTTTATGCAAGTTAAACTATGATAATTATTTAACTTTTCCTACGTGTGCAATCATTTGTTATAAACAGTTTAAAGCTATTTGATCTATTCATGAGGTTATTGAAAAAATATTTTCAAAAGAAAATTTTTTATATTTGAAGGAATAATTAAATTATGGAAAAGTATAACTTTGTGTCAATAAATGGGATGCTTTTGTATAGCTAAAAATTCTACAGAGATTTTTAAATAATTGAGTTATTAAGGACTATATGGTTAATTGCTTTCTACATAAAAAAAGCAATTTCAACCTGAAAATCTCTAAGGATGTATTGAGAGAGGACACCAATATATTGAAATCCTGGGTGAAGCTTCCTCCTTTGAAAGTGCAACTTAGTGAAATTTGTGTAAATGTGAGTTAATTTAAGAATTGACTAAAAATACAAATGTAAATATTCCTCTGTATAGTATAATTTATTATTCATCAGTTACTACAAACTATTGTAGAATGAATTTTAGAGAGGTCAAAAGCCATCTGGCAGCCTCCATATAAAATGCTCAAGGAAGCCAAAAAGTCTTTAAAGAACTTTTAGTTTATTATTTTATTTTATTGGCTCATGAACTAGGAAAATATGCTATAGAAAATAGTCATAAAGCACTATATTACATATATTAAAATCTAAAGAAAACATTGCATCTAGTTATTTAATGCCTTTAATTCTCCTGTATTTTAAAAACAATGAAACAGGATTCATAGCTAATGTGTAATTTTAGTTTTATAGCAAACTAATAGATGAGAAAACTAGGACTCTTTATGTTCCATTTTATGCAAGAAAACATACTCACTAAAAAATTGAAAATGGTTCTCAAGTCTCTATCACAATTCCTGCCTTTAGGATTTTCTCCTAAATATAGAGATAAATGAAGAAAACATTTTTAGACAGTAAAGAATATGGAACAGAATTATAAACATAATGGTAAATTTTTGAGGGTTTCCTTTGTGGCAAGAATTCTAGTGTTTCATTGTACTTATTCTATAAAATATCCCAATCAGATGCAACTATTATGAAATTAATCTGAAATTATTATGCACAATTTATATATAAGGAAAATGGGTAAAAGAGGTAGATCACCTTGTCTAAGTCACAAAGTTACTAAGCTGCAGAACTGGGATGGGAATCTGGCAGTCTTCCACAAGATGGGGGTTTAATAAAATCAACATACTGCCTAAGATAAATGAAAGGGAGATTTACTTTTTATTGGATGGACAGCAAGCATTATGATGAGAAGGACCCATGTATGATAACAAAATCTGTGAGTAGAGCTTTCCAAGCAAGGGAACAGCAAATGCTAAGGGAATAGAAAGCAAGGCGTTTTCTAAAACAACAAAAACAATATTATTGTCTGTGGCTAGGACAGAGAACAAGTGGTATGAAGTCAAAGAGGACTTGGTAATGTTTTGAATTTTATCCCATGTTCAATATCATCCTTACAGGAAGATACACACACATACACATATATATACATATACGTATGTATACATAATATACACTTAGTAGAAATAGGAGATTAGATAGTTATAAGGGTCCATGACTTCATAGAAACCCCAGAAAAATGAGCAAAAGCCATTCAAATCAACTTTGTTGAAATCTGGAAAACAGTCAAATGTTTACAACAACCAAGCAAATGCTAAATCAAGAAAGACACAACTAAGGAAGTTCAGAAGAATTTTCTGGCATTACGACTTGCCTAGACCCACTTCCCTCCTGGCTTGGTGGCTGTCTTGAAGATAGCAGCCCGGGTTCCTAATGGGGCACTTTGGTCCATGGTTATGGAGGGCACAGAGCAGAACCAGTTCTCAAAGAATTGTGCTTGTTTTTACCTGTCTTGGTCTGCCTGAAGGACTGACTCAAGCTGTTTGTTTTTGTTCCACCTACTGTAACCAGGATTCTCTCAGGGCAGGAAAGCAGCTAAGCAGTGAGCATTCCTCAAAGTCAATGAAAGGCAAATGAACAACCTGCTGCTGCCTGGGGCAAAATTTTTCAGTTTAGGCAAACCACAGACATGCTGAAAGCCTGGCAGAGAGATTCTTTGGAAAATTAGAGCATTGTAAAGGTTTCACCTATACAGGGGAACTTAAAAAGCCACATGTATGCCCAAGGCAGATCATCTGTTCAGAAAATACCTGAAAAGACCCTAAGCTTTTACCTACTACTGATCTTTAGGTTCAATGCAAGCAGTAAATGAAGGTTAAGACTTAGTTGTAAGTGGACTGTCTGAGCATTGAAGTAGTGTTTCAGCACAGAGCCAATCTGCAAAGATTGGGAGATGTTATTTTGTTTTTGTTTTAATGTATTTCCCATCTTTTAAAAAATCTTTTTCTTTCTTTCTTTCTTTCTTTCTTTCTTTCTTTCTTTCTTTCTTTCTTTCTTTCATTTTCTCTAAAAGTGTTAAAGGAAATCTGTTGAAATACTAGCTTAGCACAAAATAAAGGAAGAGACACTTTAGGACCACACATGATAAAGAATACAGTCTTTACAATAATAATTAGAAAACAAACAACTACTAGTTGGAAAAAGCAACTAAATTAAATCCTGAGACGGGGAAAGAAGCTAATTTTCAGAGTTACCATATGTATATTCAAAATGGTCAACTTCAACAAAAATTCATGAAGCCTTAAAAGAAACAACAAAGTATGGCCCAGTTATAGAAGACATTAACAGAATCTGCCACTGAGGGACCACAAATATTGGACTTACTAGACAAACAGTTTAAATCAACTGTTTGAAATCTGTTCAAAGACCTAAAGGACATGATGGAAAAAGAGCAAAAGGAAACAGGAAAATATCTTAACAAATAGAAAACATTAAGAAAGAGGACAGAATTATAAAAAAAAAGAACAAAACAGAAATTTTGGAGCTGAAAAGTACAATAATTAAAATGAAAAATATACTAGAGGATTTCAACAGCAGAAAAAATAATCAATAAATTTGAAGATAAGTCAATTGAGATTATTCAATCTTAGAGTCAGAAATTTAAAAAAAAAATGAAAGAAAAAAACATACAGATACTAAGGTTTCTGTGGGACAAAGAAAGAATACTGAAAACAGCAAGAGAAAAGTGACTAATCACTTCCAGAGGATCCTCAATAATATTAATGACAGAAACTATGGAAACAAGAAAGTAGTAGGATGACATATTTAAAGTCCTGAAATAAAAACTGTCACCCAGAATTTCTATATCCAGCAAAATTGTCATTCAAAAATGGAGAAATTAAGACATTCCAATAAAAAAAAAGTTAAGGGAATTCACCACTGGTAGACCTGCCCTACAAGAAATGCTAATGGGAGTCCTTTAGGTGGAACAAAAGAAACTAACAGTAATTCCAAGTCATATATAGAAATAAATAAAACAGATAAAAGCTACATCAGTAAATATAATCCTTTGTTATTGTATTTCTGGTTTATGACTCATCTTTATTTTTCAATATGATTTAAAAGACAAATGCATAGAACAGTATTTATAAATCTGTGTTAACAGAAACAATAGATATAAATATGCTATTTATGACAACATAAGGAGGGAGGGATGGAGGTGAATAGTAATAGTCAATTTTTATACTATTGCAGCTAAGGTGGTATTACATTAAAAGTAGATTGTTGTAAGTTTAACAGGTTAATTGGAATCCCTAGGGAAACAATGAAGAAAATAGCTAAAAAAAAATACAGAAAGCTAAATAAGAAAGGTATCAAGATCATAGATGACAAAACATCAATTAAACCTAAGAGAAGACAGTAATGGAATAATTAAGGAGCAAAAATAATTTTAAAATTATTGACAAAAAAATAAAATGGCAGAAGTGAGTCTGTTTTAGCATAATCACTTTAAATCTAAATGGATTAAACTATCCAATTAAAAGGTAGAGATTGAAAGAATGATTTTTTTTTTAAAAAAAGATTCAACTGTATTCCATCTACAAGAGTCTCACTTTAGATACAAAAAGATAAATAGGTTGAACATGAAGAGTATGAAAAGATGTTCCATCCCTGTTGTAATCAAAAGAAAGCTGGGTAGCCATACTATCCTAAAAAGAGACTTTAAGTCAAAACAGTTATGAGAGACAAAGGACATTATATATTGACAAAAGGGTCACCACATCTTGAAAATATACTTATGACATGCAGATAACTAACAATATTTTTCCAAAAATATATGAAGTAAAAATTGACAAAACTGAAGGGAGAAATAGTTCTATGATATTAGCTGGTAACTTTAAAGCACCACTTTCAATAATGGAAAGAATTAGACAGAAGATCAGTAAAGGTATAGCAGCACTGAATAACACAATAAACCAACTAAACTTAACAAATTTACACACAGCACTCCACTTCAAAACAGCAGAATGCACATTCTTCTCAAATTCAGATGGAACATTCTCCAGGGTACAGTAAAAGTTAGGCCGCAAAACAAGTGTCAAAAATTTTTAAAAGATCTTGAAGATAAGCCAGCCATCTCCCCTACTAACTTGTTTTCTACTTCAACTCTTCCTTCAACTCTTTCCACTTCTTCCCTTCAGAGGCATGTTGAGTTTTTTCACAGCCTTTGTCTTCCACCCTGGAGCCTCCATCATGGGATCTGTTGCCCCAAGATACAGTGACTTGCAACTATACTTTTTGTACCTCTAAAAAGTGCTTAGAGATATTTTCCAAATATTTTTCATGCTCTATTACAGTTTAAAGAATCTTGGGAGCTAGAGAAAAAGGATAACTATTTCAGCCCTTCTCTGCTTAGACTTATGCCACCTTGTCATGTTCTCCATTGCTGCTGCTCCATGCTGTTGCAGAGTGCAAGCAAAGCAGTTACCTCTCGGATAATTAGGAGGGAATTGGTACATAGGATACCCATGCTCCCAGAATCCTATTCAGATGACCTGGGCATTATGTTGTCTCAGTGCCCTCATAGTCTGACTGGGCTTGTGGTTCCTTCATTGGAGCCCTGAGAGATATAAGTGCTAGATACTTTTCCTCAGCTCATCTCAAAACACTTTCTTCAGAGTAGGGGGACTTTAAATTACTTGCTGGGTAGAGAGAAAATTATTTTATGGACTATACTCCATTGTTCGACATTATCATTAAATTTTTGGAATTCTAGTCCTCTACCTCTGACTCAATAATCCATGGCAAGTCTTTAAGAAGTTAAAACAAGCCATTTCTTCCCCAAGTGTCTGGAAATCTCTTTATTTCCAGACTGTTGTAATTGCTGTGAATTAAAACATTTGTTTATTATTTCAGTTTGTGGTAGAAATTATGAACCCTTTCTCATAGCTAATTAATAGCACTGCCTCCCATAACTGGAATGCCATGAAATGGAGAGAAAAAAATTTAGTCAGGAAAAAAATAGTTTATAATCTCCTAGTATTATCTTACGCTCACACTATGAAAAGCAAGTAAGATCCCAACTAAGGAGATCTAAGATTTAAATTTTCTAAATTATTTACTCTATCTGCTAATCTCCTTTTCTTATGCACAGGGTGTAATACAATGGCACCATATGCTATTTTTGCTGTTATATAATTCTTCACTTTTTTTTGCTTCTTTTTTTTTTAACTTTCTCTAGTGTCCACCCCTCCTCTCCATTCATCTTCAATACTGCAATATTTGAATTTATCTTTCCAGATACACTAGCCACTAAATCACTGATACTGATAGAGACCACATCCAATGTCACTACAGCAGAAATGCTGCCTATTGTTGCTTGAGCAAAGGGCTGTCTCAAGCCATTCTTTCACTCAGCTAAGTATTTATGAATAGCATATTACACTGAGCCATCTGTTTCTTCAATGTTTCTGAGCTAGTTCAATTGTGCTTCATATTCCTTTTACCTCAGTGACTCAAACCACTCAATATTATCTAATCATCCCCTTCTACTTCACCCAATGCTTGATTCCTCTCTAGCCCAAACCATCCCAGTCTCTCTGAAACTTTTGTTTTCAAACAAGACACATCCAATATAGTTAAGCTCATCCCTAGCCATCTTCCCTCTTCTTAATTTTAATTGCAACCAAGCTATAGCCTTAGGTCACAATCTCCCTTGAATTTATTAAAGTGAAAGCACTTTTTTTCCTCTTTGCTGTTTTTATCTCTTCTCTTCATTTATTTTGAATTTACACACCTAAGGGCATAAGCTGGGATAGAAACTCTCTTCTTTCCTCCATTTACAAATCCAAATCTTTTCCCACATTTCTTAAAAAGAAAAGAAAAGAAAACAAGCAAAAAAAAGAATAAGCAAAAATCTCTGCTCCTTCAAACTCATGTTTTAAGGCCCTATCATTGTCTCACTGCATCCATGTTGGGATGCCCTGGTAGCTGGTTCCTGTCTTCTGGATTTCCTCTCTGATGCTATTTCTGTTACCATTTGTTATGATACCTAAAACCATGTGGCCAATCTTTATTCAGACAACATTTAGAGTGAAGCACCATCATTTGAGATCACAAGATGATGGTAACAAATGCCTAAGTTTTTCTGACACAAATGAATCTAAGTTGACTTTTCAAAGGAAATTACTGAAAATATATCCTATGATTTTTTGACATATCCACCCACTTTGAAGATATTTAAAAGGGTTTGAGAGAGAGTGAGAAACGACCTTATGAAGAGGATAACGGAGAAATCTTTATTGTTGAACACCATTCCTTTCCCTCTGAAAGGCCTACTATGATGCCACTCAAATACTGAAAACATGATTCCTGTAAGTGGTGGCTTGTTTGCATCTTGGAAAAACTAAATGAAGAATGGATTATAAAAGTTAAGCTATACTGTATAACAAACTACTCTAAAACTCAGTGGCTTAAATGAGTAAGCATTTAACATCACTCACAAGTTTGTGAATCAGATGGGTGGTTTCTTCTGATCTCATCTGGGCTTACTCTTGTGTCTGTGGGTTAGGTAGAAAGTCCACCTTACATCACAGTGACGTGGTTTTGTTGTCTGTAGACTGGCTATTGGATGGTTCCAGCTGGTATTCCTGGGTTTTCTTTCATATTTTCCTTCATTCTCCAGCAGGCTAGTCTTGGCTTATTCCCATGTTGGTGGCCAGGTTCCAAGAGTGGATGGACAGAAGAACTCATAAGGCCTAGACTAGGAACTGGAACAATGACAAGTCCACAGTATTCTGTCACCTAAATTAAGACAATGTAGCCCACTTTAGCATGGAAGGTGCTACCACAGGGAGGCATGAAAAATTGAGCTCTGCTAATTTACCGTGTGACATGACAAACCACTTTATAATTTGGATCAAAAATTTACTACCTGTTTGGGATTGGCCTGTATTCCCAAAGTTTAATAGGGCAGGGATATTTGAATATTGCATTTGTATTGATGTGACCCCAAAAGAACTAGAGTCATTCTTTCATCATCTTAGTTCCTGTAACACAGGAGGAAATAATTCAGATTCACAAAGTTACAGATACCTGCCAGATTTGAGAGGATGCAACGGGAGTTTTAGAGAACTACTTAAACAAAGAGGAATCTGTTCATATCAAGTTCTAGGAACCCAACAAGAAAATGAACCAGAGATAAAAATTACCTATACACATCTGCCACATCCCAGAGTCTAGAAATCAGTCAGTAGCAGGGGTCTAACACTGGAAGAATTGGAAACTGTCCAATAAGCTAGAAAAAGGGAGTGAAAGCAAATAGCAGAAAAATATAGAATACAATCACATCTTCTTTCCTACTGAAGGATTCCTACTAGTTGCCAAACTGAGGTATGGAAAAAAACTTGATGGGATCTCAAGTTTAGAATTTTATGCAATATCTTGCTCTGAACATTCTCATATTTGAATGGAGACTATGTTTTGCAACTCAACATGATCATAGCAATTCCTTAAAGGAAGGAAAAAGAGATGGGGAACCTACAATATTTTTATGTAGGGACAAGGGAAGATGACTCTCAAGGTTAAGGGAAAATAACTAAAACTACACACACACACACACACACACACACCCTCACATACCTAAAGATGCCTTTTTTATTACCTTAACCATCATGCTGTTTTAACATTCTGATTAGACATGCAATACCCTGGCCTTTACTGGCATTTTCTCTTACTTCTCTCAACTAACCATTGCCAGTTACATATGGACCTTGACATTTCATAAACCTCTAGATTTCAAATTAAATTCTAAATCTCACTCTCTGAATATTCTCTCCTTTCATTTTCAGCTCAGTTGTTTTATTGCTCCTACTGTTACCATTCCGTATCAGCACCTTCCTTTTTCCTTAACCCGATATTCTTTTTTCACACTATCACCTTCTTCTCAACTTCACTTTCAGATTCTATGATGGAGCATTTTAACCGTTTCTCAGGAAACATCTTCAAGTGCTGTGCTTGTATCTCTTTCTCACGATTTTACTCGCCCAGAAAAAAAATAACAATCCTGGTGGCAATTACTTATCCACTTGTTAAACTCATGCTTTATTTTCTAAAGAATGTAATGCTCAAAAAGTAAAAGCAAAAACCAGACAATAATTTCATAATAACTAAAGATCTGTATTTTCACATATTAAATACATGAAGAGGGGGATGTGCAGACCGCAGCTATGTTTTTAAAAACCCTTTTCCTCTTCTGGAACTCCTTTAATTCAAACAAAAATCCCGATTTGCATCAAAAACTCTGCTAATCCCACAAAGAGTCAACCCTGGTCAATATAATTGTAACTCTACGAATTTCCCCCTGCTTCTGTCATCTTCTATCTTGCCCAATTTCTTAACCCCTTGACCTACTTTCTCAGCATTTCTGAGCTTTCATTTCCTTGAATCCGGTCTTTTTCTCCCTATATTCTGTCACAAAAGCAATAGGAAGGGAGGAGAGTTCAAAAAACTGACCATACGAAAGTGATCCTTGTTGGAGATTGAATCACATTTCTCATAATGACATTCTCAAATCCTAACTCCTGTTCCAGTGGTGTGAATATGTTTGTGGAGAGTGCTATTGAAGATATTATTAGTTAATGTATGGACTCATTTGTGATGAGTATATTCAAAGACTCTATTTAGATGAGGCCATATTGAATCAGGATGGGCCTTAATCCATATGACTGGAGGATTTAATAAACAAAGGAAATTCAAATGCAGCCAATCCATAGAAAGAAGAAGCCAGCAGAAATCAGAGAAGCAGGAACAGAGAGAGAGAGAGAGGAGAGAGAGACAGAGATCTTCATGTAATGGAGGAGTGTTGGAATGCTACAGAATCTGGGAGAAAGCAAGCCCTACCAACACCTTAATGTTAGACTTCTAGCTTCCAAATCCAAAAGACAGTAAATTTGTGTTGCTTAAGCCAACACATTCTGTGACATTTGTCATTGCAGACTTGACAAACTAAGACACCTGTCAAGTCAAGGGAAGATGACAATCTGAGATCACTATGGTAATAGCATCTCTAGTCATAAACACAATCAGGATGATTGGCTTTATATCAATCTAGGATCATTAATCTTCAGATTGATCCTAAATACTATCTAACAACTCTGTTGTATTTCACTAATGATTTCCTTTTGGAAACTCCAAAATAACAATTTCAATGTTTTCCAGCCTCTCCCTCCTTACAGAATTGCTCACTGTTTCTTCCAATTATCTTACTTCTAGCATCATGAAGAAAATAGAATCCATTAGATGCAAACTTTTCTTATCTTCCCACCTCCAAATCTTCAGCTCCACTGTCACCTCTATCTGTAGCCTTTTTATCCTTCTTCCCAGCTGTTTGCCTGGGTGATGTGTCCTTCTTTCTATCAATAGCCATTCCTCTCACTTGTGTTCTAGATCCCTGCTTCTTTTCCTTATCAAGATAACTTTTTTTTTCAAGAGCTCTGGCTCATCCCTAATGCATCTCACAGGATATACACAAGCTCTGAAATCTCCCTTGTAAAATAAAAGCAACAAAGTAAAACAAAACAACAATTATATTTTTTCCTTGATTCTATGATCTTTCATGATGTATGTCATTGAATTCTTTTCTAACCCTAAATTCTCAAAAGGGTGATTTGCTCTGGCTGTCTAATTTTCAATATCCATTCGCTGTTAACCTGCTATGATCTGGTTTGTGTGTTTTCTGTCCCAAAGAGTCCACAAAAATCTCTGTTTTAAAGGACACTAAGAACTTTCCTCTTGAAAAATCTCATGCATACTTTTCTGATCTCATTTATTCTATCTTTTGGCAGGCAGTTTTCACAGAGTTGACATCTGTCTTCTTACTGAAATGTTCATTTCTCAGTTTCTATGAAACTTCACCCATCTGTTAATCTGCCTTCATCACTATTTCCTCTCAAACATTTCTTCTTGGCTCCAACATTTCTACTATTCTCCTAAAAGATGCATTGCCTCAGGTTATGAAAATGGAACTCCTTTCTACCCACAGCTACCTTCTCTTATTAGGTAGTTTCATCATTTCCCATATCTTTAGATGCCATCAGTGTTCTAAAAACTTTCAAAATTAACTCTCCAATATAGACAGACCTTTCTTGAGAAATCCACACATGTATCTTACTGTCCAATTGCATCTCTACTTTGAGGTGTCAAAATGATCTTCAATTTAATATGTGTCAAGTGCAATTTTTAATCACTGCTAGGTCACCTCATACTTGCTTTTCTTTCAATTTTTATAAATCTGTCAAATTGCTTAACCCAGAATAATAACCCTGAATTTTCCCTCCATGTTCCCTATATCTAATCCATTAGCAAGTTCTCTCAAATCTATTCTTAGAATAAATATCTTGTCTCTTTATTTCTCTGTCTCTCTACTGCAAATATCTTAGTCCATATCTCACACCATTTGTCCCTGAATTTTTGCACTACATTAGTTTCCAAATTTCTATTTCTCTCTTACACATTTCCAACCATTTTACACATGGAAGCCAGAATCATCTTACAAGATGTGAAATTGGATCATATCTCCCCTGTGCTCAAATCTCTAAAATAATTCTCCATTACATTTAGAATGATGTCTTTACCATGGCATACCAAGGCCTGTTTCACCTGTCACATTATCCAACATAATTTCATGCTAATCTCTCTTGATCCCTCCTCTCCAACCACACTGACCTTCTGATTGCTCTTGTGTTAAGCCAACGTTTCTATAACTCAGACTTGACATCTGCACTTTCTTGATGCCAAGCAATGTCTTTCCTTCCCACTTCAAATTGGCTGTGCCTCACCCGCGTTTAGTGTTGTCAGTGCTTTGAATTTTATCTGTTATAATAGTTATACAATGGTATCTTATTATTGTTTGAATTCACAATTCCCTAATGACATATCGTGTTGAGCATCTTTTCATATGCTTATTTGCCATCTGTATGCCTTCTTTGGGGAGGTATCTCTTCAGATATTTTTCCCACTTTTTAATTGGGTTATATATTTTCTTAGGGTTAAGTTGAAGAGTTTGTTTTATATTATGGATTCAAGTCCTTTGTCATCTACATACTTTGAAAATATTTTCTTCTAGTCTGTGGCATGTCTTCTATTCTCTCCTCGCTGTCTTTCTCAGAGCAGATGTTTTTGATTTTGGTGATGACAAACATAATTTTTTTTCTTTCATGAATTGTGCATTTGGAGTTTTATATAAGAAGTCATTATCAAACCCCAGATCACCTAGATTTTCTCCTATTTTGTTTTCTAAACATTTTATAGTTTTATAGTCTTCATTTAGGTCTATGATGGATTTTGAGTTTTGTGAAAAGTGCTAGGGCTGTCTAGATTAATTTGTTTCTATTTGGATGCCCAGTTGTTCCTGCATCATTTGCTGAAAAGACTGTCCCTTCTCCACTGAATTGCCTTTGCTCCTTTGTCAAAATCAGATGACTATATTTATGTGGATCTATTTTTGAGCTCTCTGTTTTGTTCCATTGATCCATTTGTCTATTATTTGAGCAATACAACACTGACTTAATCATTCTAGCTTTATAGTAAGCCTTGAAGTTGGATAGTATCACTTCTCTTACTTTTTTCTTCTTCAATATTGTGTTAATTATTCTGGGTTTTTGCTTCTCCATATAAACTTTATAATTAGTTTGTCAATATCCACAAAATAACTTGCTGAGATTTAGATTTGGATTTTGTTGAAACCATAGGTCAAGTTGGGAAGAAAAGACATTTTAATAATATTGTCTTCCTATCCATGAATATGGAATATCTCTCCATTATTTATATCATCTTTGATTTAGTTCATCAGTGTTGTTTTGTTTTGTTTGTTTTTAGTTTCCTCATATAGATTTTGTACATATTTTGACAGAATTATACCTAAGAATTTTAGAATTTTTTGATGTTAATGTAAATGGTGTTATTTTAAAATTTTCAAGTTCCAATTGTTCATTGATAGTATATAGGAAAGCAATTGACTTTTGCATATTAATTTTGTATCCTCCAACTTTGGTATACTTGGTTTATTAGTTCCACAATTTTTTTTTGTGCCAATTTCTTGTGATTTTCTACTTAGACAATCATATCATCTGCAAAGACAGTTTAATTTCTTCCTTTCCAATCTATATATCATTTATTTCATTTTATTGAAATGCATTTTCTAGGATTTCTAGAATAATGTTGAGTAAGAGTGATGACAGGGGATATCTTTGCCTTGTTCCCTATCTTAAGGGAGAAGCATCTAGTTTATCATCATTAAGTATGATGCTGCTTGTAGATATGTTGTAGATGTTCTTTATCAAGTTAAGGAAGTTCCCTTCTATTCATAGTTTGCTAAGAATTTTTATCATGAATGAGTATTGGTCCTTCTCATTAAAATGGCTGGTTCCTTTCCACATTTCTGATCTTCTATAAAATATCAACCCCAAGGAGACATCTTATCTGAGAACCCTACCACAATTCAGAATTAGTTTGATTCTAATCTATTTACTTGATTCTTATCATCCCCACACTCTTTGTTGTACATATGTTAATTATATCCCTTATAATTCAGCATTGGGATAATTCATATGCTTACCCATCTGACTAAATATTGCCTCATTTAGTGCAAGAATGGGATATTATTCCCTCCTTTTCCAATTCCCCACCTTTCAACAAATGCATGTCACTTGGTAGGTAAACAAAAGTTTGTTGGGGTAAGTGTTGTGAGCTTGTTGAAAAGTAGAAAATCTTATAGGAGGTGCCATTTGAAATGCTGTGCATGTATATGTGTGTGCATGTTCTAATTTTGTGAAAACTACTGTGCACAGTTTTGTTCAGATGAAGGGCATGATGTAATTCACGCTTTTAAAAGATCCTTCTGTCTGCTCTGTGGAGATTTTAGAGTCCTGTGTCATATGGTGACACCTGCCTAGCAATCTGAAAGGTCTGACAGTATAAAGGCACAGGGTAGAAATAGAGAGAAGACATGGACGAATCACTCCTTGTTGGGAAATTGATCAAATGCGTATAGTTTTGTGACTAAATAAAATATCTTTGTCCTGGTACTCCCAATGGCTCTTTAACTTTTTGTCTTTTGGAGACCTTAACATGACCATGTACTTCAATTCATATTCCATGTCAACAGCAGTTGAAAGGTGACTTTTCTCTATCAGATCATTTTACATCAATTGTAGAGACCAATCATTCTCAATTCAAAAACGTGAATTACCTCCATCAACTCCATTATTACACAAATCTGGAATTCAGGTATTTAAACTTCTCTCTTTAAATAGTCTCAACAACATGACTGCTATCTTTTTTTTCCTATTGTCTTTTTCCTAGGAACTGGTGCTTCCCTTTTTATTCTGAGAAGATATTCTCTACTCTATTTCATTTCCATCATGCTGTTAGGTGAAGTATATTCTCATTTTGTTGGTTGATGGTAGATGTACATGAAAGCTTGACTTGGTAAGGTCTTTTCACTTTAAGAAGAAGTCATTAACACTTCCTTCTAATGCCTGCCTTGTATTGACAGCTATTTGTAATTTCATGCTTCTTATCATTTATACATTGGTCAGTGAACTATGGCCCTATTGACTCTGTTTGTAAATAAAGTTTTCTTGGAACACAGCCACATACACTCATTTCCATGTTTTCTAAGGCTACTTTCATGCTACAATGGCAAAATTGACCATATTGCTGTATGATAGAGATGATACAGTACATGGTCTACATATTTTATGGCCATACATATATATATATATTTATGCAGATGTATAATAATTAGGTCTTACATGTGTCTACAACATTGAATTTTGCAAAGAATTTTATTAAAATACACCTATTTTTTGCACAATTCTGTTAATGAGGTATTATTGTCCTCTTAAATAAATAAAAGATGAACATCTGAGAGGTTAAGTGTGTAAGATAATGTATTTTTAAATTGTCAGAGCCAGCCTTTGAATTCTTGTTTGTAGAAACTCATGTATAGCAATATGCACATAACCTCTACAAGTAAACACAGAAATTAGATTATTTGTCATTGGAACATGACATCTTTACATATCCAAAATAAAAGAGTTTATAATATTTTTAAAAATGATAGAATATTAAAAACCAACATATCCTTTTTCCTAAGTACAAAAATGTTCAGTTCAAAACCAATTATGTTACTCAAACATACTCACTGACTAAAGTTAATTAAAACAATTGAATTAAGTTTAAATCACCTTTCATTAAGTTTAGGAAATAATGCTGATTAAATGGTGGTTTTTAGTCTCCATTCATGTTTCTCCTACCTGTCAAATTTGTGGTTTTAATTCTTCAATAATTCTTTTATATTTTGAAAAAAGTTTTCTATTTATAGATTTGAAGATAAACAGATTTATAATTAGGCCAATTATTCCTTGAAAGTTTTGTTTTCTATCAGTTCGTGCTGATTTCAACTATGATGAAAGTAAATTGCAGCAAGTAGTAGTGATAAGGAATTTTGCATTTAAGTTTATTGTTCTCCAAGTCTAATAAACATAAGAGGTGATTCAATAACAAATATTCTTAACTATTTAGAAATTTAAAATTCATGTTTAATGCTTTTCATGTTATTATCAGTATACTTGATCAGAGGGACAATTCCGTGGGCTTTCTTTTCCTTGCATCCATCCCAGATGCTATATAGAGTAGATATTAAAAAAATAACATTGGTGTAATCAAATGATTATAGGCATAAAAATAAATTGTCTGAAATTAGAAAAGGATAAGAACCACTTACAAATATCAATAACTAATTTATATTCTGAAAGCTATAAAATTACAGCCTTTGTGCTATAACCTGCAATTTCTGAATACTTTATGGCTTTCCTGAAAGCCAAAATATTTGCAATCAATAATATTCTAATCTGCATAGGGAAGAACAAAAGTTTTACTTCACAGAAAGTACATGTAGGGATTAAGTACACACAAGCTATGCTATTTCCAATTCCAAAATATAGCAAGCATAATTTAAATCTGTATCTTGGTGTTTACATTAGTTTAAAAGATAGGGATCATGTAGTTCCTCAGTCATTGGAAACCATTATAAAAGATGAAAGAATTTTTCTCTTTCTGTTTAAAAATACGTGGATTAGTGTGCAAAAGGCAAAAAGTGAGTTTGGGGAAATGGAAGTGACAGAATTAATATTCAGTAATTCTTGCTATGTTTTAGGCAGACAAGTTCTGTGTAATTGAGAACCATAATTACATGCCTGTAATTATGACATAGTATGCCTTACTTCAGCTAGATTAATCCTCATTTTGTTTTGTTTTATATGGTTTGTTGGTTAGTTTTTCAAATACATTTGTATATACTTCATCCAAACATGTTTAACAACTATACATACATAAAATTTGGCAGTAACTTATTGACTGTTACTGACAGGAGCTACCTAAAATTCATTTATGCTAACATTTCAAAAACTAATGGGAGTAAATTACTAATCAGGCAGATAGCAGAAGTGACAGTTATTGTGGTTTTAGGGCATGCTCTATATAAGCATTACAATGTAGTTACTTCTACAGTTTTTAGAGAAGAATTGATGTAAATTTTGAATTCTATGAGGAGTTATCCTATTTAAAATAAAACTTCTTATAGTTCAGGCTATCATTCATAGTGTTGATAGTGATTTTCATTTAAAAAAATTTAACACTTACTAATGAAATTAATGCAAAGATTCAATATATTTAATAATTAAACACAAATATCCTAATTGGTATTTTTATAAAATCTTTCAAATTTGCTAATATTATTTTATGTCACAGTGTGGGTGAATATTGGGTTGCATATATTTCATTGCACATTTGGATTGCAATCAAAATAAAACTACAAAATAAATTAGAATACCTGCTTCAAGATATAGTACTGTGAGTAGCATTAAGCTATAGCTCCTGCCACCAAAATACAGAAAAATAAAAACAGATAAATTACAGGTTTATAATATTAAAGGCTTTGGGGAACTGTGAAACAAAAAGGACTAGAACAATTAAAATTCCATGGGGCAAGAGTCTTTTTCATGATAGATTGTAGCAATAAGGCCTCTAATTTTTTCACTCCTTTATTTATCCAAATTACATTGCTTCTAAGGGAGCAACAGTAAAATAGTTCATAATTTTTCAATAGAAACAATGGAAAGAGAAGATAATGAAATGCCACTTTAAACTGCTGAATTTAATTAATTTCCAAATTCAAAATCTACAATCCAGTGGAAATATTCTTTAAAAAACAAGTTGAAGTAAACTGATCCTCAGACAAATAGAAATTATTGTTATATCTGTACTAACATAATTAAGGTAAAGGAAATATTTGTTAATGGAGAGAGAAATTCTAGAAGAAATGAAGAGCATTGGACAGGGCAAGGAGGAGATATGTATGTATTACATGAATATTTACTTACTATTATTATTAGGTGATGATGATAATGTCTTCAGAAGTTTAAAATATGTAAGGAGAGGATAAATGGAGATACAAATATTTATAGTCTTGCAATTTTTAGTGAGAAGTAAACTAAACAATGCTAAGAAATAGAAAAGATTGGATTTCAATCATCTTAGCATCCATCTCAATTTCTAGAAAGCAACAGGAAATAAAGGTAAAAAGCAGATATCAATAAAAGTAGAAAGGTTCATACAATAAAGCACATTTCAAAGTCATTAGTGCAGGAAATGTAAGAATCTTTTTACAGAGATAAATACTTAACAAGACTGATCAATAAAAATAAAAAGCAAAGAACCTAAGATGGCGGCTAGTTGAGGCAGGGCAAAAAACACCTCTGTGAAAAATACTAGATAAAAGCCAGAAAGTGACCCAGAACACCAGTTCCAGTGATGAACCAGCTGGACAAGTTCTGCTAAATCCACAGAGACCGTGCATTTGGTGAAACCGGGAGTCTGCTTTCTGAAACGAGTGAGTGAGCTGGCTGAAAGTCCGGCGGCCATGCTGCAGTGTGGGGAAACCATGGGTTGGCGTTTGGAGATGGACTAGTTCTTTTAAAAAAAAAAACAAAAAAATCAGGAGCGGCTGTGGATATGGCAGCAAGAACTGCACAGTGAAGCACAGCAGGAATGGGCTGTGCCACCGCCTCAATAACTGGTATGGAAGATAGCCCTTCCCACACCCGCTGCTAATTGTCTCAGAGCCAGGAGGGCAGAGGGGAGCCAAAAGGAGGAAGAAACTGCACCCCTTGCAGCCATCTTCCTGGTGGGCTGGGTACGCTCCTGCCTGGGCTGGAGCCACAGCCCAAAGCTGTGTCAAGAGTCCCAGCACGATGGGAAATGTTTCCTGCAGCACTGCACACATGCCACAATATCAGCCATGGACAGTGGCCTTTAGTGCACCCACAGCTAATTGTCCTGGAGCTGGGAAGGTGGAGCTGTGCGAAAAGGGGGAAATTAACATGCTCCATTCAGCCATCTTTACAGCAGGCTGGGAACGCTCCTGCATGCCTGGTGGCCCAGGGCTTCCCTGGAGGCTGGCATGCACTTTTGACATGGCACAGCCTTCCCTCAGCAGAGGTCCTGGAAGAGCATGGCTGAGAAGGGGGACCAGCTTGGAAATCCCAGAGACCCTACGCCAATATCAAGGACGTGTGGGTCAGCGGCAGAGACAATCTGTGGCAAGACTGAAATGAAGGCTTAGACTCTTGCAACAGCCTTAAGTCTCTGGGAACACCTGGGAGGTTTGATTATTAAAGCTGCTCTGTCTCCCGAACCACTCAGACACACGCCCCTCATTCAGGGCAGACAGCACCAACAACACACCCAAACTTGGTGCACAAATTGAACCTCACAAGAATCAGATCCCCACACACCACAAACACAAAGTTGGGGAGAACTGACTTGAGGGGAATAGGTGACTCACGGACACCATCTGCTGGTTAGTTAGAGAAAGTGTACTACACCAAGCTGTAGATCTGACAAATTAGAGATTGGTGCCTTTCATATTCTGAAAGAACCCTATCAAGTAAACCAAATGTCAAGAGGCCAAAAACAACAGAAAATTTTAAAGTATATGATAAAACCAGACAATATGGAGAACCCAAACCCAAACACTGAAATCCAAAGATCAGAGGAGACACAGTACTTGGAGAAATTAATCAAAGAACTAAAGACAAACAATGAGAGCATGGCACAGGATATAAAGGACATGAAGAAGAGCATGGCACAGTATATAAAGGACATAAAGAAGACCCTAGAAGAGCATAAGGAGGAACTTGCAAGAGTAAATTAAAAAATAGACAATCTTATAGAAATAGAAGACACTGTTGACCAAATTAAAAAGATTCTGCATACTCATAGTACAAGACTAGAGGAAGCTGAACAACAACTCAGTGTCCTCGAGGACCACAGAAAGGAAAATGAAAGAAGAAAGAAAGAATGAGGAAAAAAATGAAAAAATCGAAATGGATCTCAGGGGTATGATAGATAAAATAAAATGTCCAAATATAAGACTCATTGATGTCCCAGAAGGGGAAGAGAGGAGTAAAGGTCTAGAAAGAGTATTCAAAGAAATTGTTGGGGAAAACTTCCCAAACCTTCTGCGCAATATAAACACACAAAGCATAAATGCCCAGCAAACTCCAAATAGAATAAATCCAAATAAACCCACTCCAAGACATATTCTGATCAGACTTTCAAATACTGAAGATAAGGAGCAAGTTCTGAAAGCAGCAAGAGAAAAGCAATTCACCACATACAAAGGAAACAACCTAAGACTAAGTAGTGACTACTCAGCAGCAACCATGAAGGTGAAAAGGCAGTGGCATGACGCATTTAAAATTCTGAGAGAAAAAAAATTCCAATGAAGAATCTTTATCCAGCAAAACTCTCCTTCAAATTTGAGGGAGAGCTTAAATTTTTCACAGATGAACAAATGCTGAGAGATTTTGCTAATAAAAGACCTGCCCTACTTCAGATACTAAAGGGAGCCCCACTGACAGAGAAACAAAACGAGGAGAGAGAGATATAGAGAAACTTAACAGACATATATAGAACATTACATCCCAAATCAGCAGGACACACATTCTTCTCTAGTGATCACGGATCTTTCTCCAGAATAGACCATATGCTGCAACATAAAACAATCCTCAATAAATTTTAAAAAATTGAACTTATTCAAAGCACATTCTCTGACCACAATGGAATATAATTAGAAGTCAATAACCATCAGAGACTTAGAAAATTCACAAACACCTGGAGGTTAAAAATGAGGGGGAGATGTAAACATTCCAAGATAATCGAAAGCTGAAGGACTTCATCACCAGTAGATCAGTCCTTTAAGAAATGCTAAAGGGTATTGTGCAGGCTGAAAGGCAGGTACACTAAACAATTGACTGAAACCACATGAAGAAATAAAGATTTCCAGTAAAGATCACATGGTAAATATAGATACCAATACTACTGTATTTTTTATTTGTAACTCCACTATTTACTTCCTACAGGATCTAAAATACATCAACTGTAATGATAAATCAGTGGTTTTGGACTCAATATAAAATATGTAATTTTTGACAAGTACTACATAAAGGTGGGGGAATGAAGGAGTATAGGAACATAGTTTATGTGTCCTTTTGAAGTTAAGTTTGTATCAAAGAAAAACAAGGTTGTTATAGATTTAAGATGTTAAATTTAAGCCCCATGGTAAACACAAAGAAAGTATCAGAGAATATGACCATAGAGATGAAAAGTAGAGCATGGGTTATGAGAAGTAGGGAAAGGGGCAATGGGGAGTTAAGAAATGAGTGTAGGGTTTCTGTTTGGGGTGAAGGGAAATTTCTAGTAATGAATGGTGGGAAGGTGATAGCATTGCAACATTCTAAATGTGATTAATCCCACTAATGGTATGCTAGGGAGGGGTTGGAATGGGAAGATTTAGGCTGTATATATGTTTCCACAATTGGAAAAAAAAAAAGACATCTAAATAGGTAATGACAATTAAATGCTAAGGATGGTCCTGGATGGGATCTGAGGATGGAGGACAGGAGGCTCAAAGGGACATAGTTGGGACAGAAGAAAAAAAAAAGGAAATATAGAATGTAAGCTTTGTATCAATGTTGAATTTCTTGAACTTCTTAGCTGCACTTAATGGGATTGCATAAAAGTGCTCTTGTTCATGGGAAATGTATATGTGAATTATATTGTTTGTGAATGTGTGCAGCTTGCTCTCATATTTTCAGAAGATAGAGCAATAGATGATGGATGATAGGGAGGGAGGGAAAGAAAGAAATGGTGGTGTAACAGGATGCTAAAGTTGGTGGATTGGGGTATCGGGAGGGGGGTTGGGGTATGCTGGAGCTCTGTGTATGGGGTTTGTATTGTTTTTGCAACTGTTCTTGTAAGTTTGAATTTATTTCAAAATAAAATTTTAAAAAAAGTAAATAAAATAAATAAAAAGCAAAATTACTGATATCAGAAAGGAAATAGGTATCACTACAGATTCTACAGAAGTTAAGAAGATAATAAGAGGATATTATACTTTTTGTGCTTTTCTTTGTTGAAGTTGTAGGTTTACAGAAAAATCATGAAGAAAGTACAGAGCTCCAAATTATACCTCCTAAAAACACATATTTTCCCTATGATTAATATTTTGCTTTAGTGTGTGGTACCTTTGTTACAATTGATGAAACAATATTATTATAATTATGTTAACTCTAGTCCACAATTTACATTAGGGTTCACTTTTTACATTACACAGTTTTATGCTTGTATTTTTTATTTTTTTCCCAGTAACATATAAAAACCTAAATTTTCCTATTTTAACCACTTTCAAATGTACAATTCAGTGGTGTTAATTGCATTGACAATGTTGCACTACCATCACCACCATCCATTACCATCACCCTAAACAGAAGCTCTGTTAATTAAGCATTAACTCTCCATTTCTTACCCCCACTACAGCTCCTGGTAACATGTATTTTAGTTTCTAACTCTATGAATTTGCATATTCTAATTATTTCATATGTGAGATCATATAATATTTGTTCTTTTGTGCCTGGCTTTTTTAACTCAACATGATGTATTCAAGGTTCATCCATGTTGTAGCATGTATCAAAACTTCATTCCATTTTATGGCTGAATAATATAATATATGACATATTTTTTTTATCCATTCACCATTGATAGACACTTGGGTTGCTTCCATATTTTGGCAATTCTGAAAAACCCTGCTATGAACAGTGATGTGCAAATATCTGTTCGCATCCCTGCTTTCAATTCTTTTGGGTAAATGCCTAGAAGGGAGATTGACAGGCCATGTGTAATTCTATACTCAACTTTCTGAGGAACTACCAAACTTTTCCACAGCAGCTACACCATTTTATATCCTCACCAACAATATACGAGTGTTCCTATTTCTCTAAATCCTCTTCAAAACTTTTTATATTCCCCCCTTTTTGATAGTAGCCATTCTAATGAGAGTGAAATTATATCTCATTGAGTTTTGCTTTACAGTTCCCCAAAGGCTAATGGTGATGAGAATCTTTTCATGTACTTATTTGCAATCTATATATCTTATTTGTAGAAATGTCTTTTTTGGGTCTTTTGTCCATTTTTTTTCAATTGGTTTGTTGGTCTTTTTGTTGTCAAGTAGTAGCACTTATTTAAATATTCTATTATTAAAATATTCTCAGAAATATGGTTTCTAAATATTTTCTCCCATTCTGTTACTTGTCTTCTTACTTTCATGAAAAAAGACTATCATGCACAAAAGTTTCTAATTCTGATAAAGTCCCATTTATCTATACTTTCTTTTCTTGCTCTTGATTTTGGTGTGAAGTCTATGAAACCATTGTCTAACAAAAGGCCCTTAAGATGTTTCCCTGTGCTTTCTCCTGGAAGTTTTATAGTTTTTCTTCTTATATTTATGTTTTTGATATATTTCCCATTAATTTTTGTATATTGTATGAAGTTGGTGTCCACCTTCATTCTTTTGCATATGGATATTCAGTTTTCCCAGAACCATTTGTTAAAGAGATTATTCATTCCACATTGAGTGGACTTGGCATCCTTTTCAAAAATCAATTGGCCATAGAGGTGATGGTTTATTTCTGAAAACTCAGTTCAATTCCATTGATCCTTTTGCCAGTACCAGGCAGTTTTGAAATCCGTAGATTTGTAAGAAGTTGTAGAATTGAGAAGTGTGAATCCTTCAACTTTGTTCTTTTTCAAGAGGGTTTTGGCTGTCGGGTCCATAAACTTCTGTATGAATTTGATGATTTGCTTTTCTATTCTGAAAAGAAGGCTGTTGGACTTATGACTGGGATTGTGTTGAATCTATGAATACCTATAGGTAAATTGACATCTTAACAGTATTTAGTCTTCAATCCATGAATATGGAATGTCCTTCCAATTATTTAGACCTTCTTTCATTGCTTTCAGCAATTTTTTTTTAGTTTCCCATTTGCATCCTTGAATAAATTTATTCTTAGATGTTTGATTCTTTCTGTTGCTATTGTAAATGTAATTTTTCTTGACTTCTTCTTCAGAATGTTCATTACTGGGTATAGAAAACCAGTGATTTTTGCATGCTGATATTGTACCCAACCACTTTGCTGAATTTATTAACTCTATTAGATTTGTTGTGAATTTTAGGAATTTCTATATATGGGATAATGTCATTTGCAGAGACATTTTGGATTATTTCTTTACAATTTGGATCCCTATTATTCCTTTATCTTGCCTTATTGCTCTGGCTAAAGCTTCCAGTACAATGTTGAATGACAGTGGTGACAGTGGACATCATTTTCTTGTTCCAGATCTTAGAGGGAAAGCTTTCAGTCTTTCACAATTGAATATTATTTAGCTGTATGCTTTTCATAAATGCTCTATATCATGTTGAGGAATTTTGCTTCTATTCCTTGTTTTCTGAGTATTTTTATAAAGCAGTGGCACTGTATTTGGTCATGACTTTCCTGCATTGAGATGAGATGATCATTTTTTTCCCTTCATTTTATTAATTTGGTGCATTATATTAATTGATTTTTATGTTGAAATACCTGGGATAAATTCCATTTGGTCAAGGTGTATAATACTTTTAATGTGCTGTTGATTCAGTTTGCTACTTATTCTAGTTGCGAAGTTAAGTTTCTGATTTGAGATCTTTCTTCTTTTTTAAATATAAGCATTAAAACTTTCAGTTTCCTTTTCTGAACAGCCTTGGCTGGATCCATAAGTTTTGTTTTCATTTGGTTTAAGATATCTCCTAATTGCCATTGTGATTTCTTTTTTGATCCATTATTTGATTAAGAGTGTGTTGTTTAATTTCCACATATTTGGGAATTTTCCAATTATTTTCCTGTTATTGATATGTAACTTCTTTCCACTGTGTTTGCAGAAGATATATTGCAATATTTCATCTAAAAAAATTATTTAGACTTATTGTGTTGCCTAACATATGGGTTATCCTGGGGATAACTGTTCTGGAATATGACACCTAGGTCCTAGTTCTAAATGTGCTATGGCTGGTTGTATCATGTAGCCTCTCTAAAATAGTCTCCATGTCACTAAGAAGAATGTGTATTCTGCTTTTATTGGTTGAAATGTTCTGTATATGTCTGTGAGGGCTAGTTGGTTTTCAATGTCATTTAAGTCTCTTATTTACTTATTGATCTTCTGTATTGATGGTGTAGTGAAGTCTCCCAATAGTAATATAGAACAGTCAATTTCTCTCTTCAAATCTATCAATATTTGCTTCATATTTTAGGGGCTCTGTTCTTAGGTGCATATATATTTATCATTATTGTGCTTTCTTGTTGAATTGACCTCTTTATCAGAATACAGTGACCGTCTTTGTCTCTTATAACAGTTTTTGACTTAAAGTATATTTTATCTGATATTGGTATAGCTGTCCCAGTTCTCTTGTTTGCATGGTATATCTTTCCATCCTTTCATTTTCAACCTACTTGCTTCTTTGACTTATGTTGAATCTCTTATAAGCAGCATATGGCATAGAGAGAAAAAAATGAGTACCATTGATAAAATCCATTCTAACCTAATTATCTAACTAAGTCATTGAATTGGTTCTTTATATTATATAAATAAATATTTTTAGTACTATGTACACTGAATGCAGATACAAAGCATATTTGGTTAGTAAATCTCCAATTTGCAAACTCTAGCTGAGAGGCAGAAGTACTGCTCTGGAGCATGAACCCAGGTCCTAATTCTAAATCTTCCATGGCTGCATTGTATCATGTAGCCTCTCTAAAACACAGTTTCTTCATTTGTAAAACAAAGTGGGGAATCTCAGACATTACCTGTGAGGAGGTTCCTGAAAAAGTTTTGTTTAATATATGCACCAAAAATTAATAAGAAATAGACTCTAGCCGTAGAAGGAAAGATCTGTATGTAATAGAAGAATAGAATACAATGCTTGGTTATTTTTAGTCATTTTCTACTTCTTAGGGCTAATTTAGTTTGGCATTGAAGGAGATTAATGTCAAACTCTTAAGTCAGGCTTTAAAAGCTTATATCCAACCTGACATCTGGACAGAATGTTAGTTTTAGCTGAAGGGTATACCTTGTCTTATCATTTTCATTTTAAACACTAATTTGTAATTCACTACATTCAAAAGATATTGTGTATTCTAATGTTATATAAAGGTGCCAAATTGGAGTTTTGGGAAAACAACTTTTCTGGTAGGAACTGTAGGTACTCTATCTCTGTTTATAACCCATGTTTTTATGTGTGTCCTACTGACTATTGATTCAAATATAAAAGTGATTTGACTAAGCTACTTCTTAGCTCAAATCCTCTGTAAATCATTAAGATTTGCTAAAATTGTGTTATATTTTTCCAAGAAATTCAACATTTATATATTTTAATTCTGATTTTGCCAGTGTTTATGTTATGACTGAGAATATGTTAAATACTGCTCTCCAAAGTATCTGTTTCAAATTTTTCAGAAAGCATTTTTGCCTAGCCATTGAAATTCAGTGATTTGATTTCTGAGTAATTCACTTTGACCTCTATACTCCACCATAATTTACTCTAAACTTTAAACCCTATAGAATGGAGATTTACTCAAAATACTCCTAAAATCTCTCTGGGAATATTTGGAGTATTTTCAGTAAATGGGACAGTGGAACTTGGAAATCTCATTAGGATTAGTAAGTCCCAAACATGCATCTGTGCTTCTTTATTTCTGAATTTTTAGAAAAAAAATTGCATAAACCTCTGTTACATAACCTCCCCTCAGCTCTTCCTGTACTGGGGTTGCTGGACTGGTCAGACAAAGCATGTTTCCTATCCCAACTTGTTGCTCCCACAAATAGGCATATCTAAGGATGCTTGAGCTAACAGAACTTGCTGAGGCAACTGGAGTCAGATTTGTGTCAAGCAGCTCTTGGTCTAGTCAGGAATTTTGGTCTAAAAGATGTATGTTCTCATTATTCTTCACTCTAGCACCAAACTGTGATTAGCAGAATACTTCAGAAATAACCATATTTCATTAAATATTTATAGAATGAATACATGAATGAATGAATGAATGAGATCCCACTTGAATTTGGAACTCACATGCAAATGTTGCTGCAGGTCTGGTAGACAACTTTCCATGCACACAGGTTCAGGCATAAGAAGAAGGAAGGCTTCATTTGAGAGACCTCAAGAGTTCTGTTTCATACTTCAGTTTATAAAAGCAATAAAATGTATATGATCAAGGGCAAGCTCACTCAATAAAGCACAGGTTTCCTATGTGATTTATTTAGACCTTTGGATTCCTAATTTCAGGTGGGTTAGGAGTGTTATATTGATGGTTACAATCTTTTCCCTCTCTATTCTGCTTAGAAGAACATTTAAGGTCACAAAAGGAACCATTATGGGATGAACTTCTCTGAAATCCTATGGCCCACTGGCAATTTCTCTCCAGCTCTCAATTTGGATTTAGTTTGTTGATTAGATAATCATTGATCATGGGTATATATTTTAGAACTTCTGAGTATAGGTTCAAAACCAGTGCTTTAGTTGACTACATCAATAAATAAAGAGAAATGGGGTCTTTAGAGTTCAGGAGTTATCTTCCTGAATCAGAGGGGAGGAAAAAAATCAATGAATGTATGGCAAACAGTGGCTAAGCAGAACATATAAACAGTCTGGGACAGAAATATCCTGACTCTAGGAATCATATTTACTCAGAGCTGGAGGAAAATTGCAGTGAAGAGTAAGGATGCTTCACAGTCTGTTATGTTAACAACAGACAGAGTTTGGGGATTTCAAAAGGAAACAACAGACATTCAAGGAAGAACACATTCAGTCTAAACATTCTTTGTCTCTTAGAAAAGTCAAAAAAGAAAATAAAAGAATAAAAGATGCTTAAATTCAGCACAGAATATTGGGTCTTAATATGTCAGAAGGAGAATAAGGTTAATGCTTTAAAAATATATCTTATACCTGAGATAGGTAAGAAGGGTAACAGTGAGGCAGATGGGATATAACAGGAATTCTGGTTAAGTTGCCCTGCTGCAGGGAAGAGTGGTTGCCCTTTTTCTCAATAGAAGCTGTCAAAGAAGTTAATGGCTTAGAAAAGTAAAAGCCTGAAAACCAGAGAGATTTGAGAAAGGAAAAATATTAGAGAATAGTGGCTAAAGAAATAACACAAAAACAGTTGTATTTCACCAATCTCTTTGGGGACATTTTCCAATTGCAAGTAATGGAGGACCATGAGTAACCCATTCCTGGGATACAAGAGAGAGAGAGAGTGGTGGAGTCTTTCATCTAATATTGAGAATCCTCATTCAATTCAACACTGAAATACCAGAAGTATAGGAGTAAAAAGAAAATGAAAACTAAGAAAGCCCCAGAAATAAAAAATAGGAGTATTTCAGATGTCATAGATTGCAGGGTAACTCCTGCTTGCCTGGGAAGACAGTGTTCTCAACTGATCACTTGATAGGAGAGTTCTACCAGTCACAATTTTAGTTCACATATTTTGAGCTCTAAATACTGCCACAAAAAAGCAACTTCCTAATGATTATGAACTCAAGACTGTTTTTACTGCTTTTTTTTTTTTAACATTTATTTTCTACTCCTGTCACCCAAACAATTGAATTTCTCCAGTGGTCTGTAGCTGAGATGTGTAAACAAACATTTCTCATTTGGAGATGTACATATAAGATGTACATATAAGAATCACTTATGAAGCTTTTAAAAGGTACAAAATATCAACTACGCATCAAATATGTTGGGATAAGGTCTGCAAATTTTTGGTTTTAAAGTGCTTCCAAGCACTTTCTATGTGACCTTCTGACTTTATACCATAAGACTAAATTGTCATATATGTAGCATATGACCATGTCAATTTTGCTTCAGAAATATTTATAATTAAATTTGTCTTGATTATAAAAATCTGTGGCCACTGTTACTTGATTCTGGAACATTGATTGTATTTTTCTAAATATCCTGAAAGTCATACTGGTGCTAAAATATTCTCGTATGTCTTATTGTCCAGCTGGAACTTCAGCCAAGTAGGGACAGAAGACTGACTGAAGTTAGGCTAGCCAACTTTGCTGATGCTAAATGAAGAGGTGGCTGATTATCATAGAGAATGACTCAAGTAGCTACAGTTGGGGGAACAAAATCCAAGCTCTACTCTGGTTCATGAGGTGATGTCATAGCTAAGAAAAAGTCAAATAAACAAAGGATAAGGGGGCAAATATTGTTGGAAATAATTCTCTTTGGGAAAGAAAAGAAATTTCATTTGGAAGACTTTAATTCCTCTGTAGGAATATGAGAATTACTTAGGAATAGGCATTGATATTTACATTTTGCACACTGTTAAATTTCTGACAAGGAATTAGAGTAGAAACTTGCATAATTAACTTCTACATAACAGTTGTGACCGATTAACCAACTTTAATAGTCATGACTTTGGGGCCTTTTTCTTGACTGAGTGCATACAAGAATCAGTTATTGGTCCCAAGACCATTTATGCTAGTTTCAGCATGTTACTATTACTTATGTGACTAACTACATAATATGCAAAATGATGATTCATGAGTGTGGAGAAACTAGATTTATCTTGTTTGATATACACTAAGTTGAATACTTTGGAGAGACTACCTAAAGGCAAATTATTCAAAAGAAATTGCTATCAAATTGGTTTTTGACAAGGAACTTCAAAAGATTTGGGGATAGAGGGATAGTTTGTAATAGGCTTCCATATTCAGACTGATTTTTCAGTTATCTTCAACTTCTCTCCATTTTTTTAAATAGATAGCTATCTTAACATAATAGATGTATTATGGGATTGTATTCAAGAAATATTTTAAATTAGACACATTATCACTGATGAATGAATTTTGCTTCATCTTAAAATAAAATAATGTGTGTATCATCTTTATGATACTCTGATTTAACTAATTTCTTTAATTACTTTACCAATACCAGTGTCCATCAGACTACATGAGATGGGGTCTATCTTCTCTTTGTTTGCTGCCTCATGGTTTTCAGTTTTTAAGGCTGTCTGATCAACTATGATGGGCAATATAGCTGGGTATGATTCAATGTAAGAAATGCATTAGAAATGCATTCTTGAGCTAATGAATAAGTACAAACCTCAAGATCATTAATTTCACACCCTAAAGTACTAATTGTATGGGGGTAACATTAAGGAAATATTTAGAAAAGACCTTGATCAAAGTGATATACTGCCCTTCTCATGGGTCCCAGAATGATCAGTAGAAACAATGGCAAAGGTCAGAGAAGTGGCTCACCACACGACTTGCAGAAATTCTCTGATCCTATGCTAATCTCTCCATCAGAGTGGAAAGTAATGGTACTAATTGACAACAGGTTTGGCCAACACTGTAAGAAAATGGAGAAGATATAGAAATGAAATTTGACCTCTGGGATGAGGATTTGGAAAATATCATTTATATCATCCTAGCCTTTTTCTAAAAAGAAGTGTGGATCTTGTAGCCCATATTATAGTGAACTGATAACATGAAATTTATATTAAGGTTTAAAGTCCAGTGTGAATGGCTATTAACCTTTTTCCTTTCTCTCCTTACAGTTAAAGGAGTGGATGACTAATAAAGGACACTCCTATTTTGAAAGTTTTGGGCCACTGAAATTTCTGTGTTCCAACTATGTTTCTCAAAGTACTGGTTTGTAGTTAAATAGCTTATCAGTTTATATTCAGAAAGTTTCTAGTATATGGCAACTATTAAGAAAAGATCATTGTTAACAATTTTGATCATAAAATATATTTAGCCCTTTAATCACAGAACCTGCTATAAGAATCCAGACTCAAATTTGGTTTATCTCATCTCCACAGGTTGAAAACACATAGAGATTTTTGAGGAAAATGCCCATTTTTGATACTTTATTCTGTTTCCTGGAATACTCCCACAATATCTATCAATTTGAATCAAAAGGTGAGTTCATACTTGTTGAATTGACTGGGAATTTGGGGTCAGGTTCCTGACCTCACTGTCTTAGGAGACCAGGTATAAATATAAGAACTCCCCTTGGAGGTGATGTTCCAATTGTGTTTGTAGCTCTGATCTTAGTCTCTATTGGGTCAATTTTCTTATTTTCTCCAGAGAGAAGAAGCACAGCAGGGAGAGATCTTTAGTCTGGCTTTAGTAGTATTCTAGTAACTTCCAAAAATTGAGTTATGTTCTGGAGAAATAGTCACTTCTAAAGAATAACTGACTTTATAAACTGTCTCATAGTTGTATTTTTCCTGATATTTTTCTAGGTCATTCAAGGCTCAAAATAAAGATAACTAAACCACATTTCCTTGGCTCAACACCTCCTACAGTATTTTGGACACTGCAGTCACATTTACATTCCCCAGGAGATAGTTTGCATGTGCTGATCATTACTCATTTGGACTGTATGTCAGCATCTGTCATTTCCTCCTCTTCTGCTCCTGGCAGGGATTGTTTTATGGAATCACTGACTCCTGGTTGCTATGGAGATTTCCTAGACCATTCCAAAGGCAAATAGGATGCCTCGTATTTCAACCAAATAGAGTCCTCATACATCACTGGGACAGATATGTTTCTTCCCAAATTGTGTAGCCAATCTACCAAGCTGTCCAGTCTTGGGCTTTTTAGCTGTTTATAGAGATTTTGATGATGATGTTCTTTTATTTATTTAGGTATAATTCCAGGAGAGCACCATGTCCTTGTAATCTTGGCAGCAATTGGTAAGATCTGGTACAGGGTGATGCGTACTGTGTGTGAGGCTCTTCCCTTCTATACTTGACTTTGATTCTTGTACCAAGTTTATAGTCTCAACTTTCTTTTCCATTAGGAAGAGATTCTTATCAAGAGAGGTCTTAGTCTCTCACACATACAGGTCTCTAGTGGATTCACCATGAAAATTCTCTAGATGGGTCTGGATATTTCTCATTTAAAAGGTATGCAAAGCTTAGTCTCTGCCTTTGGAAACCTTGCTACACTATCAACACTGTTGTAAGATGGCTACCTTTGTATCAATTAATACCCTGCTTTATCTCATTTTACTCAAAGTATAAAGACTGTAGTTAATTAAGTAATATATTTCCTTTGGAATGTATGGAGTTGTGAAAGAAATCTCAGTGAAATAAATCTTTATTGAAAACTGTGGCAAGTAATCTTGTGAGAGAGTCAGTGGGATTTTTGTTTTTTAGCTTTTTGATAGCATGTTTAATTCCCATTAATTTTCATGATGGTTATATGTACCTTTAAGGGGAACTTACCACATATTCTTGAAATTGCTTTTATGAGGTTCAAGAATTTCTAAGCTCTTGTATTGTGACAGTAAGTTCTGTTCTTTAGAAAGCTTCAAATCCTTGATGTATAAATTGTACTCATTTTGTATTTTGGAAAGATGCTGACATCACTGGGAAATATCTGACAAAAATAGTACAGGAGACTCAAAAATATGTTTCTGTTGCTGGGACATTTGCTACAAGTAATAGGTTGGGAGAATTTTCTACTACAATCCATAACTATTTGAATTACTTATAGATCTCTAAATAAGAAGCATTTAAAATTATCTTATATTATAATAAATTGTTTTATTATTCACTTTCATTTTGCTTCAATATACTCCATATTCCCAACTAGTTGAATATAGTTGAAAAGCCATCATTTAGGGATTCAAAAGTGAATGATTAGTATTTGAAGGGTAAGAAATCTGGACAAAGTTATTATAGTATGTTCAAAATAATGTCTTATCACAATTTTATACAGATAATGAAGAGATATCATGATTCTTGAAATCCCAAAGCTCCACTAAAAAATAAAGAATGAGAATTCCCTTAAAAGAACTTTAAAAATGTTACATAAAATTGGCATTGATGTTAGAGTGGTTAAAAACATTTACAGTATATTAAAATATTGTCTACCACAAAAAAATAGTATACCTTCTGTGACATGTTTGATTTTCTTATGCATATTTGATATAGCTGTATGTAGGGTTAGTCTTATCTATGTGCAAACTAGAAAGCTTATGATTGCATATAATCTTAATAGGTTCAGAGAAATCTCCAAGCACTCTTTCCCCCAAGAGTCACATAAACATAGAGGAAAAGAAGGAAGGAAAATGGGCGAAATGGAAAGAAATAAGACAAATTATCCCCAACCCCACCACTCAGCCATGCCCCCCTCCCAAATGCCTTGCATTTCTGTAATACAGGCATAGTTACTTTCATTGCACTTCAGGGATGTTGCATTATTTTACAAATGGAAAGTTTGTGGTAAACCTGCTTCAAGCAAGTCCATCAGTTCCATGTTTTCAACAGCATGTGTTCACTTCAAGTGTCTGTGTCATAGTTTGTTGATTGTTGCAATATTTGAAAGCTTTTCATGTATATCTGTATGGTAATTTGTGATCTATGATAATTGATGTTACTATTGTAATTGTTTTGGGGCATCACAAAATATACATGCGTCTAAGAAGGCAAATTTAACCAATAAATGTGTGTTTTAACTGCTCCACTGACTAGCCATTCCTTGTTTCCTTCTCCTCACACCAATTAATAACCCCACAATGGTCTCTAAGTGTTCAAGTGAACAGAAGAGTAGCATATCTCTCACTTTAAGTCAAGGCTGGAAGTGATTAAGCTTAGTTAGGAAGACATGCCAAAAACCAAGATAGGTCAAACCTAGGCCTCTTGCACCAGACAGCCAAGTTGTGAATGCAAAGGAAAAGTTCTTAAAGGAAATTAAAATTGCTACTCCAGTGAACACAGAAATGATAAGAAAGAGAAACAGACTTATTGTTCATATGGAGAAAGTTTTAGTGGTTTGGACAGAAGATAAAACTATCCACAACATTCCCATAAGCCAAAGCCTAATCCAGAGCAAAGCCCTATCTCTTTTCAATTCTATGAACGCTGACAAAGGTGAGGAAGCTGCAGAAGAAAAGTTGAAGGTAGCAGAGGTTGGTTCATACGGTTTAAGGAAAGAAGCCTTCTCCATAACATAAAAGTGCAAAGGGAAGTAGCAAGTGCTAATGTAGAAACTGCAGCAAATTATTCAGGAGATCAAGCTAAGATCACTGATGGAGGTGAATACACTAAACAACAGATTTTCAATGTAGAAGAAACAGCCTTATACTGGAAGAAGATACTATCTAAGTCTTTCATAGCTAGAAAGGAGAAGTCAATGCCTTGCTTCAGTGCTTCAAAGGACAGGCTGACTATCTTGTTAGGGGCTAAGGCAGCTGGTGACTTTAAGATAAAGCCAATGCTCATTTACCATTTCAAAAATCCTAGGGCCTTTAAGAGTTATGCTAAATCTTCTCTGTTTATGCTCTAAAAATAGAACAGAAAAGCCTGGATGTTGTTTACACATCTGTTTACAACATGGTTTACCAAATATTTTAAGCCTACTGTTGAGACCTACTGCTCAGAAAAAAAAAAGATTTCTTTCAAAATATTACTGCTTATTGACAGTGTACCTGGTCATGCAAGAGTTCTGAGGGAGATAATGCTACAAGATTAATGTTGTTTGTATGCTTGCTAACACAACATCCATTCAGCATCATGGATAAAGGAGCAATTTTGACTTTCAAGTCTTATTGTTTGAGAAATGCATTTTGTAAGGCTATAGCTGCCATAGATAGTGATTCATCTGATGGATCCAGGCAAAGGAAATCGAAAACCTTTTGAAAAGGATTTACCATTCTAGGTGCCATTAAGAACATTCATGTTTCATGGGAGGAGCTAAGAATACCAACATAGGAGTTTGGAATAAGTTGATTCCAACCATCATGGATGATTTTGAGAGGTTTAAGCCTTCGGTGAAGGATGGAACTAACTGTAGATGTGGTGGAAATAGCAAGAGAACTAGAATTAGAAGTGAAGCCTGAAGGTGTGACTGAATTGCTGCAATCTCTTGAGAAAACTTTAACAGATGAGGAGTTGTTTATTATGGATGAGCAAAGAAAGTGGTTTCTTGAGATGGATTCTACTGCTGGTGAAGATGCTGTGAACCTTTTTGAAATGACATCAAAGGATTTATAATGTTACATCAACTTAGTTGATAAAGCAGCAGCAGCGAATGTGAGAATTACTCCAATTTTGAAAGAAGTTCTATGTGGGTCAAATGCTGTCAAACAGCATTGCATGCTACAGAGAAATCTTTCATGAAAGGGAGAGTCAATCCACATGGCAGTCTTCAGAGTTATCTTATTGTAAGAAATTGCCACTGCCTCCCCAACTTTCAGCAACCACCATCCGGATCAGGCAGCAGTCATCAACATGGAAGCAAGACCCTCCACTAGTAAAAAGATTATAACTCTCTCATGGCTCAGATGATGGTTAGCATTTTTTAACAATCAAGTATTTTTAAGGATGTACACAGTATTTATTAGACAAATGCCATTGCACAGTTAATAGATTACAATATAGTGTAAACATAACTTTTATATGCACTGGGAAACCAAAAAAATTGTGTGACTTGCTCTTTTGAGATACATTGCCTGATGGGTCTAGGAGCCTTGAAACAAATGCGAAAAGGGGTTTATTCAACTGCTGGAAATCCAAGACAAATTTGCTTACTTCACATAATGTTAAATTATTCCTTTTAATGTAGATGCACTGTAAGATATCAATATGCTTAATTTTTAATTTTTATTAATGTTACTACTTTTGATAGAAAACCCAGGTGTATATATTTTCAGAATATCAGACCAGTGGCATTCATTAGAAAAGACATTTTGTCATATTTTGGACAAGGTAATGGAAAATTGTATGTATAGCTGATTTAACAATTACTATAACTATAAAATAAATTAACCTATTAAATATGTTTGAATTGTTTTTATCTTGGCTTGGCTTTGTAATACTGATACACAGATTATTACATTATCTAGAAAATTTTTTGTGCAAAAAATTCCAAGTATTTTTCAGAGACTGGTATTATTAAAAACAATGTTGGAAACAATGAGTAGTGAAATACAGGGAAAACTACCAAGAAACATCATTAATCTTAAACATTTTTGCATGCCAAGGACATTGTAAAAATGTCACTAAAGTACCAAATCCAGAAGGTGGCACTCTTGTATTGTTCATTGTGTTATGAAAACTTGGTATTTCTCTACTCTTTTTTTCTCTGTATACACAAACACCAACACACACACACACATATATATTTAGATGTATGTGTATCTGTGTTTCCAAGTATAAGTATTTAAAGCTACATGCATTTATATAATAGTACTTGTTCACATAGCAACATTATGATACAATTTTATATTTAGCTATTTAATATGTGCCAGTTATATGGAAGTAATATATTTCAGAAATTAATTTGGAACATTTTCTTAAATATATTAAGCAGTATTTTGTTGCAAAATTATTACATGAATGTACTACTAAATAATTATATGGTACTCAATTACACAATTCAATATTAAAGCAAAATAATTTTTGTTATAGAGAATTCATGTTTAAATTTAAAAGAAAATCCAATCCCTACACAGCAATAATTTTTATGGTTTAATTTGAATTGTTTCAGTAGAGTACAGACATTATCAGGCACAGAGTATGTATAAAGTACAAATTTACCAGGTAAGTTTGAAACTCGATTGTAATTGTTTAAATTTATTGTTTATTTTATTTAAGTGTGAAGTGTGAAGTTTAACATATATAGTAAAATGTAATTCTAGATCATGAAAAAAGCGAATTAGGTATGCCCTATATGGCTAAGACTTTAATACCAGATAATTAATTCCAAGTTAAACCCCCATTAAGAAATGACACCTCCAGTAAATGCACATCATATGGTAATAGAGCCTGAGAAAAAAACATAAAATAGCTACAGTCAAATGTGTGACTTGAAGAACTGACTAAAAGGAAAAGCACACAAAGCAAAATAAAGTTTTAAAATGTAAACAAAATATGAATAGTCATCCAACAGATATGGAAAAGCAAAATATTTTTTATTTGGGAAAAGGCAAAATATTTTTTCCCTAGGTAACACAGTCTAGTCACTAATTCATTTACTAATTTTCTGAATCATTTTTCTCATTACCTCCATGGAGACAACACAATAAAGTGGAGAAAACATGGATTTTAGTGTAAAACCAGGCTTGATGCATGCTCTTGCCTGACACATACTAGTGAGATGACCTTGAACAAGTTATTTAACCCAAGTACCTGCATCCTCTTGGGAAAATAAGGACAATGGTACTTAACTTAGAATGTAGTTTGACAGATTCAAATCTGATAAAGGTTAGCTTCTTCTACATTTTGTTCTTAAAATCGGGTTTATACGCCAGACAGGAAAAGTCAGAAACAATTTGATATTCCTGCTTTTATGAAGCCTCTTTAAAACTGATTACAATAAGAAGTATTTTCTAAGTGTCCCATGATTTATTTTTCCCAATAAAACATGTAAGTTCATGCACTTATTGTAAAATTCTATCTTTTGAAACATCCAATTTTCACAAAATGTAGGAGCATTTTTCTTTTTTCCTGTGCGACAAGGATTTAGAATCTTGCTATTTTTCTTCTTGCTTAGTGGCTAAGGAAATCTGACATAATTTGCATTTGTATTTCTATGAGAAGTATTTTAAATTGGGCTGACAATGTTTTATGGCCTGATCACCTTCCAGAAGCTTTATGGTTGGATTTGAGGTTTATTTTTTTCATGAGATATAAATGTATGTTCAAACTGCTATAATTGAGTATAAGTGAAACACTTCAAAAGCTGAATTATTATGCATGACTTTTCTGAAAAACCTACATCTTATTTAAAATAAAAAAAAAAAACTGAATTAGGTATAAATCCCCCCAAAATACAAGGTGGTGTCATTGTTCTATATACGTTTTATGCATAATTGATTCTTTCAAATCAATAGGAACATTAAGTTGCTCAGAACAAAAACCTGATGAAAGAAAGAATGGGAATGGCAATGTGAGTCATTGAAATTTGCCAAAGGCAAGACTCTCCCAAAGTTCCGTTTTCTGAAATTTTTCTGAGAAGGGAGAAAATAAAGTTAAGCATAACACCTTGCTCTGTAGCCTTACAAAATAGCATAGACATTTTAAATTATTTTCAAATAATTTAAATTGTATTGCTTCAAGGTTTAAATGCTAACTCTAACTTTTAGCAATTAGTTCATGCAGACCATGATAAAAATTTGATTAGATAATTTATTGCTATTAGTACAAATAGCACATGAAATTAAGGAAATATTACTTTAGTTTTTTAATCTTCAGAACTTGCCTCCATGCCATCCTGTATTTTTATGTTGTTTTAGTCAGTTCCTGTTTATATATTTATAAAATTAGACTTTTTTCTAAGTAACACAGTCTTGGGCATTTAAAAAAAATCTGAATATTGTGGAGACTGGTAATAAACATTTAATATTATATTCAGTATCCAGCTTTGTTAGCCATAAAATGAAAGGGCATGGAAGAAAATTTCTGGATATGTAACCATACTATTAAAGTTTAATGTTATTTTCTTAAACTGGTGTGCATTCTTAATATTTCCAAATTAGTATGCTGGTGACTTTTGATCAAAGTGATTCCAATTGAACTTTTTTCCTTAATAAGAACGCATTGTACTATTAACTTGAATTACCATAGGCAAAAATTTTTTTAAAGGTCATCCAGTTTTTAATTTTTTACTAAACCAAAAGTCCAAACAGTAATTTTTGCACAGTTTCTAAACAGTTATTTTGAAAGCTCTCCAGCTTTAAATGTGCTATATACTTCAATCAAATAATGCAGCATCTAGGTAAGTATCCTACGGGAAAAAAAGTTAAATATACAAGGAAAAAATAGCTTTATTTCTAATTTCTCAGAAGTGAAACCAACAGTCAACAATACAAAGTAACTCTGTTATATGGTGAAACTAGAAACCAGACTGTTATGAATTCATTTAAAATTATCATTTGAAAAATACACAGTGGTAAAGAAAAATATTTGTCATTATCTTTCATTCATTTAACAAATATTTGTTAAACATCACCAAAGACTGGGCCCCTTGATAAGCCCAGGTTTTGGTGCCTTGCACCAAGTTGCCACTGAGTAGTATGGAGAACAAAACAGAGAATCTTCACCGTAGGGAGTCCTTGCCTTCTGTATGAGTGATAGAATATACATATACTTCAACTGGTAAAATCATCATATTATCTATGATTAACATATCAGGTGGGATGAATTTGGATGATTTTAATACTTTTACTTACAACTATTTCAAAGTCTCAACAATTGGTATATATTACTTTGATAAACAGATGAAAATAGGTAAGCATAAGTACACATACACATAGTATATTTATATATATAGTCTTATCAGAGTTCAGAATCATGGAAGCAAGAAAATTCTAAGTTAGGGAAAATCCTGCTACAAATATATGGTAGGTTACAAACTCAAATATTTTGAAGGCATCAAAGAAGTAGATATAAGCCTAACTATAAAATTGCTCTGATGTTAGTCTGAAGTTAGCAAAAACATTTAAATCTAGTGACCCTGTTACTCATGCAATTCTATTATTTTGCATTTGAATCTCCCCTCTTCCTAACAAGTCTCTCTCTCTCTCTGAATAAGCACTGATATATTCTTTAATTTACTACCATTTCCTTCTCCATTAAAATATCTGCTCTATCGGGATCTAAAAAATATGTTGATTCCCAACTTGAATGAATGCAACTTAACAAATATTTGCGATGAATACATGAAGACAATTTTATATCACCTCCTTCAATATTCTCTTTGTTACTACTCTAATATATGCCAGATTATTTTGGCAGGGGATTTTATTAAAAGAACAATAGCATATGAACCAGTTACAAAGCAATGGTTTTTAAATTTTGTTTTGTTTTATTTAAAATTAATTTAGCTAAATGTCATGATAACAATTTAGTGTGAATATTCCTTCTTAGGCTCAATCAGTTTTTACTTTTTTTTTCTTTAGGCTTCATAATATTTTAACAACTTTTTTTCTGTTTTGAACTAAGCCTCCATATTAATCACAGAATAACACCAAAAGTAGCAGAGAATTTTTTTACCCAGTATACAATGCAGTTTTCATACCCAAAGTTTTAAAAAAGATTATTTTCAACAACCTTTGATAGGTTACATGTACTAAGAGTTAGAATGTCACACCCAGGTCCTTTTGAATCAAAGATTAAAACAAAATAATCTGAGGATAACAAGTTCAAAATCTTAAGTCCATATTTGTCAATCTTAATATTTTCATTCAGATATGATTTCTACTGTCTTGCAGTTCCAGTGAATAATGACTAATAGTACACTGTTGAAATACTACTCATGTATCACAATGCCCTATCCTTTAACTTGGAGAAGAAATGGCTCAGAATTCCCTGATCAAATGTGGCTACCCATTGTACTGAAACATTATGTAATAAACATATGCAACATACCATCACTATTATCATTTATTATAGTTATTAATTTATACATTGAGCACTTGCTCTGGGAGAGACTCTGCTGGCACTGATCTATGCATATTCACAATTCTCTGGAAGTTACCACACAGAGAGAAAGACATGCATGTACTGCTTGGGCTTGCAAGGTGTGCCAGTTTGAATGTGTTATGCCCCCCCCAAACGCCATTATCTTTGATGTAATCTTGTGTGGGCAGACCTATCAGTGTTAATTAGATTGCAATTCTTTGAGTGTTTCCATGGAGATGTGCTCCACCCAACTGTGGGTGATGACTTTGATTGGATAATTTCCATGGAGGTGTTAGCCCACCCATTCAGGGTGGATCTGAATTAAATTACCAGAGCACTATATAAGATCAGACAGAAGGAACAAGCTGCTACAGCCAAGAGGGACACTTTGAAGAAAGCACAGGAGCTGCAGATGAGAGACAGTTTGAAGACGGCCATTGAAAGCAGACTCCTGCTCCAGAGAAGCTGAGAGAAGACAAATATCTCAGGTGCAACTAAGAGTGACAGTTTTGAGGAACTGCAGCCGAGAGAGGAACGTCCTCGGAGAAAGCCATTTTGAAAGCAGAACTTTGGAGCAGACGCCAGCCACATGCCTTCCCAGCTAACAGAGGTTTTCCAGACACCATTGCCCATCCTCCAGTGAAGTTACCCGATTGCTGATGTGTTACCTTGGACACTTCATGACCTTAAGACTGTAACTGTGTAGCCAAATAAACCCCCTCTTACAAAAGCCAATCTATTTCTGATGTTTTGCATTCCGGTGGCATTAGCAAACTAGAACACAAGGTATTCAGAGGGTGACTGATAAACACATAAAAAGTAATGGGTAAATATTTTAGAATGTATACCATGTAAACACTTGATCTTCAGAAAGGAATCCATTTTCATTTAAATATACTTTATAAGGCACTATTAATAATTACCCCTTAGTAAATGTTAGCTGCTATTATAAATTATTGTGATTGTTATTATTAGCTGACATGAAAATAAGAATTCTCAGCAATCAACTCTTACAGCGTCTCTTTAATCACTCTCCCTGAAAGAGCCTAGGCTGCAGTAACATTGAACAATTTGACTATTTTTTCTTCCTTTCTCATACTCTGTCTTGAATATTCATTTATGCATTCTAGTGAAAGGAGACAAATAAGAAACAAACTGAACAAGTTAGAAGGTAATAATGGGTGTGGAGGAAAAATAATTATGAAAATGGAAAAAGGGTTGCAGGATGAGTGATACTCAGGACCATCTGGAAAAAGTGACATTGCTGCAGAGATCTGGAGGAGGTGAGGGGGTGGACCTTGTATCTGGGAGAAACATGTTCTTGAGATAAGAAACAGGGAATGCAAAGCTCTCACAGTGTATCATTTCTGGAAGTAGAACTTCAAAGTGACAAAATATTCAAAGTAAAAAATATAGCAAAAATCTGCCTTTATTTATGTGGATCAAAAACTGGAAGAAAACTGAAGCAATTTAATCCACATTATTAAGATATTAATAAATACCGACAGATTGCATGGGTTTTGCTGAAGTCAGCTAGGACAATTTTAATACAGGCTAAGAATATATTCTGATATGCTAATATTTCAGAAATTTAGAACATGCTTATTGATGACCTATGTTGTGCCAATAATTCTGCTGGGGCCTAAATCTACAAAGGTAAATGATTCTCAACTTTTTTTCACTGGAGGGATACATAATATAATTTTGGGTAAAATAATTTGGTAAGGATAATTATGAAGGTACATACAATATGCTGTTGGAAGAGAGATGAATAGTTAATTTAGCTTAAAGAGGGATCAGAAAATGCTTCAGAAAAGAGTGTATGCTCAAATATGACCTGGTAAGAGATCAAAAATGTTTAAGACAAATTAAAGGAGAGGTAAAAGAATTAAAACAAACAAAAACCCAAAAAAGGTAGTTTGACGTAATTGTAGCATAGGCTTCTCTGGGCAGAATGATTAAAGAGACTCTATAAGACCTAGATAGTTAATATGTTATTAGAACAAAAATTAAAAAAAAAATTATAACACTGTACAAAACAGCAAACCCTAATGTAAACCATGGACTATAGGTAACAGAACAATTATAATAATATGCTTTCATCAGTTGTAACAAAGGTACCACACTAATTCAAGGTGTTAATAATAGGGTGGTGTTCTAGTTTGCTAATGCTGTGGAATGCAAAACACCAGAGATGGATTGGCTTTTATAAAAAGGGGGTTTATTTGGCTACACAGTTAGTCTTAAGGCCATATAGTGTCCAAGGTAACACATCAGCAATCGGGTACCTTCACTGAAGGATGGTCAGTGGTGTCCAGAAAACCTCTATTAGCTGGGAAGGCACGTGGCTAGCGTCTGCTCCAAAGTTCTGGTTTCAAAATGGGTTTCTCCCAGGACGTTCCTCTCTAGCAAGCTTGCTCCTCTTCAAAGCATCACTCACAGCTGCACTGAGTTCCTTCTCTTTGAGTCAGCTCATTTATATGGCTCCACTGATCAAGGCCCACCCTTAATGGGTGGGGCCATGCCTCCATGGGAACATCTCATCAGAATCATCACCCACAGCTGGGTGGGACACATTCCAAGCAAATCTAATCAGCACCAAAACGTCTGCCCCACAAAACTACATCAAAGATAATGGCATTTGGGGGACAATACATTCAAACTGGCACAGGTGGTATATGGGAACTCTGTATTTTCTGCATGACTTTTCTGTAAACTTAAATTCTATAATTTAAAAAAGCTTAAAAATAAATAAAAATAAGATTGCTATCCTTTCAATGACCAAATAAAGTGCTCCCAAATAAACAATTGATAAAGTATATTTTTTAAAAAGTTAGTTAATATGAGTTAGTGAATGGTTTTGTTTCTATGTCAGCTAGTAATGACAGTCATAATAAATAATGGTAGCCAGTATTGATTATGAACTTTCAATATGCAAAGTGCTTTTCAAAAATCATAACAGTTAATTTCAGAGCATCTCTATGATATAAGTACTGTTTGTATCTCCATATTAGGGAACAGAGTTTATACCAACTAATCTGTCAAAGGTTAAGAGAGTACCTGGCTCAGCTGAGATTTAAGCTATTTAGTCTTTGTCATAAGGCCCAATTCTTAAGCCACATGCATTTCTGATCATGGCAAATGATCATAAGCTGAGCCAGTCATTGAGCTGGAGGGCATTGAAGATTTTCTAGTCCTATTCATTTTACAAATAAAGAGAATGGTGAGGAGCAAAATAGTGACTTCTCTATGCCCTCAAATTCAAGCTCAAAATGCTCTTGTCTCTTTATTCAGTGTTTTATATTTGGTGTGGTTTTCTAAAATAACATTGTGTGGATTTAAAAACAGGATCTCATTCTCTCCCTTCTTATTAGTGTCTAGCCAGGACTTACCAGGTCAGTATTTCTGGGGGTCAAGTTGCTGCTTGGTGAGTCCTGGGGACACAGGCTCAGTCACAGCAGAAACTTGCAGCAAATGACTGCTTTATCTCTTGTACAACACAAAGGGTGCAAAAGAGCCAGGGAAGAGATCCCATCATGGCCACGCTCCTGGGGATGCCAGCTGCCCCAGTCGGGGTCAGTGGATGGCAGGTCTTTATGCCCCACTTCTTGTAGGAGGGGAGAGACAAGTCTGTGTGGGGTATTTATACAACACTAGGAGAAGGGAGCCCTGCCATTGAGAGTTCCCACCCTGATAAGCATCTGGGACTGCTTTTTTCTGGTTTCTGGGTTTATGGTCTGGTCAGGTCTCAGATTTGGACCTAACATCTCTTCCAGAGCTGCAGAATGGAAACAGACTGAAAAATAATCTCACAATAGCAAAGGAGGAAGGGATAGGCAAGGGCTGGGAGTCATGTGTATATAATTTCCCCCAGCAATCTCCTGAAGGATTATTTTTTTTATGGACAAATATAGGCTAATGACTCAAGAGACTTATCCAAAATCTCTAAGTATGGTATTTGTGTGACCTTGGACAAATATTTATCTCTCTAACTATGAGTTCTTCATTTTTATTAAATAAAAAGTTGAATATGAAAAACTATGTCTATATATCTATATCTACATCTACAGGTATCTATATCTATATCTATGTCTATATGTCTATATCTATATCTATGTATCTATTTTAGCTCTCAAAATTCATAGCATCTACTCCTATTTCTCATTTTCCCAATTATACACTTGGGTATTGTTGAACTATCAGTTAAGATTGGAAATACTATTTTACATCAGTACCACTGAAAGACTCATACAAATGAACACATTTGTTCCTTATAAGGAATCTGTGGATGTAGTTATTTTTAAATTCCGGGTACACTGGAGAAAGCAGAGAATCAAGAGGTTAATTTCAACACTATTCATCTAGTAAGTGGTAAAATGGAAATTCAACCTCAGTTCTTTTGATTCAAAGTGAATTAAATACTCTGCTAAATTCAATGGTCTTTTGAATAAAGCACAGTTTTATGACCTGTGATGTGACTAAATGTGAAATCAGAGTCATGAAACCTGAACAAAAGTTGAAAAGAACAGAATCTGCAATCAATGTAGGAAAGAAATTAAAAGTAAAATAACCACTGATGGAAGGATTTAAAATTGCTGGGAAAAAAGTGGAAGTTAGTATACCCTAATCAATCTTGGTATATTTGGACACTTATTTAAAGGGATGAGTGATTGACTTCAGAATGTGAAAAGCTATCGGCGAAATTTAGTCATTAAAGTGTTTTAGCATTATTCGACCCAGGGTTATTAATTCACCTTTTAACATAACTTCAATGCTTCCTCTTCATTTGCCAGTTATTAGCTCGTGCCTAAGGATGGATTTTAATTACAATCAGTTTCTTTGTCATTTGATGTGATTTGCTAGGTCATTCTGCCACTTCAAAAATCATTTGATGAGCCAGCCTATGCATTTAATAAAGTTTAGAGATGATTTTGTATGAAATTATCTTTGCATTGTTACTTTAGCTCAGAATATTTTATGGTTTCTTTCTTGTCATACCCTACATATTTAGGATATTAAAAATCAATATGCTGTGTCTGAAGGAGAATTTATAGAGAGAGTACAACAATACTTTTGCTATTATAATGCCATCCTGCTAATACAGCTTATTGCTGTATTAGTATTACTGCAGAAAATACCTTTTCTTTTGCATTACTACTCAATACTACTGAGAAACTCTCTTACCCTAAATAGTTACTGACAAACAGTTTAATCCAGGTACACTATAGACTCTCCTATAATTCCTTTCTTATGAAACTTTTTGTATATTGCTTTAGTTTCCTGGGTTGCTTAAGCAAGTATAATGAAATTATTTGACTTAAACAATGGGAATTTATTAGCCTTCAGTTTGAGGCCAGGAAAATGTCCAAATCAAAGCATCATCAAGGCAATGCTTTCTTCCTGAAGATGGGCTTCCTGAAAATGGGCTTGCCCACAATTCTTGGCTCCTAAGGCACATGGCGGCATCTGCTGGTCTTTCTCATCTCTTCTGGGCTTTGTTGAATTCAGCTTCTTGTTTCTGTGGTTTCCAATCTCTCTCTCTGTGAATTTCATTCTCTTATTAAGGACTACAGTAATAAGGTTAAGACCCATCCTGATTGGGGTGGGCCACACCTTAACAGAAGTAACCTCATTCAAAGTTCTGACTTACAGTGGGTTCACACCCAGAGATATGAATTAGGTTTAAGAATATGTTTTTCTGGGTACATACAACTTCAAACCACTACATATATTTACCCAATTATTAGCTGAACCATTTGATATATATGTGAATGACACATAGGTACGTATATAAAAGCACTTAGGGATTCATCTTTCGTAATTATGATGCCATTTTATGTATTATGTGTAGACGGATGAATGTTTGCATCATACTAAAGGGCATGCAAGTGTTGTACAAGGTAGAGAGATGTAGCACAAGAGTTGAAGTGTCACTAAGCACAAAGGTGGTAGCAAACCTGGGAAAAGATGGCACAGTAATGCTATAAGGCAGTGATGGAATCTCTGGAACCAGAAAGTCTGAATTCAATTTCAAACTTTTGTATTCAAATCACAATTAATTGGTGGAATTCCTTCTCTGTGTTCTCGTTTTCTAAACTAAAAATAGGGCTTATTTTGCAGTTTAGGAGATGATTTTATGTATCTAACAGGTTTTACACATATATTAATTTTGTTCATATATAGTTAAATAAGTCCTGGAAAAAGTAATCATTCCATAAATGTTATCTGTTTCTGTTGTTATTATTGTTATTATTGCTATGACACTACTACTACTATTGTATAGCAACACATTTTTTAACTTATTTTTACTCATTGGGGTGCATGCATAAATGATGATCCAAGTCTGCCCACTAAAATGGCTTCAATTCTTAAAGCAGTTTTCCTGCCTTTATCTCTGCCTTAGTTCTAGAGCCTAACTTGGAATGCCCTTAGGCAACTCCCCTGAGGTCAATGACACAGCCCCTATCTCAGCAATCTGTGAGAGGCACCAAAGTAATCAAGGGCCATTAAGATCTAATAATATGCCTTTATCCTTCCTTATAGCAAAGCCTTTGGAGGAAAAAAATATGGGAATATGATAATTCAGTGTAGACTGGTAAATAGTCACAGAGACCAAAGTAGATGTGAAGAAATGGTCTTTAATCTATAACCTTCACTTCCTCCTTTCAGCAGCTCTCCTTCAGAATTAGTTAAATGTCTGGTTCTCAGTGAGTGGGAGATGGATTCTCAGCATAAATCCTCTGTCTTGTACCTGGATATTGGTTGCTCACAGTGCCATTGATGGGCACTTAAAGACTAATTTTTTTTTTTCCTTTTTGGCTCTGGGTCAGCTTTTCAAATGACCATGAATTTATACTGAGCCAGAAGTACTAAAGAAAGCTTCATTACTGGTGGATAAAGTATAACACCATCATTCATTTTTTTAATTTAGGCTTGCTTAAAGTGTTGGTGGTTGTAATCAATTACATTAACACATGATGCAATTTGATTCATTTGAGCAATTTCAATCAGGATTTCATCCTCATCAGAGTGCTGAGACTGCTGTATTGAAAGAAAATAATGACCTTTTGATTCCAACACTGGATGTTGTCTTTCATGATTTTGTTGAACATCTTGGCAGCATTTGATGCAGTAGAGCATGACATTTTATTGGCTGGTTTATAGATTTTGGTAGGATTTTCTCAAATAAATGTAAAACCAATTCAAAGTGTTATCTCTCAGTGATCTGGTTAAATGTATATTCAATAAGGTCATTTGCTCTTTACTGTAGGGTAATGCAGGACTGTGAGTGCCTTTTTGCCTATTTTCCTGTTCACATTTTGTACAAATGCACTGTCCTATAAACATGTATTTTGTAATTTTGTTACATTGGGACACCTTGAACAGTTTTTGAAAACCTTAGTTTTACTTTTATGTTTTCGTTTTTCAGGTTGAAAAATTAGAAAACTGGGTTTTTTTCCCCAAATACATTGTGTTGCTGTCCAGGTTTTATATATCATCAATGGGGTATCCATTTTCATACATCTGTTTTCCAGTTCTGTTATTTATAGGGAGCATAAACCTACATAGCATATACATAGAATTACTTAAATACACAGACACACTAACACACATACACCCACTAATTTTAGTAGTCTATGCAAAATGGTAAACAAATTTGCCTTCTTTAAAGCAAACCAATTTTAGAGGGGCCACAGAGGTAAAGTGGTAACTGTCAGTAAGGTAGTTCTTGACATTATCCAGAATTTATTTACCTGAAGAGCTTAACTGTATTGATGTGGGATTTGCAAATATGCAGAAAGCAGCTGAAAGCTACTTTATGTTACAGTTCAGCTAAGGGGCCCAAGCTAAAATACTGATGCCTTTGGATTTTGTAATTCTCCACATGTGAAGATGGAAATTTAAATGAATATTGGTTGAGGAAAAAATGTCAAATATAGAAGTGGGTTTCTATGAAGGAAATGGTTAGCAGCAGGCATACAAATGATTCTCTCCTTTCACTGAAGGAATGTCCCCAGGAAAGAAAGATTACTTGGTCAAATCACCTTGTAAACAATCTAATGACAAATGGTTTGAAACATATTACAGGTATTTGCTAGTGGAAGAGCTCTTATCTATGGAATGCTTTCAGCAGGGTATACCTGCTTGAATTACTTAATATTAAATACACCTAGAATCTATTAATTTAAGAGCATGGTTCCCTGGCAAAGGTCCTGTACACTATGTAAATATCACTGTATAAAATGGAGAGGCCTCCTGACCAAAACATTTCCAATGTTTTTGTAATCAGTGTAGCTACAAACATTATTTAGAGACTTCATATGCTAATATGGACAAGAACATAACCTTATGTGGCCAAAATGGACATGACAACAACAGTGACAATCCCAGATTTGTGTCTGCTTTGTGGTTTATTGTGATTAATATGTCTATGCTTGGAATAATTTGTAAATATCAATTTCTGATTGAGTGAGTCTGATTTGACCATCCAGTTCTTTGAGTTAATTCAGTTTCTGGGAGGATTGTCTAAGAAATTATGTTTTCATTTATTTTGTCTATCTTTTCTGAAAATTAATGGAGTGGTTATTACTTAAGAACATGAAATGAGATACTAAATGGGATACATGGGGGATTATTTTAACTTGGATTTAAATCAGTTTGAAATTTTATATGAACAATAGTGCTTATATATTTGTCCTTTAAGTGACAGTAACACTAGTGTAAATTACTGCAGCTATTAATATACTATATATTATATTTAAGCATTAATTATCTTTTAATAAATAATACTAGATGTAATTTTCAGAACATATTTCCTTTTATATTTCTTCCAAATAATTTCTTTCTGACAGTAATTCCTTTTTATTATTTATTATTTTATTGTTTAAACCAAATTTCTGCTTTTTAAAATCTTACTTCTGAATGCATTTAGACAGAATTACATGACCATGATCTCTAATCTCACAAGAATTTTCACTGCTATACAACAGTCCTTCTAGGTGCTTTAATCATTTCCCATTTTGGTTTCAAATCTTCACCACTCTTCTCAAGGCCCTGACTTCATTGTATACTTCTCATATAATTGAGAGTCTTGCCTCCTAATTCACAAAGCAGTAGTTTTAGCAGAAATGTCATCAATATTTTACCCTCTAGACCTACATAATTAACTGCATTATAATCGCAACTCCTCTCTACCTCCCATCTGAGATGAAGTTGCTTTTACTCTTCTGGCTGACGGTAACTTCCCCATATTTTGTTCTTCAATCTACACCTTCCTGCCTATTTGGGTCTTGTTCCATCAGTTGTCCTTCCTTCAGCTTTATTGTCAACCTTTCCCTATCTTCTTGCTCCTTCTATCTTGATCAGACTTCTCCATTTTAAGTAAAATAAAATAAAATAAAATGAGCATAAGTAAAGGAATCAATCATAAAAACCACCAGTTATCCTAATCTTATGTAGCTTCTGAAGTCTTCCACTTCTCCACAAAGTAAAAATTCTTAAAAATGTAGTCTAGACTCTTCACTTATCTCCAATCTCATATTTTTTCCTTAATATATTGTTATTATTTCAATTGTATCACTCTCTCTGGTGTTACCAAAGACATCTCTGTTTCCCATTTCAATAGTTGTTGCTTTTACTACCTGCTTTCTCTGGAACATTCAATGCTGTTGACCACTCATCTTTCATCTTCCTTCTCTAACAAAACAATTGGTCCTTCCTCTCACTTCTCTATGGCTGTTGTCAGTGTTCTTTTTTGGATCCTTATCTCCATATGGATCCTTAAACATTAGTTTCCTGAATTCTTTCACTCTCTTCCTCCACTCTGTTTATTTTCGGTGTTATCTTAAGCTTACCCATGGCCTTTTTACTAGTGCCTACATGCTGATAATCCAAAAATCTCTCTCTCTTACTATTGATTTCTCCTGAAATGCAGATACAAACTTCCAATTACATGCTGTCTCTACTCTGTTTCATTTAACGTATCCAAACGTAAAGCATCAGCTGTCTTCAATACCTGCACTCAAAGGCACTACATTTCATTCACTCTGCTATATAAGTAGAAACTCAGAAGTAATCTAAAGCAGAAGTTCCCATGATGGCATTGCCTGAATTGGTTACAGGTGTGCCTGGATATTGTTCAGCATTCTCCTATTCACAGTTGAGTGTCTCTGGCCATACGTAGACTTACCTGTTTATCCCAATGCACTGTAAAATATAATCATTTTGTTTGTGTTTCATGATGCAAAGAGGCCTATACTCTTGTTTTACTTTCATTCCTGATAACTTGACAAGTCACTATATTTAGTCAAATCAGTATCTTAAAAACTTCTTAAAATTGCTTCCTATTCTCTATCACTGTCACCACTCCTTCTTTTAATAGACTTTTCATATCTATCCTGGATGACAGCCAGAGCCATTTAATTAGCCTTCATGAATGTAATGTATTTCCAAAGCCAATCAAATCTTCATAACGTTTCCAGAGTGCTCTTTAAAACCAAGCATACCATTTTTTTTGTTGTTGTTTAAAAATATCTCAAAGATCCATTTCCAACTTTAAAAGACCAGAGCTCTGGGGAAGATATGAAACACCTTCATGCCATGGCATCTGGCTGTCTCTGCAGCCTGATCCCAGTACACAAATAGGAAATGTTTATCAATATTTGATTCATAACTCTTTTCATAGAAGCCTTCACTGATGCCCTCAATTGGGAGAGGCACCATGCTACCCTTGTATGACCTCTATTACAGTATTCTTCACCCTGTAATGTTTCTTCACGTTTTCCCATGATCCAGATAAACTGTGGTCCTTCCAAAACTGTGAACCTGAATGAATGAATGAGTACATGAGCATTAAAAATGACCCTCATTTTATATAAAATTAATAAGTTATGTAAAATGTTTAAATATATGAATCATTTGTTTCATGCTGCTTGTTTCTTTTCTGTCACTAGGATATGTTATCACCAATACCAATTTATTCTCCTATCACCAATGCCAGGGCCTGCTCATTTCCCCTAACATCTGTCAACAAGCATTGTCTATTTTGTTTGTTTGACTTTGTTTTACAAGTCACTGTAGAAGTCATCAGATTCGTAAGTAGAAAGGAAACATAATTTTGAAAGTGAGATTTGAGTTTTGACTTTAAAGCTGGAAACCAGGATGAGTTTTTGCTAGAAAGACATAAAACCAGTAGAGGTCGTATTGTAGAACTTGTTGAGTAAGAGGCAGAATATGGGCATGGCATGGAACAATGGATAGACATTGGGCAAAAATGTAGAAGAAAGTAATTTAAGACAGGAGGATCAGAGTGCAGAAGCATGTATGGAGAGAAGAAATAAAATGGAATTTATTAGAATCAGTAAAATAGCAAACCCCAGTGGATTTTGATTATATTGAATAGAAATAAAAATTAATAAATCTGCATTTTTGCATACAAATTTCTATCACAGAGTCTAGTCTGATATTTTACTATGCACAATTTACATACTTTTCCTTGACCTATATGTAAAATCCTTAATCATCCAATTCCAATCCATCTTCTATTTAAATTCATATTCTCATTTAATTTCAACTTCAAAAAATAGAACATTTGTGATTTCTCACATGATAATCAACTTAAATCTTTTAAAATTTAGCCATATTGTTCTTGTTACAAAAATGACAAATGTTCATTATATGAAATGAAGAAACTGTGAACAATAAGAAGGAACAAAATCACAAAAATTTCTTCACTCTAAGGTAAACACTGCTAGAATTTAATGTATGTCCTTTCAGCCCAACTAAATGATTTTTTTATTTAGTAGTTTAACTGTATTAGAGTTGTTCGATCTTTTACTGAAGCTCTTTGTTTAATTTTAAAAGCAGTAAATCTCAAGGTATAATCAACTGTGAGAAAAAGGAGCTAATTCTATTGACATTTGTGTGATAAGTCTTATAACTCACCTTCTGTGGTGGTTTGAAGCTGTATGTAGCCCAGTAAAACATGTCCTTGAACCTAATCCATTCCTGTGGGTGTAGAATCTTTTGACGCGGTTACTTCAGTTAAGGTGCAGTCCACCTAGATCAGGATTGATCTTAATCCTACTGCTAGAGTTCTTTATAAGCAGAATGACATTCAGAGAGAGAGAAAGCAACAGAGTGAGCAGTTAGAAGCTGAACATCAGTGGAACCTGAAAGACAAGGGCGAGACCAGCAGATGTAGCCATGTGTCTTGCCATGGGACAAGCTAAGGGCCAAGGATACCTAGCAGCCAGCCCCACAACACCACAGTCTTTAGGAAGAAAGTATCACCTTGATTTGGACTTATTTCCAACCTCAAATTATGAGCAAATAAATTCCCATTGTTTAGCCTGACCCATTGAATATTATTTGCTTGAGCAGCCAAGGAAACCAAAACACCTTCCTTTGGAAATTGTGCATAAGGGAATGCTAACATAACTTTCTCAAGACTGTGAAAGATTTGCCAATGTAAAAGTTTTAGTAAGTAGAATTACCTCTATAAAACATTAGTGACATTTTCATTTGTTCTAGATATACTTAAAAACCTTGGGAGACTAATACCATAAAAAATTAAATCAAATAAAATTTCAACCAGCATTTATTTAATGTCACTTTGTTTTGTAAGAAGAATCTTTATTCCTAAAAAAAATAATAAATTCCTACTTGATAATTTCAAAATTCAAATTCTATTTAAGATACTATTTGCCACATAAACAGGTACTCAGGTTTTAAGATGAAAATTTATCAATAGCCTTTTGACATTTTAACAACTTAACCTTCTGACTACTTGATCTGTGAATGGACTGGTATAGACAAACATAGAATCAGAATTTGTTTGCTTCAGTGTTTCCAATTTTGAATCCTTTGAAAAGACCTGAGTTTGTGTAGCTTTCGGCATCTCATGCCATCCTGCACAAGTTGTTTGCACTTTCTAAGATTCAGTGTAATTACGTATGAAATGGAAGCATTTGTTCAATTAATGTAATAGTCAAATCAGTCAATTAATAGAAAGATCCATCAATAGGCTAATACATATTCATAGTAGAACTTATTAAATGTAAACATCTTCTTCCTTAGCATCGGATACAATCACTCTTTCCCAAATACTTAAGAAGTAACTAGGAGGTTTAAGACATGATTTTTAAAGATCAGAAGATATGATAGACATGAAAGATATGCTATCTTCTCCCTGCCTTTTGTGTTTCTTTATTTAGCTTGTTTGTTTACATAGAGATCAGTGTTTACTGAAAATGCTCTAACTGTAACATTTTGGCCTGGGTGGGGCTCTGTTAAGGTGGTGTCTCTACAGCAAATTAGTGGAGCTGGAGATAACTAAACAGCAGCAATATGCCCAATTCATCATGTTTGTAGGGGAGTCAGAAAGATGACCATGTCACAAGAACCATTGGCAGGCATAATATTCTTGGCAGATATTGAAGGTAGGGAAGGAAGAATAGATCTTGAGTAATTGGCTCTTTTATAAGGATGGACTAAAGCACCACAAAACTCTGTACTTAAGATATAGCCTTAAAGGTATTGCTATAAAAGTGTCTTCCTTTTGTGATAATTTTTCTCTTTTTTTTCCTGTATTACCTTCCTCTATGTTATTACAGAATGAAGAAAACCATTTTTTTCATTATCTTCACTGAATTCCCTATCTTGATATTGCTCCAAAATGAGAGAAATCTACACTGCCTTTCACTGAAAATTAAAATTTCCAAACTTGATTCAATTAATTTGGTTAATTTTCTTGAAAGTCTTATTTTGCTTAATAATACACTTGACATATTAATAAATTTAAATTAATAAATTTCAGTTTCTCCAACATAACTAATTCATAATAAAATATATAAATATATATCGGTCACTAACTTATACATATATATTTGTGCACATATGTGTATCCGCATATATATAAATACAGACACACATAGAGAGAGATTTTGAAGATATATACTCCCACCCTGTGTATTTCTTCCTTTTCATATATTTTTTCCAGCTTTATTTTTTGGAGGATGGACTCATATACAAAAGTTTCAACTTGATTTTCAGTGACCAGTTATAGAGAATAATTGGTAAAAATAATAAACAATAAAATAATTAAATAATGGAGCTAAGGAAAGCTGTCTCCAGATTCCACTTTTTCTATAGGAAAAAAAAAATCAAGTAGTATAGTCTAGCATTGAAATACTAATCAACGAATAAGAATAAAGTATTTTTCAAGTCTCACCTCACTCTGCTCCAGCAAAAATAAATTATTCTAAATCTTATAGGCTTTGAAATTCACCATTCTTGCCTCATAATAGTCTTTTTTTCGTTCATTGTTCTTCTCTTATAATACACTTCAAGTTCTCAGAGAAGCCTATGTTTCTCATTCACTTTTTTCCTCAAATAATATCAATCTATCTTTTTAAATTCCAGTTATAGCTTTATATTTGGCCCTCAATATGCTGTTTTGCATTTTTTATGTGTGTTTAAAAGCATTTTTGTTGAATATTACTTGCTTATAGATAGCAAGTATGTTTTATGTATTTGATAACTAAGGACTACAGATGCTTTTACTTTATAAACTAAATACCACCTGTAACAGAATACTAAAGGATGGATAATACATATTTAGTTAATACCAATTTATGAATGAGAAGGAATTTTACTTATCATTTAATAATTCTATATCAGTTTACATTTTTATGAAATATATTATTACAGAGCTGAATATTATTTTACCAAAGACATAGCTGCATATATTTATAAATTAATAAACATGCTTACGGTATATTATTTTGGTTTTAAAATCACTGGTGTTATCTAAGTATTCAATGGTGTTTATAAAGCTCTATTGGAAGCAAGTTCCAATTTAACCTGAGGGCAAACAAGTTGTTGAGTGCTAGCTCAACAACTGAAAAATCTTCTCATCAACAACTATGGCAGGCAAAGCCAAACCAGAGGGTATGACTAATATAAGCTCTCCCAGAAAATGCTACTGGCAAATGAAAAACAAACAAACAAACAATTAATCTATACTTTGCAAACAAGAAGTATAACAGTGAACAGAGAATCTGTTAGGATTCTCTCTATAAAAGTATCTATCTCAAGGCATCATATATTTATGATAGATTATAAGAGTTTAAATAAAGCTTTAAGTAAAGCATGTCACCATTTAAGTGCAATTTTCTGAAAATCTTTACCCCATATTTAAATTATTTCTGTTGCTTAGAATTAAACATTTAAATGATTTGGTTTAATTTCAACATATTCATTATTTTAAAGTAATAAAAATCACTTTTCAGAAATGGATGTTTTCCTTTCAAGAAGATATTGTTTTTAGTACATTCATAAGAGTATCTTGTTCAGGTAGAAAACATTTCTAGTAACACCAAGATTAAAGATTTTATTTGAATACTCCAAATCAGTTTAACTGTATTTTCTAGTCACAAAATGCACCCTTATGTGACTTGTTTCACAAGACTGCTATGACAAGACAAAGATATTTTACTGACACTCCAGTGCTGGTACTGAACAGAGAACCTTAAATACGTGCCCACAAGTGAGGAATTAGTATCATAACTCCAAATGCATTACCCATCTTGAAATTATATCTTCAGTGGATATGTTCTAAACAAACATTTGGCAATATGAAAGGGTACCTGATTAGTTATATTCTACAGAAATTATGACAATTTTAATTGTGTTTCAGGCATTGATCAAATTAAAAAGCACTAAAGAAATGTGTTTTAATATATAAATGCATTTTAAAAACAAAAGTAACAAACATACATACAGAGTGGCACTGATAAAGTTATCTCAGTAATTTAGTTTTGGGGTTAACTCATAAAATAGGAATTTTAATTCTTTTGAAAATTAATGATAATTCTTTGCTCCCAAAGAATAATTTATCTAAAAATATTGCTTCTTACTTAACTGCAAATTTTATTAATGTCACATTAATTTTACCTAAGAAAAATTATACACACATACTACAGAGAGATGTATAGCTGATAGATAGAAAGATAGTTAGATTGATAATTATTGACACCTCAGAGACATATGTTAAATAATGTTATTGGGCAGACAAAGTAAAAAAAGTATACTTTTTTAGAAATATCTGCTTCTTTATTATTCACATGCATGGGATCTTATGCCATCACAGAATTCCCCAGAAGATGTCAACACAAGGCTGTAAGAAATTAAATTCCAAATAGAAAACTAAACTAAATCAATGGAAGTCTGTGGGGATGTCAAGGGTATGGTTGCAATATCAATACAAAATAACATGATCCCAGTGAATATCTGTTGAGAGAGTTTAGTAGGTCAAAACAAAATAATTTTTAAATGTTAGCTGCATATCAGAAATATATTGGCAAAAACAAACATCACAATATAACTGAAAAAATATGTGCTATACAAAAGTCTGTTAAAATAAATCCATAAATAAGATTTCCTTTAAATATAACAAAATAGTCAAAATAACAGGATTGCAGGGAAAATTATTTGAAAATAGGTGGTTGAAGAGAATTTGCTTCTGAAAGTAAATATGATTAACATTTCAATTTCCTTTTGAATGGCTCCTTAAGTGTTAATGAGATAAAGAGAATTGTATACTACATTTTTTTTTTTTTCAAAGGAACTGAAACTCCACACAGTAGCCTGGCACAACCAGGCCCTCTATGCAGTCACCCAGTGACCTCAAAGGGCCTTTTCTGTAGTCCCTGAGCACAGGAAAAGCTTTGGGTCTGGGATGGATCAGGTTCAATACATTCTCTCTCATGCCCTTCGGAAATCTTTTCCATACCTTACTAACCTATTTACCATACCATAAATTAACCGTGGTGGAAAGAATGAAACTCCTGAATATTTTTCTATAAGGATAACCATGCTGAAAGCTTGCTAGACAAGGACAAGTTTATAATTAGATATCATAAAATATAAGGCAAAGAGACCAAATATTTAAAGAAACAACTTTCTCTTAGCTATGCACTATAGGAAAAGCTCCAAATAGACTTACAAATTTCTGAATAACACCAAGAATAGGTATACAGCTGGAAGTCAGCCAGTAATAATAAAGTTACTCAAATAGAACTCCAGTGTGTGCCACCTTTGAGAAATGGAGGCATGCAATGTGTCATTCACAGTCCTCTGTAAATGTTTTGATTTATATGTTGCGTGTTGGTGTGCAGCAAAAAAAAGAAAAAAAAATTAATTTTCTCAATAAAAAAAGACAAAAATAGTTACTCAATAATCCAGTTTAGTTAGATTCTTGATTGTGATACTGAGTTTACATTTCTGAATTATAGGTATCATAGAACTGTCAAAATGTGCTCAACTAGTGTAAAGTACATTGTTCTAGTTTGCTAATGCTGCCAGAATGCAAAATACCAGAGATGGATTGGCTTTTATAAAAGGGGGTTTATTTGGTTACACAATTACAGTCTTAAGGCCATAAACATATCAGCAATCAGGTACCTTCACTGAAGGATGACCAATGGTGTACGGAAAACCTCTGTCACGTGGCTGGCGTCTGCTCCAAAGTTCTGGTTTCAAAATGGCTTTCTCCCAGGATGTCCCTCTCTAGGCTGCAGTTCCTCAAAAATGTCACTCTCAGTTGCTCTTGAGGCATTTGTCCTCTCTTAGCTTCTCCAGAGTAAAAGTCTGCTTTCAAAGGCCATCTCCAAAATGTCTCTGTAAGCTGAAGCTCCTCTCTCAGCTCCTGTGCATTCTTCAAAGAGTCCCTCTTGGCTGTAGCTCCTCTTCAAAATGTCCCTCACAGCTGCACTGAGTTGCCTCTGCCCATCAGCTCATTTATATGGCTCCACTGATCAAGTCCCACCCTAAATGGGTGGGGCCATGCCTCCATGGAAATATCCAATCAGAGTCATCACCCACAGCTGGGTGGGGCACATCTCCAAAGAAACACTCAAGGAAATCTAATCAAAACTGATAACGTCTGCCCACACAAGATAACAGCAAAGATAATGGCGTTTGGGGGATACAAAACATTCAAACTGACACATACATGATGATCATTCAAAAATTCTTCTTGTAGGAATTTATAGTAAATGTGCACAAGTATTGCTGAAACAAATATTTTAAACCCATAAGGACATTTGGTCAGTGCAGAGCATGTAAATATTTTGGTTACTCTTTAATAAATACTGTTAACAAAATCATAAAATCACAAAGTAGGAAGAATAATACTTGGAAAAAATAGCTGAGTTTACACTGGTAAAATTACTTCTGAAAATATATGCTTTCCAATCTACCATTTTTTTCAATGTTTATCAAGCCCGTGGTCAATGGTTTAATTCTTTGGGTCTATTAGGTTCACTGTATCCTCAGACCTCAACAATATCTGACACATATTGAACACAGCCATAAATATTTACTGAATTAAGCAGTTTCCACAAAGAATGTTGATTTAAGATAGGAATGAACATTTTGATGCTGAGATTTAGAGTCTAGTATTCTTTCATCTTTTGTTCATCTAATACTTTCTGGGATGATCTGACCATCCAGCTTCTCTCATGTTGAGCAACACCTTCAGGATATGAGATATATGTGGACACAAACCCACAGATATTTGAGTTGAGGTTTTTGAACACACTGGTCTGGAAGGCCAGACAATGAATAGCCAGTGTCCATATCTTAGTTTACTTGTGGTAAAGTATCTTTTTTATGATTGACAATTTCTCTCATATCACTCTCCTTCATCTTGTTCTTGAGGTGATTTTGGTATAAGACGTACATTTATTAATGTTGAGCCTACTCTCAGAGTATGATTTCAGAGAATTTACATTAAAAATACATAACATAGCCAAAGTTCATAAAGAGAAGATGATTGATTTTTATTGAAGTACTAATTTGCAACAGGCAATGTATACATATTATTTTATTTTGGAATCAAAAACAAAGACGAAACGAAAGAGAAGATCTTTGTGAGGTGCATATTCTTCCATTTTATAAACAAGAAACAGAGGCATGACTCCATACTAGGTTAAGTAACTTCATCACAAAGTGTCAGAGCCCACTTGCATTCAGATACAGAGATCTCTGATATGAACTCCCGTGCTCTTACATCATCTTTCCAAAGACAGAAAGCTAAAATCTAATAATAAAATGATAGGGAGAGGACTCTGCTTAGAGACCCATTAATGATTAAATGAACAATTCTGCTTTTGAGCATCTGAGAAATGAAAACCAATGTCTACCACAATTAGTTACATTGCTTTCATGTTAGAAATTCTCTAGGTGTAGTTAATGGAAACTTTCCTTTGGAACTAAATTTTCTCAATGAAGCCTTTAATAAGAACAATTTAATATACAATTAAGATGGAATATTTGGCAAAAATGTGAACAAGTAGTATCCTGTTGATTTTGGCAAAAAAAAAAAAAAAAAAAGACTCCACGTCCTCTGAATACCAATTATGTAGACACCAGAAGTGATGTTTAATTGAAAAGGTGAGTGTATCTTAGCTGTATTCTGGCCGTAAAGGAGAACTCTGGATAACCATATGCATAAGAGTATTAGCAACGTAAAACTGACTTTTTTGTTTTGTTTTGTTTTTTTGTTTATTTATTTATTTATTTATTTTTCCATTTTTATTGAGATTGTTCAGATACCATACAATTATCCAAAGATCCAAAGCGTACAATCACTTGCCCCTGGGTACCCTCATACAGCTGTGCATCCATCACACTTAATTTTTGTTCAATTTTTAGAAACTTTTCATTACTCCAGACAAGAAATAAAGTGAAAGATGAAAAAAAAAAAAAAAAAAAAGAAAAGGAAACTCTAATCTTTCCCTATCCGTAACCAACCCCCCTCAATTGTTGACTCGTAGTATTGATAAAGTACATTTGTTACTGTTTATGAAAAAATGTTGAAATACTACTAACTGTAGTATATAGTTTGTAATAGGTATATAGTTCTTCCCTATATGCCCCTCTATTATTAACTTCTTAATTGTATTGTCATACATTTGTTTGGTTCATGGAAGCGATTTCTAGTATTGTACAGTTGATCATGGGACATTGCCCACCATAGGATTCAGTTTTATACATTCCCATCTTTTGACCTCCAACTGTCCTTCTGGTGACATATATGACTCCTGAGGCTTCCCCTTTCCAACCTCATCCACAACCGGTTCGGCCGCTGTTAGTTATTCTCACATCTTGCTACCATACCCCTGTTCATTTCCAAACATTTAAGTTGCATTCCTAATTGAACATTCTGCTCATACTAAGCAACCACTCCCCATTCTTAAGCCTCGTCCTTATATCTTGGTACCTTACATTTCATGTCTATGAGTATACACTATTATAATTAGTTCCTATCAGTGAGACCCTGCAATAATTGTTCCTTATGTGTCAGGCTTATTTCACTCAGTATATTGCCCTCGAGGTTTTTTCATCAACCCCATTTTTTTTTAATATGGTTTTGTTCACTCACCATACATTCCATCCCAAGTAAATAATCAATGGTTTCTTCTGCAATGGTCATACATTATGTGTTCACCACATGCATCATTACTATATAAGAGCATCTACCATCTATTCTTCCACAAGGCATGAGGGAGAGTCAAAGAAGGTAGAGAGGCAAAAGAAAGAGGAAAAAAAATGACAGCTAGGAAGCAGCAAAAGGAAAAATAACCTTAATTCAAAGTAGAATAAAGAATCAGACAATACCACCAATGTCAAGTGTCTAACATGCCTCCCCTATCCCCCCCTCTTATCTGCATTCACTTTGGTATATCACCTTTGTTACATTAAAGGAAGCATAATACAATGATTCTATTAGTTACAGTCTCTAGTTTATGCTGATTGCATCCCTCCCCCAATGCCTCCCCATTTTTAACACCTTGCAAGGTTGACATTTGCTTGTTCTCCCTCGTAAAAGAACATATTTGTACAGTTTATCACAATTGTTGAACACTCCAGATTTCACCAAGTTACACAGTCCCAGTCTTTATCTTTCCTCCTTTTTTCTGGTGTCTCACATGCTCCCCACCTTCCTCTCTCAACCGTATTCATAGTTACCTTTGTTCAGTGTACTTACATCATTGTGCTACCATCTCCCAAAATTGTGTTCCAAACCACGCACTCCTGTCTTCTATCACCCTGTAGTGCTCCCTTTAGTATTTCCTGTAGGACAGGTGTCTTGTTCACAAAGTCTCTCATTGTCTGTTTGTCAGAAAATATTTTGAGCTCTCCCTCATATTCGAAGGACAGCTTTGCTGGATACCGGATTCTTGGTTGGTGGTTTTTCTCTTTCAGTATCTTAAATATATCACACCACTTCCTTCTTGCCTCCATGGTTTCTGCTGAGAGATCCGCACATAGTCTTATTAGAGCTTCCTTTGTATGTAATGGATTGCTTTTCTCTTGCTGCTTTCAGGATTCTCTCTTTGCCTTTGACATTTGATAATCTGATTATTAAGTGTCTTGGTGTAGGTCTATTCATATCTCCTCTGTTTGGAGTACGCTGCGCTTCTTGGATCTGTAATTTTATGTCTTTCATAAGAGATGGGAAATTTTCATTAATTATTTCCTCTATTATTGCTTCCGCCCCCTTTCCCTTCTCTTCTCCTTCTGGGACACCAATGATACATACATTATTGTACTTTGTTTCATCCTTGAGTTCCTGGAGACGTTGCTCATATTTTTTCATTCTTTTCTCCCTCTGCTCCTTTGCGTGTAGGCTTTCAGGTGTTTTGTTCTCTAGTTCCTGAGTGTTTTCTTCTGCCTCTTGAGATCTGCTGTTGTATGTTTCCATTGCGTCTTTCATCTCTTGTGTTGTGCCTTTCATTTCCATAGATTCTACTAGTAGTTTTTTGAACTTTTTATTTCTGCCATATACATGCCCAGTGCTTCCTTTGCAGCCTCTATCTCTTTTGCAATATCTTCTCTAAACTTTTTGATTTGATTTAGCATTAGTTGTTTAAATTCCTGTATCTCCGTTGAAGTGTACGTTTGTTCCTTTGACTGGGCCATAACTTTGTTTTTCTTAGTGTAGGTTGTAATTTTCTGTTGTCTAGGCATGGTTTCCTTGGTTATCGAAATCAGGTTTTCCCAGACCAGAACAGGCTCAGGTCCCAGAGGGAAGAAATATTCAGTGTCTGATTTCCCTGTGGGTGTGTCTTAGAAAATTGCTCCACCCTTTGATGCCTCAGGTCACTGTGTTTTTCTGCCCAGCAGGTGATGCCTGTTAGCCTATAATTCTTGACTGGTGTGAGGAGGTATGGCCGTGTTCCCCCAGGCTCTGGGGTCTGGTTCTGAATGGAAAGGGCCCCACCCCTTTCCTCCTAGAGAAGACAGACCTCCCAGGTGGAGGTCATTAGCATTTCAATGGTCTCTCTCTCTGCTTGTGCTGTCTCCACCCTTCCCTGAGTCACAGCCCTGGAAACTGAAAATGACTGGGGCTTTCTCCACTGAGCTGAAAAAGAAACAGACAGTCCCCTTCAGACAGAGTCCAAGGCAACCCTCCGGCTCTCCCAGGTCAGTCGTCACCCAAAGCCTCTGTCTGTTTTTTGGGGATGCATACCTGTAGTGAGCAGTTCACACTTGCTACTTAAAACCCCAGTTGGAGCTCAGCTGAGCTGTATTTGCTTGCTGGGAGAGAGCTTCTCTCTGGCACCACGAGGCTTTGCAGCTCGGGCTATGGAGGAGGGGGTCTCACGACTTGGTTCCACAGGTTTTACTTACAGATTTTATGCTGTGTTCTCGGGCATTCCTCCCAATTCAGGTTGGTGTATGATGAGTGGATGGTCTCGTTTGTCTCCCTACAGTTATTCTGAATTATTTACTAGTTGTTTCTGGTTTTTTGTAGTTGTTCCAGGGGGACTACTTAGCTTCCACTCCTCTCTATGCCACCATCTTGCGTTTTTTTTTTTTTTGGTTTTTTAAGCAGAGGCCAGATAGCTCAAACTCTCAAATTAATGATCGGTTAATACACTTGCACCATGAGGCCTTACTCTGGAATCTCCTAAGAACTGTACAGTGATGGTGTTTTAATATGTTTCCTTCTCTATTTGATGTTAAAGGGATCAGAAAGAGAGTTTCAAAGAGCAATATGAAAGTGATATAAGGTGTTCAGACCAAAGGTTCCAAAAGATTACTCTATGAAGAAAATCAAAGGTTCTCTATTTGCAATAGAGACTATTTCAGAACTATTAAAAATATTTCCTTAAACTCAGAATAAGATAAAAAAAAAAGTATTTATATCCTAAAATGAATACCAGTTATAGGTAAAATCTAATTAAATCAAATATCATTGCAATTAAACACATAAAACATATAAAACCTAACTGATATGCAGTATTTAATGATTGCAATTTTTTTTTTCTGTACAGGTGCAATTCTAAATATAAATCATTTGCATATATTTTAAGAACAATCGAATTTGTGCAAGATAGGAAAAGTTATCAGTTTTTCTGTTGATTGATATTTACGTTTTGAGTAACTCATAAATACTATGTTTGAAATTCAAAAAGTGAGATTCAGAAAATTGTAGGAAGATACGTCATCACTCATTGAAATCTGAGTATCCAGTTTCCCTTCCTAAACTCTACTGTTGCTAAACATAGGAACCAATTGTGTAAATTTAAATGCTTTTTATGAAACATATATTCACTGATTTAATACTCATAATAGATTTTGAGGTAGATTAGAGTATCTCTATATTTTGGATAAGGAAACGAAAGTTCAAAGAAGTTGAGAACCCTGCAAGCATATTTACTAAAATCAGCCCTGAAATCCAGATCGTCTATCTGAGATCACAAGTTCTTTCTGCAATGCCAGATTCCTAGACTCTCATCAATAGCCAAATAACTCCATTAACTCCAGTGCAATAAAACAAGTTAGTAGATTCCTTGAAGTTCCTTGTAATAAACTTGATAGCAATATCACATGGAAATTCAGAGTTTAAAAATCACTTAAAATACTTTGCACAACTAGATGTATTTTTAACATTATCCACAAAAAGGAGGAAAATTTCCTCCATCCATTCACAACCAAAACTTTTCAACTCTTAATCTTTCTTGGTTTCTTTTACTTCCACACATTCCACATTCCACTGTGATCTGCCCCGTCTCCATTAATCCAGTGAAAGTGTTCTTGTCTAGGACACTAACAACCTTTTAGCTGTCAATGAAAAGATAAATGTTCAGTTTTCAAGTATGTGACCTCTCAGTAACATTTTCAATGTTGTTTGCAAACCACTTTATCATTTTTTTCATTCTATATTTGTTTTGAATATCTATTTAATGCCCATATCTCCCACTAGAGTTTAACTTCGTATGATCAAGAATTTTTGACAGTATTTTTTTGTTGCGTTAGCCAAAGCATATAGTACTTGGTTTGGTACAGAGATGTCTTTTGAATAAATAAGTGAAAGAATATTGACTCCTTTCTTTTGCATACTTGCTTCATAAAGCAATAAATAATATTTGCATTATATATTTTTTCCACCATGACTTAATCTAGGCCCACGGCATCCTGGCTTTCTTCCTAGGCTGCACCTGGCCAAATTGTATCATTAACTCTGCTTTGTTTCTTCAGATCCAGCATCACAGTAGCCCAAGTGCTATCTTTCTAAAACACAGGTTGGATCCTTTTAACTCTCATAGTAAAAGCATTTGCCGGAGGATAATGTTCAAATGTGTTATCATTTTATACCATGATCTTCACAACCTTAACCTAATTTGCAGTTCCTTCTCCTCACACTCTCCTGAATTATTTTCACGATATCATCATAGAAAATTAATTATTTTTGCCTGAATATGTTCTTCTTTCTCATGCCTCTCTGATCTCACTGAGTTTTTCCTTAGAGCTAGTTAACTACTCCTTTCTTAAACAACTGGAAAATTTCCTATCTCGCTTTCAGGGCTTAGCTCAGAAATTCTCTAATTTTTGAAGTCTTCTCTGACTCCTCCAGGCACAATTATCACACTTCTGTCCCAAAATAATGTTCATACTGCTATTGTTAACATCATCATATTAAGCTCATGCAACTTCCTGGCCATACTATGATACTTAATGGAGGATATTTAGTTGTGAAAAGCAAGACAGAGAAAGTTGGGAAGGAGCAAAGAGCTAATATTAGATACTTGTTGATATAGAGCATAATCCAAGAAAAACTGAAACAATGCTGAGTACAGAGAATTAAATAAAAATTAAGTGACAATCTGGCATGTTGTCTATTATAACAACATGTGCCTGAGGTGTGAGCAAGCATCAGGCTATGAAGTGACATAATTTCAGATAGATGCAGGAGATATCAAGAAAGCAATACCTGCAAGCTTTCATTCATGTATTAACTCAACAGGTTAGTAAAGACACATTGAGCATTTACTTTTTGCTAGACCTATGCTAAATTCTGGAGCTACAAGAATATTGAGACACACTCCCATCCTTCAATGAGCTCCTAGGTTGGCTGGGAAGAGACTCCTAATTGGGAGATTGGCAAGTTTTTGGAGGCTCTAGTCACAGGACAAAGTAAAGAAGAAAAATCTTAGTAAACCAGCAAGAGGACAGGTAAGAACAACTTTTGTAGGAGTCCTGAGTTGCAAGCCAGGCCATCAGCACTAAAACTCTTCAGGTAGTGTCAAGGTAAAAGTCCCATTCAATAGATAAGATAAATGGGAAGGACCAGAATTTCAGAGAAGCTGGAGCTCAGTGATTAAAATGAGAATGCTATGTTCTATTTTTACTAATGAGGAGAAGGATATGATCAGAGCAACACAGCATTAGCCTTTGGTTTAGTAAATGTCTTCTAATTTACCTCTGGATTATTTCTCAGAACAATCATACTGTGGAGAGTTATCAAGGGCATCCCTAAGGAAAGAAAGATGAATAAGAAGATCAGGAAGGAATACAAGCTTGTTTCATTCCTCCACTAGGCTGTGACATCTCTGTGTTAGAAGCAACCTGTTATTATCTTTGCTTTCCCAAGACATAGAACAACTGATAGTGCATATAGTAAATGCACAGTAAATACATACATGTTGAAATGGTTAAACTAAGTTAGACTCTCAATTACTGTGTTTTGTTGAATTTTACTACAGGAAAAAATTAATGGTTTATCAAATACTACAATAGGGTCTATAAAGCTAGAGTATCCCAAAGCAGGAAACGGAGAAACAAAAAACAAAAAACAAAAAGCCCTAAATCCTATATACATTTCCTGGTCTTGTGGAATATAGTCTAAACTTTTGTTTCTGATTACATAGCTGGAATGATGAATTTCAGGTTGGAAAAAAAATATGGTGTGAATAATGTAAATCAAAATATAACTAATAAAATAATGTAAGGAAATAATATAGCTTACTTAAATCCTATAGTTTATTTTGAAATTTATAATTTAAATTTTGAAAGAAAAAAACTGTGGTTTATGCAATTAAAAGGTGGTGTTGGGGATCGAATCATGTCCTCCACAAAAGGCATGTTCAAGTCCCAACTCCTATTCCCCTGGATATGAACCCATTTAAAAATAGGACTTTTGAAGATGCTGTTAATGTGTGTTCAAAACTGAATGAGGGTGGGCCTTAATCCGACATGGCTGAAGTCCTTATAAGCAAAGGAAATTGGACACAGAAGGAGAAACCTACAGGAAGAAGCCAGAAGTCAATAGATTATGAAGAAGAAAGATGCCATTGTCACGTGTATTGCCATACAACAGAAAAGCCAAGGAATCCCAAGGATTGCCAGAAGATACTGACCCTAGGAGGAAGCAAGTCTTCTAGCCTCTGAAACCATGGCCAATAAAAGCCTATTATTAAGCCAAGTCATTGTATGGTATTTGTTTTAGCAGCTAGGAAGCTAAGACAGGTGGTACACATTTACTGACATAAAATAAACTGTGATATTGGTCAATGTGTTCGAACTCACTATGATTGGTGCCACACAGAAATTTAACTTAACAATTGTTTTCAGTAAAATTTGAATTTTGAAGAGAAATTCCAATGTTTATGAAGACTCAGTCTTTCTGAGACTCTGAGTAGATGATTTTTCAAAGTTCGTAATTTAAATACTAGTGTTTATAAACTGTTTAAAAATAATCACTTTCAGAGCTGAAATTTACTTTTATTCCCAGTACCTAGAAGACAATTTTTTTTTTTTTCTGTATTTGTGTGTCCCAACAACTTTCTTTCTCTATCTGACCTCTCTTTCTAAGACTTCTGGATTGTATATTGTGTGGTAAGTTAAATACTCCACTGCTTTTGTGAGTTAACTTCAAGCTTTAATCACAGCTAAAAATAGATTCTGGGCACTATTTATATAAAATATGGCAAGACTGATCCTGTTTTGGCAGCTTAGTGTTAATTCTTAATACTTGAATGCCAATAGTCATGTAGATTACATTATCATATTTTAACTCTAAGGAACAATATTAATATGTTTAAATCGGTGAGGTAATATACCGCATTTTAAAACACAACAATGATATGTGTGTTTTGGTTATGGTATGTGAGCTAGGCCAGACTGAAAAAAACTGGGTAGGGATAGAAGACTTGTTAGAATGAAGGTGTACCTGTTTTACTTAGGTTTACTACACAATCAGCTGGACTACAGCTATCTTACAAAGGCCTTACTCAAGAAGAATTTCTGTGAGGAGGGAGGACAGCATGAGAAAGTAGCTTTGTGCCAGTTGACCATAAAATGAAGGAGTATTAAGGAAACAGTTTGCAATATTATCAATTTTTCCAAGGATAGTGCAAACAAAGGGACAAAAAGCTAGAATATTCAGAACTAGGACACAGAAGGTTCTAACAGCTAACTTGAACAGCAAAGTTTAGGAAGATAGATGAACTCCCTTGCTTCTTCTCCCACGCCAAGCTAAGAACAACCACTAAAGTTGCACAGTGATTGGAGGAGGAAGTGGTGGAAAAAGAGGTGGAGGGAGAGATCAAGGAAAGAAAAAAGTGGGAGGAGGTGGGGGGGGAAGAAAGGAAAAACTAGGTAGAGAAATAGTGCAGAAATAAAGACCATACCTTCTTTCCATTTCAGGTTTGTGGAATTTTCAAAATAGGCTGAGGGAAAGGGAGAATCTAAAATGGGAAAAGGTATAGAATGTGCCACAGTTATTGTCAGGAAATGGGATAAGAAAAGTCCTAAAAATCTTCTTTAAGGCAGTGGCAAAAAGTAGTAAAGATGTTTTTATTTTACTACCTCCACACAAATTTATCTAATTCATGAGCAATAGAAACTAGATCATAAATAAGGTGTGTTGTATGCTATTACTTTTTTATTTTTGCTTCTTATTTTTTATTAGAGAATTGTATTTTACAGAAAAATCATGCAAAAAATATAGGTGCCCCATAAATCCCCCTCACACATGCAGTTTTCCCTACTGTTAACACTTTGGATTAGTGAGGGAACTTTGTTAGAACTAATGAAAAATATTGTTTTAATTATGTTATTAACTATAGCCCACAGTTTATATTAGGGATCACTGTTTGTGTTGTACAGTTTTAAGATTTTTAAATTTTTATTTTGGTAACATATTTGCAACTTAAAATTTCCCATTTTAACTACATTCAAATATTTAATTAAATGTTGTTAATTATGTTCACGGTTTTCTGCTACCCTTGTAGAGCCAGTTGCTACACGGTGTTTTGTGGGAACACAGGCTCAGGCACAACAAGGATTCTCAACAAATGGCCACTTTATTAGTTATCCAGAACAAAGGCTCCAGAAATGCAGAGGAAAAGATCCCACCATGGGTGGCCCCCTGGGATGGTCAACTCCTGGGATCAGGATTGGTGGGTGGCAGCTCCACATGACTCACTTTATGTAGGAGAGAAGGGACATGTCTGTGTTGTCCAAGGGCAGGGCTATGTATTCAACCTCAGGGGGAGAGGCCCTGCTGCAGAGCAAAAAGCACGTCTTCAGTCCCTCAGGCAGAGTTCTCAGCCTGGTAAACAGCTGGTGCTTCTTGTTCTGGGTTTGGGGTTAAGTAATGGTCAGGGCATTCCATTAGACCTAGTGTCTCTACCAGCCCACTAAATGGAAGGTACTGAAATATCTGGACACCAAGAAAAGGAGAGTAGTAGGTAAGAGGTGGGAGATGGGCACTGAGCATTTCTATGACTTCCCTAGCAACTATCACCACCCCTCATCACCAAAACTTTTCTATCACCAGAAACATTGTGCCAATTAAGCACCAAACCCCAAACCCTACACCCACATTGGCCCCTGTAATTCTTTTTCTGAAGCTATGAATTTGCTTATTCTAATTATTTCATATCAGTGAGATCATATAATATTTGTCCTTTTGTGTCTGGCTTATTTCACTCAACATGATGCCTTCAAGTTTCATCCATGTTGTTGTAGGTGTAGGAACTCATTTTTATAGATAAATAATATTCCATACTATGTATATATCACATTTTGTTTTATCCATTCATCTGTAATGGACACTGGTTTGCTTCCATTCTCTGACAATTGTGAATAATGCAGTTGTGAATAGCCATGTGCAAATATCTGTTTGAGTCTCTGCTTTAATTCTTTGGGGTTTACACCTAGAAATAGGGTTTCTGGGTCATATGGTAATTCTATACTTAATTTTCTGAGGAACTGCCAACCTGTTTTCCATAAAGGCTCACCATTTTACATCCCCAGCAGCAATGAATGAGTGTTCCTATTTCTCCTTATGCTCTTCACACTTGTTGTTTTCCATTTTTTAATACCATTCCAATGGATGTGAAATGGTATCTCATTGTTGTTTTGATTTGCATATACCTAATGAGTAATGATGTTGAGCATCTTTTCATACGCTTTTTGCCCATTTGTATGTACTCTTGTAGAAATGCCATTTCAAGTGTTTTGGTCATTTTTAAATTGGGTTGTTTGTGTTTTTGTTTTGCAATTGTAGGTTTCTTTTTATATCCTGGGTATTAAAACTTTATCAGATATGTGGTTTCCAAATATTTTCCCCCATTCTGTAAGTTGTCTTTTTTATTTTCATCAAGCAGTTCTCTGGTGCACAAAATTGTTTAATTTTAATGTAGTCCTATTTATCAATCTTTTGATGCTCATACTTTTGGTGAAAATTCTAAAAAGACATTGGATAACACAATTTCCTCCAGGTGTTTACCTATGTTTTATTCTAGGAGTTTATAGTTTTCTTTCTTTTATTTGAGTCTTTGATTCATTTTGATTTGTATTTTTATATATGATGTGAGTTAGGCATTGACCTTCATTCTTTTGAATATGGATATCAAGTTTTCCCAGAACCATTTGTTGATGAGACTATTCTTTCCCCATTAGGATACTTGGGAAACTTGTCAAAAATTATTTAGCCACAGATGGAAGGATTTGTTTCTGAAATCTGAAATCAATTTTATTGGTCTATATGTCTGCTCGTGTGCCAGTTCTATGCAGCTCTTAATATAGCTTTGAAATAAATTTTAATTTGAAATAAGTTTTAATATTTTGTTCTTCTTTTTCAGGATGGCTTTGGCTATTTGGGGTCTCTTACCCTTCCACATAAATTTGAAGATTGGCTTTTCCATTTCTACAAAGAGGGCTGTCAGAATTCGGATTGGGATTGCATTGAATCTGTAAATTGTTTTGGGGTAGAATTTGCATCATAACAACATTTAGACCTCCAGTCCAGGAACATGAATGTTCTTCCATTTATTTAGGTGTTCTTTCATTTCTTTTAGCAATTTTTGTAGTTTTCTGTGCAAAGGTCCTTGATATCCTTGGTTGAGTTTATTCCTATATATTTGATTTTTAAGCTTATATTGTATATGTAGTTTTTCCTTGATTTCCACCTCAAATTGTCTGTTACTAGTGTATAGAAAGACTATTGATTTTTGCAAGTTGATTTTGTACCCTGCCACTTTTCTAAATTTGTTTATTAACTCTATGGGTTTTGTTGTGGATTTTAAAAGGATCTTCTATATATTTGATCATGTCAACTGCAAATAGTGAGAGTTATACTTCTTCCTTTCCAATTTGGATGCCTTTTATTTCTTTCTGTAGTTGCTCTGCCTAGAACTTCCAGTATAATGTTGCATAATAATGGTGACAGTGAGCATCCTTGTCTTTTTCCAAACAGAAAGTTTTCAGGCTTTCACCATTAAATATGATGTTAGCTGTATGTTTTCACATATGCTCTTTATCATGTTGAGGTAGTTTGTTTCTATTTGTAGTTTTCTATTGTTTTTATGAATAATTAATATTAATAATAATAATAAGCAGTGTTGGATTTTGCCAAATACTTTTTCTGTACCAATTGAGATGATCATATAGATTTTGTCCTTTGCGCTATTAATGTGGTGTATAACATTACTACATTTTTTTTATGTTTAATCACCCATGCATACTTGGGATAAATGCCGCTTTATCATGGTATGCAATTCTTTTAATGTGCTGTTGAATTTGGCTAACTAGAATTTTGCGGAATATTTTTGCATTTACATCATAAGGGATATTGGTCTATGATTTTCTTATTGCATCTTTATCTGGCTTTGATATTAGTTTGGTGTTAGTCTCAGATTTCTTCCTTCTTCAGTATTTTTGAAGACTTTCAGCAGGGTTGGTGTTAATTCTTGGAATGTTTCATATAACTCATCAGTGAAGCTGTCTGGCACTGGGTTTTTCTTGATTGGGAGATTTTAAATTACTGATGCAATATGTTGACTTGCTATTGGTCTGTGGCAGGCTTCTATTTCTTCTTGAGTAATGTTTGTTATTTTGTGGGTTTCTAGGAACATTTTCATTTCATCTAGGTTATGTAATTTGTTGATTACACTTGTTCACAGAATCTTCTTATAATCCTTATTTATGTGTGGTCAGTAGTGATAGCCCCTTTCATTTCTGACTTTATTTATTTGCACCCTCTCTCTCCTTTTTCCTTTTTCAGTCTAGCTGAAGGTATGTTGAATTAGTTGATCTTTTCAAAACCAACTTTTCATTTTGAAGATTCTCATTGTTATTTTCTTATTCTCTATTTCATTTTTCTCCTTGCTAATCTCTGTTATTTCACCTTTCTGCTCACTTTAGATTCAAGATATTTCCTACCTTCCTCTTTGGCCCATTCGTTGTTTAAAAGTTATTGTTTAATTTTCACATATATGTGAATTTTCCAGTTCTCCTTTATTATTGATATCTTGCTTCTTTTCACTATTGTTGGCAAGGATACATTGTATGTTTTCAATATGTTTGAGTATATTGGGACTTGTTTTGCTACCTAACTCGTGGTCTATCCTGGAGAATGATCCGTGTGCACTAGAGAAGACTCTGTATTCTGATGCTGTTGGGTGAAGTGTTCTATATGTGTCTGTTAGGTCTAGTTTGGTTTACAGAATCATTCAACTCTTCTATTTCCTTATCAATCTGCTGTTGAGACATTCCATCCATGGCTGAAAGTGGTGGTGTACTGAATCTCCTGTTAATAAATAACCATCTGTTTCCCACTTCAAATATGTCACTGTTGGCTTTGTGTATTTTGGATCTCTGCTGTTAGGTGAATATACATTTATAATTGTTAGATCTTCTTATTGAATGACCCCTTTAACAGATTTTTACTTAAAGCCTATTTTAGTTTATATTAGTATAGCTACCCCAGTTCTTTTATAGTTACTATTGACATAATATGTTTTTTCCCCCATCCTCTCACTTTGAATCAACTTGTATCTTTGATTTTAAGGCGAGTCTCTTGTAAACAGCCCATAATTGGGTCATGCTCTTGTTTTCCATTTGGCTAATCTCTTCCTTTTGACTAGAGAGTTTAATTCACTTCCATTTAAAGTAATTACTGTTTTTTCAGGACTTTCTTCTAACATTTTACCATTTTGTTTTGGTAGGTCTGGTGCCTTTTCTGTCTCTCAATTCTTCCATTAATGCCTAATTTCATATTTATTTGATTTTTCATATTGTGCCATTTTAAGTCCCTTCTAATTTCTTTCTATATATACTTTTCATATATTCTTTTTGTTGTTACCATGGGGCTTAAATTTAACATTGTGATTCTATAAAAATAATGTTTGATTTGATACTAACTTAACCTCAATAGCATATAAATATCCTCTTCCCATACCCTACTGTTCCCTCTCCCTTTTCTTGCACTGTTACAAATTCTGTCTTTATACCTTGCATGCCCCAAACCATACATCTATTATTAATTTTTACACATTTGCATTTTAGAATGTGTTAAGAAGTATAAAGTGGATTTATATACCCCAAAATACAATACAATAATTCTGGTATCTTAAATTACTCATATGGTTACCATTACCAGAAATTTCTATTTCTTTGTGCTACTTTGACTCACTGCCTAGTGTCCTTACATTCTGAAGAACTCCCTTTAGCATTGCTTGTAGGGCAGGTTTAGTGGTGATGAGCTCCCTCATCTTTTGTTTATTTAAGAATTTCTAATCTCTCATTTTTGAAAGCTTCTCTAGATATAAAACTCTTGGTTCAAAATTGTTTCCTTTCAGCACTTTAAGTATTGTATGGTTTCTGATGAGAAATTTCTACTTTTTAGGATTACCTTGCACATAACACATTGCTTTTCTCTTGAAGCTTTCAGAGCTTTCTCCTTGTCCTTGGCATTAGACCCTTTGACTACATTTCTGTATGAGTGCGATTCTCCTCGTGTTTACCCTGTTGGGATTTGTTGGGCTTCTTGAATGTGTATATTCATGTCTTGAATCAAATTTGGGAAGTTTTCTGCCATTATCTCTTTGAATATTTATTTTTCCCCTTTCTCTCTTTCTTCTTCTGTGGGACTTTCATAATTTGTATATTGATATGCTTGATGGTGTCCCACAGTTCTCTCAGGCTCTGTTCACTTTTATATTCTTTTTGTTTCTCTCCTCTGTATGAATCATTTTAACTCTCTTGTCTTTGATTTATGTAAATCTAAAACTCTCCTCAAGGAAAAAAATTGTGGGAGATATATTTATATACATGCCACATCCAGCTTAGGGTAAAATGTTTAATAATGCTCTAGATTTAAAATACTCCAGATTTAACTTTATCTGATCAAGTTATTCTGACCAATAAATACCATTCTGAATTCACTCTACACTAAGCATAGAGTGTAGAGTGAATTCAAAGTGTAGAGTGAATTAAAAATTCTACTTAGTGTAGAGTGAATTCAAAACGGTCTTTATTTTAGATCAGAACTATCTAAATGTGAACATCTTTACTGTGAATTTCACTTATTTTCCTACACGAGATTATCATAACACATATTCTGTTATCTATTCACTGACTGGGACATGCTCTTATTTCATCTCTCCAATTTGGTAATAATTAACAGACCATTAAGAAATACCACTATCACTTAAAATATTACTTCTTTACTGGTGACTCAGGGATCTTGGAAATGGGTGAATCTAACAAAAACACCCCAAAATTAGTCTTAAAAAAGAATATTGGGAAAAACACTACTAAAATTAAATTGTCAAAAATCTGTTACATGTTAAAATATTTTAATTGGATACAAACAAATATACATTCTCAAATTCCAACTTTAAGGCCAACGTAGAAATTTCTAAAAAAAGAATGAGTTTAGTTTTTTTTTGTTGGATTTAAAACTTTTTTTCTCATTCTTTCTTTTATCATTTCTTAATGCTTTTATAAAAAGAGAAATAATGGTCTCCAGAATGTGATGGTCATCTTCTATTGTATCACTTATCAGAAAACAGAATAAAATCACTCCAAAATAATCATTTCCATCACACAAAATGAAATTTCTTCATTGAAAAGCATCTTCAGGATGTTGACAGGTTTGAGAGCAAACAATAGGCAATGAAATAAAAAAAGCAGTGTAGAGTGAACACTAATTTATTCAGGTAATTTGAAAGAAAATTAGGTACAATTGAGTATGATAATTGTTTTGAGGTTAGTAACTAAAATTTGTAATTAAACACACTTTATTTAGTACATGAATAATCATACATTCACTTTTCTATCTATTGGTCATCAGAGAAATGTTACTAAAGGAAAATTGAAATGAATTATCAAGCAAGATTTTTGTTTGTTTGGAAGTCAAACTGACTTAAAACTCCTTAACAAATAGTGAAAGATGGCAGTTCAATTTTTATAACCTGATATCATGTATTCACCCTATACATTGCATTTACATATGTAAACTATTTGTGAAGGTTAATTATGGCAGCTTATTAAAAGCAGTTAATCTTATGTATACTTGGCATTTTCACTAATTTGGTGCACTTTTACATCTTTTATTTCTTATGCCATTTCTGTAATAAAATGATATGAACCCTGGTTTTCCCTGAACATTCTCTATCAGTCTAAAATCTATATAACTCTACAAAACCTGAAGAAATTGAAAAATAGGATTTGCAAGATTATATTCCACTCACTACATTTAAAGTATGTACCACTCTCCTATTGATGTTTTAGTGAACTGATTAATAAATACAGATGATTAGTGAGTGTGAGTAAATTTGAAGGTTAAAGTTTTCCAAAGCCTTAGCTTCTACTTTTAGGGGTCTCCTCAACCTATACCCTTTTGCTCTTAGATAATCATAAGACCCTTTTTTGTGGATTAAAAGGATATCAGTCTTAAGGAAACAAACAGAATTGAGGCTATCCCTGATATGTGGATACACACAATTTTGGATATCTGGAAGAGTCTAAAATGGGTAATAAGATAAGTACCAGATATCTCTTCTTATTTTAGCCAAGTAAAAAGCATCTGTAATCCAAAAGTGAGACATATAAAAAGCAGCATTCCTTTCAAGTTGGATTTATATAACTATAAAATTTTTCTCCTTTATTCATTCTTTCAATAAATATCTCTTAAGTGGCACTAGATATAACATTGATAATCCTCTGTCTACTTTAGAAGAACATAGAATCTCTTGTAGAACATATAAAAGAATACTGGCAATGAGTCTGAATTCATCACTGTTCCTTGGCACTTTGGTGACAAATTAATACTTGTTGAATTAATTAAATATATATTCTTACAGTTACTCTTTCACCCATAATATGTTTTAATCTTTCTATTAGACCATGGAGCTATTCAAAGTTCAATAATATGCAATATTTCTTCTTAAGGCATTTAGATTAATAAATAGCCAGAAATTCATGACAAAATTTAGAAATTCTATGGTGGATTTATGACTGAGGTTCTATGGAAGAGCAACTCCCATATCCTGAGGTGCAGGGAAGGCAGAGATGTGTTTAAGGAAGAGGTAATTCTTGATCTGGGGCAGTAACAGGTACAAAAAGAAGGCAAGAGATTGGTGAAGTTAGGTTGCAGCATGGGTGAGGGCAAGCATTGAATCATTTGACAGACTCAAACTATTTCGATGAAGCAAAGTGTAGGATATGCAAAGGAAAATAACAAGAAAAGCAAGGTTATAAGGAGAAGCAAATTTCTTCCAAGCCACACTTTGGGGCTAATAGATTTGAACTTACGTATTTGAAACCTTGTGCAGCCAATGAGAAAGTCAATTAGGTGAGTGATTGGCTATATTTATTTTTTCACAAATGTCATTCAGGTGACAATAGGAAAAATGGATTAGAGGAAGGCAAGATTGAAGGCAGAGGGGCTATGTCAAAGTAATCCACAGTATGAAGTAGGTCACTGGCAGTAGGAAAGTAAAGAAATGAATGGCTCAGTGACATATTAAGGAGAGAGCATAGACAGGATTCAGTAATAAATTCATGTGAGTGAGATAAGTCATGGAGCTATCAATGAAGTATCTGGTTTTCACAGCTAAGGCACTGTGTTGCTGTTCATTTAGAAACAATGTACACTAGGGTAGGAAGATTTGAAGGGATTCAATAAGAATTATAATTTTTATTATATTATGTTAAACAATAAATGTTGGACATGCAGGTGGTTTACATGTGGAAAACAATTTGATACATAGATTTGAAACTCAGAAACCAGAGATGCAGCTTTAGAGAAATGTGGCACAGAATAGATGAAGCCACAAGACAGGATGAGATTTAGGGGGAGAATATTCAGAGTGGGAATGTTATAGCATGGGTAGGACCTGGAGGAAAATATGGGAGGAATCCACAGACACAGAAGAAATGGCAGCATAGTATTTTCTTAGAAATAGAAGAAACTCTCAAAAGAGATGGGCAGCAATATCAAAAGCTGTAGTAACTCCCTGTAATCCTGAAAACATAAAGAAAATGAAGTCACTGGTGAACTCTTTCCCAAAGTTGTTTCCATGTAGTAGTGGGTATGAATTTTAAATGATTGGAGGAATGAAAAAAGGAATGAGAAAGTGGAGTATATGAGATTGGGCAAAACTTTCAACAAACATGTTGGAATGGAAATAGAGAGGTATGTAAATAAGTGGCATTTAAAGTTAAAAAATCAATTTGTAAGATGCAAGGAAACTTCAAGTATTTATATGTAGATGGGAAATAGAATAGAGGGAAAGATTAATATGATCATGTGGGTAACAGAAAATTGATGAAGTGGCATCCCTGCAGAGAAGGAGGTCATGATACAACAGTGTTGGAGTTAATATAAGACTAGGAGAGGTATGTGTTTTCCACTGTCTTAGATGACAAGTAGTGTTAACTTGGGGTAGAGAGGACATATTTATAAGAATTCCCTAGAAAATTGAGTGATTTACTTCCAGTGGACTAGCTTTTGTGTTTGTTTGCTGTTCCTTTATGTTTCATTTTCCACATTGCTAAAGCAAATACCATGCAATCGGATGATTTAAACAATGGGAATTTATTAGCTCAAATTTTTGAGGCTAGAAGTTCAAAATCAAGATGTTATCAAGGCAAAGCTTTCAACCAGAAGACTGTGGTGTTCTGGGGTCAGCTGCTGGTCATCCTTTGTCCTCAGCTTTTCTGTCACATGACAATGCACAGGTCATTCTCTCCTGACTTCTCATTTCTCTTCCATGTTCTGTTGAGTTCCAGCTTCTGGCTGCTTCCTGTGGCTTTCTCTTTCTGTGGCCTTCCTTATAAGCCCTTCATTAATATTAAGACCCTTCCTCATTCAGCCTGGCCACATACCTTAATCGAAGCACCCTCATCCAAAGCTTCCATTTGCAGTGGGTTCACACCCATGAGGACTGATTAAGTTTATCATAATGTAACTCTGGGGTGCATAGCCCCAAGTCACCATGCATTAGTAGACAAGGATATCTGTTGTTGGGATCAAGAGAGGAAAAACTCAAATGTAGAGGAGTGTAGTAAATCTTAGAAATAGGTAAATGTCTAATTGTCATACAGTTAGACACACTTGTGTGTGAAATGGTGGAAATATATTCATATCAGAAACAATATATGCATTCCTATACACTGTATTCACTATCCAAAAAGTATCATTATTTAAGCACTACAAACTGTTGTCTATTGCTCTACCTTTTATGTATCTGTTGGCCCTCAGTTCTGTTGCTTCTTGCTTGAGCATGCCTCTGTAACAGATGGTGGGAACCAGAAAAGTACATTTATCCAACCCCATTGACACCTAGAGAATGTCGATGTGAGCATGCGCTGGGGGCAACGAAAGCAGGAGGAAGCAGACCCTGTTACGTCCCATAGGAGTAGCGGCCCAGGCTCCTCTTCGCAACTCCTGGCTACCTGATCCTCACAGCATGCTTTTAAGGCAGTAGTTGGAGCAGCAGTCACGTGGGCAGACTTGCCAAAGGCTGGAGGAGCCAAACATCTATTGAAAAATTCCATTTCCCTTTTGTTCCTGCAGCTTTTCCAACAACTTGCAACTGATTTCTTGCATTGAATTCCCCTATGTTTGAAAACACTGGGGTAATTTCTGTATTCCACTCTTAACACAGACTGATACAGTTGCCAAGAAACAAATTAGAATGTCATAAATCTTAACAATCTTAATCCAGTGTAAATGAAAGATGATTAATATATTTTTTTTCTGCTTAGTATTTGAGCAATTACAAAAAAGTTGTATCTAAATTCAAAGTTAGTTTAACTGATTCAAACATAAATATGGAATGGACACTTGCCTTATGAATTGAGCCATAAAATTGCATCCTTTTTTAAAAAATATATTTTTAGTAATGTTTAAAATAATATGCCATCTAAAGTTAATAAAAGGTAAACTGTATTTTTTATGAATTACTTTCTCAGAAATTGTTTCACTTGTGCTAGTTCATCTGTTTCTCACCTGTGCTATTAGTAAAAACTTGTATTGACACTTTTATATCTATCCCACCTATTTGCTAAGATGGAATATTTCTAAGTTAAATTGCCATTTTCTTGGGACTCAGATGACCAAGTATATCAATAGGTCAACAACAAAATATGGCATATCTCAATGTGATCACCTGCTTGTTTAGAGCATTGGTGCTAATGAAAATCTGATTGTAGATCTGAGTTTCCCACATAGACCAGGCAAATTTCTATACCAAAATCTCCCTTCTGGGGTTTCATACTACTTCTAAGTTAAATTGCCATTTTCTTGGGACTCAGATGACCAAGTATATCAATAGGTCAACAACAAAATATGGCATATCTCAATGTGATCACCTGCTTGTTTAGAGCATTGGTGCTAATGAAAATCTGATTGTAGATCTGAGTTTCCCACATAGACCAGGCAAATTTCTATACCAAAATCTCCCTTCTGGGGTTTCATACTACCAGCAGTCTAGTAAAAACATGCCTGTGTTAGTGACCAATTACTGGATTTTAAATAATCCCAAACAAACTTTCATTATATCACATAATTTCTAAGAGTCAGGAATCTCAGAGTGGTTTACCCACTGGTTCTGGTTCAGGGTTTCCCATGAGGTAGCAGTCAAATTGTCAGTTGAGCTGGTGGTTCCTCTTTCACAGACATCTGTGTAGCCACAGGCAGGAGGCATCATTTCCTGGCCTCCCCATGAGCTTCTTCATTAGGCTGCTGATGACATGGTTTCCCACAGAGCAAGAGATGAGAGAGAGAGAGAGGGAGAGAACAAGAGAGAAGCTCTAGTTTTTTTATAGCATAACTCCTGGAAGTCAAATGACGTTATTTCTGCCATATATTGCTGTTTACACAGAACAATGTGGAAAAAGACTAATAGGTAGCGAATACCAGGAGAGGAGGATCACTGTGAGCCATTTTGGCTGCAGGTTACCATGACGCTCCTACTTAGCATTGGTCCAATGATGATATAATGAATTTGGGGAATTGGAATTGGCTAAATATATACTTCTAAAGCCAAAAATTTTCAAATAGTCTATCACCATTTCACCTTTATCAGCATCTTTGCTTATGACAAAGAGTAATATACACACACCAAATATTGTTCATGAAAGTAAAATGACCTTTAATACAGTTTTATTGAGATATATTCACATACCCTACAATCATCCACAGTGCACAACTATTCACAGTACCACCATATAGTTGTGCATTCACCACCACAATCAAGTTTTGAACATTTTCCTTACTCCAAAAAAAATGTAAAAAAGAACACCCAAAACATTCCATTCACCCACCCCACCCTATTTTTCATTTAAATTTTGTCCTCATTTTTCTACTTATCTGTCTGTATACTGGATAAAGGGAGTGCGATCCACACGGTTTTCAAAATCACACAGTCACACCATGTAAGATACATAGTTATATGATTATTTTCAAGAACAAGCCTACTGGGTTGCAGTTTGATGGCTTTGAGTATTTCCCTGTAGCCATTCCAACACACTAAAAACTAAAAGGGGATATCTACATAGCACATGAGAATATCCTCCAGAGTAACCTCTCAACTCCATTTAAAACTCTCAGCCACTGAAACTTTTTGTTTCATTTCTCTTCCCCCATTTGTTCAAGATTTTCTCAATCCCATGATGCCAGGTCCAGTATCATTCCCAGGAGTCATGTCCCATGTTGATGGGGGAGCAATGAGTTCACCTGCTGAGTGGGCTTAGAGAGAGAGAGAGAGAGGCCACATCTGAGCAACCAAGAGGTTATCTGGGGGGAACTCTTAGGCACAGTTATTAGCAGGCTTAGCCTCTCCTTTGCAGTAACAAGCTTCATAAGGGAAAACCCCCAGATCGAGACCTCAGCCTACTAAATTGGTAGTCCTCTATGTGAGAATATCAGTAATAGCCCCAGTGGGGAAGTCTAACATTTCCACATTTTCCCCTAGTTCCTCAGGGGGACCCTAAAAATATATATTTATTCTCTACCCAAATTACTTTGGGATGTATCAAGTTCTTACCCTAACCTGTATATATCTACCAGATCTCACTTCCTATTCAAAGTTCCATGTACTTACGGTGTTTGAAAAAATGACCATACAAGTTAAATTATTTAGTGTGCTATAGAAAATATAGATCCTGCACCAAATAAGTATCTCTTCCCTTGGTCTCACACAGAAATTGAAGTTTTAATATCCAGTCATCATCATCCTTTCCCTTTGGCCTGATTTGCCTTAGTACTAACTGGATCCACTTCATTCATATCGCTAATTGAAGCTTGAACTCTTTTTCAGCTTTCTTAACAGTTGCTGTATGGGTAATGCTGACATTCATAGCTGCTGAACTCTGGCTCTGAGTCTCAGGTGTCACACTGGTACCCGAAGTTCGAGGGACTGAGCAGGTCATACGTAAACAGCTCAGCATCTTAGAATTTAGATATAACCATTACAACTCAGAAAAATGTGTGACTGCTGTAAGAGCTTGCAATTTAGGGACACTTACAATAAGCATTCCCCTGATAATCTGTGTTCAAAGATTCAGTTCTCTGAGTTTACACATCATAGTTAGTCCATATTAGTGAGGCATTATCATTTTTGTCTTTTTATTTCTGGAGTACTTCACTCAAAATGCTGTCCTCAAAATCCATTCACCTGGTTGCCTGTCTCACAACTTCATTCTTTCTTGCAGATGCTCGATTTTCTATTATATGGATACTCCACAGTTCACCATTCTGTTCATCAGTTACTGTACCTTTAGGCCACATCCATCCATTGTAAATCACTAATACTGTTGCCATAAACACCTACTGTGAAAATATCCATTCATGTCCCTGCTTTCAGATCTTCCAAGTAGATACCCAATAATGAGGTTGCAAGACTTTATGGCTCCCACATACTTAGCCTCTTGTGGAACCACCACACCGTCCTCTAATAGGCTATACCATTCTTCTTCCCCACCAACAGAGAATAGGTACATCCCTCTCCCCATAATTTCTCCAGAGCTTGTAGCCCTATGTACACAGTGTACAATCAATTGTTCACAGTATCATCATATAGTTGTGCATTCATCATGACAATCAACACTTGAATATATTCATTACTCAAAAAATTTTTTAAATAATAAAAAATATAAAATATAAAATAGAATAAAAGAAATAAAATAAAATAAAATAAAATAAAATACAACAATAAGGTCAGACAGCAACAGCACTACCAAGAATTCCATACCCCTTCCCTTATATCTCCCTCTCATAGACATTTAGCTTTGGTATATTGCGTTTGTTACATTTAATGGGAGCATATTACAGTGTAACTGTTAAATATAGACTTCAGTTACATTGATTACATTTTTCACCAATACTGTCCTTTTGTCAAAACCTTGCAAGATTGACATTCATTTGTTCTCTCACATGTAAAAACATTTTATATTTGTACATTAAGTCACCATCATTGACCACTCTAGGTTTCACTAAGTTATTCAGTCCCAGTTTTATCATCTATCTTTCCTTCTGGTGTCATACATGCCCCTAGCCCTCCTCTTTCAACTTTACTCACAGATACCTTTGTTCAGGGTACTTACAAGATGGTGTTACTATCACAGTATTATGCTATCCATTTCTGGATCTATACAATCAATCCTGTTGAGCATTCTACACTCCATCATCATCAAATGCCCAATCTCTACCTTCTTTCTATCTCCTGATAACCTGTGTTCTCAGTTTAACTCTTAAAGTTTGCTCATTAATGTTAGTTCATATTAGTGAGACCATAAAGTATTTGTCCCTTTGTTTCTGGCCAACTTTGCTCAACATAACAGCCTCAAGGTTCATCCATGTTGTTATATGTTCCATGCCTTATTCTGTCTCATAGCTGTGTAATATTCCATTGTATGTATATACCACAGTTTATTTATCCACTCATCCATTGATGGACACTTGAACTGTTTCCATCTCTTGGCAATTGTGAACAATGCTGCTACAAATAACGGTTTACAAATGTCCATTCGTGTCTTAATTTTCAGTTCCTCAGAGTATATACCTAGCAATGGAGTTGCTGGATCATATGACAACTACTTAGCTTCCTGAGGAACTGCCACACTGCCTTCCAGTGTGGCTGCACCATTCTACATTCCCACCAATGTAAATGTGTGCCTTTTCCTCCACACACATTCTCTCCAGCACTTGTAATTTCCTGTTTTTCTTTTCTTTTTTTTTTTTTTTGATAATAGCCATAGTAGGCATAAGCTGATATCTCATTGTGGTTTTGATTTGCATTTCCCTAATAGCCAGTGAAGTTGAGCAACTTTTCATGCTTTTTTGAGTCATTTGTATTTCCTCTTCAGAAAAGTGTCCATGTCTTTTGCTCAGTTTTTAATTGGATTGTCTTTCTGTTGTTGAATTGTAGGATTGCTTTATATATTCAGGATATTAAACCCTTATCTGATATGTGGTTTCCAAATATTGTCTCCCATTGCATAGGCTGCCATTTTGTTTTTCTGACAAAATCCTTTGATGTACAAAAATGTTTAATTTTGCGGAGATCCCATTTATCTATTTGTTCTTTGGTTGCTCGTGCTTTGTGTGTCAGATACTTTCCTACGTTTTCTTCTAAGAGTCTTATGGTCTTAGAACTAATGTTTAGGTCTTTGATGCATTTTGAGAAAATTTTTGTATAAGGTGTGAGATAGGAATCCCCTTTCATTCTATTGGTTGAAAGGACTCTTTAAGCAAGGAAGAAATATTTAGAATTTCATAATGAAAAAGATAGAAACCAGTGATTCACTCCTGACTTATAACTCCCTGACTTATGATAGATCTCAGATAAGAAGCACTAGTAGAGTTAATTTAAGGTCAAAATTTTCTTTCTATAGCTGTATTTTGCATATTCAGAAGTTTACTTCATTTCATAAAATCAAAAGCATATTACCAAATAAATGAAATTAATAAATGATTTTGTTAACATTTTTATTAAGTATATTAAAACTAATCAATGCAAAAAGATGCATCAAGTATTTCTACAGGGAATTTTTCTTTTGTTATTGGGTTTCTTAAAATGGGATTCTAATATAGTTTGAATTGAAAATATCTTCATTATTTATTAATAATCATATAAGAAACATAGGCATTCTTCATATCTCCAGTAGTTTTATACAGCATGATATTTATTTTTCTCTGTTCCTTTTTTTTTCTATATGGAAACTAAAAACTTAACTCATTTACTTTCAACCAGTTTAACAAATAGCAGAGCCCAGATATGATTTAGGTGCCAGTGGCCTGCAGACCACACTTGAAGCCATCTGAATGATCAATTTCTTCTAAAATATTCTCAATACATTACACCTTTGAATCATTCTAGTAACATGGAACATACTAACTCCTGGGAGTGCTCAGCAAAATGAGAAACAAATAATACCGGGCAAAATACACATGCATATGCAGACATTACTTACTTGTATAACATGACTCCTTCATCATTTGAACTTCTAGAACTGTATTCATCAGGTTTCGTAAAAAAAAAAAAAAAAAAAAAAAAAAAAAAAATTATGAAGAACGATAAACTAAGGGACTTACAAGAATTTGACTTTTTTTCAGTTGTGGAAGTTAGTTAAACCATTCTTGTTTGACTCTTGTTGCTGTTTTTGGTGCTGGGCTTCTAGTCAGCAAAGTAGGCAGTTGGGGGAATGTTTGGATATAATAGGGAGAGGACCATAGACAAACTGGAAACTGAGAGGACAAGCTAGAACCTACACGGCTCCCTGACAATTAGCAAATCTTCAAAGAACTAGCAGGAGAAGATGGTGTTCTTCATCACACACCTGGGCAAGGAGTTGGAGGAGCTGAAGGGGCTATGGACCCAATAGTTGCCTCATGGGTGGCACATACTGGTCTAGGATTCAGAAATGCTGAAATATCTGGCTAGACCCAGAGTTGCTGAAGGCTGGTGAGGCTGTAGATCAGCAACAATGTGAATGAGTTGTAATAGCTCTTGGTGCCCTATATCAAGCTTCCCAGCATAAAAACACAGAGCCTTCTGCTTCTTAGATGTTTGATTTCTGCAATCCAAATTATGTACAAAATGCTCCCTGTGGCCCACACTAACCTGCGACTATGTAGTGAATGGCATTCTGGGAATATGTAGTCCTACTTTAACTAAATTGACATACCACAAATCCATGAAGGTTTTCCCATTGCCAATTCAGCAGCAATATATACCACTTTTAACTGTGCGTAAGTTCCAAATAAAGTCAATAGCAAAATCATGCTTCTAGGCAAACATTTTTGCACAATTGAAAACACACTATCTCCCCCAAATGTGATAAACCGTTCCTTTATCCATCTCCATAGATGTTTATTCTTTTTGCAGTCACATTTCTCCTTGGATATTTTCAGTATCTTGGTTTCATGGGATATACAATTCACTACTATTGGGACATGTCAATTGGTAAAGTATTGAGAGAGGAAAGAAAAAAGATGGTTAATATATGCACAAATATAATCATTAAAACAAGGAAGAAATACTCATAATTATTATAGTTCTTGATTTTGGTATTTGTAGGGCCATAAATGGTATTTACAACTACTTTCTTCCACTACACTTTCCATATTCTCTTAGCAATCAACAAGTGTCTCAGCTGTTCAAGAGAAGTGACTCAAACTTTGAATCTGCAGATGTTTCAGACTTAAAGAACAGATATTGAGAGTACTGGATTTATGAATTTCTTCCACAATCAATTACCAATAAATTAGGACTTTAAACCAAAGATGTGTACTACCTCCTCAGAAATCCCAGCAAAATAGCAAAGCAACAAAAGAATGATAGGTGCCTATTTATTATAGATATGTAGATTAGATAAGTATGTATGTATATGTGAATTAATTTGTATATATATATTAATATATGCATACACATACACAGATGTGAGCCACAATATGACTGCTACATCATTTGAATTCTAGAACACTGTTGTGCCGGTTTGAATGTATTGTGTCCCCCAAATGCCATTATCTTTGTGCTCTTGTGGGACAGACATTTTGGTGCTGGTTAGATTTGCTTGGAATGTGCCCCACCCAGCTGTGGGTGGTGACTTTGGTGGGATACTCCCATGGAGGTGTGACCCCACCCATTTAGGGTGGGCCTTGATCAGTGGAGCCATATAAACGTGCTGACTCAAAGAGACTGAATGGAGTGCAGCTATGAGTGACGTTTTTAAGAGGAGCAAGCTTACTAGAGAGGAACATCCTGGGAGAAAGCCATTTTGAAACCAGAACTTTGGAGCAGATGCCAGCCATGTGCCTTCCCAGCCAAGAGAGGTTTTCCGGACGCCATTGGCCATCTCCAGTGAAGGTACCCGATTACTGATGTGTTACCTTGGACGTTTTGTGGCCTTAGGACTGTAACTGTGTAGTGAAATAAACCCCCATTTTATAAAAGCCTATCCATCTCTGGTGTTTTGCATTCTGCAGCATTAGCTAACTAGAACAACTGTTTTTCACTTCTAATGTACTTCCACATAAATAACTAAACTATTGCCTTCTTCAGAGAAGATATATTATTCACTTGTATGCCTCATGACATGTAAAAAAAGTATAGGAAAACCTTGGCATTTCCTTTGTCTCCTTACTGATTTTGGAGATAAATCCCAAAAGAAATTGACATCTACTGCTAAAGCATAAGCAAGGGCAAGGGAAGAACTGTGAGGCCATCTTGACAGGTGGCTGCCACTTACTATCTAAAAATATCACTTCTATACACCAGTCTCTTTTCAACAGTCATATTTATGCCTCACAAAATTATAAATTCAATGTAATTTCATGGTTGTCCCCAAGTGGTTGACTGAATTTTCCATTTAATACTTACTCACTAATTTAAAAATGAAGTAAACAAATGAATCTTATTTGATAGGTGCTATAGAAGTTCAAGGTGGAAGATAGTGATGGGGGCTGAGGGAACCAGAACAAGCATATTTTCCCAGGAAATAGACAATACAGCTCTATTGTCCTAGGCATCTGCTGCTGCTCAAAAAGACTGACAGTCAAATATTCTTTGTAGGTACTTTGTTTTTCTTTTCTGGGAGATTTTAAGATTGTTTTCTCTTTGGCCTTGAGGTTTCATAAATACTATGATGCATTTGGTAAAAATTTATTTTTATTTATCATTCCTAGTAAATGGCCTGCACTTTTTTGACCTGAAGAGTTCTCTGGTAAATCTAAGTAATGCCTTCTTCAATTCCACCATTGTTTCTTACCTTTTCTTACAGAATTATGGATTTGAATTGGGATCTCTCAATCTAGTGTATGTGTGCATAGACAAAAGATTGTTTCCACCTCTTTTGTCCTTAGGAATAGACTCTTTGGAGTGGAATGTTTTTATACCCCTTTAACTTATAAGAATCCAAACTTACTATTAATGTCCACCTCAAAATCCAGAGCACAACAGAATGGTGTTCTTAGCTCTAGGTATTATTTTGAGTTTCCTTTTAAATTTCTGAGCAAAGGAGATAATTATCTTGTTTTGCCAGAGAAGGTATGATACCTTGTTTTTACTTTTATATTTTCTTTACCATTGTCATGTGTTGGGAACAGACAGAATATATCAGTGTGAAGTTTTTCTCACTTTTCCAGTTTTCCTTCCTCTAATTTCCTTGCAAACATTGTCATTAAAGTGTAAGCCTTCAATCACATATTTTAAACTTGTGTTCATATGCATATATTCATTTAAGATGCATTTCTTATATTTCATGTAATAATTCTCTGTACCTGAAATTGTTGGGATTGATATAGATTATGTTTGATGCCCACTGTATTGGTATAGTTTCCGAGAGTAGAAGTCAAAGTAGAAAGTGTTAGGGGGAAAAACAGACAAGTTTTAAATGTTTTTGGGGGGTAATAAACATGTTATATGTCATGGAGCAAAACGAATAGTATGGATTTTAAATATTTAGAAAGAACGCAGCTTCCCTTCATCAAATCATAATCACATGCTCTCTGAGGGGTCTATGTAAAACTCAAAGTGAAAAATACAGATCATCAAAGAAAATGCTTTTTTAATTAACTAGCTAATGACAGAATTATATAAATATATATTTCAAAAGAATTAAAAATAGGGTGAAGAAGCAAAGCAAACAATAAACCTGTGAAAAATTAATTCCCTGGACGAGAATGTTCAAACATGATAATAGTATTAGGCAGGCAAAGAGAAATGTGTGTCATCCTGGACAAGAAAAGAAATATGCAAATGTAATCTTCACTGAAGGGTCTGCCTGTTAACAAGCACAGCCCAGCAACTAATCAGTCTCCAATATCCAAATGCATTGTCTCCTGCTGTAGTAGCAATGACCTACATGGAGCTATTTTACTGATATATAAAAATGTAAATGGGAAATTTCTTACAATTCATTTAAGACACTGGGCTTTTTAAAGGGCATAAGACAAATAAATAATGACAAAAAAGCAGTATGGTTCTAATCCTTTTGGCTTACCCTTAAAAAAAAAAGATCCCTTTGTTTTAAACTTCTTTAGGTTTTTTCCTATACATAAAAAATGGAGAAAATCAAGCTATAATGTCTTTTCTAGGAAAGTCATCTCTCTGCAAGGAGAAGTGAAAGCAAACAAACAAACAAGAATACATTTAGCCACAAATCAAGCCAACCCAGATGGAAGATAAAAATTACCACTTCTTTTTCATATAAACTGGTAAGAAAATAAACACCAAATTTATTTTGAAGTAAAAGAAATTAAGTGAAATTAAATTAATTTTGTTGAAAAAGAATTTGAGTACCTAGCCTGGGCAAGATATTGAGATAAATCAGCTGATAGGGAGCTTACATTTTGGTAGAAGAAGACAGACCATTACAATAATCATGTTGAATATGTTGTATATAGTATGACAGAAAATGTTAAGGGCTATGAAAAAATAAACAAGTAGATCAGAGAAGGTAGAGTGTAAGTCCTGGGGCCATAGACATTTTCAGGATGATGTCATTGTTAGCCTCACTGAGAAGACGTCATCTGAATAAGATCTGAAGAAGATAAAAGAAATTTGGTACATGGATATCTGGGCAAAAAGTGTTCTAAGTAGAAGCAAAACTAGTACAAAGTCTGAATGCAACAGTGGCCTGTAATGTTTGAGAAAAGCGAGGAGATCAGAGTGGCTGTGTGGACTGAGTGAGGGTTGGGGTGATAAGTAGTGGGAGATGAAATCTAAAAAGTAATGGGTGTCCACAAATGTGGCAGGGTTTCTCAACCTCGATACTATAGGACTGGATAATTCTTTGTTGTAGGAGGTTGCTCTATGCACTCTAGCAGCATTCTTGGGCACTACCAACTAGTCTAGCTACTAGGTGCCAGTTGAACACCTTGCTTTCATCCGTGGTGTGATAAAAATGTCTCCAGACCATGCCAAATTTCCAATGGGGGCGGGGGGTGTAAAATCACCCTCTCTCAAGAACCTACTGATGTAGGATGTTGTGGACAGTTTTAAGGATATTATAAGGATTTTTTAAATTATAGTTAAAATGGGTAATTACTGGAAGATTTTGAGCCCAAGACTTATACTTTTAAAAGAACCTTCAGGCTGCTGAGTTGAGAATACCTTATACGGTATTCTCCCTCATCATGAGGGAGTAGAAAGAACATTTAGGAGGCTGCTGTGGTGGTCTGGGCAAGGGAAGCCAGAGGCTCTCACCAAGCTTTAAGTAGTGGAGTGGTGAGGATGGGCAGATTCAACATGGTTTCCTAATAGATTGGATGAAGGATGCAGAAGAAAGTGAGGAAACATTGTTGACTTCAATCATTTTCACTTGACCAATTAGAAGAGTGCAAATGCCATCAAGTATTGTGCAGAAATAGTAAAATAAAAGTATTATATTAGAGAATTTATATCAGCTATTTTTCTTCAAAAATTCAACTCAGCATTGCTTAGGCCTAAGGCTAGGATCTTCTGTAATTTTAATATATTACAAACATCTAAGCCATTTAAATCTATAAATATTACTCTTCATAGTTACTCTTTCTCTCACTTGGAATTTTAATCTTCCCTTTTCATATAATGAAAATAATACATGCCAATGTCCTGAATCAAATGAAAGTAATCTTCCTTCACATACTTTCTTCAAATTAATTTCCTTATTGCAACTCTTCATCCCATAATAACTTATGTTAATGAAAGTGGTATTTCTTTTTAAAATTTAAAATAAACATTGAGTGAATTGGACTTATGCAAAAAATCAGCCAAGCTACCTTCTCTGTGGAACCTTCCTGCATAAATTCCCTTAAAGCAATCTTTCTCACTTACTAGGCTTAAGAGAAAAATTCTCCTTGTGAAATCCACATTACGTAATTTCTCTTTTTAATACAACTTTTTTCTCTCAAATATTAGCATCCCAAAACTATCTGCCCTCAATTGCTATACATGACAAAAAAGATCATTAACCCTGGAGTTTTGTTCTTTACTTTTTATTTACTCAACTAATGATGTATTTTTTGAAGTATTAATAAGTTTTATGCAAAAAGAAGAGGATTCTGCTTTCAAAAGAATTTTGAGATATTATATTTAAAAGCATATTTCATGTAGTTCTCTACCCTTCAAGCTTCTTAAACACTTGTGTCTGATGATGCATATAGGGAATCACCAACTAAGGTACAGAGAGTGTTACCTTTTCTCAATCTAATTTTCACGAGGGCTTTCTTTTTTCATTTTAATGTGAGTGAAGCATCTTATGGGTCAACTATTCTAAGGAACATACTTTGAGAAAGACTATTAATGTCCCAACAAATCTACTATAACTTCTAACTTAGGAAATCCAAATTGCCAAATATTCATGGTATTTGTACATTCAAAGTAAACAACTGTCCTACTTTTAAAAATCTTATTACCATGTTACTTCTGAGTATTCTACTTTTGTTCTTCATCTAGTCATATTTTCCTGTTCATTCATATGCATACCTGATCCTTATATATGGGAATTTTGTAAAATTCTCCTTTCAGCATCTTTTAAAATGATCTACATAATATTTTTATTCACTTTAGCCATATCAATTTTGTTCACTACATTCATGACCTCTAAGTCTAAAACTTTTGTTCTGACCACCTGATATTTTGACTTTTATGAATTTTAGACCTGTTTGCTTGATATCTCCATCTGTATAAGCAAATCCAAATAAACTTCAAATTATGTTTTTCTACCCTCCCTTTCCAAATCTTTCTTTCCTATGTAAACTCTTTTAGATTCAAAACACTTTCATTCTTCCAAGCAAGAAATATCAGAAATATTTTTAGTCCACTGTTTGTTTATACATAATGTTCACTTGGACTCCAATTTTTGCTGGATTTGAATTTAGCATCTCTTGAAAGCATTATCTTTGGTCCAAACTTATTGCAGTCAAAATTTCCTTAATCATCCCTCTTCAACAGTCTTTTAGGTAGAGTTTCTGCTTCAAGTTCTCTTTGAATAAATCATTGGTTCCATTTAAAAATCCCAATTTAATAGTATAAATTTACATCTTAACAATTTCCATCACCTTGTTTGTCCTTCAAGAAAACCATTACATATGCTTTAGAAAATAGCATCAAAATCCTGCAAGCTCCTTGATTTGTTAATAAAAATTACATAATGTAAAAAAAATCCTATAGGTTTGTGGGGATGTCACTAAAATGGTAGGATGAATTGCTCCAGGTTTCCATACCCCCAAAAAAGATTTAATAATAAGCAAATACAGGCAGAGCTCTGGAAGGCATTAAAAAGTTGCAGTAACTGAATGAGCACTGAATCAAGAAAATGGCAACTTAAAAATCATAAGAAAACATAATGGTGCCATTGTTGGCCACTCCCCCAGTGACCGTGTCTTCCAGCTCAGTCTGTGTCTCTAGACCCAGTTCTGGAGGGAGCAGATTACACTGTATGTGCATATTAGAGCATGTAGAAGCAGCCTTTAGGGCAACTACTGCTCTGTAAGAAAGCAATCAAATTGCTCCAAGCCTTGTGTATGCTGGCTTTACAAGCATTAAGATATAAAATATAGCATGTGGGACCAGGAAGAAGGACTGTTTCTTACAAGAAAATGAAACATTCATATCCATGTAAATGGAGGAATTCCTAAGGCCACACTGCATGCCCAGGAGACGATGCATACACAGAAAACCCAAAGATGGCCCATGCTTTTGCCTTAGACTGTTTTTTTCTTTGTTTTTGCTTTTGTTTTTAGACCCATTGTTACCATAACTAAGCTCTGAAGAAAAGCACTCATACATGCCAATCTGCAAAGGGTGGGATAGGTATTGTCTTGTTTTGTCCCTTCCCTTCTCTTCTCTTCTCTTCTCTTCTCTTCTCTTCTCTTCTCTTCTCTTCCTTTTTTCTTTTCTTTTCTTTTCTTTTTTCTTTGTTGTTGCTACTGGTATTCAAGGAAATCTCAGTCATAACACTGGATGGTTACAAGCTGAACGAACAGACACTGCAGTGACTAAATTTCAGAGGTTAATACATTAAAATGTTAAAATGTCCAATGTGCAAAAAAGATCATAAGGCATGCAAAGGAACAGAAAAGCATAGTCCATGCAAAGAAGCAAGAAAAGACATTGGAAACCATCTATGAAGAGGCCAAACTTTGGACATACTAAAGAATTTTTTATGCAAATTTATTGACATATATCACACACCATATAGTCCATCCAAAGTATACAGTCAATGGCTCACAGTATCATCATATATTTGTGCATTCATCACCACAGTCAATTTTACATTTTCATCACATTTTCATTATAAAAATAAAAAAGAACACCCCAAACACCCTATACCCCTCATCTCCCCTATTATTTATTTATTTAGTATTTACTTTATTACTCATCTGCCCATACACTGGATAGAGGGAGTGTCAGTCACAAAGTTTTCACAGTTTTCGCTGCATAAAAGCTATGTAGTTATAAAATCATCATCAAGAATCAATGCTACTATACCAAAGACTTTTAACAATTGTTCTTAAATATGCTTAGAGCTAAAGGAAAATACAGACAAAGAACTAAAGGAAATTGGGAAATGATATATGAACAGAAACAGAATTTAAATGAAGAGACAGGAATCATAAAAAGGAGCAAAACAGAAATACTGGCATTGAAGTCCACAGTAAGTGAAATAAAAAACAAAATCCCATATAGTGGCTTAACCAGGTTGAAGTTGACAGAGAAAGAATCAACAAACTGGAAGGTGAGATAATTAAAATTATTCAGGCTGAGGAGCAAAAGGAAAAAGGATGAATAAGATGAACAGAGCCTATAAAAACCATGGGACACCTTCAAACATACCAATATATACATTATGGGAGTCCCAGAGGAGAAGAAAGAAAGGGTTAGAAAGAATATGTGCAGAAGTAATGGCTGAAAACTTCCCAAACTTAATGAAAAACATGAGTATACATGTCAAAGTAACTCAGTGAGCCCCCAAAAAGGATAAATTCAAAGTGACCCACATTGGGAGATCTTAAAATCAAACTGTTTAAAGCCAAAGACAAAGAAAGAATCCTGAAAGCTTCAAGAAGGAAGCAACACATCATGAACAAGGATCCTCAATGAGACTAATTGCCAATTTCTTATCAGAAACCAGGGAGGCAGTGTGATGAAATATTAAAAGTGCTGAAAGAAAAAATGTTCCAACCAAGGATACTATAGCCAACAAAACTGACATTCAAAAATGAGGGGGAGATTAATTCATTCCAAGATAAGCAAGTTGAGGGAGTCTGTCACCCACAGACTTGCCCTACAAGAAATGCTACAAGTTCTTCGGGCACAAATGAAAGGACATTAGACAGTTATGCTGGTTTGTATATATTATGTCCCCCAGAAAAAGCCATATTCTTTAACGCAATCTTGTAGGGGCAAGTGTATTAGTGTTGATTAAGTTGGAAACTTTGGATTAGGTTGTTTCCATGGAGATGTGACCAACCCAACTGTAGGTGATAACTCTGATTAGATAATTTCCATGGAGGCATGGTCCTGCCCATTCAGCGTGGGCTTTGATTAGTTCGCTGGAGCCATATAAAAATTCAGACAGAAGGAGCTCACAGCTAGCTGCGCCTGAGAGACACATTTTGAAGATGATCATTGGAAGCTAACACTGACATTTTGGAGAATGCCATTTTGAATGCAACCTGGGAGCAAGCAGACACCAGCCATGTGCTTTCCAAGCTAACAGAGGCTCTCTGGATGCCAATAGCCTTTCTCCAGTGAAGGTACCCAATTGTTGATGTCTTACTTTGGATACTCTATGGCCTTAAGACTGTAACTTTGTAACCAAATAAACCTCCTTTTTAAAGCCAATCCATTTCTGGTGTTTTGCAAAAGGGCAGCATTAGCAAACTGGAACAACAAGTGAAAACACATTAAGAAATACAGATTTCCAGTAAATGTAACTACGTGGACAACTATAAATTGCCAGTACTATTGTATTTTTGGTTTATAATTCCACCTTTTGCTTCTTACAGAATGTAAAATGCAAATGTACAAAAGGGATGATAAATCCATGGTTTTGGACAAACAATGTCCAAAGATGTAATGTACGACAAGTAAAACAAAAAGTTGGTGAGGCAGAGTGGTACAGGAATATTGTGTGTATGTGTGGGTACACTTTTTCATTTTCCTTTATCTCTTTGTTTCTGCCTCCTACTTATAATGCATACCCTAGATTGCAAGTGCACTGAGCTGCTGCTATCTTCTGTAGAGATTAACAAAGTCATATTGTGTGTCTCACCTTCACCACAAATTTCAATGTGCAACTCTTTCCCTTATCTTAGCACGTTTTCCTTCTGGGACCTTACCTTACTAAAATGCTTATCTAGTTCTATGAAAGTACTGGTCTTCTGTTTTCTATTCTGGGTCTGTCTGTTCTACAGGCTTAGAGGATGGGATCACTGGCCAAACTCCTGCTATTCTGTGTGCTGGTATACTGCTGAGGCATCTGTGATGTTTCCCATCAAGAACCGTTTGGTTTATTTGAACCACATATTTCTGTTGAAGAACCCACCTCACTAACTGGGCTCTTGCGGGTGGCTTGTATATGCAGAGAGATGATATGGCAGTTTAGAAAAGGCACAGAATTGTATAGATGAAATACATTCATCTCAGGCTGTAATTCAGTAAAGTATGCAAACTCAGAAATTTACTCTTGAGAAGATGAGGCTTTCACTCTCAACCCCAGGTAAGAAAACAGTTGTGTGCCTGTTTTCACAATTGATGTTGGTCTTTGTGTGTGGTCTTCATCAGTAGGGCTCTTGAAATGGAAGTATTTTGGTCATCAGGGTACTGTTACATATAGCAAAGACCTATTTTTCTTATCTACATATAGTACTTCAGTTCAAAATCTTGCATTCAGTGACCACTCACTTGCTTGCACACTGTTCCTGATAAAGGGTAAACTTCCAGTACAGTTTTTGACTTCTGCTAGTCCTAAGAGTTAAAAAAGTGTCAGTGTTTAATACGAATAGCTGAAAAGAAGTCTTTGACTTCATGGGGAAATAAACACACTGCCATGGGTTGCTGATGCATGTATCTTGCTTCACATCTCATGCCATCGCTATTGAATGGGATGCTATTGACACTAGTGATTTTAAGACATGCACATTGCACTGGCATGAGAACAGCCTAAACTTAGAAACCTACCTGGATATTCTCCGTGTCAACTCGTTGGACTTTATGAATAGATTCAGGGCAGCCATCTTCCTCCAGGACTTCAATGCACAATGAGTAAGAAACTGAATTCTCCAGTAAATTCCCATTACTTATTTCTCCAGGCAGTAGCTAACTCAGCTTTGGCTCCGCTGATTATGCATTGTACCTATGCATGCTTTTCTTTAATTTTCTACTTGCTGAAACTGACCTATGCATTTTTATAATTGTCATATGCTTCCATGAATTTTTCCTTAATTTTTTTATTCAAAATGAATCACTCTCTTCTTTAGCCATTCAAAATCATTTGTCTTTCTATTGATGTGTAGTAGGATATGTCTGCTTATCTTATTAGTTCGTAAACATTATGGTGCTATGTACAGTCCATGGATTAAAAAAAAGTTCCTATGGACTTTGTGACAGTAATAACTTATCAAGCCTTGGATTCTTTGCCTATAAAATGGTTAAAATTTTATTTAAATAATGCAATATTGATGAGAATTAATAGCAGTGTCTCCCAAGTCTATTATTATTGAACACCAGAAGCATCTTCCTTTATCAAAGCTCTCCAGGATCTTTTTAGATACTTAATAAATATTGGTGAACATAGAAATACAGTTTTAATTTCTTTCCATTCTGTTTCAGTGAGAATGGAGGCCAAATTTTATTCCATATGAGTAGTTCAGTTCTTCATAGAACAGCATCCTATTAAAAGCAGACATTCAGTAATTGTCTCTTGAATCATAAATTAAGTTTTTACCAACAAAAGAAACAAACTCAGTTGACTTTGCAATCATTTATTCCAAAATGACTTTCCTTTTTTTCAGTCATTTTTTAAGAATTCTGTTCATAGCTCTAAGGCTAGATAACAATCATTAGCATTTATTGACCTTTTGCAGTAGTAATTTAATCTTTTGGGGAACAAAGTTGATTAATCACAGCTTGACATATTGAAATTTGGCATAATTCTTTCCCAAAAGTGCTTTTAGGGCAATGAGTTGTAGGGCATCCAGTGTAATAACTTAGGCACATAATACAAATAAAACATCCTCAGATAATTCTTCCAGAAAATCTAAGGTCACTAATTTTGATTAAGTTTTCAATTCTGGAGTTGCCTTACAGGTGTTCAAAAGCATGGCTGGAATTTTTAAAGAAGGAAAAGGTGTGAATGTATAATACTGAAGTGAATTGATAGGATTCTACTGGTTGGTGAGAGATTTTAAAATTTGGAAATAATTCAGAATTATCTCATTTAAAACATTCAACATTACCTCCTAATATGCAGAGACTGGAACACTAAAAGCTTTATCCTTCAGGAATCATTGGACAATTTTGCTGTGATTTAAGATTTCATCAGTAAGATATAATCTTAATAAACTTAAGTTAATTTGAACTGAAACAAATGGGGACAAAGGAAGAGTGCTGGGAAATCATTTTTCAGATTGTGCCAGAGGTGGTGAGGTTCTGCCAGATTTCCAATTTACCGAATAACTTCAAGTATAGTAAAATGGCCTTGGATCTGAAACCAGTAGCTGTAGCAGGAATCTCCTAATTTGGCAGGCCTGATTCTTGATTCTTCAGCTCCTGACTGTGACAGACAGCAACTTCTAGGGAAATCCATTTCAGAAGTGTGGCTTCATAAGTCTAAATCTCAAGGTAGAATAAGTTTCTCCAGCCATCTGAATGATTCAACAAGCTATGTAATACTATGAGATTAAGAATCCCTAATTCTAAAGTTAGCTCAAATGAATTTTATTCTCATTTTTGCCCTGACTAATAGAATAGCTGTATCATGATTTTTTTTTTTTTTTTTTTTTTTTTTTAGCAGCACTAAACCATATGAGGAACTCAGTTTGGTTAGCTAGCTAGCTAGGTTTGAAGATGTTCAAGTATTCATTGGCTTTGTGGCTAGGATATTAGTTATTGATATTGTACAGTGACAAAAACAATTATTTAAATCATCTTCTTTGGCACCTAAAATGAATTTCCTATTGAAGACCAGACTTGGCAGACATGATAGCTGCTGTAATAAAATCTTATAGTGAAAATGAGGTATGTAAGACCTGGTGAATGAATTATTCCTGTAATTTTCTTAGAGTTTTAAAAAGGACAAGATCAAGGATTAAAAGCAATAGCTTAAAATATGTTCACAAGACCAGACTGACTTCAAAAAAATACATTAATTTTTGTAGTTCTGTGATGTATGTGAACAAAATCAGAAACACAGTCTAATCCTGAAGGTAGTTGAGTTGTAATATATTTTCAATGACCAGTTTCATGAGGTCTTTCATCTGAAACTTAGTTGGGGAAGAGTTGGGCCCTGTGAAGTGTAATGAAGACGTCTGTATGGAATTGAACAATTGCTGAATATCACAAGCTCCCAAAGCCGCTTGGCCTTCCTTCCCTGTATAAGAAACCTCTCTGCTTTGCATTTTTAAGGCTATTCCTTCTTATTTTGTAATACGGTTCAGTCTTTCCCAGACACCTGCAAGGGATTCCAATTCTCTCTTTTCCTACTTCTACAATTCTCATTGTATTCAGACTTCAAACTGCCACTCAGTGGGCAAAGAAAAATCTGATGAGGAAGAAAGCTTACAGAATAAAGGACACAGTATTTTTATCATCTTCAAAGCAAGGAAAGCATGAGAATGGATATGAAATCAATGAAAAAGAAACACAATGTTTGACTGAGCTGCCTTATGGAAGTGAAAGCGTAAGAGAAATTGCCAAAGATAATGAATTCTATACCCTAGTGTATGAAGCTGAGACTGTTTCTCTCTTTTTGCTTGGTTAGTAGATTGAATAGTAGATTCAGACTTAGTCTATGATTATTTAAATTATATGGTCTGTAATTTCTTGGCATGCTAAAGTGGAAGGAACTCCAAAACTTAGGGAGATATAAATGTTGAAAGGAAGTCATTATATCTGACCTATATTATCCTATAATATGACCTGCTGGGCCAAGAAAATATTTCATGCACAATGACATGAGAAATTATATTAAAACACTTGAAAACACTGTGTTGGTGATACTTTGTAGAGCAGGAATGAAGACAGGAGATCCTTGAAATGGTTTCACTGATTTGCATGGGGATGACAGAATCCTAAAGTGTGAGAGACCAAGAAGCAGCAACTAATATCTACAGGAAAGATGGACATGCTACCAAAATAGGCAACAGGATTGGAATCATAATGGGATATTGGTGCTGATTAATAGTTCTTATGATTCTCAGGATAGAAAGAGATGACCAGCCATCTAATGTCATGATTTTGTTATTGTTGTTGTCATTTTATGTTGCTTAGTTTTTAATACAATTTTATTGAGATATATGCACATATCACACAATCATCCAGAGTGTACAGTTGTTCACATTATCATCATATAGTTGTGCATTCATCACCACAATCGCTTTTTGAACATTTTCATTACCACAAAATAAATATAAAATTAAAAGTAAAACAGAACACCCAAAACATCCCAAACCCCCACCCCCCAATTATTCATTTACTTTTTGTCCCCATTTTATTACTCATGTGTCATGAGTGTGGGACACAAGGTCTTCACAATCACATGGTCACACTGTATAAGCCCTATAATTATACAGTTGTCTTCATGATTCAAGGCTACAGGATTTCAGTTAAATAGTTTCAAGTATTTCCTTCTAGTTATTCTAATAAGTTAAAAACTAAAAATGGATATCTATATAATGTATAAGAATAACCTCCAGAATTACCTCTCAACTCCATTTGAAATCTCTCAGTAACTGAAACTTTATGTTGTTTCATTTCTTTCCCCCTTTTGGTCAAGAAGTTTTTCTCAATCTTATGAAGCCAGGTCCACGCACATCCCCAGGAGTTATGTCCCATGTTGCCAGGGAGATTTACACCCCTGGGAGTCATGTCCCACATAGCGGGGAGGGCAGCAAGTCCACCTGCAAAGTTGGCTTAGAGAGAGAGGCCACATCTGAGCAACAAAAGAGGTTCTCTGGGGTGACTCTTATGTACAATTATAAGTATGCTTAACCTCTCCTTTGCAGTAAAAGCCTCATAAGGGCAAGCCACAAGATTGAGGGCTCAGCCTACTAAACTGGTAGTCCCCAGTGCTTGTGAGAATATCAGGAATTCCCCAGGTGGGGAAATTTAATATTGTGTAAATACTTTTTATTCTCTTCCCAAATTATTCTGGATGTATCAGGGCTTCACACTAACCTGTGCAAACCAACCAGATATGATTTTGTTTTTGCATAATTAAAATGTAATTCTAGGTCTAATGAAAAACAGAACAGGCTTGAGTCATCTAAACAGAAAGTCATGAGCCTTCACCTGATCAATCCCCAGACTTGGTTAAGTTCAGAGATGCAGTGGCACTTAAAGGAAGGAAGAGAAGGCTGGGATTTAAAATTTAAGAGAAGGTACTGTGTTAATACCGAAAATATGCATTGTAAACTGTTTGCTAGCCTTCCATCCCAAAGAGACACTGGCCATTTACCAGGTTAAATATTCATTCATAAAGGAAAAACTTCTAGATAGTTATCAGATATGTCCCTGAGTGGTCTACTACTGAGTTGTTTACTTCTGAAAGCCTTGTAATTCACCAGTAGACCACTGTTGTCTACTAATCAAAGTGAGTTTTGGAACTGATTCCATCTCACCATAGATCCTCTACACTGACCAACCCAACCAATAAATACAAGTACTTTTCCACATCCCAAGTATGTTATTCAAATAGACATGCTCAGCAATTAACAGAAAAATTGCCTTGGTTTCCTGATCTTAGAAGTAAGAGTTATCATGGTAAGAAGGGAGAAACCAAAATTCATTACCAAAATAGCAGAGTGATAGAAATGATACACTGATACATGAATTGTATATATTAAGTGCTGTAATTAAACTCTTGAAAGATATGGATAGCACATCCACATTTAACTCCTTTATGGGGGAACTGAGGAAGGAGTCATGTCAGGGTATTCCTTACAAAGTGAAATACAGATTGCAGCTCTGTTCACCCACTTCCACTAAAAGGAAAGCACAATATTCACTGGGATGTTTTAGATTTGGGAAATAAAGTACACCGTATGTGCGTGTACTGTTTTGATACATCTTACTGAATAAGTTGAAAGGCTAACAACTTTTATGAGAACCCAGACAAGAGTATGCACTTCAGCTTGCCCAGGTTTGATTGCAGGCAGCTCATGTGCTTCTCAAAATTCAGTGGATCAAGTCTAGGGACAGGAAGGAAACATCAAAAATTTTCATTAGGTTGCAAGACAAATCCACAAAGGTCTATTGAATTCAAAATGCAACCTAAATGCTATGTATTTACCTTGGGAAATAAATTGAAATTTATTGTTGGAATGTTAGAAATTTGTATATAGAGGAAATAAAATAAAGAAATGATATATAATGTAAACTGCATACACAATGTAACTGCAGATATAATGTAAACTGCATGAAAACTGCATAGATTTAAGTTAAAAATATATTGGTAATACTTGAGAAATAAAAAGTGTTGAATAAAGGAGAAAAATAGAGTAGATCAAAAATACTGTAGATATTACCAGAAGACTTTGAAATACCACTTATTGATATGGAATACTTTTTCCATACTTAGGGATTGATTTGAAATGTTTGTATTTGTATTTGGCAAAAAGTTTACATTTTTTTAATGCAGTACAATATATAAAATATTAAATTTCCCATTTTAACCACTTTTAAGTATGCAATTCAGTGGCATTAATTATATACACACTGCGGGCTATAACTACCACCATCCATTACCAAAACTTCTTCAATACCCCAAACAAAACCTCTGTACCCAGTGAGCAATAACTCCCCATTACCTCCCTCCACCCCTGCCCCAGTCCCTGGTAACCTGCAATCTACTTTTTTTGTCAATGAATGGCAAACACTTTTTGGATTTTTACTTACTAGAGGAGATCTGTTGTTCTTATTTTACCACTTTGCTTAGTTCACACTAACTGAATGTGCAGAATAATTTTGCCATTTCCATGCAGGTTGGGGAAGGGGTTTCTCCTATGGTTTCTCTTTAGTACTTGAGACCTGATTCAGAGACATGTTTCATATTACATATACATAGTGATGAACCATAAATTATGTCACATAGTAGGCCATGATCATTACTTTCCTATGAAGACAGGACATTTTCTGATACAACTCTTGGGCAGAGCTGATTAAAAAAACATTTAACTTATGGAAAGACTATTTAGGTGTTATGAACTCTGGGCCACCACAACTTGTAGAATCTGAATCATTTCCTTTGAAATTGGCTTTATTTTGGCCTGATTACTCAGCATATCTTTGAAAGTAGCCTCAGTCAAATCATTCTCTCATCTTATGGTTTCATTACGTTTCAGTCACATTCATTCATATCCCACCACACAAATCTCTTTCACCTTATTTTTTTTCACAGTAGTTTGTGATGACAGGTGCAATTCAAAAAGAAAGGACAATTCAGTTTAACTAGAACTCATCACAGTAAGAAATGATAACTCTTACACAAAGATAATGAAAGCTTCATTCTGCATAAACAAAGGTATTCAGTCCTCAATGTCTGGAGACAAAATTAAGAAGATATTTCTTCCTACCCAAGGAATTCTGTTCTTTCTGTGAGTAACATCAAAATAATTCCTTTTCATGTACAAAAGCAAAGATACAAAGTTGTTTCTATCACAAAACAGTTTGAATATTTACATTCTACTAGTTGGTTGTTTTGGTTTTGTGTTGGAAAATCTGGATGGGGTTTTCTTAATCTTAAGGAAAATTTGCCTTCAGCAATCAGAGTGATTTAGATGTTCCTGATATAACTTTTTAGCAATTTGATAAGGGAGTTTTGATGATTAAAATTGTTCCATCATGAACTGGATTTTTTTTTTTTTTTTACTCAGGGAATAAATGACTGGTATAAGAATTAGGTTGTATTTTTTCCCAGAAGAATGATAGGTGAGAAACAGGCAAGAAATTTCTTTAGATAGCTCTTGTAATAGTCATTAAGTGGTGTTGTCAAAAGGCCAGTTAGTTGTAGTAACCTGTGAGTGTTGTGTAAAACAATTTGAAACAGGAATGGTATATGGCAGGCAACCCATTGCTAAAATAGGCTATTATAAGAAGAGTGATTTCAAATTGGGTATGATCATTGTTAAAGCTATTCTAAATTGTTGGAAACAAGGGAGATTGTTAATGAAGTGAAACACATTTTGAAAATAGAATCACATAAATCTCACTTTTTGAAACAAAGCAAAAAAATCGAAATAAGCACTGTTCTTGTTTTCTTTCTTTTTTTGATATAAAATAAATCAAAACATAAAAAACAGAAAGTTGTCACATTACATTCAAAATCACCTAAACATTTCAGGTTACCCAATTTTTTATATATTGTATGTATGTATATGTGTGCATATACACTCGCATCTATGCATTTACACACACATACACATAGACATCTGCATCTGATCAACGATTTTATTTTAATAGGCTAACTGGTAGGGTTACTAAATCAAGTGATTATGCAGTTTTCTTGACGTGTTTTCTAGGCACTCCTATTTTCAAGCAGACTTTTTCTCTACCATGAAAGTGTTCACTGTATCTTGATTTTAAATAGTTAAGGAATGCTTGTATAATTATATTTCAGACAATTGACTAATCAAATCCTTTTGGAGGGAGGTTATAATTAGTAATTAACTTCGTGCAGACCATGTATGAAATATCCATCAAAAGATGATTAGCAGGTGCCTTTGAGACATATAATTTGTGGTAGCAATGTGCAGATTGTTTGCTGCTATCTTTATTTTCTTTTGGGTGTTTGCAACATCCTCTACAATTATTTAACTGTAACCTTTTGTTTATTTGCTTCTTATATTTTTCTGAAGCAATTCCTCCTTCATGAAATTTATCTCTGAGCATAGATAATAAGTATTTCTTTCATTATTTTTTGTATTCATGAAAGTTATAGCATTTCCTTTGAATATACACATCTTTAGCACTTCTGTAATCTTTAAACCACTTCTCTATATTAGTAAATAGTGTGGCTCAACTTTTTATTATTGAAGTTCCATCAAGTGTGAGAAACCATGTAAACCATTCTGTCTTGTGTATGAAAACCTATTTTATGTTAATTAAAATGTGGAAGGAAATATTATGTTTCCATTTTTACAAATGAATGGGATTCATTTTACAAATGAATCCTCCTTTTCCCTCCTCTTCACTCCATACACATAGGGGAATGACCAGGAAGGTTGAAAATCCTCCTTTTGCATCTTAACATTGACCAGAGAGAATCCACTATAGAAAGGAACTGAAGAACCAGAGAGACAAAATGACTCAGTCAGTTGATGGTAGCCAGCCTCTATTAGTGACCTCTGTAGGGTAAGCACAAAAGGCACAATAATGAAGTAACCATGGTGGCCTGACTGGTGCTACGCATGGGCCTAGCAGCATGGACTCTCACTTACCAAGCCTGGTAAAATATCTGTCACTTCCAATGTTCAACATGCTGGCAACAAAGACAAACATTGAAACATTGAGACTTCAACATTCGAAGAGACCATCTGGGAACAAGGAGGCAAAATGAATACCTTGTACCTCTTTTACCCTAGAAAATGAAGCAATTCACCTTTGAGAGGATTAGATAGATATTCTGAGTAGGTGGTTTATTTTCCTGTATCAGGCCTCTTAAAGCTTACATTACAGTGTTTGACCCTCCTATACAGGATTTCATATAACATGTTAGATCAAGGGGGTCACTTAACACAAAGATGCAGAAATTGGCCTAAGACCATGATATCCACTGACTGTTTCTGTACAACATCCAGAATTTAGAGCCCTGGTAGGGCAATGGACTAGCCAATGAAGAGCACAGCTGAAGCACTAGCTCTGTGGCAACAATTTATTCAAGAATGGGGTACCATCTTCCAGGGTGCAATATGTCAAAGACCTTTATATGTTGATGTGTCCCAATAGTAAAAAATCATGGTTCAGAATCCAAGAGCTAGAATCAGAGGTAGTCCCATTTATCATCATCCTAGGGAGGACTCTTGGCATCAGTATCTGTGAAACGGAGGGTAAGGAAGCAGAATTGGGTAGAGAGACAGGCTGAGCTGTGATGCACATTCAGCAATAGCTTTGGCTGGTCTAGTGGAAAGATTCTTTCAGAACTTTCTAAATTTAGAGAGATGCATAGCAGACCTTTATCCTTTATGTTGATTAGTCATTGAATGCAGGCTGCCTGATGGGGTGAGGCACTTCAGTGACTCGTTTAAGGAATCTGTGCTTTACATAACTCTTGGTTTTGTGGGTTTGGAGTTCTGTATCCCAGAGTGGAAACATTCCATCACAGGACATATAACAAAAGCCCATAGAATCATAAGTACTTCTGTCACACAAGCACTTTGAGGCTTGGTTATGTGTCATGGACCCAACAAGCAAGAAAGGGAGTCAGCTTCTTGTCAGGGCCAATTGAGCCTAATTATCAGGAGGAAGTAGGAAGGCAGAGAAGAATGCATTTGACAACCAGTTGGGCCACTTTTGGTGCCTTTGCTATTCTCATTGCCCAATTTTGATGTTTAATGGATAAATCTAGCAGTGGTAAAATAAGATCATGTGACCCAGGGCTCAGATCACACATTCTGGCTAAGCATTAGTTGAATGTACAGTAGATAGTAGAGAAAGACTGTTGTAGCTCCAAGATCAGCTACAATGGCAGGGGTTCAAATCCCACATTGGGACAATTCTGAAGGGAACTCCCTATTGGATCAACTACATTTATTATTGAAAATGCACCACAGCTCAACTTGTCTTTCTGCCCAATCCTGCTTCATTCCTCTCCCTTACACAAATACTCACCCCAAAAGTACTGTCTAATAAACAATCTGGGCATTAATTTCCATCTCAGACTTTGCTTCCTGAGCAACCTAACTTAAAACACTTATGAGAAACTTATAATATGCTAAACGATTTTGTAAATATTTTACATATATTAGTTAATTTACCTAATGAGATCTTTATATGAGTGTGCTATTTAGTAGGTATCAGAAAGATAAGAACATATAAGTGTATATATCAGATTATCAGGTCAAATCATCAATATGAGTAAAATAATATAAACAAATGATTTTAAGGAAATTATCCTATAAAATATGAATATGGGCTATCTATTTTTTAAATTTCTGGGAATATTCACTCGCCTGTATCATTTACTAATAAGCAGGTGCTACAAGGAAACCTCTTTTTGACCATATTTGCTAGTAATTGATTTTGTGGAATTTAAGTATGTATGAAATCTAAAATAATGTTATTCTTTCATTGTCTAAGATATCTTGCATGTATAGAGATTAATGTTTGTAATATCAGCTCTGTTGTCTACATCTATCATAAAAATAAAGCAGAGTATAAAGTAATATGCTCACAGGACTAATCAGCCCTTTCTATTAATTGTTCTTAATAAAAATTGTTAACACTTATTCCTTCATTCCCATCAAAGAAACTTTGTTTTAAATAAATGAATGATAAAGTTTAATGAAGTGTTACTTTAGACTAACATGAAGGTGAGAATAAGCTAAGACAGAAACTCATTAAGAATTTCGAGGTGAATAAAGAAAGTATAGAAACTAACACAGTGATTTTGTGTTCAGGCTACTAAACAAATTCCATACAATGGGTTGTCTTCAGCAACAGGAATAAATTGGCTCATGCTTTTTGGGTTAGAAGCCCAAAATTGAAGCATCATCATGGCTATGCTTTCTCCCCAAATATTGTGGCAGTCTGGGGCTGGCTGTTAACCATCTTTTGTCCTTGGCTTTTCTCTGATGTGGCAATAAACATGATGATGTCTTCTTTATCCTCTGAGTTCAGTTGACTTCTGGCTTCTTTCTGTGTCTTTCTCTCTGTCTGAATTTCATTAGGTTTATAAAGCACTCCAGAAATCCAGATGAAAGCCCAACTTAACTCAATGGGACCACACTTTATCTGAAGTAACATCTTCAAATGATTGCATTTACAATGGGTCCACATCACCAGAATGCAGACCAACACCAAGAACATGTCCATACAGGGCTACACAATTCAATCCACCACACACAGTTTTATTTTAAAAATACAATGCATTCAATTTTGAAGGAGTGTGGAAAAATTATTGTGTTACAGTAGCAAATTTTCCAGAATAAAGTCTTCCAATTTACAATTTTCTTTAGTTATGACAGCAAGTAGAAGAAACCAGCAAGGGTGATAACATGTGTGAGCCTTACATAAAGATCACTGCTTTGCTATTTAACCTTTTCTCCCCTCTGCAAGGTGATGCACAATGGTTTGTTTTATCTAAGAAATTGTAGGCAAAAATAATTTTTACATATGTAAAACTGTATCTCATTACTATGATTTTTATTCTTTCAGTCTGCAAAGAACTGGAGTTTTATTTTTATACATTTTCACCAACAAAGCAAACAGCTGAACCTTTTTAAAATTTCTTCCAAAATAAAAAGCAATAGCCCAGAGCTAGTCAGATGAGATAACTGACTTACATGAATAATATAATTTCTAAATTATATTATATAATATAATTTCTAAATTATATTATATAATATAATTTCAAGAAGATCTTTTACGAATTTGCTTAAAGTTGCAATATGTCGAAATATTCTCAAAGTATTCTTTTTTATAATATGGAGATCCAAAAAATATGCATGGAAAAGCCTCCCTCTATTATTTAATTGAATCACATGCAATTATATATAATCATGTATGAAAACTGCCTCTTGTCACTGACCTACAGATGAATAGAAATTTACTTTAATTAAATATTACCCCTGGGAAGAAAATTTCTTTGGACAGGATACAGTGTTATCCCTGACACTCAACAATCAATATGAAACGGCAAACCTGGGAAGCTGTGGGGAATAGTAAAGCATATTAAGGTGTATTTTGCCATTGTGGGTTCAACAACTGCTTAGCCCAGCATCTTACACAGAAGGCAATTCAAAAATAGAATACATTGACATCTTTCAATGTGATTCTTTTCTATGTTGTATTATGTTTTTTATTCCAGTCAATGAGGAGTAACTTAGCTAGAAATGGAAGTCTATATTCACAAATCATCCAGCATTCTTTTTATGAAGTCAGTTTGTGTTTGTTTTTACTTTTATTTGTTTTGATTATGTCAATCAGTATTGACATATTGACAAATATGTTGCATATTTTAGTTTTTTGGTGGATGGGCTATGTAGTTCTTAGAAAGAAGAATGAAGAAGAAAGACTATCATGCATCAGTTGAGGGAAGTCCTGCTATTTTTCCACATGTGCATTGCACACAACAATTTGCACAGTGTTTTGTGAAGTTAATGCAAGTGATGATATTATTTATTAACTTTAAAATGCAAACATGTCAACATAAATTTTCAGATTACTGTATAATTACATGAATCAGAAGTATATTTCAAATCTGGATAAATCATTTTCCAAAAAAGGCTACATAAACAGTAGGCAGAACGTATGTGTTGAATGAATTCATCAATGTTGTTGAACTTTGTTTCCTTCAATTTTAAATGGGAAGAATAGCATCAACTTTGAATAGTTTTGTGGATATAATGATATGTGAGCAGTGTCTAGCACCCGCACATATTAGGCCTTCTACAAAAGTGGATGTATTTTAATTTGTCTTCTTGTTGTTATCACTGAAAATATTGAAATGAAATAAATGTGTAGGTTACTTGGTGATTTTATATATTAAAATAGAAATCAAATATAGCTTAATGGCAGTTAACTTGGAAAACATAGTAAATTAGTGTATTGTAGGTTTATGAAGCCTCTTTTCTTGCAGTTGAGTTACTTAGATAATTCTTGAATGTGTTGTAATAACCCCACACAAAGGTATTAGTAAACAAGATGATATTTTTATTAGTCCCTGTTTTAAATATAGGTGGGTAGGAAAGTGTATACTGGACTATTCTATTCTGATGCATGGATATTTCTCATTGTTGTGAATTGAATTGCATCTCCCCACAAAAAACATATGTTTGTATCCTAACCCCTGCCCCACCCTATGAATTAGATCTTATTTGGAAAAAAATCTTTAAAATCTTTAAAGTTTTAAGATGAGGCCACCTTGGTTTAGGGTGTGTCCTAGGCCAATATGACTGGTGTTCTTAAAAAGAAGAAATTTGGACAGTCTCAGTGAGAAACAGAGAGAGAGAAGACAATGGGGTGATAGAAGCGGAGGTTGAATTATGCCACAAGCCAAGGAATGCCATGAATGGTCAGTCATCGCCAGAGCCTATAGCCTTCAGAGGAAGCAGAGCCCTGTCAACTACTTGATTCAAACTTTCAGCCTCCAGAATTATGAGACAATAAATGTCTGTTGGTTTGCACAACCAAGTGTATAGCATTTTGTTATGGCAGCCCTAGGAGCTAAGACCCCATATAGACACACAGAAGGATCCAACATCATGTTGGCCCCTGGAGAAACCACAGTGAGACCCAGAAAGACTGAGGGATCAACTTGATTTATGACTCTGTGTTTTCCAAAAAACTGTTGCTTCAGAGTAATGATAAAAATGTTTTAACATTTTGCTGGTATTTGTGAAATTACATTTATATTATATTTTAATCGGGAGTTTTCAAACTGTCAAAGGTGTCCTGGTAAGAAAGCCTGGCACTTTTGCTTTTTCATTTCTGGTCAAAAGGAGACCCTTTGTGACAACTGAATAATGCACTGATTCTTAGATAGCTCTGAGTCATTGTGGAGCCTTTAAATCTAACCACAATCTACTTGCCGGTAGCAACCACTCTTTATGCCTATGAAAAATCCATCTATATGAATGATTTGACAAATGTTCCATTGCATGTCAACCTTGTGGGATGAATTACTTATCCAGATAAATTACTTATCCATATGAATTAACGTTAAGCATCTATTTTGCCCATAGGCTTACCTTTCCTCCAATGAAACTTTAATAAGCATTTCTGCTAACCACTAAAACAATTCCTTAATTTGAAAAATAGCTATTATCAAATATCCAACATAACAATCAATTAACTTGAAACACAGTCTCAATCATCAGATATTGTTATTTTATGAAAACCATATAAAATGTTTTAATTTTTATAAATATATACAAATAACATATAAGGAAAAATACAGTTAATATTTTCATAAATTTATCATACTTCAAGGGCTTCAGATATTTATCCTAATAAATAAAGATTATCCTCATGTAGAATAAAAATTAGAAAAACTAATTAATTAATTTGTTATTAGACATGCTTTAGTTCAGATATATACTCTGAGCCCTATGAGACTTGGAAAGTCAAATGGGATATTATTATTAATAAAATGAATATTCATCAATTTGGAAGTCTAGTATCCATGTCTCTGTGTCCAAAGTTTACATATGTTCAACATTTTTTAAAATGTGTCCTTGATTACAAGAGGAACCAGGCCAGGAACTGTGAAATCATCAAATCCTATAATCCATATTGGGAAACTAAATATAAAATAACAACTACCAAACATTTAGTATTGTTCCTAATATGACTAGATGACTACTAAGAAAATGTTGGGTATAGTTAAGTCATCAAAACAAAAAAAATGTAACAGAAATGTTACAAGATAAATTTATTTATTAAATGTATTTTTCAACTTACTATATGGAAAATTCTACAATGTTATTCTAAAAACTAAGGAGTTGGAGACAAAAAGGATGAAGATGATTTGCTGTTTTTAGTAAATGTATATGAGAAAATGCAAATAATAGAATATTGAAATAATACAAAATGAAAATGTAAAATATTTTGCATAGCATCTTGCTTATAATAAATGACCAATGCACATTTGATTAATTTAATTGAACATGGTACATGTGCTCTGGGTATCCAGAAAGCTGTGTATGAACTAAATTGGCTTCATGAAACCTAAATTCTGAGTGTTTACTATTTGCCAAGAATTGTGCAAGCTCTTTCACTTATCTCACGGAACAGATATATTGAAAAGATGGGCAGAAATCCCAGGTGCAAGATGGCAGAGTAGGAAGTTTTATCAGTCACTGGAGAAAAATGTAAGAGCTGGAAGGAGAGACTGGAATTAACTAGGTGGTAATCCTGGGACCACACTGGACATTTAGAGCAACTACATGGATGTCAGAGAAAGCAAGAGGCTGCTGAGATTTCAGCTTTTGTAAGAAAAAGCACAAATTAGACACCAGACCCCATTGCTTAGCCCCACTGCAGAAGCTGTGGACACATCTATGGCTGCAGTACAGTTGCCCAGATTACGGCAGTGGCTGGCGGGAGCCAGGGCTGGCACACGAAGTCTCCGCCTATAAAATTTGAGGTTGAGTGTAGAGATTGGTGTGGGGGCCCCTTAGGGACTAGTGTGGAAGCTGGCCTCAGGTTCAGCCCTCAAGGCAGCCGTGCTTCCAGCCTCCCACCAACATCTTCCAGGATTTTAACCCCGTACATGTTTTCATTGGTTTGTTTTCTTCCTTCTCCTTTTTTACACTGATTATTCTGGCAGATCCCTGAAGACCCCAGGCGGCCTCCTTTTCTTTCAGCAACAGTTTTTTCTGGTCTTGTATCAGCATCTTCTGGAACATAAAGAGCCAATACAGCTTTCTCTTTTAATTTTCTTAACTTTCTTTTTTTGGGGGGGGGGTTCCCCATGTTATATTTTTATTGGGTTTGGCAGATCTCTGAGGGGTGAGCAAGGGCACAGTCCTAGGATTTGACCTCATCTGCAGCACACAAGAGGCAGTGCACACTTTTTTTCTTGTTATTTTGGTTGGTATGGTGTATGGATGTTTTGCCTGTTGCTTGGCTTTTTTTTTCTCATTATTTTCCTCTCTTTCTTTCATTCCTATTTTTTTCTCCTCTCTTTCTGTCACTCTTTCTTTCTTTTTGATTTTTCTTCTTGTTCTTAGTCTGGTGGACTGAAGATGGAGAGAACTAGATATCTAGATTGAACATAATACTCAGAATGTTGAGTTATTAACAAAAAAAATTGCAAAGCATACAAGAAGACGGAAACATATGGGCCAGTCACAGGAAATAAAAATAATTTGATTGAATATATCTTGGAGGAAGCACAGTCTCCAGAATTACTAATCAAAGATCTTATAACAACTCTCAAAAATATGATTAATGAACTAAAGGAAAACACGGACAAAGAACTCAAAGAAATCAGGAAAACTATATATGAAAAAATAAGAATCTCAATAATTGTACAGAAGCTATAAAGAAGAATCAAATGGATGTAATGGAGCTCTAAAGCATGGTAACTCAAGTGAAAAATTTATTAGAGGGTTTAGAGGGTGGATTAGAGGAGGCAGAAGGAAGGATCAGTGAACACTAACGCGATTGAAATTGTTCAGCTCAAGGAGCAAAAAGAAAAAGAATGACAACAAAATAAACAGAGCCTGAGGAACTTGTGGGACACCATCAAGCATACCAATATAGGCATCATAGGATTCGCAGAAGACGAAGGGAGAAAGATAAATGGCTATAAAAATAATTGAAGATACTATACCAGAAAACTTCCAAATCTGATGGAAGATATGATGGCATTTGGTCTTTTGTAGCAGAAGTGATGACACCTAATTCTAGGTTACCTTGCCTGATTGGCAAGTGCCTGGAATATGCTGGCTGGTGCCTATTCCATATTAGGCATTAACTAATTTGTTTTTATATTTCTGTGCTTGTATATACCTTCTTTTTCACATTGTTTTTATTTATTTTTGAATTATATGGTATGCACCCAATTTTATTTTTGAAATATAGTCATATTTCAAATAGATACTCTTTTAAAGAGCAGAATTTCCAGTATCAACTGATTCAATGTGATCTTAATCATAAAATATACCTTTTTCTTAATACCATTCTGTGTCATTCACCTATGATTATTCTTCTTTAATTTCACATTATTTTGATTACTTTGTTATAGAATGAATTTTGATATTGTATAGGACAAATTCTTCCACATGTCTCTTTATTTACACTGTAGTCTATGTCTGCATATATTCTCTTCCAGTTATACTAAAACTAAAATCCTTTAAAATTGTAATAAGAATTGAATTGGATTATTACACTAATTTTGGAATAATTTACTTTTTTTCCATTTTGAAATGTCCATCCAAGGAAATAGTGTATCTTCCCATTTATGTACATATTTATTTGTTTCCTGTAACTGTTTTCTATTTTTCTTTATATGGTTACTATGCAGATTTTCTTAAGTTTATTCTTCATTGTTACCTATTTTTATGCTTTGAGAGAAAATTTTTAAAATACCATTTTCTAATTAGTTACTGCTGGTTCTTAGTAAAGCCATTTATGTTAGTAGAATATTCAAGAATAAATCCTCTTTACTGAATTATCTTATTTATTTTAATTAGTAGTATTGATAGGAAGTAAACAGATAGAAAATCCAAACTGACCAGTTACTACCTAGGCAAATGACAATGTTATCAGAATTAAGTTCTCCAAAAAACATTAGACTCCAAAGCCAATTATTTAAAAGTGAAGGAATAGATTGCCAAATGTTATTTAAACTGTTTCAGAGCCCAGCAAGAAAACAGGAGCTTTGCAATTCCTTTAATAGAGCCAGTATGGTATTGATGCCAAGACTGAAACTATAGAACAATCTCACTTGTGAATACTGAAGTAAATATCTTAAATAAAATATTAGAAAATAGAAGCCAGAAGAACTTTCAAAAGATTATGCAGCATGACAAATAGGGCTTTCTTTCATGGTTCAATAATAGGAAATCTATTTCTGCATTTCAATATATTAATAAGTCAATAGGCAATATGATATTCATGGATGGTAGAATGCCAGGTGATAAAATATAAATATGTATATAGATATAGAAGCATTTAAATATATAAACATATGCCTATTTATTGGTCATGCAAAGGATCTAGGATAGCTAAATTAATATTGAAGAGAAGGGAAAACAATGCTGGAGGAATTATAATACTGGATTTTAAGAGTTTTAGTATGCAACACTGTAATTAAAAATGTGATATTGGCATAAGTATGGAGAAATAGATAAATGGAATAGAAATATATCATTTAAGATATAGACCTACACATATATCATCATCTGATGTTTGACAAGAACACCAGTGAAATTCAATGGGAAAGGAAAACCTTCCTAATGATGGCTGTAGGGCTACTGAATATCTCTATGACTAAAAATTAACCTTTCTTCTACCTCACACCATATGTGAAATTTAACTTGAGCTGGATCTTCAATTTAAATATGGAATTTTAAACTGTATAGTTTTTGGAGGAAAGAAAAGAAGAATGGTTTGGTGACCTGGTTTGGTTGAATATTTTCTGGCAGGATTCAAAACTCATAAAAGAAAAATTGGACTTAACAAAAATTTAAAACATCAGATTATCAAAAATACCATTAAGGAAGTGAAAAGACAAATCACAGAGTGGAAGAATATAAATGCAACAAATTCATGAAATGATTTATAGTATTTAAGGAGCTTCTAAAAATTGATAAGAAATAAGATCAGGTAACTCAGGTTTGAAAAAAAAATGGATGAAAGCCTTCAATTAGCATTGCTCAAAGTTGGTCAACATCATTAATTAACAGTATTATGAAAATGCAAATTTGAACCACACTAAATTACCACTATACCCCTATTAAAATAGCTAAAATTCAGAAGACTGATAAAACTAAATGAATCATGAGTGGATTTGGAGTAACTGAAGCTCCTATGTATTTTTAGTGGGAATACAAACTGCAAGGACCACTATGAAATATTTCATCAGTTTCCAATAAACTTGAGCATATGCTTTATGCTTGTGACCCAGCAGTTCCATTCCTAGGTATACACACACAACAGATGAAAGCATATGTCCTTTAAAAAGTAATTGTTTGGGACTGCTCATAGCAGTTTTATTTATAATAACCCAAATATGGGAAGAGTCCAAATGTCTGTCACCAAGAGAACACATACAAAATTTTATATTTACTCAATTGAATGCTTTACAGGAATAAAAGCTATGCATGCAACTACATGAATTTGTATCAATGACAATAACCTGAGCCAAAGAAACCACACACAAGACGGTTAATGTTTCTATTGTATGGCTCTATAGGAAGTTCTGGAATAGGTAAAACTAATCTGCTTTAATATAATTCAGAGTAGTGATTATGAGGGCAGATGGACTAACTGAGTGGCAAATAGTGTGACAGAATTCTCAGAGCAGGAAGGAAATTTTTTGTTTTGATCTGGGTGGTGGCTATCCAGATTTAGATATAAATAAATATTCAACAAGCTGCCCAGCTGATATTTATGCATTTCACTTTGTGCAAATTATACTTCAATTAAAAAAAAGAAAAGAAAAGAAAGAAAAAGGACAGCCTCCTGACAGAGAAGACTCTTAAAGAAGAGAGATGGAGAAGGAGGGAAAAATGACAATTACCAGATCACATTTCAAAGAGGCTTGGTCAAACACAAAACAGAGGGGACATGTGTTTTCAGAAAAGAGAACATGATTTATTTTCAAAAAGAGATTTTAGACCTTTTAATTAACTAACCCACCCAGAAGTCAACTGAACCTGGAGGAGAAAGAAGAAGACATTGCAAAGTGACATAAAAAGCCAAGGGCCAAGGATGGCTGACAGTCAGCCCTAGAAAGCCACAATCTTTCAGGAGAAAACACAGCCTTACCGACACCTTGATTTTGGACTTCTCTTAGCCTCAAAACCAGGAGCCTATAAACCCCCACTGTTTAAGTCAACTCATTGTGTGGTATTTGTTTTAGCAACCAGGAAACTAAATCACTGTGGCTTAAAACAAAACAAAACAAAAATTATTATCTTTAAGTTCTTTTGGGTAGAAGTCCAGCAGGAGTCTCACTGGGCTAAAAGCAAGATGCCAACAAGACTGCATTCCTTTCTGGAGGCTCTAGGGAAGAATCTGTTACTTTTTCTTTTCCAACTTCAACAGGTACCCACATTCCTTGGTTTGTGGCCACTTCCTCCACCTTAAAAGCCAACATTGTTGCATCTCTGTGGCCTTTATTTTGTGATCACTTCTATCACTGACTAGAGTCTGAAAAGGTTCTCTGCTTATAAGTACTCATGATTAGATTCAATTCATAAAATTCAGCATAATCTCCCCATCTGTCAAGTTCCTTTTACCATGTAAGGTAATGTATCACCAGGTTCTGGGGATAAAGTGTGGATACCTTATTTTGGGGGGTTGGGGAGAAGTGGATGACATTATTCTGCCAATCAGAATATTTAATTGTATGCATTTATACATCTTATTGATCCTCATATTTAATGCATTATTGTATTTATTTATTTTTTGAGTTACATGTATCCTCATATACCCTGTGGAATTAAGGCAGGTATTCTAAACTTAAGAAAATTAGAGACGTTACTAATTTACCAACACACTACATACAATATTCTTATTTCTACCAGATACCCACTTAAAGTAATTTTCCTTCCATTTTTTGATTTTTCTTTAAATTTTAAATATTTTAAAGTTACATATATATTTATCATGTAATATATTTACATATTTTATGTATATTATATTCACTTTAATATACATTAAATAATTAAATAATTAATTATTATTATTTAAGTACTGTGATATTTTTTAATTATTTAAGTACTGTGATATTTTCTTGTCTTCTCAGCATGGCTAAAGTTAAATGTGATTTAATGGATAATATCGTATTTTTGACAGCTATTTTTTTTTTCCCACAAGGGACTTCAGAATGCACTTAGAAATTCAAGCAAAAGTTAATTCATTTTCCATTTAATTTACAAGTGTATGAGTCATAAATTATGTACCACTGAGCCTTAATTTCATATAATGTTCACAACTTATGAGTTCAAGTATAAATACAGATATAGAGTTTTTTAATTTAATTTTTAATTTGATGCAGATAAAGAGATATAAGTATTTTTAATTGTTAAGGGATTGCCAGATGATGGTAGAAATCTAGAACTGGAAGTGAGGTTATTTTATTGTTATTTGGCCTATTATTTGCAGGTCTGCATGTTAAAAAATAAGTTCCACATACAAGTTTTGGGGCAGTTTAGAATATGAATGTAGAATAAAAATCTTTTTTTTTTTTTTTTTTTTTTTAAGCCAAGAAAATAAACTAGTATGGGTTTGAACTAATAAATAAGGGGAGTTTAGTTTGTGGAATTAAAAACAATAACAAGAACAACAATGACAACAACCACAGCAAAATACATGAGAAACCACAAGTTGAGTCCTGTTCTGATCAGTGTAATGTGTGTACTTAATGAGGCCTGATGGGGAGCTTTTAGATTGCTTCCAGGGAAAATAGTGGGAGGATTTTGGTGCAAAACATTTTATCTCTTTCCTTGTCTTCGTTCTGTATTTTTTCATTACCAAAATAATCAGCCCACAACATGTCAGACTGCATGAATAATATCAGGGCAATAGAAGTCTTTGCTAGTATTGAGGAACTGAGGGAAATGTGTGACAATTAGCGAATTTACCTTTAAATTTCACTCCTTCAATATTTAACTCTCAGAATCTCCAGGGAAGATTGATGACTACCAGGAGCTATGTATTTTTCAAATGCAGCCTCCCATGAAAAATTAAAATTAAATAATTGTCTTTGAAATAGCAAAAAACAGGATTCTGTGGGTTCTTGGGGACTCTACCCAGGAGCTCATATTCTCCTTTTCCTGTAAATCACTTCAAGTGAAAGAGACTAGGGCCTACCCTTCTACCCTTCTCCAGTATCTTTCACTCCAAAGATGAGCTAATGCCTCCACCATAAAATGCACTCCAAGACCAAAATAATGAAATGCCTTAAAAACATACTAATAATCAGGTAGTATGTACTATCTGAAGTGAAATTGTTGGAGTAGATGAACACAAAATAAGGGTGTAACTATATTTAAGGTAGCAATGATAAATATTAGCAATATTATACAAGAATAAGAGTCATGAAGAGAAATATGGAAATGCAAACTATTGACATTCAAAATGATATATAAATAAAATAAATATAAAAATAATATCTAAAATGAAAAATAGATGGGATAGATAGCATCATACATAGAGGTGAAGAATGAATTACTTAGTTGGAAGGTCAGTTTGAATAAGGCAGAATAAAGACAATAAATAAATAGGAAATATATTTTTATAAACTAATGAAAATGCAAGTCAAAAGGAAAGATTCAATTATCAGAATATGGAAAACCTCATAAATAATAAGAAAGGAGGAACAGAAAATTTGAAAATAAATGAAGATTCAGGGAAAGAGTAAAGATTTTATGAGGAACAAAGCATATGCACCTTTTTGTTCCATTTTTAAGATACAGAAAGTTTTGAAGTATAATCTGCAATACCTGGCAACATTTAAATGATCCTTTGATATTAGTTACCCTTTTGAATTAATCCTAGGGCTTAACTTTGATATTTTTGAAAGTTAGAAAAAATTGTGAAATGTAAGTCATATAAAGCATTTTCACTCATGTTTTATTAAATGCATGAACATTACCACTTAAAATAGACATAAGGAAACTAATTTACAACTTATAGTCTGAATGATAGATCTGTCCCTTCGTTTACTATACTTCAGAATTGGGGCAGGCAGACGTCCTATTTGAGAGTCTTTGTAAATGTTTTACCAAATAATTTTTAAAAGCTTTATTTGGACTAAAACTAAATAGTGCTCAATACCTAATGGAAAATGCATCCAAATATATACCAGCATGTCATACCTGAAAGTGCATATATAAATGTATTTCCATTTCAATGACAAGTAGAAATGTTTCTGTATACCTCCTCATTTACATAGCTGCCAAATCAATCTGCTATTTAAATCTAATGCCCTTTATGTATTTCAACAAGAATTTTATTTTTTAAATTAATTTTGTGCAACTTTTCTATGAAAAATATTATATAGATATGTTTGGCATGATTATTTCCAAAATTATTTTTAATGTATACATGTTAGCTGCTTGATGTCAATTACATGCCAATTTTATGATCCCAGAAAGGCCTAAAAGTATATATATATGTGTGTGTGTGTGTGTGTATATATGTGTGTGTATATATATATATATACACACTACTGAAAAATATGAAAATATACCAAGATAATTATGTTTTGTAATTATCAATCAGAAACTAAGGATAATTTCATTGCTAGTTATACTCAATAAACTGGATTTGTTATAGATAAGAAAATCTCTTCACTCCATTGTTTTAAATCTGGAGACATTAAAAATAAAATTTCATATCCACTTGTACTCAGCAACTCTCCTTGGATGTTACCCTATAAACAAACACAGATAATTTGTGTGTGACTGTGTGTGCGTATATTCTATTAGTTAACCTCAAATAACTAGGAACAAACTAAATGCCTATTCATACAGGAGTATTTAAAATTTATTTTGGTAAATTTATCCAATAAAATACTAGGTGAACATTAAAAATGACAAGATAGATGCATAAATATGGATATGAAAATAGATTTAATATATTTTTTTAAACACAGGAGCAAATAACTTGGCTCACGTTACATGTTTGTCTCTTAGACTAGTCATATTTGGTAATAATTCAAATATCATATGAATGGTTAAAACACCAAGCAGAGAAACATGGAGAAGGTAGTGAAGTTCTTCTAAGGAAAGAAGAGGACTGATGAAGTAGTGCTCTATAATAAACACATGTCATATGTGTGTCATATAGTTTGACAGCTGTGAGCATGTGCCTCTCAGACCTCCACTTATAAGTATCATTGACTAAAGTTCCCAGCAGCTAGGTATTGCTGTGAATGTATTTTTAGATGTGGTTAACATCTATGATAAATTGTCTTAAGTAAGGTACTGAGATTTTCCTAAAGTAAAAGAAATCTGCCTGCGGACGGAAGCTTCAATTCCTGCCCAAGAGTTTCCACTTTGCCCCACAAACTTCAGGCTTGCCAGACCCACAGTCTCATAAACCACCTCTACCCCCCATTAATCTGTCTATATCCTACTTTCTCACCCTCTCCTTTCTCTCTCTCTGTATATATACATATACATGTATAGAGAGATGTATGTATTTGCGTGTGTGTGTGTATGTGTGCTTGTATATTTAATGTCCTGCAGAAAATAAATCAACAAATTAAAAAAAATTTTTAAAACATGTGGAAGCAGTCAACTTCATCAAGAATGTAAGTTATTCTTTAAAATAAATGGCCTAATGTCTGCAAAATATTATGTTTACCAAGCAACTTCACTGTTTACTTTTTTCAATTTTGTTCATTTCTATTGTTTTAAAATCAGTTCCTTCCAGTTTCTTTGGGTTGATTCAAATTTTATTTTCATCATTTTGAGTTGATTGCTAGCTTGTCAAGTTTCTATCTTTTTAAAATATGTATGTATCTAAGGACAAACATTTTCCTCTGAGCATCTCACAAGGTTTTGTTTTTGTATATTGATCTCATTAATCCCTTAATTTTAAATATTCTCAAAAACCCTGCATAAATTTTCCTTGCATTATTTTCTGCTATGATTTGGTATTGAAATATTTATGAGTATTATATATTTTGTGTTGATTTGTTCTTCTTTTGCCTCTGGTTGTGGATTTTTATAATTGTATTCAAATAGTATTGGAGTCTAGTCATAGGAACTTAGTATTCCATGAGTTTTCTTCATAGAATTGATCTGATGATTTTTTAAAAACTTATATTTATTTGAAAATGATCTATATTGGAGTTCTGAATATTCTTTTAATAATATTTCTAGACTTGTTCAAAGGAGGCATCTTTATTTTAGTGAGTAAAAGTATTAGATTTAGAATTCAACAATACCAAATATTTATTAGCTGTATTATTTTAGACAAATTACTAAATCTCTCTGTTCAACAGTTTCATCATCTGTAAAATGAGGATAAAATATTATCTTGTCCAAATGTTATTGAGTGTATTTACTCAAATAAGGGATATAAAGTGATATTATATTTCCTTTAATGTAAGAAAGCAAAAGATATTTGTTGTTTTTATTAATTTTTGATCAATTTGTTTATCAGAGATTGTGATATATATTTTGAATCATAATTGTGGATTTGTTAATTAGTTCAAAGTAATTTGGAATGGGACATAGCATTTTATGGTTTTTTTGTATGTTCATTGGAATGCTCCTTTAATTTGGCTAATATTACTGCTAAATCAACTTTAGTATTTGTTGTTCATTTTTCCAGGGAAGTATTTTTCTATTCAGAAATATATTTATAGTCTTTCAGAAATATATTTTGAAAAGTGCATAAAGCTGAATCTTGATTTGTATCCATTCTATTTTCTTTTACTTTTTATTGTTGAAATACTTTCAAACTTACAGAAAATTTACAAAAATAATACAAACCGACACATCCCTATTCCCCAGATACTTCCAGATCCACCAATTTTGACATTTGCCTTATCATTCTATCTATCCCTCTATCTATCTGTCTATCTATCTATCTATTATCTATCTGTCTAGCTAGCTAGCTATCCATTATATCCTAATGAGTTTTAATTCAGTTTGTTTCAGATTATTTTTACTGAATATTTACACTTACCGTTTCTACCTTATTTTAATATTTTTTATTTAGAATTCATGTCATGTACTCCCTATTTTCTCATTCTTTACTTTGTGCCATTTCTTCACTCTTTCTTCAGAGCCTAAGCAAATTTGCAAATTAATCAGAATACCTCGATAATATTCTTGCACTGCTTTTATTGCTTGATATGCATGTTTAACATAATGTTTTCTTAACAAATTCTAAATTTAATTACCATATCCTGAATTCAACCAGAAATTTAGAATGTTTTAACTTTTATTTGAACCTTCCACTCTTCTTGTTTACATACCTGGGATCTGGAAATGTAGTTTAACCTTGTTTTCCACACTTACAATTTTTATGTCAATCACAATTTTATTTGTCTACATAAATTTTCCAATTACTATGCTCATTATTGTGTCTTGCAACCTATTTCTTCTTTCTGGGTCTAATTTTCTCCTTCTTGGAGTTCCTGTTATAGTAATTATTTTATGAAGCATCTTCAACAAGATCAGGTAGGTAAAATGTTCTAGACTGACAGAATTTTCCTTTAGCTCTTTGACACTGTCATCTATGGCTGCTGATTAGGAGTCTCTTGCAGTCTATTTCCTGTTGCTCCTTGGAAAAATCTGTTTTATCATTTTCTCTATGGATATACATATTTTATTTTTTGGTCTTAATATTCAGCATTTTATTATCACATTTTGGTCTTGTTTTTCCTATTTATGTCTCTTCATTTCTGAAACATTCTCCACCATTATTTTTTAAATATTAAAGCTCTCACTTTTCTAATCACTTTTCTATAAGACCATATATACATGCACACATATGTATGTATACGTATATATACACAAGTGTGTAATGTACAAATGTATATGTGAATATATATATATATGTGTATGTGTATATGCCCACACATGGATTTGTTTTTAATTTTAAGGTGTCAATTGATATGTATTTTCGATTTGTTATCTAATTTTTATTTTTTGATTTTAGTTCTCTTCATTATGCCATTTAGTCTGTCTATTACTTTTGTTATTTCAGTGTCTATATTTTTACTATTCTATTCTAGTTTTCAAATTGTGTTCTTCGGCAGTTTTCTTCCAAGGTAATTTATTTTCATTTATGGCATGTGGAGGTTTCCCTAAGAGTGTTTTACCTTTGCTATTACTAAATTCTGGTAGTTTGCAGGTACTGGGGCAGCTGCCTCTTCAAACTAACTAATTTTTGTACTGTTCTTATTGATGAGATAGTATTGATGGGGTTACAAAGATCAACTATGATAATAGCTCCTTCAATTCATTGCCACTGCTTTAAACTTATTTTGCAATCCAAGCCTTTGGAGATTTATACGTCTTTATTTTGATCTTGGACGTGAAGTATTTAGCATTCTTATATTCTTATGTATTTAAATTAGGTTAGATATGCAGACAACTGGACTGTGGGGCTCTGCCAGATTAGTAACCTACCCTGACTGGAAGCCTCAAAAGAACTTTTAAGAGTGATTTTGACTAATGTAAATAATAGATAATTATATATAAAGTATTCCATTAGCACATAGACATGCAAGGGTTTTCACTTAATTGTATGAAGACCCTTGTTTAAAAGCTTTTGTTTTAGTTTCCAGGATGCTAAAACAAATAGGGTACAGTGGGTTGGCTTAACAACAAGTATTGATCATTGGCTCACGTCGTCAGAGGCTGGAAGACTTGCTTCACCCTGGGACCAGTCTCTTCTGGCTGACCAACAATCTTTGGGGTCTCCTGAGTTTTGGGTCACATGGTAAGGCACATGGCAGACTATTCTCCTTTCTCATTTTGGTTCTGCTGACTTCTGGCTGCTTGCTACACCCTGTGGCTTTCTCCATTTCCAATGTCCTTTGCTTACATGGACTTTGCTTATATAGGACATTTGAAGATGTTATTCATTAAAATGTGCTCATACTGAATGAGAATTCACAGAGAGATCTAGATAGAATAATTAGGGCTTCTTGAAATACACTATTTCATTCAGTTTGAGCACACCTTAACTAATAACATCTTCAAATGTCCTATTTACAACAGGTTTCACACCAATAGGACCAGGGGATGGGACATGAGCATGCCTTTGGTGGAGGATGTGATTCGATCCCAACAGTCTGCCTCGTGAACCCCCAAAAGACATGGTCTTCCCACAAGCAAAATATAGCAATTCCATCAACCTCCCCAAAGCCTTAAGTCATTTCAGTAGCAACCCTAAGTACAAAGTCTCATCAAAATCAGTTATGGGTGTGTTGCTTCCCGGAACAAAATCCCTCTATCTGATGAACCTGTGAAACCTAGACAACTACAGAATGGTGGGACAGGCATAAGACAAACATTCCGAATTCAGAAGGGAGAAATTGGAAGGAAATGAGGGTCATTGGTTCCAAACAAGTCAGAAACCTAGGAGGGCAAACTCTATTAAGTTTTAAGGTCTGAGTGTCGTCTAGGGATGTCTGTTTGTCCTACAGACCTGATGGAGCAGCAGCCCCACCCCTTCCAAGCATAGTGGCCAGGCTCACCTGAACACTGTGGTGAAGGCTCCACCCTCTCAGAGCATAGGAATGGTGTCCAGGCTCTACTCCACCACCAGGAAACAGATCCCCTGACATCTCTGAGCATTGGGGTATTGCACTCTCCCCAAACATCCAGGTATAAGGCCCATCTCCCTCCAAGCACTGGGGCAAATAGCTTGATTCCTCCAAAAACAGGTGTTGACCCCCACTTTCCACACGTGTGCAGACCCACTCTCTTGGTCTTAAGAGATCTCTTTTGTCCATACTGTGCTTCATGGGTCATTCTTCCATCAGTTAATTCCCTCTCTGTCCTTTTTTATTCCGGGCAGTCAGTGGCTCCAGTCGTATAAATTTTGGAGAAACTTTGCTGGTATTGCGACCAGTTCAAGCAGTTCTAAACCATCAGAGAATAGAACTTTCTACATATCCTTCCTGGAGAACTGCATTTCCAATCCTGACTTCTACTGAAGGGACTGACTAGACCCATGTTCAAGCATACCCTCTTTAGCAAAGGATTGTTCAGTTAAACCCTTACATGGAACCCTGTTCTCTGGGGATTCACTTCCTAGAAGCTTAGGGAGGTCCCTGATAGAGCTGCTTCTGTCCCTAGACTCAGAGAATGTTATATGGATAGGTCAGGACTTTTCCAAATAATTAATTGCTGGTTTTCTTATGCTCAACAGTTTAATCCTCAGTTTATTGCTTTTGTTACTCATTTCACTCTAAGTTGCAAAGAGGAACCAAGCTGCAGCTTTCACATTTTGCTTGGAAATCTCCTCAGCTAAATAACCAAGTTCATCACTTACAAGTTCTGCCTTCCATCTGATACCAGAACTTAATTTCACCAAGTTCTCTGCCACTCTCTAAGAAAGTTTACCTTTCCTCCAGTTTCAAGTAACACATTCATCATTTCGTTCTAAGGCCTCAATGAAAGAACCTTAAATGTTCTCCTTTCTACCAACAGTCTCTTCAGAGCAATCTAGGTTCTATCAAGCACCTCTCAATTCTTCCAGCCTCTACTGCTTACCCAATTCCACAGCCATTTCAACACTTTTAGGTGTCAGTCATAGCAGCACCCAACTTTCCAGTACCAAAAACTGTTTTAGTTTCCTGGCTTCTAAAACAAATACCATACAGTGGGTTGGCTTAAACACAAAAATTCATTGGCTCCAGTTTCAGAGGATAGAGAGTTTGCTTCCTCCTTGGGTTGCTATCTTCTGTCTGGCCAGCAAACTTTGGGGTTCCTTGGCATTTGTGTCCCATGACAAAGCACATGGCAGCATCTTTTCCTTTCTCTTCTGGGTTCTGCTGACTTCTGGCTTCTTATTTTCCCCATGGCTTTCTCTCTCTTTGTTCTATTTCCCTTGTTTATAAGGACTTCAACCATATTGGATTAAGGTCCAGCCTCATTCAGTTTGGGTGCATCTTAATTAACAGCATCTTCAAAGGCCATATTTATAAATGGTTTCACATCAGGGGTTGGAACAAGAACAAGCCTTTTGTTGGGGCATGATTCAATCTCCAAAAGCTTCAATAATTCCACATTTTATAACAGAGCTTTCATAGTGTATTTCAAGAAGCCCTAATTATTCTATCTAGATCTCTCTGTGAAACCTAATCATAAATAGGAAGAAAACAATTAAAATTTCCTTATTAGTATGTGGCAAAATGTAAATCATAATAAGCAGAGAAATATAGTGCTGTAAAGCACAGTTAAGAATTCTTCACTCTGTGTTCTATTATATAATATTGATGAGTTAACAGCATTGCTCTTCATGTCTTAAGAAAAACTGTTAGCATCTCATCTGTAAGTTACAAATAAAAGATTTTTTTCTCATTTTCACAAAAGCAATTTGTTATTAACATTACTAGGGGCATAACAAAAATAAGTAAAGTTTCATGGTAAAAAAGTAGGAAAGTCTCTCTTTTCTGCATTTCTAGTCAAGGAAAATATCATATTTTATGTCTTGGCATTTTCAGACATAAGAGCATTTTCCTGTATCTTAAAGTGTTTTGTGTAGTTTAATAAAAAATAAACTTCATGTCTACTATAATGATTATCTGTAGATTACTGAAAACCAGATGATAGAATGATCATTCCTTTACAGTTTTTTGTTTTTAATTGTTTTCTTCATTCTTCCCTCCACCTGAGCAACATTTGGGATCTTCTAGAATGAAAGGGCATGTAAATGCAAAATAAATGAAAAGGGGAATGTATTTTCAGTTATTGTTGTCTCTTAGCTAACAAGGACTTGCTATAATGGCACATTCCATATACTGCAATGTCCATGGGACAAGTATATGTTCTTCAGAGAGCCTCCATGTGCTTGCAGCTCCCTATTCAGGAAATGCATACTTTGATGGCTTTTGTGATACACCCCACCCTTGCCCCTCGGAAATTCTTTCCCCCAAAATCTCTGAAGGCTAGAATCCCTCATTCTAACCGGCAGCCACCTTGAGCGGTATCTTATCAACAAGCCTCAAACTTAGCTTTATTCCATTGCATAAACAAGAACAATTATTCTGATGAAACACTGAATACACATACAAAGCAACAGATTAGAATTGCTGTATATTAGACCACAGTAACTGAGTTCAAATAGAAATATGAACATAGTTGCTGAACCACAGATATGATTCTATAAGTTCTTTTATATTCTTTTATATTTATATATATATATGATGTGGAATCATGGATGTAAAATAAAAAGTTAAGGGCCCAGAGAGATACAAACATATTTCTTTTTATAGGATTTCATAATGATACCAAATGTATTTATTTACATAATTTAAAGAGGTAAAAACTACTGGCATCAAGACTGTAAATAACTAGCTCTTCCCTTCTAAATTAACCTAAAGTCTTGGTATATGATAACTATTCTCTATGGATCCAACCTTTATTTCTGTATAGTTAATGTTTTCTCTATAATTGACAGGAGAATAAAATTTAATAACTACATTTTACTTGGTAATATGAAGAAAAATGTATATTCTCAGTAGCTTATCCAGTAGCTCTCTCTTCCTTTGGAGGGACAGAGAGAAATTACTGGTTGAAAAATGTTAGATGAATTTCCTGATGGAAAGAAAAGAAATGAGTGTTAGAACTTAGTTTTCATGTGAGAATAAGAAGCAAATGTATACAATTATATTTAACAAAAAAATCCTGAATATTTATTATGTGCTAGGTACTATTCTAGATTTGTGGGCTGCAACAGTGACAAGGAAGGGCACACATAGTCCCCTGTTCTTGTGGAACTAAAGTAGAAAAAGAAAGAAAGAAAGAGAAAGAGAGAGAGGGAAACTAAGTGAATGAAGGTGGAAGGAAAGAAGGAAGAAGGAAAGAAAAATACTAAGTGAATTATTTAGTACATTAGAAGGTAAAAAGAGCTATGGATAAAAGAAAAAAAAATGTGGCTCAGGATAAAATAGTGGCTAGCTTGTGAAGTGGAATAAGGAAGTTATGGTAGGCTTATTGAAAAGGTAAGATTTGAACAAAGATTGAAAAAGATGTTAACTAACCAGGTAGGTACCTGGAGAAAATAGCTTTCCCAGCAGAGAAAAAAAAAAAAAAAAAAAAAAACTAGCAAAGCACTACGTTGATATCATGCAAAGTATATTTTAGAAACAGCCAGGAGTCACTGTGGGAGTAGGATTTGAGTGTCCAAATAACAATGGGGAAGGAAGTCTAAGAAATAATGTGGCTATATTATGTTACCCAAAGGGCATTGGTTTGTACCCTGAGTGAAATGGGAAGCCATTGCAGGGTTTTGAGCAAAGAGACGATGGGGTTTGTCTTTTAGGTTGAAAGGATTGCTTCTGGCAGTTTTGTTGAGGTTAGTTAGTAGGGAAACAATGGTAGAGCAAGGACACATATTGGAAACAATTACTATAATCCTCATGAGAGATCATGGTGGTTTACCCCGGCTCATTGCAGTGGAGGTGATGAGAGGTGGTCAGAGTCTAGATATATAATTGCCTGCTTTGTTATATAAACATCACATCTCCTACATGTCTTCAAAAGCTTATCAGAACAATTTGCTTAGCTCATACCAATTTAATTTGAAGGCTATTTTGAGGGACCTTGAATGGCTAACTATACATGCAAGTCTGAGTTAAAATATATATGATCAGAATTTCCATACTCCCTTTTAAAGTGGAATATCAGCACTTCAGGTCAAGAAAGTATTCTCATAATTGTTTTAATATGAATCTTGTGGCAAATTTTGGAGAATAAAATGAGGATAGCTACAAAAGATACAGTGGCTATTTCCTACTCATAGAAACTGATTATTTGTCTACAGGAAAATGTGGAAATGCCAAATAAGGATATCTTTTATGTTAAATTTAAATTGATTGGGAAATTACAGAATCCCCATCAAGATGATCAGATTAGACGTTTTTCACTGAGAACAGAAATTGGAGAGAAATTTCCAATATTTTATTCTGCTAATCAGCAAGCACTTGATCAATTTAATAATAGGCAAGACATAAAATCAAATGCACTGGTTTAAGTGTAGCTTGAAAGAATCATTAATGTTTTATAAAAATAAATATTTAGAGAGACATGCAGTCCCAGCTACTCATTATCTTCCTTATTCTGTCCGATTGACTCCACAATGAATTTCCCATTGGAAAAAGAAAAAAAAAAAAAAATAATGCACAGAGCTCTACATGTGTTAGAGACAATCTGGAAAGCAGAGTAGGAGTGAGAAGAATGAGACTGAAGGAAAGTGAGGAAATTCTTTCATCTGTACCCAAATTTTAGAGTTGTCTGTGGAAATTTTGGAAACTTGATTGGTGTGCTTACCATTAAAATTGTTTATATTACTCATTTCTTTTTAAAGCCTCCAAAAAGTAACTTTTTAATGTTTGACTGCAGTTACGGACACATTGTGTAGGCAATAAAGGGAATTTTTTTCCAGTGATCACAGCTGCTAGAAGGAAAGGTGGCAGGCAGAAGCAGCAGGGCAGGCAGCAGGAGATCCATCTGCTTCACAGACAGAAATATTGAATTCTTTGAGAATGTTGATTAAACAAGTTGATTTAATTTTTTTTTCCTTTCTTTGGGAGAAAGATCTTCTGAAATCATCAATTCAGTTAACAGGCCATTCATTATCAAGAAAGGAGTTACCTTCATTTTAATTTTACATGTTACCACATGTTAAGTTGCAGTCTATATAGCATACCCTCTAACTTTATTGCATCAAGACTGCGCTTTCTTATTTTCACATTAACTATGCAACCAACTGTGGACAATCCACCTCTTGATTTTACCCATTTTACATAGAAAATTAGGAATTAGCTTTAATTCATAACATGCTATTCAAACATATAAAATAATCATGAAAATACCTGGAGTTAATTATCAATTTTTTATATTATCTACACTGGTTTCCTTTTGGATTATATTATCACTTCATCAACAAGATGAGAAGTGTAAAAATAATTAAATTCACACTGGTCTATTTGGGTGGGAAATAGATTATAACCCCAGCTAAAGTACTAGTGGATATGTTCCACAAAGTTTGCCCATAATTGATGAAGATGACAAAATTGGCCCCTCATCATTCATCCTTTAAAAATCCTTTAAAGTTGATTGTTGATAAAAAAATATAGAAAAGAATGACATGGGCAATTGAAACATAACTTGAAACCTGAACTAGCCAAAGGATTCACTATCCTCTCCCAAATTTATTTTACAGGAGTTATAAGCAAGTAACTTGACTGGAATTTGATTAATTCCTCTTCCAATCATTTCAGTTCTCTTTATTTTGCCCAAAGCAGAGGTAATTAATTAAGATAAAAATAATCTGAGATCAGAAGCAATTAAATTGTTATAAATTTTCCTTAATTAAGTCTCTCAACTTGGCAGTTTTATCATTTTGGCTTTTTTTTTTTTTTGTGATACAGCTGAACAAATTGTCGGATTTCCTAGGGATAATGGTATATATAATATATTTACATATATACTTCAGATATACATGTTTTCTTAATATAGAATGACAATTTCTTTTAAAATTTGTTCTTAAGTTAGCTAATTATAAAAGAAAACAAGGGAAAAATTGTTTTTTTTCAAAAAGAAAACAAATGTGAATCCAGTTTTGCCTGGAGTGTTGAAGCCCCCAATGTTTGTGATTATTTACATCCTCATCCAAACAGATGGCGTGCTTAAATTCTCCTATCGCTATCACCTCTCTGTCTTTCCCAGTTCTTTGTCACAGCAAACAAAGTTAACTCTTGACAGAAAAAAAAAATAGCATAATGAATAGTACAAAGCAAATGATAAGCTTAAACTTATATTTGCGTCAAACACATTCACAAGCAAATTAAACTATTAGGTTTATAAGCTAATAAAATAAAAATAATAGGACAAATGAACATGGCCAAGAGATTTAATCTTTTTTGTCTCTCATCTCTTTTTGAAAATACTGGCTAGGAATTATTCTTTTATGATAGTTAAAATGAATTGGATCTTGGATGTCTTTAAGAACAGAATAAAAGCTGGTGACATAACAGTAATTCTTACATGCAAAAATCTGTTTTGGTTTCTGCCTCTCTCACACACACAGACACAGACGCATACATAAACACACAGTTGCTTACAATTTCAGAGTTTCGTAGACCTCCTACATCTTATATTTAGACATTGATTTTAGAATTTTACATTTGGTTAAAGGCTATTGTTTTAAATATTGCTTTTTGCTTTCCCACCCCAAGTCTGGGTCTAGGTCATCACATAGTTTTGTAATTCTCATCATTCAAGTCTGAAATGAAGCACCTTCACTTTGGAAACCATTTCTGTTATCGATTTAAATAGAGTAGCCAAATTTCACTATCCCACACTCTATCCTATAATGTTTTGCAAGGTCTATAGCATTTATTGTCATTGGAGATTATCTTTCTTATTTATCAGATTACATATTTGTTTCCTACCTACACTTACCAGATTGAAAATACATGAGAGAATGAACCATGTCTGTCTTGTTGGTTGCTACATTAATAGTAACTCTAACAGTGCCAATTATTTCGTAAATTCAGGTTGAAAAACAATAATGAAAAAGTGTATGAATGAATGAATATTGCTCCTTTGAAAAATTAAATATTAAATGAAAATTACTAATCACTTCATAATTAATAACTGTTTTCTAAATATAAAAAATCAGAATTTCTTTAATAAAGGCATCTGCTTTCTATCTTATTCATATATGTAAATGGGTATACCCTTATCTCATCTAGGCTGAGATCAGATGGATATTTTAAATCAATGGTGACAATATATAATTTCAATTCAACCCATAACACCCCTGAAAAGACGTGTCCAGTTCCCACTCCTGTTCCTCTGAATGGGAACTAAGTTGGAGTTAGGATCTTTGAAGATGTTATTAGTTGAGATGAAACTGGAGTATATTCTAATATGATTGTTGTCCTCACGAGAAGAGTATTAGTGGGCACAGACAGATGTAGACAGAGTGGAGAAAGCCATGTGATGACTGAGGCAGAGAACACCAGGGATTGTCAGCAAACAACTGGAAACTGGAAGAGGTAAGGAATTTTCTCAGCTATAGTCCTGCTGACACCTTGATTTCAGACTTCCAGCCTCCATAACTGTGAGACAACCAATTTCTGTTGTTTTAGGCCAAACTAGTTTGTGGCAATTTTATGGCAGCCCTAGGAAACCGAGACAGTTGTTTTAAACCCTTTAAAAATCAAAGTCTGTACACGGATGGATAACAAGTAATACAATGAGATTAAAACATTTGAATATCTTAAAGCAACAAATATCAAATATATAGTCTCTGTGTCTAGTTAGAATTCCTTTGTTTGATCTTGGAACTCTAGACTTTTTTCCCCATTAATTATAAGCTACTGTAATAACTATGTTTAATTGCTTTTTCTAAAATGAGGAACAGGACCCTTATATCTTTGTTTCCCACTTCTCTGATCCTAACATAGTATCTTGGACTTGGTAATTTCTCAAGAATTATATATTAAGAGTAAATTATTCCTATGCATCTTCCCTGGCTCCAAAGTTTCTTAGGTTCAGAATACAGTAGAATAGCAATTAAAATCCATAAAATAAATTAATGAAGCTGGAAATAAAAATCAGTATAAATATTCTCAAAATTTTGCAATCATATATGGAAAATCATATTTCATATTTTTGTATTTCAAAAACCTCCACAGATGAGTTACTATTAGTAAATTTTAATCTTCAATGTCTTCTGATTTGATAGTTAATATATAGCAATATAACTGGTTTGTTTACCATGCACAGATAATATATATATATTTATTTATAATAGAGTTCAGAATAATTTAAGTTATAAAAAAGTTGTATAATTTATAGGATTTAAACTTATTTAATCATTTGAAAATTCATGGAAATATTTCAATATTTCACTTATTTTTCCTTAATATTCAGCATCTTGAATATCAGTAAGTCAACAGACTTTTTAATTAAGTTTTATATACATCTTATGTTCTGGCATTGCTTCTTACCATCAAAAAAGAAATATATTGTACAGCAGAATTAACAGAATTAAATGAAAACCAGATGATAGATACTGCCTGTTCCACATTGCAAAAGCTACTGTTATGCAAAATACCAGTAATTGATTGGCTTTTATAAAGGGGATTTATTAGGTTACAAATTTACAGTTCTAAGTTCATAAAAGTGTCCAAACTGAGGCATCAAAAAGAGGATATCTTCACTGAAGGAAGGTCAGTGGCATCTGGAACACCTCCGTCAGCTGGGAAGGCACGTGGTTGGCATCTGCTGGTCCTTTGCTCCTGGATTCCATTTCAAAATGACTTTCTCCATTATGTCTCTGGGTTCTGTCTCTCTGAGCTTCTCTCTCCTTCAGCCTCTTTGCATCCTTGTTTGTTCTCGCAGGGCTTTTCTATCTAAGCATCTGGGGTCCTCTCAGCTTCTCCAGGGCAAACTCTGAGCTTCATCTCCAAACATCCTTCTATCTGCATCTCCCGGTGTCTCCAAGCATCTGGATCTGTGTTGGCTCTTAGCTTCTCCCATGAGCAAACTCTGGATTACATATTTTAGCTTCTCTCCAAAATGTCTCTCTCAGCTTCTCTGAGCTTCTCCTTTCCATGAGCTCTCTTAAAGGACTCCAGTGACCAGTCACTGATGGGTGGGGTCACAACTCCATGGAAATGATCTACTCAAAAGGTCTCACCTACAGTTGGGTGAGTCACATCTCTATGGAAACAACCTAATCAAATGTCCCACCCTAATCACAAGACTAATGCACAAGACTGCATTAAAGAACATGACTTTTTTGGGGGATGTAATAGATTCAAACCAGCACATGTTCTTATTGAATTTGTAAAAAAAAATATTTAAATTTAGCTAAGTCTTTGAAGTTATAATGTGGCATAATTTGAAGATCAAAACGTAAACTGCTTTCAAGATGCTATTATTTTAAATATAAATGTTACTATCAACTAATCTGCTTCTCTGATCTAAGAAACAGAATTTGGCTCACTAAAATCTATTTCCATAAATGCTAGGCTAGATTTTGCTTAGAAGTTTTTAATCATTTTGGACATCTGGTTCTGAATTAAATAAACAAAATTTTGCAATTTATCTAAAATTTATGTTTGTGAGGTACACATGCAAGCAAGCACAAATTGCAAAATATTCAAAACAACAATTACTACTTCTACTCTTCTACTATTACGTCCACTGCTACTAATATTAATATTAAATGCAATAAATTACAATAAATCACACTTTTTGAGCAGTTTCTGGGTACTGAGAATTGTCCCACCTCATTCAATCCTCATACAAAATCTATATGGTGACTTTTATTAGCTCCATTTTATAATGAGGAAATGAAGTAACTAATCCAAGGTCATAAATTATGGAGCTAGGGATCCGATCCAGGTATTTTGGTACAGTAAACTCATATCAGCTCCAAAAATGCATATTTTAAATTCAAATGAACATGTTAATATATTTCTCAGATTACGTTTTTTATTTTATTATGTGTGTGTGTTTATTTGAAAATGTAAGATCCTGTAAGTTCTCAGTGTTAGGATCTGAGGGATCCCCTTCCAGGATCCCTACACCCCAAAGCACTAGGAATCCACAGACACAGATGCTAGAGTTAAGCAGATGTATGCCTCTACAGACTTCAAATCATTTAAGCAACACTGCACAGAGATAAGCTACTCTCTCTTGTTTCCTTAAAATATGTTTGGATCCCCTATTTGATATATAAGAAATTTAGTATATAACTGGACAAGGAGAATGAATCTAAGCTTAAAATGTTAGCAAAATCATCCCTTTCTGGTTTTGTGGGATTTATGGCCTTAAGTCAACACAGGAAGATGCAGAATCCTGATTAAGAAAAAAGGCTGCAAGCTTTTACTTATTTTGTTTCTGCTCACTATGTTTCTTCCACTCTTCTAGGCTTCCCTCATCATAAATTGTGGATAGTTGTCTTATACTGAAATGCATATTATTTTGGAGGAAGGGGTTTCTTATTACTGACTTAAGTCATGGTAAAAAATTAAAAAAAATATATATACAACAGGCTTAATATTGTATTGCCAATATTCTCTATGGTTTAATCACCTTCTAAGAATAGAATCTTAGATTGTTTATATTGTTCTTTTACTTACCTCATGCCACCAATCAATATAAAAGAAAATAACATAGTATTGTGATATGTATTTCTCCCATGTCTATTTTCCAGGGGTTTAACTGGTTGTCTTTAAGTATAAATTAATCCAAGTCAATTTATGAGGAAGATAATCATGAAATTCTATTTTTCAGTTTATCATTAATGTCACATTATTACAATTCTGTATTAATTTGTGTTGTGTTATCTGCTATAATAAATTAGCCTCTTTATTTCTGTGGCTTAATACAATTACAAATTTATTTCTAACCAGTAACAGTCCAATGTTGGTTTTCTTGCTCAAAGGGGTGATAGGTTCTTCTCTATGAAGCCATTCATGCAACAAGGTTATCCTCGGAAGAGGCATGCAACCGTCAGAAGGTGAAAAAGCATAGATGAGAGATTCCAGGACATCCTCGTGGGCCAGGATGTATGGGGCATGCTGCAGCCTCTTCTCAGTTCCCACAGTCAGGGAGGCAGTCACAGGGCCACAAAGACTGGGAGGGAAGACAGTCTGTGGGCACAGAGGAAAGAAAATCACAGATTTTGTTAAGCAGCTAACGATCTCTACACAAGTCTCCAATTACATATATTTTATTCCTTTTTACTTTTTTTTAGTGAATTAGAAAATAGATTTTCTAGTTCCAGTTGTACTTCCCCATTTTATTACGTGCAATTTATCTATGTTTTACTTTTTTTTCTATAAAATGAGAATAATAATAATAATTCCTTCTTAGTAGGGCTATTAAGTGTAACAGATAAAATATACATATATTTTTAACATATTTGGCACAGAAAATATATTTTTCAGAAAAAAGTAGTCCTCAAACATTATTAGATTTACTTAAACTGATTATTTATTAGTGTGAGAAGTGATTCGAGAAGATTTTCTAATAAATCAATAACTTTAGTTGCACATATTGTAACTAAAGGTGAAGGGATATTTGTGATTCAAGGGTTCCGGAGAGGGTAGAATGTTGTTTGCAGGATAAATGAGTAATGAAGCTTCCAATCGCTCTGTGGACGAGAAAGAACTCTCTATTGAAGCTGCAGCAGAAATAGGTGTTTGGATAACACTCAAGCATGACCCAGAGCAGGAAAAAAAAGAAGCAAAAAGAATAAATACTTTTTCTAAGCTCTTAAGTAAATTTCCTAAAAGCTTCATTTTTCCCCCTATGGAGGAAGAATCAGAGTAAAAAAGAAACACTTTGCATATTGTTGGTTAGAAAGAAGTCCAAGATAAAATTTTTCAAACATGATGGGAAACACAGTTACTTTAAGCTAAGAAATATTGAAGGATGGTTTCCTCCTAATTAGGGCATATTTGAAATCAATACAAGATCAAGAAAAATGATTTCCTGGAGGATATATTTGAGCTGAGTATAGAAATAATGACTACCTACTTATAGTATCATCAACTGTGTCAAGCTGTTTTACTCATGGGAGTTATTAACTTCCTAAGCTTTTGGCATCAATGTACTACTTAATTGGTATTTACCATATATATTATAAGTCAACTCACATCAAACGAAGGATTAATTCTAATGTTTAATCAAAAAATATAAGCAATATTTAAAAATAACTAATAATAGTATATTTATGTCAGTGGAAGAGGAATGACATTCTTTGCAATAATATTGATCCTTATGTTGTGTAGCATAAATTAAAGTCACAGCTTACATTCAAGCCAGTTGATTTTTCTTGCATTTTAATTGTTAGATTAGGAGGTACTACTTTAGGTTGCTAAGAATCAAGACATATTTGGTAGGTTGTTGAATAATGCTGGCTATACGTAACAAATCATAAAGAAATTTCTTATTGAAAGTCCCTTTCATATATGACAGTCAATATACAAGACAGTAATATTGAGATCTAGAAGTGGATTCAAAATCTGCTTTAACAGACAGTAGCACTGAGAAGTATTTCTTAAAATTCTGTTGCATTATTTTATATGGTGTTCTAGTTTGCTAATGCTGCGGAATGCAAAACACCAGAGATGGACTGGCTTTTATAAAAAGGGGGTTTATTTGGCTATACAGTTACAGTCTTAAGGCCATAAAGTGTCCAAAGTAACACATCAGTAATCAGGTACCTTCACTGTAGGACGGCAAATGGCATCCAGAAAACCTCTGTTAGCTGGGAAGGCACATGGCTGGCGTCTGCTCCAAAGTTCTGGTTTCAAAAATGGCTTTCTCCCAGGACATTCCTCTCTAGCAAGCTTGCTCCTCTTCAAAACGTCACTCACAGCTGCACTGAGTTTCTTCTCTTTGAGTCAGCACATTTATATGGCTCCACTGATCAAGGCCCACCCTGAATGGGTGGGGCCACACCTCCATGGAAATATCCCATCAGTTATCATCTACAGTTGGGTGGGGCACATCTCCATGCAAACAACCTAATCCAAACGTTCCAACTTAATCCCCACTATTATGTCTGCCCCACAAAGAATATGGCTTTTTCTGGGGGACATAATACATTCAAATCGGCACATATGGGCTTAAAATATAACCATTCATAAATGATCCTTCCTTTATGCAATAAGTGGGGGAAAAAACACCAACTGTTGGGTATCTCAATGATTCAGCAGCTTTCACCAGAATTATGTAATTTTCAGAAATCTTTCTGATACTGCACTTTGAACAGAAAAGAATTATTAACAAACCACCTAGCACCCTTACATATAAAATTAGCAAAGAAATAAGAATGAAAAATTAAAATATGCATCAAAACCAAAAAGTATGTATTGTCCTTGTCACTGAATTTTTTTGCTATCTTTGCACACAAAAATGCATGCGTATATTCAAAATACCACGTATCATTCAAGATATATATATATATCAATCATTCAAGATATATATGTATCATATTATATATCACTCAACATACAAATATAACACTCAAGATATATATGTATATATCATTTGTTTCAGTTTGCTAAAGCAGCCAGAATGCAAGATACAGAAACGGGTTGGCTTTTACAATGGGGATCTATTAGCTTACAAATTTACAGTTCTAAGGCCATGAAAATATCCAAATTAAGGCATCAGTAGGATGATACCTTCCCTGAAGAAAGGTCACTGGCATCTGGAACACCTCTGTCACATGGGAAGGCACATGGCCGGCATCTGCTGGTCCATCTCTCCCGGTTTTCATTGCTTTCAGATTCTGGCTTCAGTGGCTCCCTCTCTCAGCTTCTCTGGGGGCTTTTTCTCTATGAGCTTCTTTTAAATTCATCCCTTAGCATCTCTGGAGCTTCTCTGAGCTCTCCGGGCTTTCTCTGTGTGTCCTTTATCCTCTCATAAAGGACTCCAATAAAAGTATTAAGACCCACCTTGAGTGATATGGGTCAAATCTCAATTGAAATATCCTAACCAAAGATCCCACCCAAAATAGGTCTACACCCACAGGAATGTACTAAAAGAATGTGGCCTTTTGTGAGGTACATAACGGCGAATGTGGCTTTTTCTGAGGTACATAACGGCTTCAAACCACCACATCATTCAATATATATAATTGTGTGTGTGTGTGTGTGTGTGTATAAATGTTTGATGGGCATATATATATCTATATCTATATCTATATCTATATAAATATATATATATATATATGTAAATGTTTGATGTATATATATATTTATATAAATGTTTGATGGGCATCTGCACTTAGAAATGCCTCCTTCCCTGGTCCAGACCACGCTTTTATCCTTTTTCATTGTACATAGATAGGAATTTTATAGAATCAGAATTCAGAGAATAATTTAATTTTAATTTAATAACATAAATGCTCTTCAATATCCAGATATTATCAAGCTTTCCTTTAGTCCTCTGCCAGCTGTGAATTGTTAAAATAACATAGCACTGAGTATGAGAGCTGATATTGCTCTGCCAGGTGTTGACTTCAGCGAGGTCTTTCCATGGCTTTCAGGCAAGAGCCTCTGAGAACAACTTGATCTGCCTTACAGCCGAGGGAAGAAATATTCTGATCTAATTTGTTACTTTCTCCAAGGCAGAATATGTGGATCTTTGATAAAACACAATTGCAGCTTTTTTTTTTTTTTTTCTCTATTAGAGATTCAAAGGGCAATGTTTCTTTCTAAACTGTGGGGAGAAGACATAGATGGATATCACAACTAGCAAGCTAACAGGGTTTATAAACAACAGGTATAGATAAGGGAGTTACAAATGATGCAAATTTGCCTTCAATGCCTCACTTTCAGTCAAGGATGCAATGAACTGGCATTGATCATTATGCATAGGTAAAAATGACTGCAATTGTAATTAGCCTCCATTCCCTTAAAAAGCAAAATTTATAGCATATACTGATGCCAGGACTCTGGGACACTACATGTGGCTGTATTTGTTGGACTTACACAGATCCAGGGGAATCCCATTTAAAATACTACAACACAGATGGTAACCCCTGGAATTTTAAAGTCCAAAATGAAAATGACTGTAAAAGTGGCCAATCTCAGACCTCAGTTATGAGTCAATTCACATTATAATCTGTTACTAGATATATCCCTGGAGCAAACCATGATTACAATTTTACAGTTGTCTCTACCAAGTTGCTTGACTTGAGGTGTTTCTTGTTTTTTGTTTTTTTGTTTTTTAGTTAATTCCACATTTCAAATGTGTATGTGTCTCTTTCTGCATATCCAAGACATTATGAAGAAAGTATATTATAACTGTGGTCTAGTTTTTCCTACTGGAAATGGAAAGTACCATAATTATATCATACAGAATATATGCACTATTTACTGTTTACTTTCTCACAGCTTGAAATCAACAGAGGAAGATCCTAAGAAAATTAACACCAACTTAAATTCCTGCTATTTAATCACTATCACCTCGAAGACCACAAGGAACCAAACTTTTGGAAATTGTTTGGAGTATTCTTGCTCCAGGGAAGCAGTCATACAGCTCTGCAATCTCAGCAAGATCAAACACCCCACAGAATCCAGCACACCACCACAGACCTGTGGTCCCACACCTGGCAAACTAATAACAACAGCGGAGACTAGGAAACCAAGCACCACAAGTCATGATGCTCCTAGGATATCAGCCACAATTAGGAGCAGTGGCTTGATGGCCTTAAAGATTCCTGTAAATATTAAAATCCAAAACAATTACTCTTCTCCCACAAAAAGACTTTCACTTCTAAATCTGTAATACCTCATGCAGAGGTCCATTACAGTTACAAAAGAATTCTAAGAACCCGTTTCATTTAATGTGGACTCTTTATCTCATACTACTTTTCTGTATCTCCCAATATAATTGAATATCCACTTCTTTCCCTCCACTTAATGTCTTTTCAACTGCATAGTCTAAAATTTTTCTTCACTGAGAAATTTTATTAATGTAAGCCTTTCCTCTGAGATTAGACTCCTCTGCACTCATCTGAAGGGACGCCTACTTTTTTTCCTCACGGAGGGAATACAATTCAGGCAGAGTTAACACTAGGGCTGTAATTCATGGAAATGGTGTACCTGGTTCATCATTATTTATTGGTCCATCACCCCCTATATATACTTGATTTTTTTCATGGTCTTTTCTTGAAATTACTCATTTGATCTCACTTTTAAATACTCTTTATATGCTAAATCCTCTTCATTCCTTGTTATAATCACCTAATGATAACTAATTCAGATTAATCCCCAGATCCTCATCTGGTCTGCCTGAAACTAAGGAGTTAAATTTTGGGGTGACGGGATGACACAGTAGTCCCAATGTATTTCCCTTTATTATCAGGATGATGAATCTTAATATAAATTTTTCACTTTAATTTAACTTTCCCATTTTCCAGGTTGATACTTATCTTTTCTCTCAGAAAATCTCTAACAGAGTCCATCTTCTCCAGAATCACAGTTGATTACCTTACCTTTTAATTTAAAGAAAATAAAAAAGAAATCAAATAAGCACTCTCTCAGCTTCTGAGGAGAAAATGTATAAACTTCTCCATATCTGTACTTGGATTTTCTGTTTTCTTTCATATGGATAAGAGATATATCCCTGATCCTTTCAAATGAAAATCAAGTCATAAGAATCTGAATTTTAACTGCTCTTGCTTTATTATTATTATTTTTTTACATTATTAATTTCTCTTTCCTCCATGGATCATTTTCAACAGTATTCAACCTGCTCTAATAATTCATATCTTGCAGGAAAGAAGTAAAAATCAAATTGAAAATTATCCCTTCAGGCCATATCCTCTTCTAGCTATTGTCCTCTTTCTCTGCTGTCATTGGCAACAAAGCCAACTGAAACAACTTTAGTTATTGACTCCATTAATTTCCATTTTACTGATTTTAACATATATCAGGTAGACTTATCTTCACCACTCCAATAAACACCTCCTTTTAATATCAACAAAAACCTTAATGTTGCTAGATCCACTGGCTGGTAGATTTATTATTATTAATTTTAGTCAAATAGCTATGAAATAAGAGTTAAAGATGAATCTGTTTTTTGAATTCCAAGTCTGAAATAATAGTAACATTGTTAGATATATGCGTAGATTCCCCAAGTGGTTATGTTCAGCAACAAAACCTATATAAATAGAAAAATACAAAATTTATATAAAATATGTAAATACAAAATGAATATAATGTATAAGTATAAATATGTTAAATCAAATTGTATTTTCGTTTGAAACCACATTGCATACTCTATTGACTCAGGATGTAGTTATAAGAAATTTATATTATTAGAAATTCTGAAATTACTATTAAAAGGACATTAGAATGGTAAGCTACTAAAAACACAGTAATTTTAACTTTTGTCTTTAGATTAAAATGATATTAGTTTTTCCTATTTTTATTTTTTTACTAGGCATATATTTCCTAATTACTGAAGAAATTTACTACTTATTTTGGAAAATATCACAAATATATAAAAAATAACAGCTTTTCCTCTACATCTTCTAAAGTTAGCTCCCTAACTTTATACTTAAATAGTGTATTTATATTATCATCAAATACTTTAATTTGAATTCTTCATTACCTAGAGGAGCATTCATGGTTTTCTTGTCCAGATAAATTGAAATGAGATTCTGGGAAGATGGTGGCATAGAAAGAAGTGGAAAACTTAGTCTCCTCCAGAACAATTCATAAATGAGCAAAAAACCAGTAAATAACCTGGAATAACAGCGGGGAGACAAACGTGACTGTACCCTCAACATCCACCGACCTGAATTGGGAGGAATGCCTGAGATCACAGCATAAAATCTGTAAGTAAAACTGCAGACCCGTGTGGAGAGCTGAGAACCTAGAGCCGAGAGCCCCTCCCTCACGGAAGCCGCGCTGTGCACTCTCTTAGCCCAGCTCCAAGTGAGGTTTTAATATTAACTGCTCAATACAGACAGCGAATCCTCAACAAGGAGACAGAGGCTTTTGGTGACAACTGACCTGGAGAATTGGGGGACATATCTGTCTCAGGATAGGGAGCCCAGAGAATCGAGTGCTATCTCTGGCTGACGAGTGAACCTGGGAGTTTTTCTGTCCCTTGCTCTCTCTCTGTGGAGAAAACCTCAGCTGTTCTCAGCCCGCAAGGCATTTCAGTAAAGACAGCCTCAGACATTCTGCATTCTGAAATGAGCTGAGATCCCCATGGCACAGCCCGGTGGCCCAGGGCTTCCCTTGTGGGACAGCGCGCACTGGTGACGTAGCACGGCATTCCCTCAGCTGAGCTCCTGGAGGATCACAGCTGGGAGGGGGGACCTGCTCAGAGAACCAAGGGAGGCTACGCCAAGTCTGGTGGTTTGTGGGACAGCAAGAGAGAGGGTCTCGGGCTGAACTGAAATGAAGGCTTAGACTCCTGTGGCGGCCTTGAATCTCCTGGAACCTGGGAGATTTGAACAGTAAAACTGCCCTTCCTCCCTGGCCACCCTACACATGCCCCACATTCGGGGTGGACGGCTACAGCAACACACACAAACTGAGTTCTCCAACTGAACCCCACAAGAATTATTTCCCCACACACCATGGGAAAAACATTGAGAACTGACTTGAGGGATATAGATGACTCACAGATGCCATCTGCTGGTTAGTTAGAGAAAGTATACATCACCAAACTGTGTCTCTGAAAAATTAGATCAATATCCTTTTTTTGTTACAACTTGAAAGAACCCTATCAAGCAAAACAAATGCCAAGAGGCCAAAAACAACAGAAAATCTTAATGCATATGATAAAACCAGATGATATGGAGAATCCAGCTCCAAACACACAAATCAAGATTTCAGAAGAAACATTGTACCTCACACAATTAATAAAAGAACTACAATCAAAGAATGAAAACATGGCAAAGGATTTAAAGGACATCAAGAGGACCATGGCCCAGGATATAAGTGCCATAAAGAAGACCCTAGAAGAGCATAAAGAAGACATTGAAAGAGTAAATAAAAAAATAGAAGATCTTATGGAAATAAAAGAAACTATTGGCCAAATTAAAAAAGACTCTGGATACTCACAATACAAGATTAGAGGAAGCTGAACAACATCTCAGTGTCCTAGAAGTCCACAGAACAGAAAATAAAAGAACAAAAGAAAGAATGGAGAAAAAAATTGAAAAAATTGAAATGGATCTCAGGGATACGATAGATAAACTAAAACATCCAAACTTAAGACTCATTGGTGTCCCAGAAGGGGAAGAGAAGGGTAAAGGTCTAGAAAGAGTATTCAAAGAAATTGTTGGGGAAAACTTCCCCAACCTTCTACACAATATAAACACACAAAGCATAAATGCCCAGTGAACTCCAAATAGAATAAATCCAAATAAACCCACCCCAAGACATATTCTGATCAGACTCTCAAATACTGAAGAGAAGGAGCAAGTTCTGAAAGCAGCAAGAGAAAAGCAATTCACCACATACAAAGGAAACAACATAAGACTAAGTAGTGACTACTCAGTGGCCACCATAGAGGTGAGAAGGCAGTGGCATGACATATTTAAAATTCTGAGAGAGAAAAATTTCCAGCCAAGAATACTTTATCCAGCAAAACTCTCCTTCAAATTTGAGGGAGAGCTTAGATTTTTCACAGACAAACAAATGCTGAGAGACTTTGCCAATAAAAGGCCTGCCCTACTTCAGATTCTAAAGGAAGCCCTACCAACAGAGAAACAAAGAAAGGAGAAAGAGATATAGAGAATTTTAACAGACATATATAGTACCTTACATCCCAGATCACCAGGACGCTCATTTTTCTCTAGTGATCACAGATCTTTCTCCAGAAGGGACCATAAGCTGGGACATAAAACAAGCCTCAAGAAATTTAAAAAAAAAAAAAAAAAAAAATTGAATATATTCAAAGAACATTCTCCAACCACAATGGAATACAAATAGAAGTCAATAATTTTTGAACTATAACTCCATTATTTACTTCCTACATGATAAAAAACACACAAACTCTAAGGACAAATCAGTGGTTTTGAACTCAATGTAAAATACGTAATTTTAGACAACTATATGGAGGTGGGGGAATGAAGGAGTATAGGAACATAGTTTATGTGCCCTATTGAAGGGAAGGTGGTATCAAAGAAAAACAAGATTGTTATGGATTTAAGAGGTTAATTTTAAGCCCCACAGTAACACAAAGAACTTATCAGAGAGATGAAAAGTAGAGTTTGTGTTAAGAGAAATGGGGGGAAGGGGCAATGGGGAGTTAAGAAATGAGTATAGGGTTGCTGTTTGAGGTGAAGGGAAATTTCTAGTAATGGATGGTGGGAAAGAGCATTACAACATTCTAAACGTGATTAATCCCACTAATGGAAGGCTAGGGAGGGAGTGGAATGGGAAGATTTAGGCTGTATATACGTTTCCACAACTGGAAAAAAAAAAAAAAAAAGACAGTCTAACTAGATGACAATTGAATGCCAAGGATGAACTTGGATGGGACAGGAGGATAGAGGACAGGTGGCTCAAAGGGACACAGTTGAGACATAAGGAAAAGGAAATATAGAATGTAAGCATTGTATCATTGTTGAATCTCTTATACTTCTTAGCTGCGCTTAATGGGATTGCATAAAAGAATGTTCTTGTTCATGGGAAGTACGTACGTGAATTATAGTGTATGTTCAAGGATGTGTGCAGCTAACTCTCATATGTTCAGAAGACAGAGCAATCGATGATGGATGATAGATAGGGAGGGAAAGAAATAGTGATGTGACAGCATGTTAAAGTTGGTGGATTGAGCTATCGGGGGAGGGGGGTCAGGGTATGATGGAATTCTGTGTATGGGGCTAGTATTGTTTTTGCAACTATTCATGTAACTTTGAATTTATTTCAAAATTAAAAAAAAATGAAATGAGGTTAAATATTACAATGTTTGTTGCAAAATTAGTTTTCATTTATATACATATAGTGAAATTTCTTAAAGTAACACTACACTTTTCAAAAATGATTATATAAAGGTCTTAGAAATACATGAAGCTAATACTTTAATGTCATCCGTACTATATTTTCCTTAGTAACAGATTTTAAATGTTAACTTTTCAAATGATATACTGTAAAAGTTTTACAGAAAAATATGTTACTATGAAAATTTTCTTCATGTTCTTAAACATTGTTGAACATGTGGAATATACTAAGTTGACTAATATGTACCTATTTTGGGAGCTTCATATATAAATTTACCTAATTGCTTAAAATACATATCAATATTAAACGGCATAGAGATCACAAAGATGTAAAGAAATTTACACATCTTTGTAACTTATGAAAATGGTTTATTGTTGCATTTTAGAAAATTGAGTGTTAAATGGTGAAGTGACATTCTGTGGAGTAGCTTGTAAAATCCCATATTAAAAAATTAAATTCACCGAATGCACTCTGGTATTTTGAATTTTATCTATTGATAATAGTGACATGTACAACATCTTTTTCCCTTTTGGTTTACAGTGTTAGAATAACCTGAATTTCAAATAATCTTTGACGTAAGGACACAATGTTAAATGATCTAGCTTCCAGCAGAATGAGAAAAGAAGTAAACATGTGAACATGCTGATAGCGAGTTTCCACCATCTGATCCTTTATGGATGAGCCAGTTCTTTTCCACACTGATTACTCTGTCATTCACAGGAGCCTATCTTGTCTGGGGCTGTCATGCTTGGTTTTGGACATTAACAATAAGATTAGGGCCAGCACTGACTGTCACAACACAAGCCAGAGTCTAGAAAGATCGTAGGGAGCTTGCTCTGATCCACACCAGACCATTAAAATCCATACTTCCAATCACTCTCCAGCCATAACTGCGGGTGGGGGGGGAGATTGGTGAACTTTTTACATGTATGTTCACAGAGTAAAGAAGGTTTTACTGTTCCTGTAGGTTTGCCTTCCGAGAATGTCATATAATTGGAATCATACAATATTTAGTCTTTTCAGACAGCTTTCTCGCTTAGCAATAGGCATTTAAAGTTTTCCCATGTCATTTTGTAGTTTGGTATCTCATTTCTTTTTATCATGGAATAATATTCTATTGTATGAATATGCCACAGTTTCTTTTTTTAATCTTTTTTTATTGTAGAATATAACATATTTACATAAAAGTGATAACTTTCTGAGTACAATTTAACAAGTAGTTAGCAAATTTCAAAGAATATTATAGGTTATAATTCCACACTTTCAGTTATTTCCTTATTATGAAATATAGCATATATACAAAAAGGTAATATCTTTCAAAGCATGATTTAACTAGTAGATAAATAGGATATTTCCAAAGTGATTATGAATCATGGTACCATAGTGTCAGGACAGACAGCTTTTTTTTTTTTTTAATATTCATTTTATTGAGATATATTCACATACCACGCAGTCATACAAAACAAATCATACATTCAATTGTTCAAGTACCATTACATAGTTGTACATTCATCACCAAAATCAATCCCTGACACCTTCATTACCACACACACAAAAATAACAAGAATAATGATTAAAGTGAAAAAGAGCAATTAAAGTAAAAAAGAACACTGGGTGCCTTTGTCTGTTTGTTTGTTTGTTTGTTTGCTTCCTCCCCCCATTTTTCTACTCATCCATCCATAAACTAGACAAAGAGGAGTGTAGTCCTTCTGGCTTTCCCAATCCCATTGTCACCCCTCATAAGCTACATTTTTATACAATCGTCTTCAAGATTCATGGGTTCTGGATTGTAGTTTGATAGTTTCAGGTATCTACCGCCAGCTACCCCAATTCATTAGAACCTAAAAAGGGTTGCTTATATTGTGCATAAGAGTGCCCACCAGAGTGACCTCTCTACTCGTTTTGGAATCTCTCTGCCACTGAAGCTTATTTCATTTCCTTACATTTTCCTGTTTTGGTCAAGAAGATATTCTCCATCCCATGATTCTGGGTCTACATTCCTCCCTGGGAGTCATATTCCACAT